>NW_025421260.1:0-1200000 GCF_011764305.1 Mustela putorius furo
ATGGCACAGTCTATATGAAGTGATTTTTAGATAGTTTATTTATCTGGGAATGAGGTTCTTATATATCTTTTCTGCAAATCTACTAGTTGAAGACAAGATCAAGAAATACTACAACTCATGTTTCAGTTTTCACCATAGTGTCTGGTATACAATGTAGACCTTACAGAAATGTTGAGAATGACTAACAATGAACAGCATACAATGATATTGGGACCAGTTTTCTATAAGCAGAGAAGCTTTTGTTTGATCCTTTCTACTAGGCCTGCTATTGATACTTGTGGAAGATTAGTAATACCCTTCAATGGATAGAATTGTTAGATCACCCTGGCTTTCTTTATAACTTTCCCATAATACAGATTACCCCTCTTTGCTTCATAGGTGCCACTATCAGATGTTTCTTCAGTACCAAAAACAGGGATTAAATGAATTTCCAGCTAAGTCCATTTTGTGATCCCATCATATACGGACAGACCATACAATTCTAGGGGAACACCATTTACATGGAAAAAAGAATATAATTGGAAATTCTATCCCTGAGTTTCACATCATGGTGGCCCCTAGTGAGGGAAGATGCATATATCACTTTCAGTGTAGACAATGCCTTTTCTCACAAACTGATGTGTGTAGGCATCATACCCCATTAAAGCAATCTCCTCATTGGAACACTCAATCCCTCTTCCACTCTCCAAGTGTTCTTTCAAATACAATCCTTTTCCAGTGGAGAAGAAGCAGATTAACAAATAAACAACAACAATACAATATTTATGTCATCCTCATGCATCTATTCTAGGGAAAAGGAATTACTTCTATCAAGCCATGGAATAACTTTATTCTACAAAGTTCTGAGGCCAGAACTCATTGAATTAAATTCACTTGGTCTAATCAATTTTAAAATATTGATAATCTATAATCAGATTTGCTCTTTGATACATACAAGGTTTAGAAAAATATCCTGAGCATAGTTTCTGCCTTAAAGAGTTTTCTGGGAAAATAAGAATTACAAAGTACACAGAGTGAATTTCATTGTTAGATCTTTCACTATTAAGAGACTTGGGGAAATTCTCACAGGACACGTAAAATAGAATTTTGCATAATCAAGTATATCATCTTACATTTATGACATATATTTTTCAAGTATATTAGAGATATATGAAAGATAGTGATGGATGGATAGGTGGCTAGCTAGCTAGATAGATAGGTAGAGAGATAGATTAGATAGACAGACTGGTCCATACACTTTGCAGAATCAATACAACTAACTACAAATAAATAAATCAGAATCAATAAAAGTTTCTCTTAACACCTCCTGTAGTATGCTGAATAATCATTCCCAAAGCTATCAAGTCATAATCCTTAGAACCTGTAAATATTACCTTATTTGGAAAAAGTATCTTTGCAGATGCAATTGAATTAAGGATCTTGAAATGGGAGAGATTATCCTGGCTTATTAGAATGGGATCTAAGTGTAATCATATGCATCCTTATAAGAAGGAGACAGAGGGAGAGAGGAATGAGAGGAAAATGGCATATGAAGGCAAAACAGACGCTGGAAGCTGCTATGTTACTAAATTGAAAGATGGCAAAAGAGACATGAGTCAAGGGGTGCAGCCCTAGAAGCTGGAAAAGGCAAGGAAACACATTCTCCCCTAAACGCTATAGAGGGTGCATCGCCCCGCTGACACCTAGGTTTTTACCCAGGTTGGACTTCCAACCAAAAAGACAAGAGATAACAAGTGTTGGTGGGGGTTGTGGAAAATAGGGAATCCTAGTGCACTTTTGGTGACAGTGAGCAGCCACTATGGAAAATAATATGAAAATTATGAAAATAATATGAAAATTCCTGAAGAAAGTAAAACTAGAACTACCATGTGATCCAGCAACCTCACTTCTAAGCATATAGCCAAAGGAAAAGATTTCCTTTGCAGCATTATTCACAATAGCCAAGCTATGAAAACAATCCAAGTGCTTGTCAATGGATGAATGGATAAGAAGATGTGGAAGGTATATAACATGGAATATTGTTTAGCAATGGGAAAGAAGGCAATCCTGCCAATTGTGATGACATAGATGGACTTTAAGGGCATTAGGTTAGGTAAAATAAGCCAGAAAATGTCAGATACTGTATGATATTCACTTATACGTGGGATCTAAAAGAGCTGAACTCACAGAAACAGTACAGAGGTGGCTTTTCGGGGCTGGTGGGTGGGGAACTAGGAAGATGTGGGTCAAAGCATATAAACTTCTAGTTGAAAGATGAGTAAATTCTAGGGATCTAATGTGCAGCATGGTGATTATAGTTAACAATAGTATATTGTATTCTTGAGTTGCTAAGAGTGTAGATCTTAAATGTATTCACCACAAAAAAGAAATATTAATTAAATGAGTGATGGAGATATTAACAACTCTACTATGATAATTATTTCACAATATATGACTGCATCAAATCATTACATTGTATACCTTAAACTCTCACAATATTATATGTAAATTATATCTCAATAAAGCTGAGGAAAAAATAGAGATTCTAAACAGGTTTGAGTATACTTTCATATGGGAAGATAAAGGTGGTCCCAGTCTCATGAAGACAAAGCTGAAGGAATGAAGACAAGTAGTGGGTTTTATTTTTTTTTTATTTTTTTTTAAAGATTTTATTTATTTATTTGACAGACAGAGATCACAAGTAGGCAGAGAGGTAGGCAGAGAGAGAGAGAGAGGGAAGCAGGCTTCCTGTGGAGCAGAGAGCCCGATGCGGGGCTCGATCCCAGGACCCTGAGATCATGACCTGAGCCGAAGGCAGCAGCCCAAACCACTGAGCCACCCAGGCGCCCCAAGTAGTGGGTTTTAAGATAAAGATGAGTTAACTGAAAACTTGGGGGGTATTTGTGGCAGTTTTAAGGGGTAGCCTGGACTTTTAAGGGTCTCTCTGTACTCAAAGTTAATCACCATAACACCCCTCAAAATCACCAGACACAAACAAATTTCTTATCCTCGCCATGCAAATGTGTCTTCAAGACCAGTATTCACTCCAAAATGGATGGCCCTTTAAACAATTCCTACATAGGTTTTTCTTGAATTGTCAGTGAAGTTAAAACACCTAATAGAACAAGACTATCTGTGTTAATTTTCTCTCCTTACAACCAAGCATTACTTTTAAAGCCACTTTCCCCCCACATTCTAAACTATAATTTCTGGCATTTGTATGTGACTTATAACTGAGAAATATGTCAGATGACAGATTCAGAGATTGAGATTTACCAGCAGTTTAACTGTCTGCCCAGATGCAAACCTAGTAATAGATTTTATCTGTTCATTTTTGTTGTTTTGTTCTGTTTTTGTCAACATGTTGTTTATTTGTCTGTACAACACAACAGAGGCTTGAGTTTTAACTTACATTCAGATCCCTAAAAATGTCTTTAAAATGATAGCACTAACAATCCAGCATGGGGGGGGTGGATCATACACAGAAAATTGCCTGTCACACACTCGGCAATGTAATCAAAGTTGGTAGAAATTGCCAAATTTCTCAGTATAGAATAAATCTTTTCAAAATCTGGACTTCACAGGGAATAGATTCATACATATGAAGAACTATGACACAGATGCCAACAGCTATTAAAAAAAATGTATTTTGGCAGACTTAAGAGAAGGGCTATTTAATTTTCAACGATATATTGGGCACCTGGGTGGCTCAGGGGTTAAGCTTCTGCCTTCGGCTCAGGTCATGATCCCAGGGTCCTGGGATTGAGCCCCACATCGAGCTCTCTGTTCAGTGGGGAGCCTGCTTCCCCCCCATCTCTGCCTGCCTCTCTGCCTACTTGTGATCTCTCTCTGTCTAACAAATAAATAAATAAAAATCTTTAAAAAAATTTTCAATGATATTTAAATTATTTATAATTAAAAAACAAACAAGAATTTAATCAAATAGGAAATGCAGACAGACTCATGCTATTGTTTTATATTATTAGAAATCATGTATTAAAGATTAAGGTTACTTATATAATGAGGCTTACACATTTTATTATTAGTAGAAATGCCACATTTCTTTTTTTTTAATGATTTTTTTTAAGATTTTCTATTTATTTGACAGAGAGAGAGAGAGAGAGATCACAAGTAGGCAGAGAGGCAGGCAGAGAGAGAAGGGGGAAGCAGACTCCCCGCTGAGCAGAGAGCCCGATGTGGGGCTCGATCCCAGGACCCTGGGATCATGACCTGGGCCGAAGGCAGAGGCTTTAACCCACTGAGCCACCCAGTCACCCCAAAATGTCACATTTCTATAATGATTGTCAGTTGTCTGAGGTGATTCACAAAAAATCTTTGTACCCTGGAACTGACTTAGGTACAAGCACAAATTTTAATTGTGCCATTTAAGAGGGAAAATAGGACTCTGAAAGGATAGCATTATTTATTTTTGATTCATTAAAAGTTCTGTCTTTTTTCTTTTAAGATTTTATTTATTTATTTGAGAGAGAGAGAGAGAGACTGCGAGAGCAGGAACACAGCAGGGGGAATGGGAGAGAGAGAAGCAGGTTTCCCACTAAGCAGGAAGCCCGATGTGGCTTGATCCCAGGATCCTGAGATCATGACCTGAGCTGAAGGCAGACACTTAATGACTGAGAAAACCAGGCTCCCCCAAAGTTTTGTCTTTAACATAGTACATTATTCAAAAAAGGACTGTGTGTCTTATAACCTGATGATGTATTGGCTTCATGAAAATATGACAGTGAAATCCAGCTAGATCTCATCATTGCTTCGAGGATTTCGGACCCACAACTCACTGGGGTCATTCTAATGTTAGAAAAATTAGTGAAAGCTTGTCAGGAGAATAAAGGTGAAAGGAGTCAGGAGTATGACTTCAACTATTGCTCTTCATATTGGCAATCTTTAGAAATTAAGTTTTAATTTATTAAAGAATAATGAATTTCCACTAGAGTTACCAATTGATAGGGGTGGTCCTATGATTCTGAAGGCTACCCTCACACCCTGTAGAATATTGAATTTGAGAGTTCCTGGTTTAACTCTTTCAGTACCGTACTTGAAGATAATTCTGTTGGAAAGTTGAGCATATCTGCTAAGATATGTACCTTTTCAGAAATATATACACTAAGTTGGTTTTCCTACTCTAGGCATTGGATAATTAAACATCGTCCTTAGATTGTATCCATTCTATCTGGTTATTTATGTATCTGAAAAGAAACACTTTTAAACTTTATATCTTATAAACACATAAAATATGTGTTTATAAGATATTCCTTATGTCACATTTTTGCAATGATAACTATTTGGGCCCATCCAAGACTATTTCAAATAATCTGCAATAGAGGTTTAATATTAGTAACCATTAACTCTTAAATAAAACATTATTGGAGGATCAAGGCAAGTGTGACTAAGAACAAACGATTCAGTTGGTTTTCCATCAGGAAAGAACAGAACATCACCCTTTGTTTGTCTACTTTGTGTCTCATGCTGTTTTATCTTAGCAAGAATGTTTCTTTAAAGCTGAGTATTTAGTACTTGCTGTTGCCCAATTTCCCATTATCATCAAAAACAAGTACCCAGGCATGAGGCAACTGAGATAAGCATCAGCATTCACAATCTGTATTTCCAATCTGTAAAACCCAAAGTTCAACTTATGCAAAATATATGGGCAGCTATGCCAGCAGTTCTTTGTGAGGACACAAGTACACTGATCAAATGTTTAGTGTTATAGTCCAGGCTGGTATTTCTTGTCCATGAGAACCTTGTCATCTCTCCCAGCTCTCCCTCTCCATCCTCTCTATAATAATAACTTCCAAAATCTGTTTTTTCCTAAGTACCCTGAAAAATAGCTATAATCTTCAGCAATCTTATAATCCTGTTTTTGTACCCTGTGAAGCTGTAGGAGCCTCTTGCTTTCCCTGGCATGTGATTCTTCTACCAAAGACTATCCTGTACCATTCTGCACAGCCCTGGCCTTTTCTTCTTTTTCCTATTTTTGTAAAAATGTTTTCTTTTTATCAAAGTAGTAAATATGCCATAGGCTTAATAACAGAGATCTAGTAAACCTGTTATAAAAAACCAAATTTGTAGTTCACATTCCTTATGTCATGCCTGTTCCCTGAGAGGTAGCAATTTCATATTTACTTTTTGTTTGCATTTTTTTTTTTAGTCTTAGATACTATTTACCTAATGCCTTAAGAATTTTTTTTTAGATATTATTCTCTATTAAATTCTATCTATAAGTGTTTAGTGTTTTATCTCTCTTAAATTCAAACCCCACAATAAAACCCATCCTTTCAATCTAAGTATAACAAAAGTGTTGGTTATTCTGTTTTCTATAATGGTCATTGGCATTATCCTTTAATTGTTGATTATTATTTATAGCTGAGCTATGTTACTTATTAGTATTATATTTTCTTTCTTATATAATTCCTTTTTCCTTCATAATTAATCGTATGGTTATTTTTCATCAGTGAGGATTTTTTATACTTTTCCTTGATTCATCCCCAAACTCTCCCAAAGCAATAGATATCTCCTTTAATACAGTCAAACACATCAAAATTTCTGTTCCTTTCCTTTTCTTTTTTTTCGTGGAGAAAGTTTCATTGAAATTCTCCTATGAGTCATTTCCTTTATGCCCCTGCTACATGACTGCCATTTTGGGCATTTCATTTGTGCCTGTCTCCACTTCTCAAATTAACAGTTCTCCACAAATATTTCACATCCCTTGACTCTCAGTTCCTATTTAAGACTGGACCACAAATAATTCTGCTTGGAGGTTCGCTAACAGGTGATCATTACCCTATAATGATCAGGCAAGCGTCCATCAGCCTAGTTGAGCACATGCTGGTCTTTCCTCCTGAGTTTCTAGCTTTTCAATCCTCAAAGAGAAATTACCCACCAAAAAATAACTGCCTCCAGTATGGAAGCAAGGTCAAGGAAGAGGCTAGGGAGTCCCCTGTTCATATGTAGACTTCCACTTAGCCTTGTTTTTGCGTCCCAACATCTCCAGAGAGGGAATTTACAGAGTTCTCACAGATGTTTCCTGACTTTCAAACAATGGTCTGAGTTTGAACCATACAGCAGCCCTTTGTTATAACCCACTCCCATTCCTGAGCCTTTACCTGGCAAAAACCACATCTTGACTCTCCTCCTGAAAGCTCTGGTGTCCGTTTTCTCAGTTCTCCTGAGCTTTATCCACATTCCAGGTTCAAAACTTCGGTTGACATCTATTATCTTCTTAACTCTCTTTCTTGGTAGCTTATGTGTTTATGACTTTTAAAAATCTTTAGTTGTCATATTGCCAGAGTTTCCAGAGAACATGGAAATAAAAGCATGTGCTCAGCCCACCAGTTTAACGGGCTCTCTGCTGCTTTTTAAATCAATTTCTCATTAGTGAAAATTTCCCTTTAACTGTTGTCCTCGGTACATTGCAATGCTCTTCATTTCTTTCTTATTATAAAGCTGTGGAGGATCCATCTCCTAGGAGATGGGCAGCACCTCTGTGCAGTCTCACCACCTTCAGTACCAATCCCTTAGCTGACTATAGTGTTTCTTCCTCCAGCCATCAAAACAGAAACTTTAAGTAATGCAGAAATCATCCTTATATGTGCATCCACTGAAAACAACTCTTCCTCTGAGTCTGCAATGACTTAAATTGAAGCTTTAAATATATAGAATTAATAGACTATTTTTTATGGAACTTCTGCTTGTCTAACCATGCTCTGTTTGAGACTCTGTTGACATTCATGTTCTTTCAGAAGGCACAAATTTGCACCTCTCTTTTTCTCTCTGAGAATCCTAAGTGTTGATGCTTTTTAGGAATCAAAAGATACTCATAGTCTTATAGTGAGCTTCTCAAATGTATTAATCAAAAACATGGCATCAGAGTCCCTCCTAGAAAAATAATGATCATTGCTGAGCAAATCACAGTCTTGAAACTACATAGGAAAAGTAGAAATTTCAAGCTCAGGGTGTGGAGAAGAGCAGCAGTATAAACTAAAATGCTTGGTTTGAGCCAAAGAGAGGAATTTCTTGGGCACCTGACTAATGAAGGAATCAGAATTATAGAAGATGGGAGGAGTTTGGAGAAGGACTCAACAAGGTTTTGGTTCTTTTGTATTAACCTGAACATAAAGATCGTGAACTCTATCCCTGCGTTCTTTCGGAAGAAAAGCAGAATAAGGAAAAATTACAAACAGGATTTAAATTCTATATTTAGTGTCCTATTTTTTTTTAAAGATTTTATTTATTTACTTTGAGAGAGAGAGATCACAAGCAGAGGGAAGAGGCAGATGCAAAAGAAAAAGTCTCCTTACTGAGCAAGGGGACTGATGTGGGACTCCATCGCAGGACACTGGATCATGACCTGAGCCGAAAGGCAAAGACTTAACTGACTGAGCACCCAGGTGCCCTAGTGTTCTATTTCTTAAAAAGAAATGTGAATTATATATGGCGAAAGGGTAGGGTATATTCGATTATATGGTAAGCATATAAGGATTCATTATGTGTTTTTTTGTGTCTTTCTGTATGCTTGAACTACCTCATAATTTAAGAAGAAGCAACAACAAAAGAATATGGCTAGTAACCCCGAATTGATAAATCATACCAATTTTCAACTTAGGGAACCAGGCTTGTAGTTGAACGTTTATAAATATCAGCCTGATCCCTAATTTTCCCAGAACTTGAGACCTGGGTCTAGGACTCATTCCAACATCTGTCCAAAATTGACATTTTATCTGAGAGTCAAATTAAGGGGAAAAAGAAATTAGGAAAGTAGAAAAGAAGTAGCAATTATCTTCCTTTTAAAAAAAAAAAAAATTATCAAATGTGAAATAGATATTAAAGGACTAACAAAAAACTGTAATGTTCCTTCCTTTGTGCCCTGTTACTGTATGCAGGCAGATTTCCAGACTCTGCTGCACTTACTCCAGCCCCTACTTGAGCGTCTGCTTTTTTGCTGTTCTGTTTTCTATGTCATACCTTATTTCCTCATCTATTTATTTGCATGTCTTATTTCCTCATTAGGACTACTAAGTCAAAACATTATCATTTATTATCAGCTCTGAGGTGTCTTCCTTAACACAGAATTCTCTATACTTAATTGGGGTTCAAGGACTTTTTATTGTTTTTATTATTTTTTTAAACATGAGATCCTTCCCATCATCCCGCTGTTCTTGTATCTCATGGAACACACCTTAAAAATGATGGATTAGATAATTCCCTAAGGCACATCCAAGGGCTAATATTAGATGATTCCATCATTTCCTTGAAATATTGCCCCTTCCTGTGCTGATGGTGGATGTTCTGCTGTAGCTTATTAAACAGCAGATGCTTAGGTATCCTGCTGTCATCCAGGGAGCAGGTTTATTTTGTAGCAAGTGACACTTCCAGATGGTGAACTGGATGCAATCTAGCAAGCTGTTGATGAAAAAGCTCAGGAAGTAGTGTAGGGTATTTGTGGGCAGTCCAAATTTCATTCAATATTAGATATGAACACCATGTTTTACACATTCAAATGGTTTGGAGCTTAATGTCAGGGTTCAGCTTTGTCCGTTAAGCTCATAGAGGTCATGCTTCATCATTAAACTCAATACATTTTCCTCCATTTAGTATGTTATCTTAGTAGCAGATTTTGTAAAGAGTTGTCATTTCTGTCTTTCAAATAAAAAATTGCTATATCTAGTGTATTAATAGACATATGACCTTCTCTTTTAGCTTATCCACGTACAGCATTTTATCTACTCTGCCAAACAAGTTGTTTTTTTTTTTTTGCATTTCTTACCTTAATTTTTGTATATTTTCAAGTAAAATGAATTATTATTTATTAACTTTTTCTCAGCTGATTTTTCATTTTAAAACAATCATTTGAGGATGATCATATGTCAAGGGCATATTAAATTATATAATTTAGGTATAAGTGTTAAGTTGTAGGCCTAGAACAATAGAGAACAGTAAAGCATAAAATCTCCTGGTTAAAGGAAACACTGAATAAGTGAGATCACTAATTCGTACATGAAAATACATAAGGGTAAATTTTAGAACTGATTTGAGTTATTCTGAAATAATTATCTGGCATTAGCATAGTTGTTTTTTGTGTGTGTGCGTTTTGTTTTTGTTGTTGTTTTTTCTTACTTTTTCCCTTCTTCACAGAAAAAGTATTATCTAGTTGTCTCATAGCAATAACTTTTCTAAATGATTTATATTGGTTTATGCTCAGTTATATTTTTCTAGCTTTCATAAATTCAACAAGGTTCAGATAAAAGAAAGTAGCTAATCTGATCTGAGAATTTGGCTTAAGACTTTACCTTTGTAATATCATTACCCAGGTATACAGTTAATCCACATGCAAAGTGGCTTAGTTCCAGATAAATAAGGCATGAAAAATGAGCTCTGAGTCTACACAGAAATAAGAGAAAAATGTACAAAACTTACTAGAACCTCTGTATTAGTTATATATCATCATATAACAATTTACTTCAAATATATCTGCTAAGTAACCAACATTTAATTATTTCACAGTTTTTGCTGGTCAGGATTCCGGCCATGGTCTAGTGTGATCTTCTAGCTTAGAGTCTTACTACGCTGAAGTATTACTAGGTTGAGTGGCTGCAGCCTCCTCTTAAGGTTCATGTGATTGCTGTCAGAACATGGTTTCTCTCTATTGAGTTGCCTCCAGACAAGGCAGCTGGCTTCTCCTTGGATTAGTGATCCAAGACAGAGCAAGAGACAGTACCAAGAGAAAAACCAGAGGCTATTTTATAACCTAATCTTGGAAGTGACATCCCATAACTTCAGCCATATTGTGCTCCTTCGAAGAGTCTTCAAATCCTGACGGCACTCAAGAAGAATGGATTACACCAGAGCATGAATACCAAAAAGTAATGGTTATTGAGGGCCACCGTACAGGGTGATTACCATATACGTTTTATATCTTAAATGACTGAAGGAAATACTATTTTTGAGTGACTTTAAGAGTTTTTAATACATAAGGTCAGTAGGATGAAATTGAGGCATACGGGTCTTAAGAACAGGAGTTAATACCCAAGAAAGTATAAAAAAACAAAAGTCTCTTGGGGTAATTTTTCATTCTTTGAGTAAACAAACCTAACTTTAATGCCAATAGAGAATTAGCTTCACATAATTCTACACTGGGAAGAGTAGATTGTTCCATCTATGAAGAGATTTACCTGACTCCAAAGGGAAACATTTCTGTATGTAGACATTATATATGGACCTATAACTTTTTGGTAAAATATAAAAATCCTATTTGATAAAGTGCCTTTGTAATTGTAATTGTCCACTACTTTTAATGCACAGAAGCAAAATAAACAGTGTAAGAGGTTAAAGCCTTTTTGAACAGATGTTTTATATTTCATTATACAGTGTATCATTCCTAACAATTTAAAGATTTATATTAGTATTATCTTATTATAATTAATAGTTTCATTTATGGTAGAAGAAAATATTTTTGTTCCTCTAAACAAGGAACATGATGAAATAGGGAATTTTAACCCACCTCTGAGACATAATATATCAACAGTAAGCTGACAATCAGAAAGATGCCTCTCTTTTTCTCCCTTCGATCATATTTTCTCTATTCATTTAAAAGTTTCCACTGAAACCATAACTTACATTTTATACTATTCAAAGGGATTAATGTAAAACCATTCACATGCAAGAGAAACTTCAGGTCATTTATTAATTATTATACTTCAGTTAATAAAATCTATGCTATGAAAGAATTCAAAATACTAATTCATAAGAAATGCATAGAAAATATTTGTTGCTTTACAAAGTCATTTTCCAAAATCAATACAGCCTCCCATATTACACGAGCGACACTCATTCTTTTTCAAATAATCCTAATTACCATCGCATATCTAAACATTGAAAAAGTAACCTATTTCAGATCAATATTTCATGATAGATACTTTTAATGATAGCTATCCATATCGCACAGCTTTTGTTTGTTAAGCTGACACAGAAAATTAGCTCTGCTTTTTCTTGCTTATGATTTGCACTTGCACATGAACCAGATGGCAGTAAGAATCAGATAAAAGAATAATAAACTTAAGCTAGAGAAATTGAGATTGTTTGAAACAACATACCATTTCAAAGATATAAAAACCCCGATGGTTAAATCCTTTTCCTTTTGCTCCTTGCATGAGCTGTCTAATGCATTTATTTCCATCTACCTTTATTGGAGAATCTGTCCATTAAATTAAACCACGGAAATGCGGGGCAGATGAGTGTTCTTTCGGAGAACTAATAAGCCCACTAAGTCATGAACAGTACATCAGATGAGCTGTAGTTTTTCACCTTTCTTACACACCTGGGAGGCATTATACAATTTTTCCTCTGAAGGGGACTTTTTTCCTTGTCCAGAGGAAATACTTTTCTTACACAGGCTCTAAATAATGAGCCACTTTAAGATAACTCTATGTGGAGAGACTTGCATAGCAGAAGTACATCACAGGATGTGTGCTGTATGAAACACAAGCTTATTACTTTCACGTACCAAATGATGCCACAACTCAAAAATTCCTAAAGCTCTATCTGTTTGGCATGCAATGAAGTAAGTGACAAATAAAGATGTTCTGATATAGCCTTGCTGTCTCCATGTCAAGGCCTGCCTGAAACAGAAACCTGCTTCTCATAAAATAATCTTGTGAGATACTTGCATGAATGTGGTTCCTACTGAGATTATAAATATGTCTTTACTGCAGGAGAGGTTAGCTTTAATAACACATTAAATATAGCTAATAAGAAAGCAATTCTGACAGTGGATAAAAAGAACATAAGAGGTTGAACTAGTGAAAAAAGAGGAGCAAGAGATGAAAATTTAAGAGAACACCAGTTATTTCAAGTAAAATAATAGTGAAACAAGTTGAGATTTCTTTTTCTTAAAGATTGGATTTTTTTAAGATTTTTTATTTTATTTTATTTATTTGACAGAGAGAGATCACAAGTAGGCAGAGAGGCAGGCAGAGAGGCAGGCAGAGAGAGAGAGAGAGGAGGAAGCAGGCTCCCCGCTGAGCAGAGAGCCCGATGCAGGACTCGATCCCAGGACCCTGAGATCGTGACCTGAGCCGAAGGCAGTGGCTTAACCCACTGAGCCACCCAGGTGCCCAAGACTGGATTTTTAAGTAATCTCTATACCCAATTTGGGGATTGAACTCACAACCCCAAGATCAAGAGTCATGTGTTCTACTGAGTGAGTCAGCCAGGTGCCCCAATAAGAAGAGATATTTACATATGTATGATACAACCTATCTATCTGCATTAATCAGATACTCATACAAGAAAAATGGAAGAATTATGCAGAAATCTTTTAAAGTATTGTTTTATTATTTTCAAATTGTTCAAATGTATGTTTTGATAAATTACCTATCTACTTCAAATGAAAAAGTCATCCCACAATTCTGGGAGTCTGAGGTAATGTGTATGTGTTTTAAAGAGATAAACATTTTCAGGAAAGAACTAAGAAATTAGAATTGCTAAAATGTCATTTTCTAACAAAATCTGATTTTTGTGATACTATTTGAATTGATGACATCACATAATTATATGTGAAACACTACTAATATTTTTCAGTAAATTGAAATGAATAAATAAAGAAATTTGAAATAGCTAAAGGGATAGGATAAGTTATGCATGAATATTTTATAAGCAATATATTGTTGATATTTTTTGTGTAAATTGTAGGTTAAATTCTGATAGGCTAGAGAAAGAAAGCCAATAGGAAATTGAACACATGCAAATTCAGTCTCTATATTTTCAACTTTAGATAACATTTCTTATATAATTGACATCTATTTATACTTTTAGAATGATCATTTTATCCTATGAAAAGGTAATATTGATGATATCATCCTGAGCTGAGAGAAAAGGATTGAATTGAGTCAACCTACACTTGACAGAATTAAAGATCTTTATTTATCCAAAAGTAATTAGCTTAAAACCAACTTCCAAAATTCTGTTAATGAAAATAGATTAAAAATTGAAATTTGAGAGAGCCTGGGTGGCTCAGTTAGTTAAGCACCTGTCTTAGGCTCGGGTCATGATCTGATCGAGTACCACATTGGGCTCCTTACTCTGCAGGGAGCTTGCTTCTCCCTCTCCCTTGGTCCCTCCCCCTGCTCTTGTTCTCTCACTTGCTATCTCAAAAAAATAAACAAAATCTTCCTTAAAAAATTGAAATTGGTTCACCAGAAACAAATTGAATTCAATTATCCTTAGGATCCTGAGTTTAGTGCAAAGAAGGTAAAAATAAAAACCTTTGTTATTCATTTTTTAGTGTTTCTGAAGGCACAGCTTTAATAATGAAAATTTTGGTAGTGTCATTTTACCGTCCAGTTTATAAACCAAAATTGGACGGTGTTTGGATTGTATTAATAGCTGGCCCAGTCTGACTTAATAATCCATTCACCTCCTGTACTTTCTACATGTTGGTCAATATGATATACAGGTGTAATATCCGTGGGGGAAAAAAGCACCAAAATGGGAAGAAGGAACCATGTGAATAGCATTCCAAGTCTTTCAGTAAATTACCACATGCAGAGAAAGAGGCTAGTATGGAAGTTTAATCACCAGCTGCTGAAGAGGGAGCCATATATGTACTTATTCACCAATTCTATTTGCAAAGAACATTTGGGATATGTTTGGGTACATGGATCACCTGTCAGTGTGTCTCAGACAATAGATGGGCTGATGGGGAGTTATGAATTGAAAGCACAACAAAGATCAGATCTAACCAACTGCTTTCATGGAATTTAAATCTTCTATTTCAATGAAGAGATTTTGAACTTCTTAAAGCTCACAATGTCATTTAAGAGTTTTTGCTTTTCATTTAAAAAAAAAAAAGTGAAGTAGTCGCATGGCCATAGATATAGCCTCAATTTTTAAGGACTCAAGAGTGTATCCAATAAGTGAGATAGAGGATTTAATTGTTTATTGTATTTATCGATATTCCAAAATCACTTAGAACAGAGTTTAGCAGCTGCAGCAAAGTCATCCTGAAGTTTAAAACTTCTATACAACTGATTTCCTTTTTCTTCTGATAATGTTTGTATATGTCAACTATGTCTAACACATTTCATTGAAAACTACCATATTATTTGGAATTTTTTTGTCACATTGAGAGAAAACAAATCTCCACAAAGCTCTCCGTTGTTTTGTTCTAATAAAAATCATGACAAAGGATGTCTGGTATAAAACCTCTTAGTATCTGAAAAAATAAAAGACAAATAATAACATTTGTACAAAAATTAAACTACTAATACCTTAATTGCAGTGCAGGCTCAGCTAAAAAAAAAAAATCAAATGGCAAAATTCAAAATACAGTGATATAAATGAAGAGAGTATATATAGTTTCTCTCTCATCACAGTCTAGAGATCAGTGGCAGGTTCAGATGATTCTGCTCCAGGAAGCAAACAGAGTTCCAGTTTCATTTCACATTTTTGCTTTGCCATCGCCAATGTGTTATTCTCTTCTGCATTGTTGAATGTAAGTCAATGCTCTTCTACACTGTAGCCTCTGGAGAGAGAAAAGGCAATTCAAATAAATTTCATTTAACAAGTGAGTTGGATGTTCATTCATTCTCACATTCTACTGAAGGAAAAATGTCATAACTAACTGCAAGGGAGGTTGGAAAATGTCTCAACAGTCATGTGCTCAGCAAAAATCTACTGTAATGGAAGAATGGATTTGGAGCAGCAGTGAATAAATGGATCCAAAGGCATAGGTCCTTCTTTATTCCCATATGCAGTTCATTCTACGATTTATTGCATCTGGCTCACCTTAGGATGTCTTAGTGAATTCTAGTGGTTACCATTAAGCTTAAATATGACTCTTTAAACCTGATAATCTATAAATGAACAATTTATATGACTATCTGTCACCCAAAATGTAAGTACGGTATATCAGCCCACCATATGCAAGTAACTGGCTTTGGTAATCCAGACATCTGGTTTGGTTTCATTAACAATAAAATTCTCTCAAAAAAACATGAGATTGTCATCTTATTTTATTCTAGTCAGTTGTCGTTGTTGTTGTTAAGTAGTCATTCCCAAAGATGTCTTCTAGACATAGACCTCAAGTCTACCAATTCTTCTATTACTGGTTCCAGGCTAGACTCCCACTCTCCAGTGATATGAAGGCATCTAAATGGAAGATATCTTAAAACAAGGCAATTGGATGATAAGGCAAAACCTTCTTCTGAGTTTTACCACAGACTGGCTCCCTATTCTGCCTAAAAAGTTTAATTTAGAGACTGTGGAGATAGGTTGCAAGTGACAATCTCATCTTTTGCAATTTAGGATAAAAAAGCAGTTGGTATTTTAATATTTTTAGGGCCCAAAATAATGCCTGCTCAGTCAATATGATTGCTGATTGTAGGCAGAGATTGCCTCTCTTAGCAGTGCTATATTTTCTCCTATGTGGAATTGCAGAACTTATCATTTCTTGTCTGATCTCAGCTCTCTTTACCAGTAATTTTGCTAAAACAACAAAGAGCAGCCGAACAGATCAGTCATCTGAATTTTTTTAAACAAATTCCAGTAAAGCTACAGACTTGTAAGCATATGGTCTGCCATTGAAATTATCACAGGTGATAGCTTTACAAGTTTTTTTCTGTCCCAATATAAGTTGTTATCTTTCCAGTCAGAACACTCATGCCATTCCTTTTCACCTTCTTATAGCAATGCCTTGTCACATGATTCGGTTTTCATTTAAGAGCATCTCACTTCCAGATATCCTTATTGTACTTTGAAGGACAAAGTTGATTACAAATAAACCACAGAATCCATTAGTTTGGATAGGAGTTATTGCTTTCACACGTGCAGTCTGGGAGTAATTTGGACTGAAAATCATCATGCCTCTGCGAAGTCCTTTTTTAAGGAAATCTAAGTTCTTTCCATTTGTTGCCCTTTCTTCCCCTACAGAACCGATTTCAACTACGATGTCTGAAAGAAGTTCTTTTCAAGCTATGTTTCACCTCATGCCAATAGGAACAGCTCACTGGGGCAGGAGACTTCTTTTTGAGCAATACAATCAAATGTTACACAGATTACATCTACTATCCATATTCCATTAGAAAGGGCTTTTCCTCTTAGCCACAGTTACCTGCAGAGAATCCTCCAGACAGATTACTTGCCAATGAGGGACTTGTAAAGAGGACTTTTTAGAGTGTTTCAGCAGATGTATTTCAGCTCTCTGGTTTTTCAAATATTGCTTCTTGCAACGAGTTATTTTATCTAAGGACAAGTCCCATCCAGGATAAGCTATATACAATGACTAGTCTATGTGGGGAGATAGAGTGTGGGTCCTTCACCAAAACTGAAGTCAACATGGAAAGCTTATTCAATTTTTAAAACCATTCATGAGCTCAGGCAAAGCTGGGCTGAAGCATGGCTTCTCTCTCTGCCCTCCGTTTTCCCTTCCCTGCCTCCACAGGTATTGATCCTGAGGACCCTCCTCAACAAACACTCTGAGCACTAAACTCCATCTCAGAGTCAGCTTCCCGAGGAACCCAATCATCATCAACAATGATAAGGTATTTCATTTAGTTAATGGCATATATAAATTTATATTTCTAGAATTTTAGCTAGCCACACCAAGGCAAATATATTAGATGTCCCTATGCATGCCTTCCACCTGAGTCAAACTTTCCATCAATATGGAAGTTTTTCTCAAATAAGGAAGTTATGCTCTATCCTTGTCCTTGTGAATACAGTATCAAATGAATGAGGAGAATGAAGAAAATACATGACTTTTATTATTTTAGTGTACATTACCATGGCTCCTAATAAAGTATTTATTATATATGTGCTCAAATGCTACTACCCAATAGGAATAACTAGACTGCCTCTCATCACTTCATTCCAAATTCAAGTCACTTTAGTAGGCAATGGTAATACTCTGACCCTTTCTGCTTCTATTTGTAAGTATTAGTTTTCGTTTAAATGGTTCATGCCAAAGCCAATATATCATATATCACTAGAGACTAAATAAGGAAGCTTTTCGTCAGCCTCATAAGCGATGCTTGTAAAAGAATGAAATGCATGCAGTGGAAAGACCATGAGGTCTATAAGGGTTCACAGGATAAGGAGGATTTAGCTTGCTCCTTCCCCTTCTTAAGGACAAATGAAGAGGAGAGAACTAGAGAGAGGTTGCCAGTGGGCACAGGAGTGACTCTCCCTTTGACCAGGGGAAGGATGTTCCCAGAGCAAGGGAACAAACAAAGGAGAGTAAATCCCTGTTAGTTGGGAGATAAGACTTCATTCTAAATAGCCTATGCCATATCTATCCTGCCATTACATTTTTTTTTTTGAGGCAAATGAAGGCCAAAATTTTAATACATTCTACATTACATAAATTACCATAGTGTGTTTTGCTGTTTTGACCTTTTCAGCATTCCTTCTATAATTTGATTGGGCAGCTATTATACTTGCTTTCTGTTTACAACATTTAACCTGAAAGGAAGAGAGACATTGAGCCAAACAAGGAAAATACTAAAATAACACAGAGACTTAATTAGAGGTATAATGTGCTACAAGTCAGGGGACCAAAATGCCAGCAAGTCTGGAACTGCCTTGTGAATTTCTTGATTGACAGAGGCACCGAGAGAAGTGAAAGTGATAAGAAAAGTGAGGACAACCAAAACCAATTATTGGTATTATTCAAAGGTCATTTACATTAAAATTTTCTTTAATTTAGTAGATGCAATCATAAAAATGTTTTAAAAATAAATTCACAATTGAGGAACATGGAAAGTGCTGAGTTTACAATACAATACCTTTGGATAAATAAGATTTGGCAGAACAAATCCAATCTGTCAGGGGGTATTTCTTAAGTGCCTAGAATGTATAATACATTGGGTTAGGAACTGAGCACAAATAAATATAATACATATTTCAAATAGCTTACAATCTAGAGCTGAAGTTGCAGACAATGAATGTGTACTGACACAAATCCATACATCTGAGTGATTTTCCCCAAGAGCATTCAGCAACCTGAATGTAGTAGTCAGGATGGACAGTTGGATTGATTGAGGGTTGAACTTTGCCAGTCGGTGTAACAGAAAGATTAAGGAACAAGGAAGTTGAAGTTGTTTGTAAGATGGTGGTTTTAGTGAGTTCTAGGAGTATGATGAATGGAATACAGTATGTGAAGTAGGGGAAAGGAGACACAATAGACACTAAAGAGAATATACAGTGTTATAAAAGAGGAGGCAGAGATTAGTTTGGAAATACGTGTAATAGAAATGCTGTGAAACTAGTACCTACATTTCTGATGCTGAAAAAGAAAGACAGGGATTTAAGGCACGGTAGCAATAGCTGATTTTTACTTTTATGAGTATAGCAGAGAAAGAATTATGAGAAAAGTAATTACATGAGAGTATGTGAATCTTAATTTTTTGAAAGATAATTTAAATAAACCAATAAGAAAACTATCTTTAACCCAACCAAAGGCCCTAATTATATTCTATATTTTAATAGGTTAATTTATGTTTTTAATTTATTATAATCCACTAGATGTACAATGCCTGCCATTGTGAAATTACTCTAGAAATAGAAAAATGATTATAAAACAATTTCCCAAAAATATACCAATGCCCATGTATTCAAACTAGTACTAATTTTCAAAGTAGCCTGAATCTATATCCAAAAACATGGTACATGGCTGATGACTTTAGATTTCATTGGTTGATGATATTTCTAAATCATTGATTTACGATTCTCATATAAATCAATATAGACACATTCTTTAAAAATAAGACATAAACCTAAATAACTAATCTTGTCCAGATTTGCCTGCCAGAAATTTCAATTTTCTAAACTTCTAAAAATAATAAAAATATATTTTAGTATTTCATATCACTGCATGCTAGTAGTGCAAATAACTCTGGAAAGACTTCTACAAAAACAAAAACACAAAACTCCAAATTTCCAGCTAAAACTTACAGTATCTTGAGCTAGCAGACTTTCAAGAGGATAAAGGCAATCTCTACAAATCCTACTTCTAAAAGAGGGGACAGGAGATTCCATTTCTGAGAAGATGGAATAGATATACTTTTCCCTATTCCCCTCTCTAATTATATCTAAACTCCTTGACATTGCATATGAAACAAACATAAAGATGAGGATCCTTGGTGGCTCAGTTGGTTAAGCATCTGACTCTTGATTTTGGCTTAGGTGGTGATCTTGGGGTAGTAAGATTGAGCCCCACATAGGGCTCCGCACTTAGCATGGAGCTCATTTGAGATTCTCTGTCTCTTCCTCTGCCCCTTCCCCTGCTCAAATGCTCAGTCTCTCTTTCTCCCTCAAATAAATAATTAAAAAAAATTCATACAGTAATGCAAACATAAGGATAATCTGAAAATGTAGAGAGAAAAAGGCAAACTAGCTAGAGACCAGGGTACCCAAGGAATATCAAGGCTGTAAAGTCCTAAGGTTCCTTTTTGCCTCATATACCCAGGATTTAGAAGTGAAAGAAACCAGCATCCCAAAATGCCAATAGGTACAGATGGGGGGGGGGGCGGAGTCTTATCTTTAGCCAAAAGAGTAGGGAAAAAAATGCAACATAGCAAGATAATATTGTTAAATATTAACTCTTCTACATCAACTAATACCACAGGAAACACAGTAAAACTGTGTCCCATCCTTAAGAACAAAGACTTAGTCAGAAGTGTAGACTTTCACTTTTGCCAGGAACTAACAAGGCACTAACTTCTTGCCAGGGTGGTGTCAGAGAAAGCTAAGTAGTAAGCCAGAACTTAGTCCTTCTAGTTCTAATTCACCATCTGACCCCACTACCCCACCCCACTTCCACCTCTGTCTGGCAGTGTTAAAGTCTCACTCCTCTTCACTGCTAGGAAAAGTCAAATGGGAATTTTAGAGCTAACAAATACAACATGCAAGATAAAAAAAAAAAAAAACTCAATGCATGGACTTAAGAGCAGAATGGAGATTATAGAGAAAAAATCAGTGAATTTGAAGATAGAAGAGTATAAATTATCCAATTTGAAAAACAGAGAGAAAATGAGAGGGAAAAAGGAAAGAGTATCAGTGACCTGGGTGACTATACAAACCATTTAATATTTATGTCATCAGAATTCTAGAAGGCAAAAGAAGGAAGCTAAAAAGAAGCATTCAGGGCTAAAAAGAAGCTTGAAGAAATAATGGCAGAAAAGTTCTCAAATTTGACAAAAGACTTAGACCTACAGATTTAAAAAACTGAGTGAAACACACACACACACACACACACACACACACACACACCCCAAGACATATGGCAAACCAACTTTGAAAATTAAGGATAAAGAAAAATCTTGAAAACAGTAAGAGTGTAGTAACACCTTATGTATAGATGTAAAACAATTAGAATGATATCAGGCTTTTATCAGAAATCATGTAGGTCAAGAGGGGGTGGGACTCCATTTTTTAAAAGCTGGTAGAAAAGAAAATGTCAACTCAAAATTCTACATCCAGAGAAAATCCTAGAGAATTTATCACCAGACTTACCCTAAAAAATTGGCTCAAAGAGATTTTCTTAATAGAAAAGAAATGAGGGTGCCTGGGTGGCTCAGTGGGTTAAAGCCTCTGCCTCCAACTCAGGTCATGATCTCAGGGTCCTGGAATCAAGCCCTGCATCAGGCTCTCTGCTCAGCAGGGAGCCTGCATGTCTCTCTCTCTCCCTCTCTCTCTCTCTCTCTCCTTCTCTCTGCCTCTCTGCCTACTTGTGATCTCTTTCTGTCAAATAAATAAATAAAATCTTAAAAAAAGAAAAGAAAAGATACAAGGACTCTTAGAACTTTGGGAAGAAAGAAACAGCAGAAAGAACAAAATTGGTGCAGATGTAATACTTTTGCCTTCTTCTCCTGAGTTTTACAAATTTTGTTTGATGGTGAAGGAAAATTTAATATTGTCTGTTTTGGTTTTAAATATACATAGGAAAGAAATTTAAGACAATCATGTTTTTAACAAGTGAGGCAAAAGAGCAAAATGATAGGTTTCTACATTTCATTATAGCTGGTAAAATGTCAACATGAATCTACTGTGATAGGCTCTTGTGGATATTATGGGATACTACTGAGATACACTCAGAGCAATCCCACCAACAATATGAGAGCCCTAGTTGTTTCACATTCTTTTTATCTACTAGTTTATGTCAATCTCTTTAATTTTAGCCATTCTAGTAGGTGTGAAATTGTTCTCATAATATTAATTTATATTTCTCTAGCAAGTTTATGTCTTCTTGCCTTTTTGTTTTCTATATTGTATGTCTCAATAACTAGAAATATTTAATTCTGATGAAATTCAATTTATCATTTTACTATCATTTTTGGCTTTTGGTTCCTTATAAGAATCATTCATTGCCTAATCCAAGATCACAAAAATATTCTCCTATATTTTCTTCTATAGGCTTTGTAGTTTCAGCTTTTAGATCTATGACTATAAACATATTTGAATTAGTTACATGTGGTGTGAAATAGAGATCAACATTCATTTTTAATAGATTTTTCAAATTCTTCAAGCAACATTTGTTAAAAAATCTTTCTTTTCTCCATTGTATTGTTTGGCTCCTTTGTTCAACACCAATTAAATCTACTCATCAACTTTCTATTCTGTTTCCTATTTCTATTTTCTCTCCTGTCACAATACTTTATGCTTTAAACACCTAATTTTTACAGTAAATTTGAAATAAGTTAGCATGAGTCTTCAACTTTTGTTAAAGTCATTATTGTTTACTTCTTTAAGATCTTTACATTTTCATAAATGTCACTTTGCAATTTCTCCAAAGTCTTGTTGGGATCTGATTGAAAATGTGTTCATCTACAGAACACTACATCTGAAACTATTGCTGTACTATATGTTGGCTAATTGCTATTAAGTAAGAAAAAAGAAAATGTGTTCATTTAAAAGTAATTTTAGATTGAATTCTCCTCTTAACAATTCAGTGTCTTTCAATCCATGAATATTGTATATTGCTCCATTTACTTAGATATCCTTAATTTCTCAAATTTTTTTGTTTAGTTGATTTTACTTTTTAGCTTTCATTGAAATGGTCCTGCACATTTTTGATTAATTTTTCTCTAATATTTTAAGGCTTATGATGCTATTGTGTCTTAGTCAATTATTATTATAATAACAACATCAACTCAAAAATAACAATAATAATAAAATACTAATAGGTAGTTAGACATTCAGTTTAGGCATTTGCTATAGAAATATTTTTTATAATGGATTATGTTATTTTTCCCCTTCCATGAGGATAGATTGTATGAGCAAATTGAGAATAAAGCATTTCATTTACAAATAATGCAATTGAATAAACCATGACAAATATTTCTAGGAGAATGTTGCTTTAGGAGAGCAAAAAATAATAAAATGTATAGCAACAGAAAAAAATTGTATTATGCAAAGGAACTGGTCTATTTAATGATCAAAAGGCTAGTATTCTGGCCTATGATGTTCTACTAATTAGCTATATGACCTTGGGCAATTTACATAATCTCTCTTGTCTCTCTCTCTCTCCCTTTTTTTCTTTTTTTTTTTTTTTAGGTTTTTATTTATTTATTTGACAGAGAGAGACACAGTGAGAGAGGGAGCACAGCACCAGGAGCAGGAGAGGAAGAAGCAGGATTTCTGCCAAGCAAGGAGCCTGATGTGGGGCTCAATCCCAGGACCCTGGGGTCATGACCTGAGCCGAAGGCAGACACTTAATGACTGACCTACCCATACACCCCATCTCTTTTTTTTTTTTTTTAAAGATTTTATTTATTTATTTGACAGAGAGAGATGACAAGCTGGCAGAGAGGCAGGCAGAGAGAGAGGAGGAAGCAGGCTCCCTGCTGAGCAGAGAGCCTGATTTGGGGCTCAATCCCAGGACCCTGGGATCATGACCCGAGCCAAAGACAGTGGCTTAACCCACTGAGCCACCCAGGCATCCCTCTCTTTTGTTTCTTGACTGCAGTTTTCCCCATCTGCAAAATAAAAACCTTAAGCTAAATGATCCATAAATTCTTATCAGCTTTAAAGACACTCTCTTTTCAAAGATCACTCAACCAAAAAGTAAATATTGCTATTTAGAAGTTCAGGAAAATTATTGCGTATGTCCCTTCTGTAGAGGTAGAGTGGCATGGTAGAAATATTTATACCTTGGAGACATAACTTATGGTTTGAATCGTGTTTCCCCATAAAAGATATATTTGGAGTCCTAGCCCCCAGTACCTCAGAATATGACCTTATTTGGGATTAGTGCATTGCAGATGTAGTTAGCTTGGTTAAGATGAGATAATACTAGAGTAGGATGGACCCCTGACCCAATAAGCATCTTTTCCTTATAAGAAGATGGTCATGTACCCACAGGGAGAATGCCAAGTGATGACCGAGGCAGAGATTGGAATTATGTAGTTGCAAGCCAGGGAACATGAAGATCATCAGCAAACCAACAGCTAGGAAGAGGCAAGGAAGAATTCCACTACAGATTTCAGACAGAACATGGCCCAACTGACACAATGATTTTGGACTTTTAGGCTCCCTAACTTCTAGTCTTCAGAACTCTGAGAAAATCAAGCCAATCAGTTCGTGTTAGTTATGGCAGCTCTAGAAAACTAATACAAATGGAATACAGATTTTTACACAAGCTTTTTCCAGTGTATATGACTGTGCTACTTAATCTGTATGATCTTAAGTCTCTTCTGGTGTAAATTATGGCTCATGAAATCTACTTCACAGTTTTGTCTTGTGAATGAAATTAGAGAACATGTAAAAGTGACTCAAATACTCTCTCACCATAGCAAACATTCAACAGTTTCATTCCTTATAACTTATATCACTGGTAAACTTTTGGATAAGTTTTGTAAAATGTAATTTCTTCACCCCACCCAATTTTGTGAGCTGAAATTTCTGGGAGTGTGTTTCATGATTATATATTATTTTAACCTATTTCTAAGGTGACCATTATCTACTTTAGCCAGCCTACTTGTAGATCTCTTTTGGGGAGCCACTTATTTGAATAAAAATGGTTTCATTGCTGTAAGGGCCTGCCGCTCCCAGAGGAACTTGCTTGTGGACACCAGATGTAGGGGCAGGGCAGGCTGGGTGGAGATGTCCAATTGGTGGGGCGCGTGTATATCCACTAGGGTGAATTGAGATCTGATTGGCCACCCGTGTAGGGGCGGGGCTCAACCAACCACATAAAAGTTGCTGTGCGAGGCTAGCAGGAGAGCTGTGGCCGGAGCAGAAGGAAGAGTCCATGGGAGTCGAAGAGGCAGAGGAGTGGAGGAGCTGTAACAGCTCTTGTAAGAGCTATAATCACCAACCGCAATCCATCCGCTGGCAGTCTCCAGCCTCTGGCGGCCCTGAGCCACTGCCTGCAGCCTCCAGCCACCTGTGGTCCCGCCTCTGGGGGCCCCAAGCCGCCTGCAGCCTTCAGCCGCTTGCATTTTCCAGCCGCCTGCGGTCTCGCCTCCCGGGGCCCTGAGCCGCTGCCTGCAGCTGCCGGTGGTACCGCCTCTGGCGATCCAGCCTTTGGTGGCCCCAAAAGGTCTGCAGCCTCCAGCCACCTGCGGTACTGCCTCCGGAGGTCCCGCCTCCGGCGGTCCGGAGACATCTGCAGTCCAGCTGTCTGCACCTGCAGCCCCTAGACTCAGCGGTCCTAAGACACCAGTGGTCAGCAGTCCCGACGCCTGCAGCCCGGAGATGCCAGTGGTCCCGAGAGGCCAGTGGCCCTGAGACGCCAATGGCCCCTAGCCGCCAGCAGCCTCGCCGCAAAATGCCTCGCCACCCCGACTCACGAATGGCCTTGTCTGCAGTGGTGGCCTCTTCTGGGTGGCAACCTTGTCAGAGTGGCGTCATGGGGAGCAGAGTCTGTGTCATCGGGGTTGTCCTCCTTGTCATCGTCACTGTCATCGTTGCCTCCTTGTCATTGGGAGCGGCCTTGTCCTGAGTGGCCTCTTCTTGGGAGCGGCCCTGCCCCAGGAGCGACCTCATCGAGCAGTGGCCTCGTCCTGGGAGTGGCCTTGTCCATAGTGGCCTCTTCTTGGGAGCGGCTCCGACCGGGGAGCAGCCTCATCTGTGGAGCAGCCTTGTCTGGAGCGGCCTTCTTGGGAGTGACCTTGTCGGGATCATCGTAGTCGCCTTTTTGTAAGATATAGCCCTGACCAGGTCAGTTTGATTCTTGATGCTTGGCACGAAATAAAGTTTTGCTTGACCTTCACTTTGTATCAGTCTCGTTCCTTTGATCATGGACCCTAACAATTGCTGGTCTAAAAAATGTTGGACATCTATAATATAGAGTTACTCCTTTCAAACTTAAAGCACTCTTCATAGCTAGAATTGGTCTCTGGAATTTATTATTTCTTTAAAAGAAAATCTATCTTCCCCTTTGGAAAGTAGTTTGTATACATATATTGTAAATTTCAAAATTTTTGTAAATTTAGTTTTGAACCGAAATTCTAAAGTTTGCCTATCAAAGCATAACCTAAAAAAAGTGTTTCAAAGTCTCTAATGGTCTCTCAAGAGAACCACATAGTCTTATTCAAAGACTATGAAATAATTTTGGTTACATGCATTTCACGGATTTGAATGTGTAACTTCATTGATATTCTCTCAGAAATATTGTTGTTGTCATAATAATCTTTATATTTTTAAATGTTTTTATTACACTCTAGATTTTTATGTGTGTGTCTTATTTAACTTTCATTATAAGATTAGTAACTAGTTCCATCTCAAGTGATGGTGGATAGGGTAAGTTCATCGTGTCTGTTAAAAATTATATTTTTAGAATTTGTATTTTTATTGAATTATGGAAAATCATATAACAGCATGGACCCAAAAGCAATTTTTGAAAAGATAAAAGTTAGTGATAAAAACAGTCATATAAATATTACAGTCAAGACCTGTCATAAATAGGTAGTGAGAAGGATGCCAATACTGATGTAGATTATGAATCTGTGTGAGCTGGAGAAAATAAAACTGAGTATGATAATTTTATACAAATAGACTAAAATGATTTGAAAGTCATAGGATTGGAAAATGGATTTTATTTTACTAAAAATTCATTAACCCAAGTATTCAGTATATCATAATTTATGAAAATTAAAATTTTCAAAGCAATTTTCATTTTGGTAGATTAATCACATTTTTTTCTAGAACAAATACTCAATATTCCACTGTATTTTGATAAATTTATCATGATTTAGGTACCAAAATTATAGACATATTGAAGTGTTATTCCTGTAAGAATCATAAATAATAATACTAGAACACATTATTAATATAATTAATAATTATTATATATTATATTATATTATTATATATTATATAATTATATTATATAATGAATAATAAAAATTATCCTTGGAGAAAACACAGAATGGAGAATTAACAAATGTTCTTTATCAATGGAAATATAAATAGTAGCAGAAATAGCATTTCACATTTTTATTAGACCACTCGTGTAGGACATGAATCAGCTCTTGGCATATATGATTATTAGGTAGAAGTGTTCAAAACTTTATGGTCAATTCTCATTATTCCCAGATCAGATTCTATATTTTTGAATTCATCTACTTCCTAAAATTTATTTGTAACTTCAAAATTAATACTTGTGGCACTTTCATGGTCATTTGAGAACATGCAGGAAGCAAAAAATTTGAGTCACCTGGCATCTACATTCCCAGCTGAGATAATATGAGTAACAGCTTTACCTTCTTATTTCATCTGTCATGCAGAGATGACTGGGAAATGGAAACAGTAGCAGGTAGTGAAGTCAAGCTCAAGAAACTCCAGCTCTGGGATGAGGACTGAATCCTAACTGGCAACTGTTATTGGGGACTCTTAGGCAAGTCATTTAACATTCCTGAACCTCATTTTCTCTTTTATACACACACAAAGAAAAATCAACCAGGAGCATTGTTTTTAGGGTTTAAGATTATAATTTATATTAATTACGTGTATCTATATGTACATATTTCCCCTGGGGAATGGTTCAGTATTTATAAATTCAGCTTTTGGTAACTTTATAGAACATAACTACTGTGCATGATAATAACTAGCTGTACATTGTCTCTCACTGAAAGTTGTATGAAGGGAGAAAAATTTATATATACACTATTTTATGAACAATTATACAGACTGTAAAGGTGTGTAATCTGGAGCAAGAATCTTCCTATTTAAGTGAAACGTTGAGCAGATGAGTTTTTACTAGTTCCCCAAACACACTAAAATAACAACTAAGAGATAAAATGTAGATACACAGAAGAAAAAGGAGGGAGTAGACAAGTTACATGAACAACTTTTGGGAGACTGAATGTGTATAATTCAAGGTAATGGTTTATAAACTAGAAAGCTGAAAGTATCAGGAGAAGTAAAGGCAAATGGTCTTCTTCTTCCTTTCAGTAACAAGTCTTTTCTCTTCTATCAACAAGATAGAAGGAAACTGAGTCCCTGGGCAGCCTCTAGGAGTAAAGTTACTATTCATTTTGGACAATCTTCCATAGCAGTTTGCTGGCTGCTATGAAGGACAGGGGAAGAGTTAGCTGAAACTGATAGTATCTCTAGGTCCCTTTCTCCATTCCAGCAGGACACAGGAAGTTGATTCTCTTGAGAGACTGGATCGGAATTACTCTGAATAGGAGGAAACAGGGTTTAGCTGAGGGCAGCAGTAAAACACCACACCAAGATAGTAGATATTAACTAACTAAATGTTTTAAACTGAAAACTGTAAAATCCTAGTCTTTCCCTAGCTCTGTAGCAGGCTTCCCACCTAAAAAATTGGAAGACTCCTCTCTGAGAAAATGATAAGCCAAAGAGTAATATAGACAAAGATTGATAGGTAGGTGTCCCTAAAAAAATGGTAAAGTCTACAATTTTTTTTTTTAGATTTTATTTTCTTGACATAGAGAGAGCAAGCACAAGAAGGGCAAGCAGCAGGCAGTGGGAGAGGGGGAAACAGGATTCCTGCTCAGCAAGAAACCAGATGTGGGGTAGATTCCAGGACCCTGGGTTCAAGACCTGAGCCGAAGGCAGATGCCCAACTGATTGAGCCACCCTACAGTTTTATAAGAACCCTGAGAACACAAGCTTTTGGTTAACTTTTTAATATTTTACTCCTAAAAATAAACTGGCAGTCAAGGAAAAAAAATGCCATAAACAGAGGATAACAAAGCAAACAAACAAAATAGGAAGAGGAACTCATAAAATAATAGAAAAATTCATAGAAAAGCAATTTCTTAATCTGAAATTAATAATATCCATATTAGTTATCTAGTGATGATTAATAGATTATCTTAAAATTTAGTGGTTTAAAACACAATAAATGAGTTAAGAAAATCAAGAGGTACAAACTTCCAGCTATAAGATAAATAAGTCATTGGGACATCATGGCAACTATAGTTAATAATACTATATTACATGTTTGAAAGTTGGTAGAGAGAAAATCTTTAAAGTTCTCACCACAAGAAAAAAAATTCTGTAATGATGCATGAGACAATGTTAACTAAACTTATTGTGATGATCATTTCCCAATATATGTAAATATTAAATCATTATGTTGTACACCTGAAACTAATACAATAGTTTATGTCAATTATACCTCAATTAAAAGATAAAGGTTCCAGATGATTTCTAGTTCAAAATGGTAGAGAGATCACAAACCTGTCGCTTTCTTTTCTCCCTAAATACTAATGAAGTAACACCCAAAACCTCAAAGGGTGTTGAGAACAGGAAGGAATTCTTCAATGTAACAGAGAATCTGAAAAAAAAAATAAGCATTGATTATCTCCCACAGTTTTTTGGGGTTAGGAGTTTGGGAGAAATTTAGCAATGTGGCTCTGGCTTAGGATTTCTCATGGTGTAACAGTTAAGATGTCTGAAACTTTCGTCACTCAAAGGTTTGAATGAGGCTGGGGGACTCCTTCACAAGGTTAGTAGGTTATTTTTTTTTTCAGTAGGTTGGTGTAAATATTGACAAGAAGCCTCATTTTCTCCCCTGTGGGCTCTCTCCCAGAGCTACTCCACTGTCCTTATGTCTCTGGTGACTGATGTTGCCAATGATCCAAGAGAAGTCAACACAGAAGCTACAATATCTCTTATGGCAGAGTCTCAAAAGTCATAAAGTCACTTTCTCAGTATTCTATTGTCATACTGGCTGATCATTATTCATTGTGGGAGGGGTCTACACAAGGTGTGGATACCAGAAAACAAGGATCATCAGAGTTCATTCTGGAGAATGTTTATTGCATCATCTGTAAGGGGTAAAGTAAATATTAAGTTGGAGAAAAAAAGACAGATATTCCAAAAAGGAACTTTCTAAAAATAAAAATAAATCCTTGGAAACTTAAATTTTGATGTCAAATATTAAGGATCCAGTGGAAATCTTAAAATAAACTCCACCAAATTAAAATTTTTAAAAATGTCTAGATGTTAGAGCTAAAAGACAAAGAATCAGAAAGTTTGAAAGATATGAGTATTATGACAAATTGCCTAGAGAGCTGCTTACCAAGTATTCCTCCAATCACTGTATATTCATGAAATTCCTCCTGTCATGTTTTCTACTCATTTTGAATTGGGGCTGGCTCTGGGATTTTCTTTGACAAAGAGAATTGGGAGCAGGAAGATTGAACATAGTAAGGAGGGGGTGGAGACCCATTTCCACGCTGGCCACTGATTTTCAATGAAAAACATTCAGTTGTTTGTTTACATGAGACAATCTGGAAGACGGTATGAAACTACCTACCATATAGGCATATGAAAACATCCCATGGTGTGCAATTATTGGGAAAAGTAAGAGCAAATATTTATCTGCTAACTCCCCCTCACATCCTATATTTCAGGGCCTGAAGTTCACCTTAAGAAGTATGAACTTTCCTACCATTCTAGGTTCTTATTGATGTCGGTGGACATTACTTACTGTGGAACAAATTACCCACCACCAGCACTGCCATTCAAGAGAGAAGTTCTTTATTTGACTCCAGAAATGATGAGCTGTGAGAATATCTAGGTGTTCCCTAAGACAAGAGTTGGCTGCTACAGATACTCTGCTGTTTCCACAGCAGGTGCAGTGGAGGTTAGGTCATCATTTCAAGGATCCCCCCCAAGACAGATAGTTCTAGGAGATTAGGGACAACAGTGGCAGCTAAGAACATCCATTGTGAAAGCATCTCAATTTGAGAGTCAAATGGGATTTAACAAATTTGTTTGGAGAGCAAATAAATTGGGTTCCATCCCTTGTACTACTCAGATTTGTTCACACTATTAACAGTATGAAAGTAAGATTGCCACACTACCAAAAATGGAGGTACAAATACAATCATTCAGTAACTGGTTGCAGAACTCTAAAAAGTATCTCAGAGGTTAGCAAACCATGCCATAGTCCTATCACTACAGCTGCTCCCAAGATGTAGTTGACAGCTCTCTTCCAAATTCTAGATTCATCACCTCCTTCTGCCTTGACCAATATTTCACCTTGCCTAGTGAAGTAATGAAATGACTGAAATCTTCATGTCTGTGAATTCTGAATGTAGCTTTCTAACTCACGTCTGGCTGAATTTGCTGCATATATGTGACTAGCAATGTCATCTTGGAATTCATTCCTTCCATACATCTTCCTCTCTGCACGTGTTGTACAGAAGTACCCCAGCTTCTTTTGATATTCGGGGTTAACTCTACTGGTCAATACAGTAATTCTTTCCTTGCCAGCTAATCCTAGAATAAGGAACCTAATATGGCCTAGTGTTACTTGAAACTTCCATTTCAGTGAAACTCTTATAGGTTCCTCTGGAGGAAATTATTCCCATAGTAAACAGAACCTCTATTTCAGCAGCTGCTACTCTATTTCAGGGAAAGGCTGTACAAATTCTACAAGTTGATCACTGGAAGCTATTATGAGGGAATCAATTCTATTTCCTCCTGTTGTTGCCTGAAACTTTTGGGAATACAGCTCCTATATCAGCCACTGGATCAGCTCATACGCCTTCTCCAAGAAGACAATGCATTCAAAGTCATAGTCTCCAAAAAGGCCACAATACTGTCTTCTATTCCCTATGGTCTTCCACAATGTAACTTCACCAGGCCCACATCAGAGGTGGGAACCCAACTCCTTCAATTTTATGAAACTGAGCCAACCTTAGTGAGTATCAATGGTGATATTATAGTTTGAATCATAAGAAGTTTTACAGTTCCCACGTGTCCCTTTTAGAACACCTGGTATGAGAATGCTCCCTTCCCAAACCTAGACATCAAGCCCAAGCTACATGGCAAGGCCATGTCTAGATACTGAAGTTAACAGCCACAGTGAGCTCCTGACAGCAACTGCTAGTCAGGTGAATGAGCTAACAGTCCCATCAAACTTTCTGCAGTCCCAACTACAGTTCAGCCCCAGTAACAGAGCTAAGTTTTTTGGAAACATCCAGTGAGCACCTTTCAGCTGATCCTAGTCAATAAATAGAAGATGGAGAGAAAATTTATTTAAGCCATTTATTTAAGGGTGACTAGTTGTACAGCAACAGATGACCACAATAGTGCCCCAAACACTTCAAAGTGATAACCCCAAGTGGATACCTTAACATACCTTAAAGACTTATCATAAGTCATTCCCTTTATATAGCCCTCTTAGTTAGAGGCTGTGTTGGATATTATGTTATTGATTAGGCATTCTAAAGGCCATGGTCATCAAATGGTGAAGTGGACAGGAATAGGGAAGGCAAACCCATATGCACAATATGTATCAATTTCAGTGAAAGGAATCTCTGTACCCTCCAAAGTAGAAGGTGCTTGTATAATCTGCTGTATAATTCCCAAAACTAACTGGTTTCCCTGATAATAGTGTCATACTGAGGAGCCAGCATTGTTCTTTACTTCAGTGGCTGGATCTTCTGCTATAGATAATTCAGCCTTTGCAATAGGCAACCTACAATTTTTGACAAATACATAGCTTACAGCCATGCCACCATAGCTATTCTGTTCATAGGGCCATTTTGCAGGTATCGGGATGACTGGGGAAAGAAACTTGCTAACATTGATAGTATCTGTGATATCTTACCCAGTTTTTGAAAGCTTTTTCTTCACTAAAAGCACACTGGTAGGTGTGAGTATGAGATAAAAAATTCTCACACTTTGTACAGTCTCTCATTGAGTCTGTCCATATAATTCTCCAGACATCCTAACCCTCAGTCTTCCATTCTTATTTCTTTCCAGTCATTAGCTACTAAACAGCATTATATGTATCTATATATTAGATGATAACTGCATACAAAATGGATGACTGAGTCTTTTGCTCACAGCTTTGTCTCCTGGCATGATTTAATTTTACCAGTTATCTTAAAGGGCCACCTGTAAATGGGGTTATAACATGGCAGCAGCTTTATTTTCCTGGTGGTTATGACATAGTGTGGTGGCTCTTCAGTGAGCCATGGCTAAATCTTTTCTTCCTTTGTCAGTTGGTCAAAGTTATCCTCCATAAGAACATAGTTGTGAGTGGAAGGATAAACATCAGAAAAACAGAAGTAAGTGACAAGGGAGACTGGGCCATCTGTTCACTTAATTTACTTATGCTTTCTGAATCTGCTTCAGCCTACTCTTAAATGTGTCACTTCTATTAAATATTTGATTGCTATAGCACCTGCCTAACCTAGGACTAGCTAAATTCAAAACAAGTTGCTTCATCATGGAAAGTTCTGGTTACATAATCTCTTGGTGTTCTTTGGTCATGTTCACAGACAACAGTTGCTTAGATAAAAGCAGTTTCCGGCATTTGCAGACAAACTGTGCTTTTCAAGCAGAGAGTAGTTCTCTCCCATGGTGTGTGTGGCTTTGTTCCAGGACCCTCTGTGATTATTCCATACCCAGAGACACAACACAACATCTATATCTATTATGATTCCTCTAGCATAAATTGGTCAGTGGATGACATGGCTACAACAATAGGACAGTCTGCACTGACTACTTGATCTTTGAGCCTCATTCACTACTGACAGCATTCAGAATCTCCTGATCAATGGTTTGGAGCAGTATTCTCAAATGCTGTGCCTGTTGCATCGATAATGTAAAGAGACATATCAATTACAATGGCTCTTTCTTAATGTATGTAGTTCTGTGAGCAGCAGCAACTTGTCTTTAATTTAATGCAGGATATCCTGAATGTCCCAAATCTCTGAACCCCTAAATATTTCCCTAATCTAACATATCTCTGGTTTATATGGATTTATTATTACATCCTGGCATTATTTCACTGTCATGACTCTCACTTGGATATAAGAAACCTGCTGAAGCTTTAAAAACAAAACCAAAAATTTTCATGCATTATTAGATGGTTTGGTCTGATTTTCAACACAGTCTGTGTAAGGACTGCAGAAGATAAAGGTTTTTTTTTTAAATCTACCATAGAAACTCTTTGGCTTTGACAGCCCACCTTAAGTTGGCTATTTACTTTTTATAAAGTCTGCAAGCCATTAAAAAGGACACACCACATTATTTAATACTCATTACTGGCTGTGTACCAATCAACTGCTCCTGTCATACACTTATACCTTATAAGAAAACATGACTATGATAAGATTGAGTGAAAAAGCTATCAATATCTCACTAATCACAGAAGCATGGTCTTATTTTATTCAAAAGGAATAAAATAGGCCATTCTTATTTTATAAGTTTTAAAGGGAACAACATATATATTCCTGACTTTTTTTTTTTTTTTTTTTTTTTTTTGCTATTAACAGACGAACAGTTGTCAAGGTATAATAAAAACAAAGGTGGGATTTTGACTCAGAACTAGGTTGGAATCACAAACACTAATTATCTGATAATGGTACATTATTTAATCTCTCTTAGTTTCAGTTATGGCATCTCTAAACTAGAGATTTCTATGATACTTACAGTAAAGATAAAAAGAAAATGTTTGCAAATGTCTGGTATATAGAATACCTGAAGAATATGATACTAACTACTAACATTAATCCACATGAATAATCTAAAAAACAAAATATGATTCCAAGAGCAATGTTCAGAATTTATGTTTTGACTTTATGTTATTGGGACCAATAGCCTATAGGCCTATAGGCCTATAGCCTTAATTCCCCTCTTGTAGATTGACTTTTTAGGGCAAGTACCAGTCAACTATTTCAGCCCAAGTTCTTTTGAAACTGTGACTTTAACTAAGGCTTGTGTAGTAATGCTTTGTTGATGGATAAAACCCTAGATAACGAGAGGTAAGTAAAAATGAATATGAAGCAATGATGAGAGAAGGCAAATGCAAGATTTGTTACTAAACTGGTCCAGTCTCAGAAGTTATCCTATGCGGGTGAACCTGGACATCAGAGCTACTCCAATTCCCACTGCAGTGGAAATAATGGAGACTACCTAGTCCTTAACCCAGAAGAGAGATGGGACAGGCAGCAGTGGTGAGAGGTTTAGTGATGAGGCAATGGAGGCTGATACTCGATTGGTTAAACAACAGAGAAGGAAAGTATGAATTAGTGAATATATGTAGACATATGAATTGGTCCCAATAACATAAAGTCAAAACATAAATTCTGAACATTGCTCTTGGAATCATATTTTGTTTTTTAGATTATTCATGTGGATTAATGTTAGTAGTTAGTATCATATTCTTCAGGTATTCTATATACCAGACATTTGCAAACATTTTCTTTTTATCTTTACTGTAAGTATCATAGAAATCTCTAGTTTAGAGATACCATAACTGAAACTAAGAGAGATTAAATAATGTCCCATTATCAGATAATTAGTATTTGTGATTCCAACCTAGTTCTGAGTCAAAATCCCACCTTTGTTTTTACTATACCTTGACAACTGTTCGTCTGTTAATAGCAAAAAAAAAAAAAAAAAAAAAAAAGTCAGGAATATATATGTTGTTCCCTTTAAAACTTATAAAATAAGAATGGCATAAATTATTACTTTTATTTTACAATCAAGAAAACCAAAACTCAAAGAAGGTAGATATAGTCCCTAAGTCCACATTCCTGGAGAGTGCAAGCTTATGGAAATTCTTCTATCACCAATCTGAAAATTCAGTAAACCACTACAAGGACTCCAGGAAACACAGAAACATTTTTAAAATTCAGCTCAACTTTACATTATGTGTCACATTTGTCAATGCCCATTCCATTCTGCTGCACGTCTGCCTGCTAATTTGGTTATTTTTTCCCTTTGAAAAAGGAAGACAAAATTATGAAGAACTGCCATAATAAAGCCTTCACTCAGAAAGCATTTCTACTAATGGAAAAACACAGAAAAAGACAATAACTCATGTTTGACAAGGGAGAATTTCTGTACATTTTTTGCAATGATTAGTTTTCTTTTGCTGCATTAATGGAACATTCTAGAAGGGATAGGATGGTCTGCACCAATAATATAGGTGCTTTTAAGGTTTGTGGTGAAGTTCTGAAGTATGAGTATCTTCTGCAAAAGCAGACGAAACTGGGATCTAAAACTTTGTACAGCCACATGATGACGAGGAGACTTCTGATATGCAAAATGGAGATTTCTAATTGGTGTGCAATTTCTAATTGAAATGAGCTTCATAGATGCCTCGTTCTGGATTCCTCAATATCTGTCAGTCCTGTGGTTTAACTTCACCACTTTAAATTCCTATTTTTTGTTTATATATTTCAGAAAAGGTAGGGTGTTTATTCATTTTACTATTACTCTTACTTGGTCCCACAAAGTTGGACACTAATGAAGTAAACTCTTAGTTGCTAACTAATTAATCTGAAAATGCTAAATACCCACATGAATTAAATCCTTGTTTTCATGAGTCACTCACTAAAAATGAAGAGCTATTTAGGGTTGTATAAAACACTGATTAATTATCAAAAATAAGAGTTCAGGGATACTTAAATTCTTCGCATTTTAACAGCAGACAGTGTTTGACTTTTATCACTAAACTAAGTCATTTTGGGATTGAGGATGCAAAAAATGAGCTCTCAACTATGAGAAAGGGGTAACAGGACACAAGAGAATGACCCTATTCCCCATTTTTGTGACAGCATGCAGTGTGTTGCTGTGAAGTGAGCAAACAAAATCACATATGGGGAGAGGCAACAGCTGTCTCCATAAAGTCTTTGGCCTCCTGCTGCCCTCCATCCTAGAGGCAGACGAGGTAGTTGATGGCTGCCCACCATGCTATACTTTATTGCTTCATTGACTGTGTTGCAAATGCTGACAACAGTTTACCAGCCGCAAAGAAATTATTTGATTTACTCAAGTTCTTTTGCTACCATTCCAGAGTCTTGCATGTCCTCAGTTAAATGGTGCCCTTGTAAAATTGCAAGGCAAAAATAAACTGTTTTCCCCTTAACCAAATAGATATAGTGCTGTGATGTGAAATTACTGAAAAAAAAATGTGATTTGGGGAAATTACAGTTCCTTGTTTAGTATGTATTTTGCATGCCCTACAGCCTTCCCTAACCAGTAGCTCCCAATTTCATTTAAATTGTAATGATTTCCTTTAAGGACAATTAAGTTGCCTAAGAGCATTGCATGCATACTAATGTGGCAGAGGAAAAGCTCAGTGTAGAAGAGAGTAATAACTGTTTATTAATATGATAATTAAGTGTTAATGCTTAGCAACCTAATGATATCTGTTAAATAACTTACATTTTGGAACCAAATCCTGGCAAATGGAATTCTATTAAAAATAACAAAATGCAGTGAATATAAAAATAAATGATGCTAATCTGCCATTAAATCACATATATTTTCTGATTTGCATCTCATATGAGAGAAGTCTCCTATTCTCTCTTTTCTACCAAATATGTGAAACCAGTGTAATTATCCATGCCCATTTTAGAGTTTTTTGGCTTGTGGATGTTTATATATATTCAAAAGGAAGGAGAAATAATAAAAAGTAGGGATGAAGATGAATACCATTTTAGAATATTCCAAACTATCCTCTTAAGATTATGCATTTAGATTTTTAAGAAATTCCCAAATAAAATAATGAAACATCCAAAATGTGATATTCAAAATTTTAACACTTTCTATGGGTCTTATCTCCAGTCTCAAATTATCTTTCATTTTTTCATAGACTATTTCATAAATAATGAATATTTTCAATACCCCCAGTGCTATCTGAATTATTTTCTCTTTTTAAAACTCACTTTTAAATTTTAAAATGCCTATCTTTAATTCTTCATTATCATTACATTATACTTTTAGTGACATACACATTTGAGAGTGTAATTAGCTATCTTTTTATATTAATAATTTTAATCAGTGTGATATATTGGGAGAACAAGTAGAAATTGTCATTGTTCTTGCAAAATGGGTAACAGGAAAATTTGTTCTACATTTGTAGATCACTCTTCTATATAAATGAAATGAACAAACCTCTTATAAGTTGCTTCCTTTTGGAGATGTCAAACTACTTCTTATGTAGAAATGAGACACAACAATATCTTATCCATTGAGTGATTTTTGGTCTTTGATCTTCAGTCTGAACCCAACAATCAAAGAAGGAAAATATCCCATCCAACAGCACAGATCTAAAATTCCATTTTTTCTTGTACCTGCCACCCACCCCTGTCCCAGGGTGCGCTCTCTTCTTTTTACCGCTGTCCATGAGTTAAAGTATACACCAACTGATGTGTAAGGTCTTTTGAAAGAAGACAAAAAGCTTAGGGTGCTAGGGTGGCTCAGTTGGTTAAGCATCTGCCTTAGGCTCAGGTCATCATCTCGGGGTCCTCGGATGGAGTTCCACATGGGGCTCCCTGCTTGGCAGGAGTCTGCTGCTCCTCTCCTCCCCACTTTTGCTCTCTCTCACTATCTCTATCTTTCTCTCTGCCTCTCAAATAAATAAATAAAATCTTTAAGAAGAAAAAAAAAGAGAGAGAGAGAGAAGAAGAAAACAAAAAGCCTGGTGAGTTTCTTTCCAAGAAGTGACATATATGAATGTTTATAGAAGTAAGAAGAAGTCAAATGCTCTAGTGGATCAAATAAAAATGAGAATTAGGACCACTCATTGGATTTAATCACAAGGGACTCCTTGATGGCCTTTAAAAGCATAGTAATCTCACAATATTAAGAGCTAGGTCAGACTGCAGTGATCTGAAGTATGACTGGATTAAATTAAATTGCATAAAAATTAAGACAAAAAATAATTTTCAGGTGGTAGCTACACTTGAGAGTATAGCATTAATGTATAGACTTGTCAAATCACTATGTTATACACCTGAAACTAATGCAACACTCTGGCAACTATAGTTCAATTAAAATATATAGTTTTCACAAAGCTTGGCTATAAAGGGAGGAAGATAGAGGACATTCGCTAGAGAAAGAATATAAAATTGAGGACTATTTTTAAAGATAGAGTGTATTTTTAAAGATAGAGCAATGTGTTTAGATGGTAAAAAATATATATATATATATATATATATATATTCAGGAGAGATTGGTTAAAGATTAACAGGAAAGGAGTAAAAAATAATTTAACAAGTTCCCTGAAAAAATAGGAGGAGATGAGACTCAGGACACAAAGTTATTGGCTTTGAAGCCTACCCAGGAGCACCTAGATCTCTCAAACTGCAAAAAAGGAGGATGAAATGATTGTATAAGTATTGTGAAAGCAAGACTCTCTTACCAAGTCACCTTGAATTTCTCAGTGAAATAAATTAAAATAAAAAGCACTGCTATCTAATCTTTTTTTTTACTACAAGTAGTTTTATGTTTGAAGTATTTCTCTTCACAGTATTAAGCAGTGGAGTTTTCAAAATCCAGACTTTCAAGGCACATCTGTCATTATTTTCCTTTCGTCTGTAAGACCTCTCAACCTCAGCGGTTGTAATGGATCTAGTTAGTCTTACCTATTTCCAACTCCCAGCTCATGTTATTGTCTTATTTCTCTCTCTGGTAGGGTAGCGAGGAATTCTTTCCTCTTTGGCCCCATGTTTGCCCCTTTGGCTTCTGGTCAAAGTTAGACAGGCATACTGTCTACCTCCCTGCAAACTTGGCTGATAATCACAATGCTAACAGGAGAGGGCCTCTGTCTCTTGGCTAACTCTTCTATTCAGTCCAGGATGTAAGTTCCACTCTTTCCATTAAAGCATGCTAGATATCCTGTTTTTCTACTTTTTCTGCCTGACTGTGACTATTTGTATCCTGTCTTTTGTAAAGTATAAAAAAGGAAAAAATGCAAACAGAATAAGAAGATTGTTTTTGTTGTGAGCACCACTTAAGCTATTTTTGTTGAGAAGTTTAGACTTTCATTAATATTGCAAGAGCTTGGAGGTCTCTTGTCATGTCTCCTGAGCAACAAGTAAGAGTACAAGCTCTTCTCTAGAAAAAGAGAGTAATAGTTTGATTAATTTGGAGTTAAAATAACTTCTTATTTGATTTTATGATTTAATAGAGTAGAACTTACATGTAAGGGCTAGCCATGTAAAAGGAGTGAAAATTAAACTTTCCAATGAGCATGTTTCCAAGGAAAGTTGTAGATGGGGGAGGATCAAACTCAGGTCAGGAAAAGCTAGAATATTTAGAGGTCTGAATGGAAATACAGCACATTTCTAAATTTTCTTTGTTAACCTAATAAACAAATACTTGTCAATGGTTTGGGGATAGGTAAATTGGTATCTAACAGTGAGTTTACTAAGACATTCTAAGTATATAAGAAATTTATCCCTTGATGCCAGATGTTTATATTTATTGTATTTTTGCTTGATCAGATTTGTTAATGCAACTGTCAGAGCACTAATAAGAAATTACATGCACTGCCTAGTCCAATAGGTAGAGCTAAACTTGTAAAAGAGATCCTATGATTTATTTAGACCTAGAATTATAAAGGAGATCATAAGATGCAAAACCAAAAAGGTTCACACTAGTTAAGGCATTATGAATGCTTTATTTTTATGAGGAAAAAAAAAAAACAATAAACTTGATTTCAAGATGTCAAATTGTGCTCATGTATTTATATTTCTTCCTTTTAGGTATAATAGAAATTATCAAGTAAACACAATAAATGTTAAAACGTGGCTAAGAAAAAAACAATGCTATCAATAGACCAAAATATGGATTAATTTTATAATAGAGGAATCAAATGGAATTGGATTAAGAAAAAAGCCAATTAGTTTCAAAAAGCCTTTGATTAAACATATCAGAAGAGAGACAAACACAAACCAGTGTACTAGTTTCCCCCCTCCAGAAAATTATAATTGAATTATAGAGTCAGTGTTAGATGTGAGCATACACTTTTCACCTGTCTTCATGTGTATGTGCAGTTGTGTGTGCTTCATGGTTGGTGGGGAATGAAGGAGTATGGAAACTTTATCATGACCAAAACTGATCCTGTCTTACAGTTGTAGGGGTCACTTGGTGGCAAGTCAAGTAGATAGTCCAAGATGGAGAATTAGCACAAAAAGTTAGGGATGCACTTCTCCAAGTGAGTGTTGGATTGAGGCTGCCCCCATAAAACCTTCAAACTTGAAGTAGTAAAATCTCCAAATGAGACAAGTTTCCTTATTACCTCCTTCCATATGTCCTACTCATAACTGCACTTAGATTAAAAGGCATTCTCAATACCTCACAAAAGATGGAAGTCTAGCAGTTGAGTAGTAGAGAGAGATTTGATCAAAGATGGAAGGAACCCCTTAATTCTCCTTCACTGAGAAGGGGCACAGACTGTATGCAGCTCCAGAGGAAGTGCAGAGTGAGTTTTGCCCACAGGCTTCCACCATCAGAGGTTTCTGCCCCGCCCTACAACCCATGTGGAGGGGAATTCTCCAAGTATAAGAAGACAATTGAAGTGATGACCAGCCAAAGAATTTACTATATTGCTCATGTTCTTGATACCAAAACCAAAACCAAACAAAAGAAGACTTAATATAGTGCCACAATCCAAATTCATAAACGGCGCATTCTCTCAACATAATAAAACTAGAAATTAGCAACAAAAAGCAAACCAAACAAAACAGCTTCTGCTCAGAAATTTAACAAAACTTCTTAATAAATCTGGGATCAAAAGCTAATTCAAAATTATACTGCAGAAGTGCTCTACAAGAGGACTACAGCAGAAATGAGAGCTAATCCACCCTCCTGAATCCCAGAGGGGCACTGAGCTGAAGTCAGTGCCTACCACGAGGGCTGGAATAAGAAGCAGTGCTGAAAATCAGAGGTCTAGTTGAAAGTCTATGAAAAGGAACAACTCTGCCCATTGTCTATCACCATCTCACCAATATACAGGCCTACATGCACACACACACACACACACACACACACACACACACACAGCATAACTCCTGGCAAAAGGACAAGTGGTTCTTCTCGAAAGAAATTGAAATAATAATAAGGTGAGAAAGATGACAGCAAAGGTTGTTTTGTTTGTTTGTTTTGTTTTGTTTTTAAAGATTTTATTTATTTATTTATTTGGAAGAGAGAGAGAATGGGAGAGAGGAGAGGAGCAGAGGGAGAGGGACAAGCCAACTTCTTGCAGAGCACTGAGCCCAGCACAGGGTTTGATCTCATGACCCTGACACCATGATCTGAGCTGAAATCAAAAGCTAGAAACCGAGCTAACTGAGCCACTCAGGCACCCTGAGAGCAGAGTTTTTAATGGAGTGTTAAAGTCTCACTGTTCTGGGGATTTAGAGTCCCTGCCTGACAGCCAGCTACTTGTCTGAAACCTAGCACCTGGGACCAAAGACTGCCAGTCAACTTCAACATTTCCCCATACATCTGGGTTCCTGTTACTTGCTAGTCAGGGAAGGTGAGAAATCATTCTGTATATACTATAGAAGAAGAAACCCATACCACCCTCCCAAAACTTAATTACTGAATAAAATGAACAATCAGAAATTACCAGATAGATATATAATGAACACTGGTAGCATGAAAGACAAAAGTAGATTCTCAGAAAAATGTATAATTCAAAAAAAGATATTTTATACTACTTAGTATATCCAGAGAGATTAGGGGCAAAAATTAACATGTTTAACACAAAAATAGAATGCCAAAAGAGAGAAAAAGGAAAGATCGGGGAACAAACAAAAGTCATTATGAGAATATGGATTTTGTGTGCAAAACACGAGATTTATTATTTCGTCCATTCAACAATTATTTATGGAATGTCTACCAAGTATATATATCAGGCACTTTATCCCCATGCTCTCACATTTGGAAATTGTTTGGCAGGCGAATCTTGCCAAAAATTCAGGTTTAAAATGCCATTATCACTGAGAAATTAAAAAAAAAAATTAAATGCCCCGTAATACACAAATAATAAAAATAAAATTTTTAGAGTGAGAGAAGCTGGACACTAGAGGGAGCAGACTGGGCAAATCCTGAGACAAAATGACAGAAATTAAATAAAAAGAAAAAACTGGACGTTGAAGAAATTTGCCTACACCACACTGCTTGTGGCAAAGCTGTGAATGATTAGTTGTCTGGCAAGTGAGTAGGTGCTTCTGATAGGTTTCCCCACATCTGGAGAGTGTTCCCTAAGTATTGTCTTCAGGCCTCCAAGGAGCTTGTACTGAACCAGAATCTCCAGGGGTGGGGCACTGGTAACAATGAGCCTCCAATCAGGAACTGAGAAAAGGAAAGGAAGCGGAAGTGCATGGGCGGGTTTGCAGGTGCTAGAGACAGACATCTTGGTTTTGAGAAGTGAATACTTTGTTCCTGGAATGCTTGAGTCCCTGGGATCTCCCAAAGCTTCAGGCATCAGTGTTTCCTCAGTGAGGTTAGTAACGTCCTTTGATTCTGTCCTACTTCTTTTGCCTTGTTTTATAGTATTTCTCTAAAGTCGAATGCAAACTCTCTGAAAGGAAAGAAATGATTGGTGTGATGGCCACATGCTTGGGCTTATGTTTCTAACCCTCAGTCTTACTTAAATGGAGACACCAACTCCTATTACACAGAGCTGCCATTAATATTTACTAAAATGGTCATACAAAGAAGACCTGTCATGGTGCATCGTGCATACTGAGAACTCACGGAAAGAGAACTGTTAATGTTGGTGAATTTGTAGCTGCTAATGACAAATATTTTCATTGTTTTCATGCCTTTTCTGTATGAATATTAATCACTTAAGTATTTTTCCTGAAAATATTTAAGAATGTGATTATTTGTATAACTGCTACAGCTAGTGTGTTTACTATTACTCTTAAAACTCTTCAGACAGTTGTCAGTGTGGCTGAATTTTATAGGACAAAATGCTTAATTTATATTAATACATAAGTGTAATTGAGGAAATCTTTTTTTTTTTTAATCTGTAGGAGCAAAACCTAGAATGTACAAAAACAACCAGGAAAATTTGTTAAAGAACACAGGTCCCTCTCTCAAGAGTTTCTGATTTGGGCATTGGAGTAAATCTTGCAGAACCCCCAGTTCCCCAATTCTGTACTTGGGGAATCAGTCCTTGCTTATGAATTGTTGAGAAATTAAAATATCTTCCTCTGTCTGAGTCAGCTATTTCTGGTTGAGCCATTTATTACATCTTAAACTATTAATAGAGTTTAATATCCCCATCTTTACTCTTATTTTAATTCAAAAGGAAGAGAGTTCTGCTGTAGGGAAGTCAATTAAACTACTCATTACTATAAATATGATGAAGGTAGAAAAATTTTATATTACCATAATCCTGTAAGGTACTTGCAGGCAGATTTAAGAGAAAGCTTAGCAGAATATTTATGGTGTGTTCAACTTCACAGATGTAAACTGTGAGTAAATCTGTGGTTGGTGTATTTGATTAGTGCTCCTGCTTTGGCTGTGATGGCTCAATACCCAAAAAATGGGCTAGAATAAATTGAGGTGAGAAAAGGGTTGAATGCATTCAAATGGCCAGTTCAGGCTCTTGTTTAGGGCTCTCTAAAAGCAAAGTTATTTACTTTAACTTTCAGTCGGCTGTTTTTCTATCCAGAAACCATTAGTTCATTTGTTTATGCAATAAATAACTAGTGTAAGTGTCTGCCATGTACCAATGAATATGTGAAATTAATTTATCTTATTCTTACACAAGGGCTTTTAGTGAAAAAATCCACAGAGTTCAATACTGTCCTGACCTAAAAGAATAACATTGCTATCAGAAGGCAAAACATTCAGGACGGACTACTTCCGTTTAAAACCCATTTGAAATTCCCTTTGCAAGACTGTCTACCAGGGGAAGCAGGTGAGTAGGACTGGTTCTAGAATTTTACATTTAGGAACCTCATCACTTACATTTATATCACCTTTCATCAGCACATAGAGCCGCACAGATGATTTCATTCTATAGTTTGGTTTGCTTATCAAAGGATCCACCCCCACTTTAAAGCCTAAGCATTCTTGTAGCTCTCCACAGGTCATTTTTTAGAGGGCTTCACAAAAACTAAATCTCCTCAAATATGTCCATTATTATTACTTACCAAAAGAAAAAAACATTTCAGAACACTTTGACCTAGGAAATATTTATTTACTCTTTCCAATTCTTCCAAACTATGTCTGGAATTACTAAGATGAGATTTAACTTTGGCAAAAATATGATAACTCAATATTAAGTAATACATTAAATAAAATTATATATGATTGGTAAGCTTATTCCACTAACACATTTGAAAAGATTTAGTATTCTGATCTTTAAAAATTATTCATACTGGATTAAGTATAAAATATATGGACATTTCTGTTAAAAAATCCAGTGGTATGCCTCTGTCAAAAATATTTTACTATTATTTCTGTAGGAAAATCAGGTTTGATGTATATAATTTTTACTTAAACTATCTTTTATGGGTCTGTAACACACCTTATGTGTCAAGAGTCTTCTCTTAAAGACTCCGCCGCCACACACACTTTTGGTAAATCAAATTCAGATTGACATTTCTTTTCCTAAGGATATCAACATCATAAGAACTACATCTGTGGAAAACAAAGGAAACTTGGAAATAACCTGAAAAGATTACAATAGCTGTCTGAATGCAGTGAGGTGCAAGTAATAAATCTGGTGGAAAGAAATAAAACTGATGGGATATATAGATAGTAATCTGTTAATGAAAAAATAAGCTCAAGGAAGATCTAGGAGAGATAATGGAAAATAGAGTGACTACGTCTTTCTAGACAGAAAACCATTTTGATGACAAGTTGATTCTAGTAATCAGAAATTTTGGTACCGAAAAAAGCAATCAGATACAAGCAAGGAAGTGATCGTGGCTTGAGGGTTAGGACTTGCTTGTGGAGCAAATGCTGTGGTCCCTAAAAGATCGCCTTCTTGATTATAGAAGAGTTTAAATAACTGCTCTATTTCAGTGAGTCTAGGATTAAAAACATGAAAACACTCATGGGAAGAATGGGAAGAATATATAAATTTTATAGTTAGTCAAATGGGTAAGAACCGTTCCAAGAAAACAAATTCTCCAAACCAAAAGAATAGATGATAAGAGGATGAAGGGCATAAGAAAAATCCTGTAATATGCGCAGCACCGTAGAAAGCTGTACATTATTCAGTCTTTCTTATTTGATCCTCACAGTCACCAAACAGGAGAGACGAAGATAATCTCAAGCAGATGAAAAGTTTTATACTCAGGCTAAATTTTCTAGATCCCCTTCGTATTTTTCTCTGATAGTACCCGTAACGTCCAGCATCTCTTGTGTCTTTCCTTTGATTTCTTCTCCTATGGCTTTTTTTTTTTTTTTTTTTTTTTTTAAAGCTAGGAATTGTAACAATAAGCATTATGATCTTATTCTCTAGGATTCTGTTTTGTTTTGTTTGGTTTGGTTTTGGAAAGGGAAGGGGAGGAGGGAAGAAGGGAGGGAGTATGAACAAGCAGGAGGAGGGTCAGAGAGAGAGAGAGAGAGAAAGAGAAGCAGACTCTGCTGAGCAGAGAGCCTGATGTGGGGCTCCATTCCAGGACCCTGAGATCATGACCTGAGCTGAAGGCAGACACCCAACCAACTGAGCCACCCAGGCCCTGCTTATTCTCTGGGATTCTCGTGCTTTTTTTCAGCAGAGGAAAACAGTATTAGCAGGTTTTGTGTTTTCTACTGCTACATGGTGGTGCAGGGGGGCTACTGTACTGGTTATGTGCCATATCTTTGTCTGAGCTGCTTACTGTCTGTACTCCAAGACTCCCTGCTAGATTTCTTAAAAAAACATTTATTTATTTCATTATTTTCTTTTTCTTACAAGTTTTTGTTTACATTCAAGTTAGTTAAGATATAGTATGTATTGGTTCAGGAGTAGAATTTAGCATTGCATCAGTTGCGTATAACACCCAGTGGGCATCCTAACACATGCCTTCCTTAATGCTAATCACTCATTTAGTCCATTCCCCCATCCACCTCCCCTCTTAAGTAACTCTTAGTTTGTTCTCTAGAGTGAAGAATCTCTTATGGTTTGCCTCTCTGTTTTTATCTTTTTTTTTTTTTTAATTTTCCTTCCCTTCCTCTGCGTTTCTCTGTTTTGTTTCTTAAATTCCATATATAAGTGAAATCCTGTGTGGCATTTGTCTTTCTCTGACTTATATCACTTGGCATGATACACTCTAGTTCCATCTACATTGTTGCAAATGGCAAGATTTCATTCTTTTTAATGGCTGAGTAATTCCCTTCTAGATTTTGAGGTGAAGATGTTTTCACCATTTATATATCTATTGGTAGTTAAGACTGTTAATAAATTACTGCCTCTCCTTCTGCTTCTGCACTAATGAAGAGACCCGAAAGTGTGGTATTCAAAGTGCACAAGCTGTCATGAATGGAAGTGCTGGAGAAAGCAATCAGGGTGAACCCAAGCCATCTGACCCACAGTCCTGGCACAGTCTCCTTGATACATGAGTTGGTAGAGTAGAAATGTTAGTACAATCCACTGTCTGTCTTGGACATGGAGAAGAGGGGAGGAAGGCAGAACTTTCCACTCTGGAACTTCTAGAAAGCTAAATTGATAGAAACAAACTAGAATGGTGGTTATTAGGGGTAGGGGAAAGGGGAAGATGCTGGGCAAAAAATATAAACTTCCAGTAGAACGTAAGTTCTGGAAATCTAATATACAGCATGGTGATTATAGTTAATAGTATATATACTTAAAAGTTGCTAAAAGTAAAAAGTAGATTTTAAACATTTTCACAAAAAAAGAAATGGTAGTGATGTGACTGGTTGTTAGCCAATGCCATAGTAATGATCATTTTGCAATATATAAATCAAATCAGCAGTTGTATGCCTTAAACTTATACCATGTTACATGTTGATTACATCTTGATGAGGCTGGGGCAAAGTTTAGCAAAAATTTTTTTTCAAGATTTTATTTATTTAGAGAGAGAGCAAGTACATCATTTATGGGTGGGAGTGGTCAGAGAAGAGAGAGAACCTTAAGCATATTCAGCACTGAGCACAGAGACCAGCACAGGGTTTGATCTAACCACCCTGAGACCATGGCCTGCGACAAAAATCAAGAGTGAGGCATTTACCCAACTGAGTCATCCAGGCACCCCAAGAAACATTTTGCTTCTATAGCACATACTTGAAAACCTCTGGATTATTTTTTTGCTTCTTTATACAAGTATTTAACATGGACGTTTTCTCATGAGGATAAGTTCTCTTACTTCTGCCAGTAAAACAAAATATCACCATGTCCATCTCTAGATCTACTACAAACCTAGTAATCTGCATGAATTAGAGCAAGTCGATGCATAGAGGGGAATAGATGGATGCAGTGGGCAAGAGTGACTTGCTTGCTTTTTAGCCAGTACGTTTTACTGTGGTAACAGCACCTCAATTTTTCCTTCCCCTACTTTCCATTCATAGGATTTAGACTTCTGCTCCGTCCCCTTCCCCCAGATTCCAGGAGTGGGAAGGTGACTGAGGACTGGACAGTTGGGAGGAGTTTCATTCCCCCTAGCTGTAGGGATGAGCATGGAGCCCAAGACAGATCAATAGAATCCATTCAGAACTATTTAGAAAGCAGTCACCTGTCAGGGGCACAACAGAATCCTGATGGACCTACAGTGAGGACAACCTTGAGGCTGAGACTATTTGTTAAATAAATTACCTTTCTTTCTTTTTTTGACAAAGGCAGTTTGAGTTGATTTTTCTATAATTTTTTTCCTTAAAGTCTAGACAAGGTGCAGATCAGACTGTTGGAATCGTATTTCTTTTACTGTATCAAAAGCATTTGATACGGATGTGGTACATAACCTGAGGATGGAGGTAATAATTCTGGTCTCTTAGTATTCGCAGTCTGGTATAATCCCTCCCTCTGAGTGTCGGCTGACCCAGTGACACTCTTATAATGAACAAAAGGCAAAAGTGATGGACTACCCTCTCAGAATGAACTTATGAAGGTTTTTGTTCTGCACACCCTTCCATAATCTGTATCTTGGCTCCCTTCCTCTGAGACAGACTAGCTGCAGTGTTTGAGCTACTCAAGGAGGAGGTCCAGATGGGGGGAAATGCCTCCCACCAATAGCCAGCAAGGACCTAAGAATCTAGTCACGTAAGTGAGCTTGAAAGGGGCTCCTCCTGGAGTCCAGCCTTTAGAGGATTATAGTCCCAACTTGTACCTTGATCTTGGACTTAAGAGATACAATGAGTCCAAGGAGCCAGCTAAATAGCACCGATATTTCTGAACCTGGGGAGCTGTCAAGGAACTCTGGTATAACAGATATTTTTAAAAGATTTATTTATTTATTTATTTATTTGTCAGAGAGCACAGGCAGAGGAAGTGGCAGGCAGATGGAGAGGAAGAAGCAGACTCCCCACTGAACAAGGAGCCAGAAGTGGAGCTCGATTCCTGGGATCAGACCTGAGCCGAAGGCAGATACTTAACCTACTGAGCCACCCAGAGGTCCCAACAAATGTCTTTTTTAAGCTGATAAATTTGGGAATGATTTGTCATGCAGCAATAGGTAAGTAATAGAATGAAGTTATCCCCCAAATAGATTAATAGAATACCCTTTTGAAGAACTGTCAATTATAATTTATTAGAGGAACTTAATTTATTAAATTCATGTATCTTTCTGGTATAATATAAACACCTTGAACAGATTTTTATTTTTAAAGAAAGGGAGACTAGATAGGGGAGATAGCCAACAATTTCTACCCCCCTTGCCTTCAACTTCTTGCACACCAACATGCTTCTACTGGTGGGTAGAGTAACATTCATATATTCATAGCTTTTCCATCTCTGGCCAATAAGTTTCCAACTGTCTCATGAGTGTTTACCCTTGGTTTGAATGCTAGTGTGTTTTGTTTTGTTTTGTTTTTGCTAGTTTTACTTTTTGTCCCTTTGTTTATTCTCTTCATTAGGTGTGGAGAATGGAAATGTTATAATACAGTTTATGTTTTGTCATTTTTCTGTGTCAGCTTTATTTGATTTATGCTGTTGTACTCAGGGTACTTTCTAGTCTTTGAGGCATATGAAATCTCTCACCTTATAATTTTAAGGAAATTTTAAGGAAAAGTACACTATATATATATATATATATATATATATATATATATGCATATATGTGTGTGTGTGTGTGTGTGTGTGTGTGTGTGTGTAGCAGGGCATCTGGTTGGCTCAGTCGGTTAAACCTCTGTCTTCAGCTCAGGTCATGATCTCAGGGTCCTGGGATGGAACCCCACATTGGGTTCCCTGTTCAGCCCGGAGCCTGCCTTTCCCTCTCCCACTCCCCTTACTTGTGTTCCTGTTCTCACTGTCTCTCTCCCTCTGTCAAATAAATAAATAAAATCTTTTTAAAAATATATTATCCTAGCTGTGGTGGAACTTATGAAAAACACATATCTGCATTACTGTCAGCAGATTGTCAATTAACTTTTGAAATTCATATATCTTTTCTCTTACTGGATTAAAAGCCTCTTGTGAGCAGAGATCATGTATTGTTTTTAAGTTCAGAGTTTTAGTTTTAGCTGTATAAATATAAATAATCAAGAATTGAAGAAAAGAGAGATGGGAAAGTGGGTTCAGGTGAAAAGGAGAAGGGAACATGGGTGAATAATTTATTCTAAATTTTATGAAATAGAAATATTTGGTACATAAGAACAGGCTAGACTACCATGGGAATCAACTGAAGGGAAAAAAAGACATTCAATGTAAAGTATCTACCTTCACTACATGTCAATTCAGTATTATTCAAATATATAAATATGACTAAACATGTAAATTATAGTCAAGGTAGATAAGAAAACAAATAGCACATTTTATTAACTTCCATCAGTGATGTATAAAAATAATTGAATAGTTGCCCTTGTGGATATTTTCTTTAAATAATTCAACTCCCATACTGTCATGAAAAGAACAAACTAAAAGCTAATGAAAATATTATACCTTAATACCAAAAGCTAAATCTCTAGCCAGTATTACTATTTGATACACATTATTTATGATGGGTATAGTTTAATTAACTCTAAGGCTCAATGGTCAACATTGTGTGGTCTGTTTTACCAAACCAAGCATACCCAAAATAACAAACATAGATTTATCAAAACAAATATTTTATTAATGTTGTCATGACTTCCTTGGGATTGCTTTTTCTCCATAAAACTAAAGATACTAGAAAATTAAAAAAAAACAAAAAAGATGTATATTCTTGTCCACCCATTAGTGGTGGATAAGCCAGGAAATGTGTCAGGAAGTTTAAAAACTTCTCCTTGCACCTAACTGAATCATTCAGTAGGGTTATAGTCAACTTTATGGAATAGGACAGAGAATGTTAAATAATTCCTGTGGAAAGTAGTAGCAGGTCAGTGAGTTTTACTGAAACTACTTTCTCCATCTTCTTATTCTAAACTAATGAATTTCTCTTTTCTCCTTACATGAATGTAATTCTCCATCGTATGTGTTAGGTACTTATATTACTAGCATATTTAAGTGCTACTTGAGAAAGGATAACTGAGATACCATTCTTGGTCCCTAAGGTCTTTGCTACGAGGAAGGAGTAATCTTCTACAAAGGCATAGTAAACTTATCACTATTAAACCTTACAAAGTGAGTATGTGTGCAAGTGTGTATACATACACAAGTACCCTCTACACCAAAAAGGAGGGTATATACTGTTGCACTTTCACTCATTCTTGATACCCCTTACCATACCTACAGTGGAGTTTCCAGAATCCATGAGACAGGCTATAGTATCTGGGTACAATGTAAATTCTACTTAGTGAAAACTAGACCCCTTTGTGCTTGAGATTAGGTGAGCTTTTTCAGAATTAGAGTGCTAGGAAAGACACAAGCAGTGTGATTGTCAGTCTATATAGAAGATACATGATATAGTCCTTGTTTCATGCTATAGTCCTTGGCATGTTATTAGAAATTCAAGCTTGTGGCTCAATTGTCGTAGTAATGTCAAAACCTTATATAAAATTTATATGGTCATAAAATACACTGAAAACTGATATTTGTAAACACTAGTTCCAGATATATATCAAGGCAGACTAGAAACAGGCCATATGATTTGGCCAGATCCATGTGATTTCAGACAATGTTAAGTAATGTTTTCTATGACTGGCAAGTTCAGTATCCCAAATTCAGATAGAACCCCAGTGCTATCGGATTAAGGGGTAAGAGAGAACCTTCAACCAGGCAACACACTTTAGGACTGATTATATCTTGAAATGAAACTAGAATTCTAGGACAAAATCCAGTTATGCTCATAAGCCACCACCACAAAGGAAGTAAAAAACTGACTCAGGAGCAAATTGACTCCTACATGTTCGTTCCCGGGGTTCTAACTGGCTCTGTGGGGGGCCAGGAAGACTAAAGGATCCATGAGGAATGCTGCAGTCAGATGGCAGAGGCAGAGCAGCACTAGTCCCAGATGAGGGAGTTTTAGGAAGGTATGACCAGAAGAAGTAAGGTTGAAAAGCTGAAAAGTGTGTGCATGTTGGGGATTGGTGGGGGGCAGTGACTAATACTCACCATTTGCATTTGCATGGACGAAGGGCAGCCAGCATAAAGAGCTAAAAACAAGAGAAATGGAAGTAGTGTACACATTTAGTAAAAATCTTAAAGGAAAATATGTAGAACAACTATTTTAAATGACTTTCAAATCAAGTATTTAAACCAAAAATATATTTACTTAAACCAAAATGTATTTAAACCAAAAATACATTTAAAATGGAAGAGCCAGTGGGGCACCTGGGTGGCTCAGTCGTTAAGCATCTGCCTTCCACTCAGGTCATGATCCCAGGGCTCTAGGATCCAGTCCTGCATCGAGCTCTGCACTGCACAGGAAGCCTGCTTCTCCCTCTCATTCCCCCTGCTTGTGTTCCCTCTCTTGCTGTATGTCTGTTTGTCAAAAAATAAACAAAATCTTAAAAAAAAAAATGGAAGTGCCCAAAATCATAATGTACTTTGTAGTTATTAGAGACTTGGAGAGAATATGCTAATTGTGACTTAGGGGCAGGAACTTGTTATGCATAAGAGGAGATCCTGTGACCTGGCAGTGTCAGTGGATTTAGGGCTGCCTCCAACATTTAAGTTGCAGTTAGAAGAAAGATTGATGAAGATATAGGGATGCAAGACTTGTTCATAAGCAGTAGCTGGCCTAGAACTATTTAGCAACTATAGGTTTTATTCTAATTTTCATTACAAATTAGCCATCTAAATATCTTTTCTCTACCCCAGTAAGAAGGCTAATCTTTAGTATTTATCACTAATACCAGCCTTGCTCATCTTTAGCTATATTCACTTTCTTAAGGAAATCTCAGCTTTGTAGTCATTAGTGATCATTATCCTTAAATGAAAATGTACTGGAAATAACTTTTATATCATTCTTATTAGGTAATTTAAGGGACAAAATGGGAATATTAATGTCGAAAATGTACAGTATAATAGCTAAAAAGCCTATTGAAGAGAATAACAAGGATTACCAGGAAAGAAGTATCCTTGTCTGGTGCTTCACATAAGGTCTCTATTATTTCATTCCATTACCAGAAGAAAATGCCTGCTTTCGGAAGCAAAGAGAAAGAATGCCAGCCAGTGCAACCTAACACCAAACTGGTGCTCTTAGCTCCCAATACTTGAAGTACCAGCTTTCTTTCATTGCCAGAATTATTCATGAAAACCCCAATTCATGCTTTAATACTCTATCTTAAAAGATCTGATAATATAACTTTTACTTAACCATGTGCTGCCTCTACTTATCAGAGAAAATAAAGTACCCAAAGGTACTCTCCCTTTGTAGTAACTGAGAGACCTGTGCGTGACAGCAGATGGGACTCCGCAAGTCTAAGTTCAAACAGTAGTGGAAGAGCACTGACCAGCCCTGAAGATGAGAAGCAGGACAAGGCTCAGGGACCATGCACTTTTGCACTTAGACCGAGTTTATGCAGCACCTGTTGAGATTATTCCACATGCCAATGTAGGCTCCCCACATCAGTGACCGGCACCCCCTGATGTTCCACTGAATAGTCCCTATTCATGGTATATTCCATCCATACCTCTCATAGTTGCAATTTCTGAAGCTGTATTACCCTTCCACTTACCCATGACTCTCATTCTCTTACTCCTATTCAGCTTTCCACTCTTGTTGCAAAATCCAGTTTCATTGAACTTCAAAAGTTCTCTGTAATTATAGTCTCTTTATAAGAACCTTCCTTATAGGGCACCTGGGTGGCTCGGTGGGTTAAGCCTCTGCCTTCGGCTCAGGTCATGATCTCAGGGTCCTGGGATCGAGCCCCTGCTTCCTCCTCTCTCTCTGCCTGTCTCTCTGCCTACTTGTGATCTCTGTCTGTCAAATAAATAAATAAAATCTTAAAAAAAAAAAAAACCTTACTTATACTTTCCTTCTTAAACTGAAACCTAGATTTCCACTAGAAACTTCTGCTTCTTCTGCAGCCACCATGCATGAAAATCAGTTATTTTCCCTTACCTCATGTTAATTGACTATGAAGCCAGGAAGCAAAGTCCCCATTTTTCTAGACATGCTTTTTCAGGCTTAATTCTTTTTTTTTTTTAAAGATTTTTATTTTATTTATTTGACAGACAGAGATCACAAGTAGGCAGAGGCAGGCAGAGAGAGAGGGGGAAGCAGGCTCCCCGCTGAGCAGAGACCCCGATGTGGGGCTCGATCCCAGGACCCTGGGATCATGACCTGAGCTGAAGGCAGAGGCTTTAACCCACTGAGCCACCCAGGCGCCCTCCAGGCTTAATTCTTACTCTTTTACCCTCTTAAAGAATCCCCGCTTTCAAATTCCTACCCTCTTGCCCTCCTTTTCATTAATCTACTTTGAAGAGTCACTTATCATTCAGGAATTAAGCTGAACCGAAGGCTCTCTGGTCATTGCAACTCTTGCCCCAAGAGTGAGAAATACGCATATAACAATTTGGATATCCATTAAACAACCACGTTTCTTTCTTTTCTTCACTCAGTGACCTCTGTTACCCCTCAATTTCTGTAGCTGACTCCCAAGAGCATACCTTAAATTTCTAAAAACTTAATTCTTATCCTAACCTTTCACTACAACTTTCTGTTCCTTTCATAACTTCATTTCTTAAAAATAGAATATGTGATATATAGATCACTTAAAATACTTGACTCTGCCATGGAGGGAGAAGATGAGAAACCTCTTAAACTTTGAGGATGCTATAAAGGTCAGAGGGAATTTTTAAAGGTGTAGAGAAGAAAAACAATTTAAATTTTAAAGATTCAACAGAGAAAAAAATAAATGTCAAAAGTTATTTGTAAAGTTGAATAAAATAGGAACACTGAGTTTAAAGAAAAACACACAAGGCACAACTAAAAGGTAAAATTCCACATTAAATTTTTGTAAATAAAGGAGAATGTCTTAAATACCAGCAAATCAAAGTCTTAGATAAATGAGCAATTTCTTGAATAGTTTATAGAAATGGGCTCAAGAAGAAATAGAGAACTTGAAAAGCTTACAATTAAAGAAATTGAATTTATAGCTGGATTTATGTCCTGCACACAAATACATGAGGCCCAGATACTTACGTTCTTTATCCTCTTGCTGTTTTTCAAACTTTTAAGAAAGATTTTCTAAAATAAAATTTTAACGCTGTGTATTTCCCCCTGAATACAGTGTTATTTTCAATGAAAAATGTTTCTGGAAAGGTAAAATCCCCACGTTTCACAAATGAAGAAACTGAAAGCAAGCTGGGAAGGTGAGCTTTACATGGTCAAGGGGATGTCATTGCCATTAAGTGTTCCAGTTACTGTGACTGCGGAAAACAAAGCAAAAAAACAAACTAAAAAACCCAAAACCAGTCCACCATGCTTGTGTTCCCTCTCTCGCTGTCTCTTTCTTTGTCAAATAAACAAATAAAATCTAAAAAAAAAAAAAAAAAAAAAAAAAGAAAGAAAAAAGAAAAGGAAAGAAAAAGTAAAAAACTTTAATCTGGCACATGATTCTACTATCTGGGGGAAATTCCAAAGAATTTGCAGATGTGTTTTAAAGACATCCCAGTAACTAAGAAGCAGAGTTTTTAAAAGATGGGAGTGGATAGAAGTAAAATGGACACCTAGAACCCATGATGTCTCAAAAGACAAGCATCCAAAGAGCTTCGGAACATAGGATTTTCACCCTCAGTGAAATGGTAGTAGGAAAGACCAACCCACTAGGAGAGAGAACAAAAACATGTCTGTTTTCCAGGACTCTAGAGAGAGCAAGTCCCATTCTCCCCACTTCAAGATTTGAATTAGAGATCAGCCCTAACCTCAGTTTGGCTTTTGGTGAGCCGAAGATTATAGTGCAACATTGTCAACATATATTGAAAAATATCTGAAATATCTTGAAAGCAAGACTTGCCCCCAAATTTCCGAGAGGATAGTAGAAAAAAAATACACCCACCTCATTCATGAGCTTAATATTGCAATGGTAAAGCAGCTTTCTCTCCCCCTTCCTATTATGGTTGAAAACCAACTTCTGTGCTTCAGAGCCAAAATACACAAAGCAGAATTTGGGATAAAGAGAAACAATAGCTTTATTGCTTTGCTGGACAGAGGAGGCTGCAGCAGGTTATGGTCTTAAAACTATTGCATGCCTGACCTGAGAAAATGGGTTTGGGGGGGTTCATAGGGAAATACAAGACCTGGTTTTGATGAGATCATGTCCTTGATGCCAGACTCCTTTGTCATGTGTTAGGTGGTACTAGGTTCCAGAAACAAAAAGACTAAGAAGGAGGGAAGGGAAGTTTGCAGAAGACAGAAAAGGTTTACTTTAAAATCCCAGCTTCACTGAAGCATTAGGGTAGCCATTTTGATTTTTCTATTACCAGCCCAAAGCCTGAATTGCTGGAGTGGTGCCGTACCAAGGCAAAGCGATACCCTCCCCAGCTCCTTGTTAGAAGAGGGGTGGGCATGTGACTCTTTGGGTCCAAATACAGTTACTGAATCAGGAGTCTAAGACCTTTTAAAAGAGGCCCCAACTCAACTTCATGTCCCCTTTTATTTTTTTCATCTCCTACCTGGACTGCATATGTCAGGGCTCTTGAAGTCATTTCTTAAGCATGAAGATAAGGTTCACAATTACTGTCTGCATTAAAACTCTTTTGTGTCCTCTTTCTAAACAACATGAATTTATTGTCGCCCCCCACCCCTTTCTCCTTGTTCTTCTTTGTGTTTAAAAGTATATAAGAAACATTGCAAAAGTGATTGATGTTCCTCCTATAACAGGAACCCATAACTAGGGCAGCAGCCCTACGATGTCATCAATGCCTCAGGCACCATCTACGTATGGGGCCTGCGGGTTTTGAAAAGTGACTTTTATCCTCAATTGCAACAGGGCTCTGCACTCCCATGCATCACAAAGACATCCCAGAAGATAAAAGAGGAGGTGGAAACTAAAAGTAAAAGGGGGCTGACAGCTAAATCTGTTTCATTTAATCCAAGAATAAAGCACTCTCCTTGGGGTTCTGCCCAGTATTATACCATTTACATTTTATTGGCCAGAAGCATATCCCTTAGACCACACCTAGGTGGGCAGCAGCCTGGAAAATCCTGTATTTAGCTGGAAATATTATTAAACCAAATAGAACTGGGTTTCCATTCCTCTAAAAAGAAAAAAAAGAGGAGGTCGGGGGGGGGGGGAGTGGACAGCCAGTACTGTCTAGTTACATCCTCTTTCTCCTCAACATTCTGATCTTGTTTGATTATATGTAGCAAACCAAAGTCCTGAAGATATCTAATATCTAGCCCAAATTAGACAAATGAATATTTTTCAAGTTAGGGAAAAAGTCATAGATTTTTAACTATTTTAACTATTAATACATGCAGACCGTTTGTCCAGTCTTTTCAAAGATTACATTAGTGTATGTGGTAGCATTCAGATTATTATATTTGATATTGGCAGTCAGCCCCAATGTATTAAAATTAAAAAAAAAATTTTAAAAAACTAGGATAACTATGTCTAACTTCCCAGTGAAAGCTTTTGGATATTATATTCTTAACCCAAATGTCCTTATTATATTTTCCTCAGGCATTTAGCCATTTTGTTACAACTTACAGCAGCCATAATTCTCTATTCCATAAAAAATGGAATTTTACAAGCAGGACAACCGGTTCCATAAATTAAGAGGAATACCTGCCTATGCTGGAACAAAGCATTTCTTTCTTATTCACACTTTTGTGATGTATTTGTCTTGGAATCACACTCTCATTTTTCTTAAATTTACAACTTCTTTTTATGGGTTGAAAATCTGGTGAAAAATTGGTTGACACCTAGAATATCAAGAAGCAAGGAATTTGTAAGTTAAATGCACATTTCAGATACAAATGTTTTCTCAAAACCTAGCTCTTCCTAGAGCATTCCTGAATGTATTTAGTAAGGCTTTTTTCCCAACCCACTTTCTGTAGGTGAGGTGTGTTTAAACGCATTTGTACACGTATGTAGTTAGCCATGTAGTTGAGAATTTTTTATTGTTTTTCTGAAGCACGATCTCATTGGTGAATTTTTTTTTCTTGAAAATATATTATTAATCTATATATTAATCTATAGATGACAACTGTTAAAGGAAACTAATCCTGTAGAAACAGTTGTACAGCAGCAATGATTTGCATCATGCCTTTCAGTTCATACTGCTTCTGATCTTTCTCTCACAGGTTACAAGTAAGGCAACTTGATCAGAATGGGTAAGCCTTTTCATATTTTCACATTTGAATTATTGCAGTTCTAGATCAAGTTAGGAACATGGAACCCAAGTGCTTTGTGCCAGCCAGACACCTCAAGGCCATGCAAATACTGAAAATAGCATTTATAGAAGTAGGACTTTCCAGCATTGTTACCAGCCCAGTATGAAAGCACCTACTAAATTCCAATAAAAAAGTATAAAATTTTAAAAATAATTAGACTTTTTCAAAATATATGTGGCTTAAGAATTTCAACTTTAAGGATGCCTGGGTGGCTCTGTCGGTTAAGCATCTGCCTTCAGTGCTGGTCATGATCCCAGAGTCTAGGAACCAAATCTCACATTTTGCTCCTTGCTCAGATACCACACCTTGCTCAGCAGGCAGTCTGCTTCTCCCTCTGACTGCTCTGCCTGCTGCTCCCCTGCTTGTGCTCTCTTCCAACAAATAAATAAATAAAATCTTAAAAAAAAAAAAAAAAGTGAGGGGGGGATTTCAACCCAGGCAGGGGCACCTGCCTGGCTCAGTCAGTAGAACATGTGGCTCCACATCTCAAAGTTGTGAGTTCAAGGCTCACACTGGATGTGGAAATTACTTAGTATCTTAAAGAATTTCATCTTAAAGTTTCTGAAATATTTTTCTTCTGATATTCTTAGAACAACTCTTCTTAAGAGTCAATACTAATTTATTTTTTATAGATATATAATATCTCCGAACTCTTACAGATTTTCTGCAGATGGATCAGACTTCATTCATAAATATGTATAAGCTATTACTATATCCCACATCCCGTGCTTTGGGGAAAAAAGTTTGTTGAGCCATAAACTTGAAAGAAAAAAATCCAGGTTTGCCTGGGAGAAAAGTTAAAGCTAAACTTAGTTATGCATTTATACTTCATGTGACTTTTGAAAAATAAAATGTCTAATGCTTTATTTCTAAGTCAATTTCAGATTAGATAGATCTAGGATTACAAAGAACTCTTAGCAAGTCATTTCTGTATTGGAGAATCATGCGTCCTCTCCAAGTATTTAAAAATGTCCAGTGGAAACTATGCTAGGTGCTTAAAGCTAAGGCAGGACAAGAATGAACAAAGCACATGCTGTGACCCTGCAACACTTAAAATCTAGCAAGCAAAAAAATAGTACTAATACAAGACAAAATGAAAGGTGGAATGTGACAGGTGTTTAGGAGAGAAGGGAAAGAAGGAGAAAGAGGGAATGAATGTTCTCCTTGGACTTCAGAAGTGCTTTATGTATTATCCTCAAAAGTAGATGTTCCCCCATTGATGAGAAATCAATTGATTAGAAAATGAGAAATTGATGAGAAAATGTAGAGACAATAACTTACAGGGTCTGCATCAATCTGTCTCTCTGAAAGACTTTGTAGAACAATATGCTCCCTCTGCCTTCTTCCTCCATCCTGCCATATATAGAAATATTTTCATAGTTAGCAAGAAATAAATTTCTATTGGGTTATATCACTTAGATTTGAGGCTGTTTGTTACTGCAATATCATCTACAATATACTCTAAATGAGAGACATTCTGGGTAGAGGAAACAGTAAATACAGATGTTTAAAAGAGTACAGGAAGAGTGTAAAATGAAAAAAAAAAAAGTTTAAAATGGTAACAAATTTAGTTTGGCTAGAGTGTGTCACCTGTGTAAGGTAATAATGTGGGAGAAGGTCGTGGAGGCCAGTTAGCCTGTGGTTTGGAAGTCCTTTAATGCTGGAAGGACAGCAACTATCCTCAAGTCAGTAGGTGTGATTCAGTGCTTAGACAGAGGCTTACTGTAGCCTATGAAGATTGCATCAACATGCAATGCGTAGAATAAAAGTGCTTTCTAAACTAATGAATCTATTATCCTAGATTTTGAATCTGTTCTCTATATTAAGTGGATATAAATAATCCTTCTCTAAAATGGTTTTTATAAAAGCTACACAATAGGATAGGCTGAACATAGTCACTTTCGGAATAACATTATTTAAAATAAGCATGTTTGCTCTGTTAGACAATTAATGGTGATAATATGAGGAACATGAATATACTAAGTCATAGCATCTATTCAGCCCACAGATAACTTGAAGAAATACCAAAAGCTGTTTTGGTAAAGAGTGGATATAAACAGTCCTTCTCTAAAATGGTTTTTATAAAAGCTACACAATAGGATAAGCTGAACATAGTCACTTTTGGAATAACATTATTTAAAATAAGCATGTTTGCTCTGTTAGACAATTAATGTTGATAATATGAGGAACATAAATATACTAAGACATAGCATCTATTCAACCAACAGATAACTTGAAGAAATACCAAAAGCTGTTTTGGTAAAAATATGGGTTATTATGGGTTATTCCCCATAGATCATTGCGAGGATTGTTAATATAGGGCAAAAAGGCTTTCCCATAGCATGGATCCAATCAGCAGTGGCTGGTTAGCATCTTTAGTGTAATAGATAATAAATACATCTCTCAAGTTGGAGCAACACATGGTGTAAGTATTGGTCTAGGAGAAATTCATACTACTGCAAATAAAAACTGAAGATGGAAAGTCTAGAAGTGAAAACAAAGATGGTGATAACGAAATGTTCAAACAGGGCAATGAGGGCATTTTGAAACTCATGGAGGCCAATAGAGCTCAGCCAGGGGAAAAAAAAAGGTAGCCAATCCCTGCCCCAGGTCTCCATATTCTGGGATAGTGGACAAAACTAATCAGGTACTAAAAAAGAGAAAATAAAGGTTTCTGGGAATGCTATGTAAATGACCAGAAAAAGACCTCGTGGAAAGAAGACAATAGCAGAACTAGGAAAAGTAGAAGCCGATGCAACGTGTAACCTGTGTTTTCCTTAGCTCTAGTTCCTCCCCTTTGCAAATGAAATATACAATCTCCTTGCCGATTTGAAGTTCTAGATATGCTATAGATTATTCCAAGACCTCAATAATGAAGATCTTTATTGAAACCGTCTAAATTATAAAAGATGCATATTTTTAATACATACAATTGAATTTGTTAGAAATGAGGAAGATGAACTGTAAAGCTGATTTTTATTTTTTTTTATTTTTTTTTTTTAAAGATTTTATTTATTTATTTGACAGAGAGAAATTACAAGTACACTGAGAGGCAGGCAGAGAGAGAGAGAAGGAAGCAGGCTCCCTGCTGAGCAGAGAGCCCGATGCGGGACTCGATCCCAGGACCCTGAGATCATGACCTGAGCCGAAGGCAGCGGCTTAACCCACTGAGCCACCCAGGCGCCCCTAAAGCTGATTTTTAAAAAGTGTACTTATCTGCACATTTTCCAAAACTCAATCTTAAGAAACCTTAGGCTCAGAAGATATTAATTTTCTAAGAACAGTTCTTTGTTCACATGCTCTTTAGAATTACTAAAGCATTAAATTTTCTCTTGTAGCTTCGTAATTAAGATATCAAAGTTCCCAAGGTGTCCCATAGTAAAGAAACATCTTTTAACTTTGAGTTAAAATTACTTCCACAGTCATTTTTTTACTTATTTCTATGAAAACAAACCTAGTAATATCCTTTTAGTGCTAGACTAGAATGCGTAAACTATGATCTCTCAACCTTGGTGCTATTGAAATGTTGGGCCTGTGTTTGTTTTGTTTTTTATTGTTACACAACAAATGACAAATTAGGCAACTTAAAAACACCCATTTATTAACCCACAGTTCTGTAGGTCAAAAGCCCAATACAGCACGGGTGGGTTTTCTACTCGCTTGGGCAGAGTTCTTGTCTGCAGGCTCCACGTCCTTTTCCAAGATCTTTTCTGTTATGGGAAGAATGCAGTTTGCTGTGGTTTTAAGAATGAACACACTATTGTCTTGCTGGATGTCAGCCAGGAACTGCTCTCAGCTCTGAGAAGCTGCTAATAGATCCTTGCCCACAGGCCCCTGAATCTCAGAGAAACAAAGAACCTCCCCCATGTCTGCTTTCCCCTTTCTGACCATCAGGAGAAAACGCTCTGCTTTTAAAGGGTTCATATGATTCCTGCTCTTGATTTTCTCCCTATCTGAAAGTCAGCTGTGCTACATAACATCACAAGCTCGAAATCTCATTTTATTCACAGTTCAGGGTATATGTACTTGGGTGGGACAATAAATCTTAAGGGACATTTTAGGATCCTGCCCACAGGGTGGGATAACTTTTTGTTGTGGGTGCTCTTCTGTGCATTGTGGAATATTCACTAGTTTAGTTACACCCTTTACCCCATTTGTCTCCATCAAAAATGCCTCCAGACCTGCCGAATGTACCCTAGGAGGCAAAACTGTCCCCGGTTACCAACCACTGGCAAAAACCCTTATGGAATTCAGGGCAAAAATATGCAGTCCTATTTCCTTTAAGTCCAGTGAAATACAGGTTTTGTTAACACAATGTATTGGTGCTGATTTTTAAGTGCCTTTCTTAGCCAACATCTGTATAATAAGTATTTTCCTCATTGGGAACCACAGCACTTGTTTAGCTATCAGAACCATGACAAACCAGTTTTGAAAACTTAGGCAGAGAGAAGGCAGAGCAAAGGGAACTTCAAATATTGAGAGAACTCATTAATGAAAGTAATAGCTTAGAGAGTATTGGCTTTCAAGTGCCAGTTTCCCTCTAATCTGATATGAACTTGCCACCTTTGGAAATTTCTCTACCCTCTTCATATTTATTTATATCTTCAACATGGGGCATTATCAGGATTTTAAGTTTCACAGTTTTACAACTAACTCTGTAAAATGGAAGTTATCTTTTATTACTTCTAAAAAGTATCTTTTGTGAGTTTCTGGGGACAGCCTCTTCAAATGTTGCTAAAAACTTTCATGTCCATTCTCTCATAATATTTTTTGAATTTATGGATTTTGTAATATTCCTTCTTGACTTTTATTTCTCCAGGTTGAAGAATTCCAATTTTTCAAAATGTCTACTTAGAGAGTACCATTTTTTGATTCCATAATTCATGAGTCCTCAAGCTTTTGTGAAGAGAGGAGATGAGAGAAGATAGGTTGCCCTTTTTTTTTAAGCCTTGCTACTACCAGTAGTATGGAGAGCAGGGTTATGGACTAATACTGCCAAAGCAGATATTAACTCGTTGTGTGATTTTAGACTACTTAAATTTGATAAACCTTACTATCCTTCTACTAATCTTGGGATTTATATTTCTCTAGGATTGTTTAAAAAAAAAGTTGTAACTTATGCAAGTAACTTGCTGTTACTTAGTACTTAGCTCATAGAAGTCCTTGATAAACATATTCATTCATTTAAGAAATAATGTGTTGGAAACTAGTTTGTCATAATGCTGAGTAGGAGTTGAAACACACACACACACACACACACACACACACGTCTGGCCCTGATGCTCATTGGTCTAGTAAGTTTTATGCTCTTATGAAGATGAGGGAAAGAAAGACAAAGATGTTAATTGATGTTCTTGCCCTACTAGTAGGAAAACTGGTATTTTAGAAGCCACCCCACAGGACTAGATACAATGATAATTTACAATACTGTCTTTTCAAGCTTTAACAAGAACTAGTAAGCAATTGATGAGTAGTTTATACCCTATGATCATCTTCTGGGGGTGACTTTACAAAATATAGACATCTAGACCATACCCCAAGATAATATGATTCATTAAGTTTCTAGTGTGGAATACTATCTGAATGTCCAGAAAGAATCACAGGTAAGTCTGAAGCATAATTCAAGTCCAAAAGGTATGACTGTGTGGCCAATGAATTGTGGCTGTGGATAGCATCATTCACTGCCCAGTTGTGTATCACTGCCTTAATTTTATTACATTATATGGACTTTTCTCACTGTTCTAATTTCTTGCCTGAAGAGGTTTCCAGAAATGCAAATACTATTTCATGTCTGAATGTATCATTATTTTACAGAAGAGTACAATATTATTCTATTTTGTGTTCACCATTGCTCAAAGATTCTCACCTTCCAGCATGTTGTGCTATCTTCAAGGCAAAGCTCACAGTAATTAATCTGGGAATATGGCTGATTACTGGAGAATCAAATTAAAAATGAAGTAATTTTTTTAAATATAATTTTTTATTTTTTATAAACATATATTTTTATCCCCAGGGGTACAGGTCTGTGAATCACCAGGTTTACACACTTCACAGCACTCACCAAAACATATACCCTCCCCAATGTCCATAATACCACCCCCTTCTCCCAAACCCCCTCCCCCCAGCAACCCTCAGTTTGTTTTGTGAGATTAAGAGTCACTTATGGTTTGTCTCCCTCCCAATCCCATCTTCTTTCATTTATTCTTCTCGTACCCACTTAAGCCCCCATGTTGCATCATAAGTCAAGCGGAGAAAGACAACTATCATATGATCTCCCTGATATGAAAAATGAAGTAATTTTTTATACCTAATACTGGTACTATGTACTCTATACTGTGAAATTCATGTTTCTCCTCCCTCTAGTATATAACTTCTCCTGCTCATCTTTAGATTTTGTTACTCATATGCCATTTTATTCTCCACAAACTTAGTGATATCTACAAATCTAGCAGATTTACTGATTACTTTAGAAATCCTATTAAATGGTTATGGCTGAGTAAGTTATTATGGCCTCAAGCAGTTTTTAGAAACTCTTCCATTCACAGCTTTGCATCTATTTTTAATCTATGTTCATTACTTTATGGACAAATAGTTGGAAAAAATCTATTTCCTCCTTTCCTTAATCCTTTAATTTTCCAACATTGGATTTAACTTTTTCAAAAAAAATTTGCATGCTATTATTTGTCTCCTCTTTCGATTGTAAAAGTAATCCAAAATATTCCCCAATTAACCAAAATGATCTTCACTTACAGTTTTGTATCTCTTTCTTAATATATGCAATCCCATAAATATCCCCTAATCTTACATTTTATTGTATCCTAAGTATGAATAAGTATATAAATTAGACTAATAGGGCTATAATTCATAGTTACCCAGGAGCCCCTCTCAGGAATAAAGTCAACTGGTTTTCTTGAAGGAACTATTTAATTACATGGTACCATACTTTCATGGTACCATACTTTCAATTTTACCTGACCTTTTTTTTCTCCAAATTCTTGGTAATTTCTTTTTTTTTTTTTTAAGATTTTTTTTTTTTTTAATTTGACACAGAGAGAGAGGTCACAAGTAGGCAGAGAGGCAGGCAGAGAGAGAGAAGGGGAAGCAGGCTCCCTGCCAAGCAGAGAGCCCGATGCGGGTTTCAATCCCAGGACTCTGAGATCATGACCTGAGCCAAAAGCAGAGGCTTAACCCATTGAGCCACCCAGGCGCCCTCTTGGTAATTTCTTATTTAATAGTTTATTTCTGTTTCCTTAAAATTCTGGCTTTCAAGTGTTTACCACAGCTGAGAGTAAGGTAATTATCTGTTAGATCTATTTCACATGGTGACCAAAGACTATCCAGCACAGTTGTTGATGACCAGAGGCATCTTCCCAGTTCAGCCTACATACTTCCTTCTAATTTTCTTGGATGGTAGTAGCCCCAGATTGAGATGGCACCCAGTGTGTATAATGTGTGTGTATGTCATTGAGCTTTTTGTTGGCCTTTGCAGTTGGACATCCAGAACTTGATGGGCATCCAGGATTTGATTTGCTTGGCAAAAAGTGAAGAAATGTCACAGTTTTTCCATTTCCAGTGTTCTGGAGCAGCTCATACCCATTGCAAATGTAATTCTTGCTGCTTCTTTGCTGCCTTCTAATATTGTTTCATACAAATTCTAAAATTGACCATGTTCTCTAGAGACTAGAGATCAGGCTCTATAATTGAATAGAAACTGGTTGTAATTTGAACTCTTGTAGTCTTCTAGAAGAGATGAATGTGATGCCTTCATTATAATGATGGACAGAATCCTAGAAAGTTAAGAATCTCAGGTTGGTAAACTTTGCATTTTTTTAAGAAGAGAAGTAAGGCTGTTTGCCTGTGACTATTTGCCAAAGGCACTGAAAATCATTTGTTTTACAAAGGTTATTCAAGGCAAGAATAGTTTAGAATTTTCTCTTTTAAATATACAAAGTATTTGCTATATTTTCTAGGATGATGATGAATCATTTCCAAAAATATATACATTTGAACTGAAATGTATTCTACTTGAAAGAAGCCTAAAGGCAAGTAAAGTTTAGATATTGGAAATTACCAAGTTTCATATGGTAACATATCAAATGATATATATACATGTATCTATATCTATATTTGTATTCATATATATATATATATATATGAATGACAGCAAAGATTCTTACTTTCTCATACAGAGGTTCTCTCTCAGCTTCTAGGAATATTGTATTTATTTGACAGTTAGAATCAGGACTCATAAAATTAAGTTTACTAGCACAGAAGATAAGACTGATAAAATTAATTTATAGGGATGAGAGTCACAGAAGGTAGAAATGTCACTGTCCAAATATTAAATATTTGAATTCTGTCATTAAGCCAAATATAGTAAAGACTTCAATGTCTTTTTAATTTACTTATGCTATTTCATCACAGGATACCATATTTGAATAGCAGATATAATGAAAACATATTGAGAAAGAACAAAAGGGTCATTAAAATACATGTAAAAATGGGAAGTAGGCTACAAAAATTTATTTAAATATTTGTATTCAGAACTGGGAACTTCTCTTTTATGTAGTATCTTGGTCTACACAGCTATTTTTATTTGACCAACTTTTTAAATTTAGAAATATATATATCATAGGTATGGTATAGGCAGGTTTTTTTTTAATAATGGGATAACTAGAAGTTAAAAATTTAGAGAGGAACTGACTTGCAAACTAAGAAATATAATATATTGAGTTAATTGTTATAGATTTGGAAGGAAGTCTGTCTTAAAAGAAATAGCCTGAGCTTTGCTGTGAGAACGAAACAACTTTGAATCCCTGCTCTGCCACCAACATGTGGTATGAACTTGTCATGGCACTTAAACAAGAGTGTTTCGAGAGGTTTATTTGCAACGTGAAGATGTAAGTTCCTAGAGGTGTGAAAAAACCTTACACAGGAGATGACATTTGTAAAGTATTTAGTGGAGGACCTGGCACATAGTAGCCATTCAATAAGTGGTGGCTGTTATGTTCAATAACAGGTCATTTTTTCTCAAGGTGAAGGAGTGGAAAGCACTATTAAAAAGGCTGTGATCATCATTATGGTGATACCATTCTGATGATAATATTATATAATGATAAAATACTATTGGAACTTAACCTCAGAGGATGGATTTTGTATGCCGTCTGCCATCAGTAACATTAATTTGCTCTAAAGTTGTATTTGTCCCTGGCCCTTAACTTTTATAAAAAGGGGTACAGCATAAAGAAAACAAAAATGTGTCATTATGTTCATTTAAAATTTTTAGTTAAATAATGGACATCAAAATAGGGTAAACCAGAACAGGTTATTCAGAATACAAAGAGTGACACCGAATTAACTACTTTTAACATATCTAAGTCCTATCAACCTTAAACCTCACAAGCTTTCAAATAAACCAATATTGACTTGGTAAATTTCTAGGGGTCAGAACAACTTCAACTATGTTTAGCAGGTTTCCTGAAAGTATCCCTTGATATATCCAATAAGTTGCCAGGAAAAGATCACAGAGGTTGGAGATAGGAAAATATAGTTAATTTCCAGGTTGAAAATAAGATAGTTGAATGACTTCAGACCTGCCACTTTGAATACCTCCAGTCCTATCAACCCTCTTTCATGCTAGGATCTTATTTTATCCTTTTCCATAATAGAAACATTTGGAATAAGGATTGTGGGGGTTATTGCTGTTTTTGAGGAGAGGTTGGAAATAGTGAAACTATGAAGAGCTGAGTATCAAAAAAGCATCACTAGTTCCTGACCCTTAGTTTCATTTTGTAATATAAGTTTGCTGTGGGAGTACTTGGGTATGTTTACATTATTTAGAAAGTCATTTGTCAAATACATAATAACTAAGTGTCTATTAGATACCCACGACTAAGACAGGAGATACAAAGCAACCAGAAAAATATGGAATATTTTCCTCACCTTTACTAAATTAGTTTACTGGGTCTGAGGAAATGTGTATTATGCACTGATGAATAGGAATAGAGGGCATTCAGTGACGTGGAAGACCTAAAATGAGAAGAGCACATGACTAAAAACAGTGGTTCTACATGGGGAAGAGGGATGTTACTCTGGGAAAGCTGAAGTCTTTCTGGAACAAGAGCTGCCTTAGTTGAGAGTTTTTGCTAGGGATGAGTTAAAGAAATGAAGGGAGAAAATGCAGCCTCAGGGTGGAAGAGTGATAGCTCTGATAGAGAGTTGAACTTTGAACTAAGTAAATATTTAAAATGTACATTTGTAAATAAGGAAAGACAGGTGTTCAATTAGCAACTACCCATCACTATCCAGTATAGAACAGTGGGTGTTAGAAGATTGAGTTTGGATCGAACATAATTTATTCGACTGAAAGTACTGAGTGAATTTGTGCCAGAGGCACATCAAATGTAAATGTTGGGCTCCTGCACCTTTCACAGCCTTTCTGTCGCTCTCGGTAGACAGAGTGGTTTCAAGTGTTCTGCATTGTTGGAAAGAGAAGATTGTCCCCCTGGCATAGTTCAGATGAGCTGAACTCCACTGAACTTTCAGAGGAATATATGCTAATATGAAAGCCAAGTCCTTGCAGGACAGAAGTGGAAAGTACAAGTAATCCTTGGCCATGTGGTTGTGGGTAGAATTCATTCACATAGTGAAAGAGTGGTTATTTGTTGGGTATCCATGCAACTGTCTGGCACTGATGAGAGGCGGTGCTTGATCTCCTGAAACTGGTATAGACTTTTAAATGATTGCCCTGGAACTCTTCTCTCAGATGCCACAGACTTGGAGGACTTAGTTCTCAAATCCAAGCTTTTGGAAGTCGGTTTTTGTTTCTCTCAAATTAATGCCTTTGAGATGAATACCAAGTGTGTTGAAATTCAGCAGATAGGCATTGTCTTTCTAGTTATCTAAACTTTTCCTTTCCCAGAGGCTATGTGGAAAACCAGAATTTCCCAGACTAGAAGATTATTCAAGTTAATGCTTATAAGTATATAAACAAACACTTTTTATTTATGTGTCTAGACACAAATATCAAATGTATTTATTTTGTATATCATAAATACACTATATCTTCTGTTTTCTGAAACACGATTTCTTTTTGTTTAATTTTTTTTTTTTTAAGATTTATTTATTTTAGAGAGCATGTGCCTGCAAGTGGTGGGAGAGGCAGAAGGAGAGAACCTTTAAGCAGACTCCACATTGAGTGTGGAGCCCAATCCCACACCCCATGAGATCAGACCTAAGCCAAAACCATGAGTCTGACACTCAACAGACTGAGCCACTGAGGCACCTTCTGAAATACTATTTCTTATTGCTCCTTTATAAGTAAAGATGTTCAGTCAATTTAGAAATGCATTATTTCTTTTACTAAGTGATAGCATTTCATAGGATAATGTATTTTATGTGGAGCCCTAAAATATATTTAAGTAGGACATTCCAAACTTATTCTCTCATGGGATGCATTTTTCTCCAGATCTGTTTTATTTTTTTTCATGAGGGCTGAGGAACACATTATAGGAAATGTTGCTGGATGGCGTAGAAATCAGCTTTTTTTTCATTTAAAAAGAAATCAGCCTTTTCTTCTTTCTCCCATTTTCTTACTCTATCTAAGCTCTCAGAGGGCAGACACACTCTTATTCATCTTGTATTCTCAACATCTGACATGTTCTATAAATTATAGTTGGGCTCAAACCTGATTTGTTCAAATTTTCTTCATTAATTGGGTCTTTTTCCTGGTAAATGCATCAACATGCATTCCTTGCTAAGGTATTGTACCGGTTTGAAATTTGGCTTTTCTTATTATTGCCATGTTAGTATAGCTTTCAATAAAGATGAAGGATAATTAATAAAACATGTTTTAAAAGTCTGTAACTGCTTAATACTTTTTATGATCTTGGAATGGGTAAGACACTTATAGCTATGATATAAAACTCAGAAATGAAAAGGAACACCTAACAGATTTGATTACATTTAGACTTAAATTCTCTAATAAAAATATCATAAAGTTGAAAGACAAATAGATAAAAATAATTTGGGCATCTTTTCAATGTATTAGCTTCTATATTTCCATAAGAAATATACAATTTTTTTAGAAAACAATGGCAAGAACAGGGAACTACTAAAAGAAATAAAAACATATATCATGAAAAGTTAATTCATTTTTGCCTATGGGATTATCATTAATCTTGTTCATTTTTATCAATGTTAAAAAGGATTCAGTACATACTACTGGTACATCTTTAAGTTGATAGCTATCAGGAAGGCAGTTTGGAAATATTTAACATTTGCATCTCCTCTGACCCAACATCCTTAGTTCTAGATTTTTATAGGAAGACAAAAGAAACAAGGATATATGTGTTGTGATGACCAGTATGGCAACGAGTTTTAAAGAAAAAGTATATTGGAGTGGTTAAATTTCAAGAATCTTACCAATACTGATAAAAGTGATCTCTGCATTTCCACCCAAAAAAATAAATATTGAATTCCCACTTGTGCGCATGAGTATTGTGGGGGCGAGGGGAAATCCTGAGAGTCTAGAGTTGTGCACGAATCTGTTGGTAGCTGAAGTGGGAGAGGAGACATTCACATTCTATATCACACTCTTCTTCAAAAATTTCCTTCTCCCTGAGGAGTTTATATAGCTTTGTAACTTAAGGAGCTATTTCAACTGAAACATTTTCATATGTGAATGCCACATTTTGGTGGGAGGACAGTATTAAAAGTAAGATTAAGTTAAACATGGAATTTAATCACTAATGTGAATAGGTAACCATTCTTTTTGTATCATGCTAAATTAAGTAATCCTGTTACTAACGTGAACTTGTTAAAATGTTTACAACACTTGCTTGTTACATGGGGGAAACACTATTTCTCAGCCATTGAAAGCCTTGTAGGAGAGGTTTGAATTTAAATAGATTTATTGAATAAATTTAAGATACAGAGTGGTAAAGACAGTGCAGTTTACAGATTATCAGTGTTATAAACAGCAAGTATAATTCATACTGATATTTAAAATATAAAATATTGTTGAAACAAAAACAATAAAGAAGTTAAATTGGGAAACAGAAAAATCCACGTAATTACTCAGCATATGTGTCTTTTTTTTTTTTAAAGAATAAACGAGAGACTTGACAAAATGTCTATGAATCTCATAAAGTCTTAGTAATAAAGTATTTTTAAAAAATAAGATATTATGTATTTTGTCAGTTCTATGCAATTTTCTGGATTCTTTTTCAAGCCTTTAAAAAGCTATTCAGAAAAAAATAAACCATTTCCATGTTGCATGGTCTAGACCTCATAAAAAATTAACAGAATTCTGGAAACCTGATCAGTGCATGTATTTATTTCACTGTTGGTAGCTGAGTTTTACTAAGTATGTGATTCTGTTGAAAGAGTGATGCGTGTGGCATGCAGCCCTGCTGGCTACTTTATGGCAATATCACATATGTCTGAAGTTGGGGTTCAACCCAGAAGCCTCAGAAAAATAATCAACAGACATTACAGTAGGCGGATGCCAGTTCTTCATATTGTAAGTGTCCTATAATGCACTGTGGTATTTTATATCCATTTAAAGTACAGATGATTATCTTTTTTTTTTTTTTAACTTATGAAACTATGGAGGAGGGGGGGCACCCTGACTTAAAGAGAAAACATTCTAAGAAGTATTTCTGCAATAAGTTTAGAAGCCAGATGGAAATGCCCTTAAATTGATTTGAAAACCACTGCAACCCCAATAGAAGATTTTTCAGTATGTGCGAGGGAGAGAAGAGGAACAGAAGAAGCATACAGGGAGGCGCAGGGTGTTGAGGCAAGCATCTATAACAGCAGACAATGGGAAGAAGGTGATCCTGTTAGTTCTTAGGTTTAATTTAATTGTTGGAATGTTCCCCATGAAGTACAGAAGGGGGATGGGAATGAAGAAGGTAAGCATTACAAATGTTAACGTCCCAAGACAAATTGATGAATGAGTCCAAAGTGGGTCCATATTTGGTGACTGGAGTATGTACCACAGTGAGGTTCAGAATCCTGCCAGTGACAGAATTTGACTCCTCTGTTGCTCTATGAATTGAGATCTGTTCCATACAAGGAGGTGTATCAATAAGAAGAGACCCCAACACATTAAGAGGAGAGAGTTCAGGATGCCTGCAGGCCAGGACTCTGCACAGGCCTCAGACCTTGTGGGGAACGAAGGGGAGAACTAAGAACACAGCAGGCAGAGGTGGAACCTCAGGGGAGGCTGGCTCTAGGGAATTCATGCTCTGGCCTTACATTGTTCTTGAGGATTTCTGGTGAACTCTCCAGCTGGTGGGAGGTCCCACACATTGGTGGGGTGGTCTCGCAGTCTACTCCAGGTAATGCTGTAAGAACATACATATAGATTAATTGTAATACATATGACCCGTACGAAAGCCCTAGAAACTAAAATGGCTGAACAGAGATTCTATCTTAAGGCTCTTCCTCAAATGGTTTTGCATATGTAGAAACCTACTTAGCTGTGAATTCATTTGCTCGGTTACCAGTGCTATTCTTAATGTTTAATATCTGCTGAATGGTAGAGCAAGGAAAACCATCTTTCTACTCAGATACTGTGACTAAGGACTTATTTTTCTCTACCAAGCAACAAGCTGCATATCCTTCATCCTGGAGAAGTGGCATCCCTGACAGCTAAGAAGAGAGAGCAAGGAGCCATGACAAAGCCATGAGAGGTGACATTTCTAAAGTGTTTTTCTCAGAATTATACATTCTACATGCAAAATGGCAAAAATTAGAATTTATCTTCTTAAAGCAGAAATAATCAGGTGACTGGAAGTACTCTAATTGCAACCAATATAGTTGATTCCGTGTTCACATTAATGGGAATTAATTCATTTCTGGGATGGATTTCTGAATCTAATATATAGTGTATATGTATTTACACATACATCTGTAATAAGTATAGGTAAATGCATAATTAATATGTAAATATATGTAGTTGTTTTTTTTTTTCCTAGATACGAGAATGATTGCATGTTTAACTCCTTCAAATAACCCCCCACTGTGACAGTAAAGAAATAAGATGGGGCAAAAGCCACAAGGGTGAAGAGCACAGAAGGTTTTAAGCAGAAATGAAGCTTCAATAAATTTATGGAAGATCAAAAAACAAAGGAAGCACATGTTCAAAGTGAAGAGACCTTTAGTTCAGGAAACAGGAACTTTAGATCTGAATCTAGAAAAATCTCAGCTCACAAGAAGTTTAGAAATAATACAGACTGCTCTGTGACTTTACTTTTTCCTAGGTGATCTGTGAGACAACCCCGGAATTTCAGTCTTAACCCGTTTCTCATTCTTAACCTATTTCAGGTTCATTCTTTCATGGGTACTACTGGTCGGGGTTCGGTCTCCAAGGTCTGAGTCCTGGGTCTTTGCTACTTTTATCTTGGGGCTCGGTCATCTTCACAGTCAAACCCAGAACTCTCAACTACACAGAACAATTGGCAGAAAAACCTGCATTCAGGAGACAAGAACAGGATACTATGAAAAAGGATCTCTCACAGAATGTGAAGCAACATTGGAGTTTGAAAATATGATTGGGAGTTTTTTTTAAATGGTAATAAAAGACATCAAGAAGGAAAGGTCTTTGCTGAAAAATGACATCTAATAAAAGAAGAAAGGATAATAGCATTAGAAAATCTGTTTTGTAACATGTCCTTGCTGATATAGGTAAAGATCATCAGCGCATGCCAGAATCATTTGGTGCCAGTTTGGCTGTCTTTGAATATTTTGTTACTTGACAGTGTATCATCCTACAGATCATTTATTGATTGAAAAGAGGGAAAACTTCTCTGCAGTAGAGAGGATTACAGTTACTTCCTATAAAATGACCATATTTGACATTGTGAAAAGTGAAACAGTCTGAAATTGAGTCTCCTGGTGTAAGTGAATATGAAGAACACAGCAACATATTGTTGCTCTGAATGCTTGGCTCTAAGACTCTGGTTCTAATCCTGTCATCTCCAGTATGGTAGCCACTAGACCTGTGTGGCTATTAGAAACATGAATTGTGCTCTAAGTATACAGTGTACACTGGATTTCATAGATACAGTACTCTAATAGCTAATAAATTCTTTAAAAAGGTTTATATTGATTACATGGTGAAATGTGTTTTAGATATATTGGGTTGAACAAAATATCTTATTAAAATAATTTTACCTCATTTTTTCCTTAAGGGTGGCTACTAGAATAGTTAAAATTATATATATGGCCCAAATTGTATTTTTATTGGCCAGCACTGTTTTAGCTCTAACTCCCAGTTTACAAAAAATTCAGGTCACAGAGAATCAGGTTAATGACCCAAGAGGAAGCAATTAAGGAAATCCAGATTGTGGAATAGTCTATCCTACAACTGTCCTAAACTGTCGAGGAAAAAAAAAAAAAAATTAAGACTGCTTTAAGACTAAAGAGCTAGAACAAAGACATTGGTCAAAAGATTGGATTAGGAGGACATGTAAATGGCTATAAACTCCCTGAGAACGAGAAGAAAACTTTGAGTATGGAGGAGATAATGGATACTTTGTGATTGTTACGCCTACAGCATGGTATTGTGGTTTTGTCGGAGATTGTTCTTGGTTGCATCCTGAATGATTTTGTGGTGACAGATCTGTATCTTTGGAATGACTGAGCAAATTATGTGAAGAAGAGAACTAAGACACTGGTTACGGTATTTAAAATTGCCAAATCTAGATAAAGAATTGTATTTTTCTACATGTAAGTTTTCTTATTAAAAGGCAAGGGTTAGGGTGCCTGGGTGACTCAGTCCTTGGGTGTCTGCCTTTGGCTCAGGTCATGATCCCGGGGTCCTGGGATGGAGCCCCGCATCGGGCTCCCTGCTCAGCAGGAGGCCTGCTTCTCCCTCTCCCAGTCCACCTGCTTGTGTTCCCTGTCTCACTGTCTCTATCAGTGTCAAACAAATAAAATCTAAAAAAAAAAAAAAAAAAAGCAAGGGTCCACAGTTTTAATTGCAAAAGGATGGCCAAAATTTTACATTTTCTATTTCTCTGTCTTACACAGTTTCTTCCATGTGTATTTCTTAGTGATTTAAAAAAAATTGCAGGGGTGCCTGGGTGGCACAGGCCAAGCGTCCAACTCTTGGTTTGGGCTCAGGTTGTGATCTCAAGGTTATGAGATCAAGCCCTGCATCCAGCTGGACTCCCCACTCTGCATGGAGTCTGCTTGAGAGTCTCTCTCCCATCTCTCCCACTGATGCTCTCTCTCTCCTAGCAAATAAATGAGTCTTTAAAAAAAATACAATACATAATTGTATAATGTCAAATAATATGAAAATATTCGCAATTTCCACTGTAAAAGTAATCTTCTGTCCATTGGTATTGATTCAGTTCCTTCCTTTCTCATCAGTGATCATTTACAACTGAAACACCAGATGTAAAATGATGATGATTATACCAGTCAGCATTCCACCACTATCATTAACCCTGTAATTTTTACTCATGTAAACGTAAAATAATAGAATAAAATTGGACTCTACCATGGGTATTCACTGTAATTAAAACATCAAATTATGAAAAGAAAAATTACTTGTATAGTAACTTGTCATAGATTTCTCCTCCAACTAGGCATCTGAACAGGCTTATGGGGACTTTGCAGAACTGCATTTTAATGCCATATATCTGTCTTGCTTGACTTGATTTGAAATTTATACTCTCCTTTGTCTTCCTAGTAACAGAATAATCTCTAACAGTTTACATCCAGATCTAACATGAAGATACTAAAATAGAATATCAGCCATCTAAAAAATTGTAAATACACCTAACATTAGTTATAAGTGATACAAAGTAGACTGTTCACAAATCTCATCAATAATCTGAAATTCAGGGGCACCTGGGTGGCTCAGTGGGTTAAAGCCTCTGCCTTCAGCTCAGGTCATGATCTCAGGGTCCTGGGATTGAGCCCCGCATCGGGCTCTCTGTTCAGTGGGGAGCCTGCTTCCTCCTCTCTCTCTGCCTGCCTCTCTGCCTACTTGTGATCTCTCTCTCTCTGTGTCAAATAAATAAATAAAATCTTTAAAAAAAATCTTAAATTCAAGAAGCATACAAATGTTTCAGTAACTTTTGTATAATTTTTAATTAAATGCATTTATTTGATAGCCATTTAACTTTAAAATGGATGCTGTTGGTAATTTGGAAAACTTGTCATAAAAAAATACATGTTTTTTGTTTTTTGTTTTTACTATTCACTGATTTTTGATGATGGAAACTTCCCAAGTGTTAAGGTGTTAGTATTTCTGTTTAAATAGGGAACACAGCAAGTTACCTCTCTCTACACCTTTTTAGGTCCTGAGTACCCTTCAGTCTCAGCCACCATTGATTGATGAGTAAGTCCTCAAATAGCAGACTTAGAAATTAGCACATTGTAAATTAGTGAAACAGAAATGAAAAATGTTCATTAAAACACAAAAGAGAAAAAAAAAAAGAACTAACAAGACTAGCATAGGCAATTTTATTTTTTCTGAAAGAAATTTTGCTTTTCCTGAAACATTTTTTAACATACCTTCATAGTTGACATCAATGTATTGCTGGCTTTTCTAGGTCTTGATTCTAATTTATCTTTTATAAGAATCTGACTATAATTCTATTATATTTTATTAAATGTCAGAATTAAATTACTATGTGACCAATGTGAATAAACAACTTAAAAACATGATTAATAAAAATTTCAAAAGAATTTCTTTGACAGTATTGATACTTGAAATGACAGAAAAAGTTATCTAGTGGTTTAATGTTGCTCTTAATTTCATAAGAAAAATTTTGTTAGATTAATGAAATTTATAAAAAATTATAGAATAAATACATATGTTTAATACATTTGGGCATTTTAGGTTTGATGTGCATTACCAAAGAAGTCCTCTAGATGGCAGTGTTTACCACAGTTAGAAAATATTTTAGCACTACTTTAACTTTTAAAATTCTTCTCAAATGAGTCAAATTGTGCATAGTGAAAACTTCAATCTGCTAGTACTCAGGATTTCTCCAGAATTTTTATTTTGCTCTGAGTGAATATTTAACCTAATTCAACAAGAGTTTGCTCATTTATTAAGTTATTATTGCAATTTAATTTGCAAATTTCCAGGAACTGTTAAATTGACTCAAAAACTTAAGAATAAACATATATGTGAACTGTATCCTTTAAAGGAATTAAAATGAGTTCTTGAGACTATGATAACCAGAATGAAAGAAATTTTAGCAACTAACTTTTTTTTTTTCCCTCCAGGCTTGTATATACTCATAGATTTGAATCGAGTTATAGAAGCTTTACTGGGAATTATAATCTTATACTTAAAGGAGGTTTTCATCTTCTATTTAAAATAATCATACTTTAATTTTTTGCCCTGATGAAAACCTAAATCAGTCAGATATATAACAAAATCTAGGGCAATAATGTTTCATCAGAGAACTTGTGGGTGGAAAGGTTTTTTAGAACTATGAAATAATAGAAACGATAATGGCATATAAAATTAACTTATACTAGATATATTATGCACTAGCATAAAGTTAGTAAAAATGCCTCACATAGACATGAATCTTAAATTTTCTGAAAACAAGAATGGACAAGAAATGGCCAAGTTCAGGTTATTGGAGTTGGAAGAGATTTCTTCAGATTTCAATGAGTATTTCAGAGCTATAATTTGTAAGCTATTTTGTCCTGTTGGTTATCAAATGAACCCCAGTGCTGTTTAAACTTTTTAGTTTTAACTGTTTGAATTTTTGCTCTGGTGATTTAGAAAATTTGAATATAGATTAGATCACAACACATGAAAAATACAAATGCTCTTCACCTAGAAGCAGCCTTCCTCAACTTTGGCACCACTGCCAGACTGGGCCAGGTAATTTTTGGGGGGTGGTGTGGTGGGTGTGTCGGGGGACAATGGGTTAGGGAAGTTGGGGGGAACCTAGTCGGTACACTAGAGAAGATTCAACATCACCCTGGCCTACTAGAGAGCAGTACAAACAGTAACAACCCTTCCCATGAACTCTTTCTTCTCCCACAAACGCTTCTTCCCATGCTCCAGTTGTGATCATCTAAATGTCTCCAGACACAGTCTGAGTTGAAAACCATGGGTACAAAGGTTTGATTTTTCTTTTCTCTTCATGTATATTCTCTTACAATTACAAAATGCCAATCACGTTATTACAGTTCATTAGTCCTTCAGTGGGCAAGTTAGGAATGGAGTGGAGGGACATTACCAAGTTGCTATGGTGAATTCTCACATTAGGACTCTTGTTTGCAAGTAATAGCTACCATAAAGGCTACTATACAGTGTCGCTCTTATACCGTGGAAGGGATATGACTGGAGACCAGCAATAAAGTGGAGCCAGGGAATTCTGAACCATGGGGGATCCTCATCTCTTGATTCTTTCAGAGCACCATCTCTTTTCTTCTCTCCCTCAAAACTCCCTTTGGTTTTCTGGCAATGTAATGAAAAACTGTTTCTAATTCCTCCTGAGTATATAGTTCAGAGTGATTACCTATCAGAATATCACCGTTATAGACTCACGTTCTTTAGTGAAAGGGATTGTGGGTCAGTCTTGAATTTAATATCTTCATAAATCAAGAGTTGGCAGATGGGTTGGATCCATATACTTCTGCCGGGGCGGGGGAAGTCCACACCATGTGAAGACGGCTATTTTACTGACCATATGGATGGAACATGGGGAAAAGCATTTCCAAAAAAGGAAGTCTGGGAAGCTTTGAAGATGACCCATAGGTGTGCACACGTGTATTTTATCACCTCCTTGCTGATAGCTTCTAGATGAGCGTCTTGGGGCCCTCATATTGCTCAGAAAGTGTCTGAGCCTCCCCGTTCTGCCCTGAAAGAATGCCAGACTCTCCAAATGAGCCTCTTTCTCCTACCAGTCCAAAGTAAAACTAAAACTTAGCTCAAGATACCGAATCTCTGAGGGGGGGAAAAAACTAAATATACGTAATGTGTAAGTTCTTCAAGTCTCTGAGCATTATTTCCATTAAAAGAATGCTTGGTAACAGAAGTAATCTCTGTGTGGTAAAATGGTAGGTGTAATCTTTTCTCCAATGTTTTTGTCTTTTTTTTTTTTTTTCCTGTGGGTCATGACACTTCTTAAGATTCCTCTTAGGGCCTTGCTACTTAAGGTGTGGTCCACACACCAATATCAGGATCATTTGGAAATTTGGATCACCCCAAAACTAATGTATCAAAACCTGCATTTTAATTTAATAAGATATATGGGTAACTCATATCCATATTAAAGTTTGAGAAATACAGAGTTTGAACAGAAAACAGAACTTTGTATCACTTGAAACATCATTCTAGGAACTCATTCTATAGTTAAGCCTAATATTTATGTTAGTTATAATTAAGCCTATTGTTAGGCTTAAAATAATAAACTCAGTAGACCTTCTGGACTAATATGAAGGTCAAAAACATTTCAATTGCTGGCATATTTATTTATGAATATTACCAAGAACTTGCTGCCAAGCATTTGAACGGTTAAGATTAATATCACAAGCAAAATTTTTTTAAATCTAAAATATAAAGCAGAGATACTGTGAAGAGTTAGCAAAGTAGAAAAGACTCACAGGCCAGTATGCCTCAGCTGAATTACACTTGAGATAGACATTTGCATATTTCTGTGCTGAGCATATAGGAGGTTTTGAAAAGTAGAGTAGATATTCTTTTTATATAGTGTGGTCCTTAAATAGATTTTTGAGTGAGCTAGTAAAGATTAATGGTACTAAGTTTGTCCCATATGAGTTTAATAATTGCATGTGATTCTCATTTAAATTTTCTTAATTGGGCTATTTACATGAAGTGTCATTTGGTCATTAGGATCTTCTCATCTGTTGTAATATACCAAAAAAATTCTGTCCAGTTCCATGGTGAGAAACAAACATTACTGAAAAATAGTCCCGTTACACCTCTTCACCATAGCTGTTAAAGACACCTCTATTGGTATAGTTGCTATTCCAAGAAATTAATAAATAAATTTGCAATTAGGTCAGAGACACACTAACGTTGCTCTCAAACATGGTGCTCTTTACTCTCCAAAGTCTCAATACATTGCTTGAATATTTTTGTGACTTATTAAATGTTTATGATCTTTTTGAAATTATTATAAGAGAGATTTATTGCTTTTTGTTAAATTTTACAAGTGATATTTTTCCGAAGAAAACTTTCCTAATTAGGTTTTCTTATAAATTCCACATAATGCACCTTGTAACATTTTATTTTTAAAAAATAAATCACTTATGATGTGTCCTGGATTACTTTAAAGCAGATCAACTCCATTCTATACAGTCAAGAAGTTTCTTTGGTGAATTTTCAGCAAGGATTAAAAGAGCCTCAATCTTTTATGGCTGGAGCACAGTAAATTCATAGGTGTAAGATTGAAAAGATGATGCGCATTTTAGAAACTTTTAAAGGAGTGTATTAGTATACCCTACATAATCCATTTTCACTTAAGAAAAAAAATAAAGAATTATGTGTATACACACAATTTTTGTAGGCAGAATGGTATTGACTTAAGTCCCAGTCAAAGCATACCAGTATCTTTCAAGGGCTGAGCAATCCTTATATCCATTACTTGGGTCTTATCAGTGATGCCGAGTTAAGCCAGGGCTGCCGGAGTCCATGGGATATGCAGAGTCTCCCTGACTCATCCTAATTCAATTAGAGGGAACTGTGGGTTGAATTCGGTTCCTGAGAGAAGATTATAAGAGAAAAATGAGGCTTATCCATCCTGCCCTATATTATGTCTATTTATGTGCACATTATGTAACAAATTGGGCTCTTAGAAGAATATCATATGAATTTGTCCTGAAAAAGACAGGAAAAAATTATAGACATGAATAAATTTGGGGGAGGGTACAGAATGAGTTACTAGAATGATTTTTCAAGTAATACAAAGTTCTGTTTTCAACAACAAACTCTTATTGAGGAAGTACTGAAAGAATAAAAAACTTGCACTATATTTTAACTTGACAAAGTCCGAATATTTAAGAAAATCATTTCTGCATTTATCCTTGGGCAGATGCTATTGTGCTTGAAACATGTTTTTGTCTTGAACATTTTTCTATCTCTATTTTTAAGTGTAAATAGAGGTGCTTCCAAATGTGCATGTTATTTTTTCATCTTTGGACATTTATATAAATATGAATTGAATAGATCATACTTGATATTCTAACAGTTTTTACCCACAAAAATGTCATACACGGGAAAGAAGTTTCATATGTTTTATTTCACTTGGAATAACATGACTTTAAAGTGATCAAATTAGAGTTAAACATATATGTTCTCTTTACAGTCTTAAAACCCCTTTTACATGTTTTCCTGAGTGATTACCTGTACACCACCGATGACAGCTTTGCTATGTCTGTATATTACCTTAGGTCTTACATAACCAATAACGAGTTTGAAAATTCAATATTTCCTTTATATAGTAATCGTGATAAAATAGTTGCACTGGAAAATGTCAGTTAATATTGTAATAACGTTAGAGCTACAAACCTGACATCTGTAATCGTTGTCAGTCATAAAAATATAGCAAATTTGGATAAATTTAGTTCAGTCATTCAAACAGACTGAAGCTTCTTGTCACCTGCTTTCCTTTGTGATTTGATTACCTTGGACTAGGTTTTCCTTAAAGAAAAAAAGAAATGTATTCAAAGGAAAGAGCTAATAGTGAAGCAAAGGAATTATTCAAGAAACTTACCACCTTCCCAGTTTGCACAGCCTTAAAAGCTGTTAATTTTCTTTCTGTGGTGTTAACATTCTGCATTGTCATTTTCTAAACAGTGATAATACAAATAACCTTTAGTATTCTTCACCCAGTTTCCCCCCTAGAAGTACGCTACAGTAGCGTAGCCTCTTTTGTGAAATGGGGACAATACTACCTCCTGGGACATTAGAGCCCCGGTGATTGATTAACGTCTGTTAGACACAATAAGCTATATGGATTAAAGGAACTTCAGAAGTATAGGTTATGGGAAGCATATTTTTAATTTAATTTTCAACTTTGATTACAATATAGAACCAGTATATAAGAGATGAAAATTTTAGTCTTGAAATCCTTGAGGTCATTTGCTCATTCCAAATACCACAGTCTGTCTCTTATATACAATGTTTCTTAAAAAGCCTTTGCCACCCGTGTGAAAAGTAATTTTAAAATGTTGGACGATAACTAGAAAACTCAAGTGAAAATCCAATTAAACAGGTCATAATTTAAGTTATTAAATGTTATTACATGGACACTATTGTTTAATACATATAAGCAGAGCAGCATTAATTTTTTGAAATTTAAAAATTTTAACTTGACATTTGTTTCTATAGAAATCTCTAATAGCATTTTAGTTTTCAGTCAGCTGGCTGAAGGTGACTTAGCTTCACAAGTGTCCCATGACTTACATAACACACAGAAAACACCAAAGGCAATTTGACTACAGCCCAGATGATGTAATTCCTAAAGTCCTAATCAGGCACAACATAGGTGAGAACATCTTAATTCCTGGCTATAGAACCCCATATGCATTGACAAAGATGAATAAGGGTTAAAGAGATCTAATTAGAAATCTAGAATACATATTGAAAGCTCTGAATTAGAAGTCGTAATTGGAAATCTAATACTTTTTTAAGTTCACTAAGGAAAAATGTCTAAAATGCAGAAAAACAACATATTTCCCTAGAAAAACTAAAATTACTGTTTCCCAAATCATAAATCCACAGACCTAACTTTTGAAATAGAGGGGGATTGTGAGCAGCTCTCATTATGAACATGTTCTACATACTGTTTTGGGCAGAAACCCATACCACCCTGAACGCGCCCGATTTCGTCTGGTTTGGGCAGAAGCCTCAAGTTATTTTTTTCCTGGAATATTAATGAGATCTCTAATTGTAGTTCTCATTCTGTAATTTATAAGTTGGAATATAATAGGGCAAACAATGAGCTTCAGTCGTTCTGGCTTTAAGAGCTGGTACGGTTAAAGAAGCTCGATAATTTAGAAATGCTAAATAAACACAAAATAGGATGCACTGAAGTCAGCTCTATTTCTGTATCCAATTTTCTTCGCAGAGAATCTAGAGGTACTTACTTTTGGGGGCTTTGACCTGTAGGTTCCATTAATTGGAGTCTCATGGTCATAAATTTAATCATGAGATGATTTTTTCTCTTCCCTAACCTTCATCTGTGTTCTAAGATTTCATCTATGAGCATAGGATAATAATGGGTTCTGACTACAAGTCAAGCTATCCTTTAGCAAACAGAAACAATTACACTCGGTAATAAGGTTAAATAATTATTGCTAAGCTATGTGTTGCGATTACAACAGAACTTTGAAATGACTACAGTATGATTAGAATAGGAATGTGAGATAGCATGATACTTATGAATTGAACTGGAAAGTGGCTGTGCTGCTGTGTTTATTATAAATGTATCAGGATGATGGTTCATTTATTTTAAACTAGTCCAAAGCATAAAATAGGTGACGGTTGGAACAACGTACTAGCTTTAACTTTAGATTTTGTGAATGGCAAAATCATCATCACCGGTAAGATAAAAGAATTCCTTTAATTCACATTGTATCAGATATTTTTATTTTTAGATACTTAATCAGCCCTTTTTATTAAATTTATGTATTCTAATCCTATAAAATACTGTTATATAGGCTATTTAAAAACAATATCAACCTATTTGCAAGAAACCAGTTTTATATTTTACATGTAAGGGATCTGTATTCTACAGTGAGGTTTTAGGCACTGCACTTTTACTGTGAATATTCACTGGAGAAGTGTGAATAAAGAAGAGCTCACATTTTCATAGATGAGGGAAAATTGTAATGCCACACGAGTTGGTGAAAAAAAAAGAAATTATATATAATATCTAAGTTTTGTAGGCATAGTGACTGTTTTGTTTTTGTTTTCCTTTTAATATTTAAAAATAAGTTGTTCCTATTGAAAAATAAATTGTACTAAAAAACAAAAGATATCCCCTAAATTTGCCATCATAGTACCTAACTATGTGAAGAGCCTTTAATGCATCTACTGCCCAGTACAGAATATGGAACACGGAGGTTTAAAATAAATGCTCTTTATCCTCGGTTAGAGGATAGAGTTAGAGTTAGAACAAGTTACTCCATCATGCATTAAGATCTTCTCAGACAACCTTTATAGGTCATTCAAAAATACTTTTTTGGTGTGTTCCAAGCGAACTGTTATTCATGCCTCAAACTTAGGTATGTGCCATTATGGGTATAGTCCCTTACGCAAATTTTCGTGGTTTAGTAATTTTAAAGTATCAATAAAAAACAGTGCTTTGGGGTCTAATATTTACGGAACAAAGCTAATCCTTTCGGGAGTCATTCCATTTAGCACTTGTATGAAAATGAGAAGCGTGTGAGGATATGCCACAGAGCAGGTCAGAAAGGCACAGGGAAAGGCAAGTATTCCAATTAAAGTTGGAATCAGAAGTGCAAAGGGAAAGGAGATGTTCTACAGTTGAGGGAGCAGCTGGACCAACTCCTTCCACCAGCCTTTCGCTGGCAAAGTTTGCAGTTGGGTGAGCTGGAAGCGGGTTTCGCTGCCGCCGCCGCGCGACCGGGCGAGCTCGGGCTCCCAGGTTTCCGGCCACCGCAGGAGCCGCAGCGCAAGGACACCTAGGTTCGGCCGCCGTGGCCCGTGCTGTGCGAGCCGCGACTTCACCCCGAACGCCAGACGGGCCTAGGGCTGATCGAGGGAGCTCCGAGACGCTGCCACTTTCTCTCCCCCCCCCCCCCGCCCCTCCCCCGGCAGCTTCCGTCACCCTGCTTCTAGGAAGTGCTCCAATTAATTTTCTTTCCGGTCTTGATTGAGATTCAAATATCCTGTCCCGACCTTTCGCTGTCTGCCCTCTCTGCCCTTCTCGCCAGTGTTCCTGCCAGCAAGAGCCTCTAGTTGCAGGACTGGGCACGTTGTCTGTTGCACGCTCTCCGGAGAGCTGCTGGCCGGTGCTCCCTCCCGAGGGGGTGACCGTGCGCATCGTGCCCCGGACCCCGGCTGGACTCTTTCCCTTCTTGGCATTGTGGCCCCTCCATTTAGTAAAGACAAGTGCGAAATGTGCGCCCGGAGATGAGCCTTCTCGGCGTCCTCCGTCCGCCCGCCGCGGTGCGGGAGGCTCCCCGGATCCTTGCCTGCCCCCCCCCCCACCCCACCCCCGCCCCCCTCCCGCGCCGCCCCGAGCCGTCCCACCACCGGTGCCCCGCCGTTGCCCGCCCCGCGCCGCACAGAGCAAGCCCTCAGCCCGGTTCGCGCGCCGTGAGAGCGGCAGCCGCGCGGGCCTGGGGAGCACCAGCGTTTCCCTCCCGGGCCGGACCCTGCTGGGCATGCTCAGTGCGCCTCCTGGAACCCGGCTCTCCCGGGGCCGGGATCAGTTCTCCGGGTTTTCGCGGCTGCCGAGGGGGCGCTGAGGAGGGGAGGCTGGGAGACAGTCAGTGCCTTGTTCCTCGCCCCCTCCCTCGCGCGGGGCTGCGGCCGCCCGCACCGCAAGATGCGGGCCAATCAGGGGCGGGGGGCGGGGCTCGGCCAGTCACGCCCTCCCTCTGGGCTTATTGAGAGTTATATCAAGAAATTCAGTTCAGAGAGGAGAGAGGAGAGGGAGAAGGAGAGAGGGGCAGAGGAGAAGGGAGAGAGCGAGAGCATGCAAGACAGGAAGGAGCGCCTCAGAGTCTCCGAAGCACGAAAGAGATAACCGATCAGGAATTTTTCGGGCAACTGTCATCCCGGAGAGCAGCCGGAGACCAACCATCACCCCAACTCTGACGTCTCCTACAAGAAGTTAGAGACTTAAGCGGTATTGACATCGGAGAGAAATGGTATGCTTGATGCTGTGGAAAATACCCCAGAGCTGAAGAAGTGCAACGGGATGTTGTGTGTGTGTGTGAAATACCAGAAGAGCCCAGACCCCGTGGGTAATAGAGACGAAATGTGGAGAGAATGACTAACGACAAATCTGTGAATTTGTTCTCTGGAGTTGCTAATTTGCCAGCCCGAAGCAACACATTTTACAAGGAGGAAACGTTTTGCTGCTTCTGATTTTCTCCCCAAACTGGTGCTACCAGATGCATGGCTTTCTATGTGTTGGAACCAATCATTCCTAACTGCAGCATACCGGGAAAGGGGAAAGGTTGAGGCAACTAACGTAAGTGTAAAGTTTCGCATGCACAATTGTAAATTTTGTGTTTAGATATGTCCTCAGTGTGGACGAGGGATGTTTGTAATTGGGTAGACGGCTGGGGCAGAGCTCACCTACTAAGCTGTATCTGCATCCCTACCTGCATCACTCTGCTGGAACTAATCGCGGGCATCAGCTACCGCTACCGTGCAGCCTAATGCAGATAAGATTAGAGCCTGGGAACTGACCAGTTCTACTCAAGTAGGTAGCTGCCTGGAGGCTTGCACCCATTTAAATTGCAGTTAGGGGAGCATCTAAGCAGAAGCCTTTTTACCTGCGTTATTGGGTTGCAGTATTTATGTGTGACAGATGTTACTAATATTATAACCAGGGATCAGGGTTAAGAAACTGCATTTTTTTTCCCCTCTGTGCTCAGTAGAAAATATTGTGCTGTTACATGGAAATGTTAGCTGCGTTTCACTTACATCTCAACACTCTCTTCCACATCTAAGATAAGGAATCCTGTTTTATACATTTTTAAAAGTTTTAGTGTGCTTCTTAATCCAAATGGGGAGAATTTGGCAATATGGAGAAATGAGAGCAAGGTCTGGGCAGGAAATTTGAAGTCTTGGTATTGTGCTTTTAGGCAATGAGGATTATGTAGTGGCCGGTGACTATTGCTTCTGATGCTGCAGCAGCATGTCCGGATGCTTGTTTCCCAGTAAGACTGGATTAGAAGGCAGCTGAAGAACTGGGAGGAAAGAAAAAGATAGTCATTTTAGATGAAAGAGATGACTCAGTGTAGCAGAGAAGAAAAACATCACATTCGACATGTGACAAAGCAATTAGCAGGAACCATAGCTAAATACTTAGTGTTTTTCACTTGCACCTAAAAAAACTAAGGGAGCTGGGTTAGAAGCCAAGAGGCGGGTAAGACAGGGGGAGGGGAAGAAGAGAACATAAGAATGCATGTTTTGAATTAACAGTGTCCTGAAAAACAGTCTGGGTGAGTACAGGTAAAAATAGCAGCTGTCCTTAATTCAAAAGTAGATGTATTTCATTTTCTCTGGGCAAACGCAACAAGCAGTGGCTATTTAGTGTTTTCATCCACAGAGTTAACTTGCAAACAGTGGCAGAGCAAACTGCCATGTTTACTAATATGCAGTGGGAAATGTGTTGTGATATTTCATGACCGTGTGTTTTTGTTTACTGAAGAATAATATTGTCTATACGATTGTGTTGACAGTGGCTGTCTCCAAATAAGCGATGAGATGTAATGCCTCCTCCAGTCCATGCACGCTTCCTCTTGCAATTCGTGCATCATTCCTCAGTGGAAACCCTTAAACCCTAAAATCCGGGAAAAGAAAATAAATACATTATCATGGACCTGAGGGATTTTTACCTGTTGGCTGCTCTGATTGCCTGTTTAAGGCTGGATTCTGCAATAGCTCAAGAACTTATTTACACTATTAGAGAGGAATTGCCTGAAAATGTGCCCATAGGAAACATACCAAAGGATCTGAACATTTCTCACATCAATGCTGCCACAGGGACCAGTGCCAGCCTTGTCTACAGACTGGTTTCTAAAGCTGGGGATGCCCCTTTGGTGAAAGTATCCAGTAGCACTGGGGAGATTTTCACAACCTCCAATAGAATAGACAGAGAAAAACTCTGTGCTGGAGCCTCTTATGCTGAGGAGAACGAGTGTTTCTTTGAACTTGAGGTAGTGATCCTCCCCAATGATTTTTTCAGGCTGATCAAAATAAAAATAATTGTCAAGGATACCAATGATAATGCCCCCATGTTTCCATCTCCTGTCATCAATATTTCCATTCCAGAAAATACTTTGATCAACAGCCGCTTTCCAATTCCATCAGCAACAGATCCTGACACAGGCTTCAATGGTGTTCAGCATTATGAATTGTTAAATGGGCAGAGTGTTTTTGGACTGGATATCGTGGAAACTCCGGAGGGAGAGAAGTGGCCACAATTGATTGTTCAGCAAAACTTGGACAGAGAACAGAAAGATACCTATGTGATGAAAATCAAAGTAGAGGATGGAGGCACTCCACAGAAATCCAGCACAGCCATACTGCAGGTCACAGTAAGTGATGTAAATGACAACAGGCCAGTGTTTAAAGAGGGTCAAGTGGAGGTGCACATTCCAGAGAACGCTCCGGTAGGCACCTCTGTAATTCAGCTCCATGCCACTGATGCAGATATAGGCAGTAATGCTGAAATACGGTACATTTTTGGTGCCCAGGTCGCCCCTGCAACCAAAAGACTCTTTGCTTTAAATAATACTACTGGGCTGATAACAGTTCAGAGGTCCTTAGATCGAGAGGAGACGGCCATTCACAAAGTGACAGTGCTGGCTAGCGATGGCAGCTCCACACCCGCTCGAGCAACGGTTACCATCAATGTCACTGATGTCAATGATAACCCTCCTAACATAGACCTCAGGTACATTATAAGTCCCATCAATGGCACAGTGTACTTATCTGAGAAAGATCCTGTCAATACAAAGATTGCCCTAATTACAGTTTCAGATAAGGACACAGATGTGAATGGCAAAGTGATCTGTTTTATTGAGAGAGAGGTCCCATTTCATTTGAAGGCGGTGTACGACAACCAATATTTGTTAGAGACCTCCTCTTTGTTGGACTATGAGGGCACCAAAGAATTCAGCTTTAAAATTGTTGCCTCTGATTCCGGGAAGCCCAGTTTAAATCAGACTGCCCTGGTAAGGGTTAAGCTTGAGGACGAAAATGACAACCCACCAATTTTCAACCAGCCTGTAATTGAGCTGTCAGTTTCTGAAAACAACCGACGTGGGTTATACTTAACAACTATTAGTGCCACAGATGAAGACAGTGGGAAAAATGCGGACATTGTTTATCAGCTTGGGCCGAATGCCTCCTTCTTTGATCTGGACCGAAAGACAGGAGTTTTGACAGCCTCCAGAGTCTTTGACAGAGAAGAACAAGAACGTTTCATTTTTACAGTAACTGCCAGGGACAATGGGACCCCTCCCCTCCAAAGCCAAGCGGCTGTGATAGTTACTGTTCTGGACGAGAATGACAATAGCCCCAAGTTTACTCATAATCATTTTCAATTTTTTGTGTCTGAGAATCTGCCAAAGTATAGTACTGTGGGGGTAATCACAGTGACAGATGCAGATGCTGGGGAGAATAAAGCTGTGACTCTTTCCATTCTAAATGACAATGATAATTTTGTGTTGGATCCCTATTCTGGAGTCATAAAGTCAAATGTCTCCTTTGATAGAGAGCAGCAGAGTTCCTACACTTTCGATGTCAAAGCCACTGACGGAGGACAACCACCCCGCTCCTCTACTGCAAAAGTCACTATCAATGTCATGGATGTCAATGACAATAGCCCAGTTGTCATTTCTCCACCTTCCAACACTTCTTTTAAGTTGGTGCCCCTCTCAGCCATTCCTGGCTCTGTGGTAGCAGAAGTTTTCGCCGTGGATATTGACACCGGGATGAACGCCGAACTCAAGTATACAATTGTGAGTGGGAACAACAAAGGCTTGTTTCGGATTGATCCAGTAACAGGTAACATTACTCTGGAAGAGAAACCAGCGCCTACTGACGTGGGCTTGCACCGTTTGGTCGTCAACATAAGTGACCTGGGATACCCAAAGTCTTTGCACACACTCGTGCTTGTTTTTCTCTACGTTAACGACACTGCTGGGAATGCGTCCTATATCTATGACTTGATTCGCAGGACTATGGAGACCCCACTGGACAGGAACATAGGGGACAGTAGCCAGCCCTATCAAAATGAGGACTATCTCACCATCATGATCGCCATTGTTGCAGGTGCCATGGTGGTCATAGTCGTGATCTTTGTCACTGTCCTGGTGCGCTGTCGCCATGCATCCAGGTTTAAAGCAGCCCAGAGGAGCAAGCAGGGTGCTGAGTGGATGTCCCCGAACCAGGAGAACAAACAAAACAAGAAAAAGAAAAGGAAGAAAAGAAAGTCTCCCAAGAGCTCTCTTTTGAACTTTGTTACAATCGAAGAGTCCAAACCCGATGATGCAGTGCACGAACCTATCAACGGGACCATAAGTCTGCCGGCTGAGCTGGAGGAGCAAAGCATAGGAAGGTTTGACTGGGGCCCGGCCCCTCCCACCACCTTCAAGCCTAACAGCCCTGACCTGGCAAAGCACTACAAATCTGCTTCTCCACAGCCTGCTTTCCATCTTAAACCAGACACTCCAGTCTCCGTGAAAAAGCATCATGTGATTCAGGAACTCCCTTTGGACAACACCTTTGTCGGGGGTTGTGACACCCTTTCCAAACGCTCTTCCACTAGTTCAGATCACTTCAGTGCCTCAGAGTGCAGTTCCCAAGGAGGCTTCAAGACAAAGGGCCCCTTACACACCAGACAGGTAAACGAGCACTTTTACTGGTCTATAAGTACTGCATACAAGTGCCCAGTCAACCAGTATTAACGTGCCAGTGTGTCTATTGTTTTGGTCTAACTTTAGCTTAGTTTGAAAGAGGGAAAAAAAACTTGACCCCTTTTCTGTTCCTCTGGGGCTCAGTCAAGAATTTTTAGAACAGCTTTGAAATTTCTGAGTTCTGAGAATTACTTAACCTCCCAGTTTCCTTCAAATGGCAAAAGATGAAAAGAGGGAACGATTCCAAAAATGTCCCAAGATAATGTTTGCTGAAGAAGAAAACCTGTCCTGATATGCCAAATTCTGCTCCTGGGGTTTCCAAATTGACTGCTTCGAGATTTTTCATATTACCTTTTGATCTAAAAAGTCACCTTCAAATCCCAAGTTTTAAATGACGTTTGAAGGTCTGACCGTAATGATTTTGGAGCTGTGGTTGCTAAAGGGGTTAATTTTTTTTTAGTCTCTAAACAAGATAGTAGATTATTAAACGTACATCAGCTGTGAAGCACATGATTGTCGATAGATTGCAACGAAGCCATATAGGAAGCCTTCTCTTTGATTTCAGATGATTTCATTGTAATATAGTAAATTGGGTATTGAATAGAAAGGTTGGCAAATTGTCCGTAATGGCCAAAGTACTCTTTCAAGGAAAAAAAAAAAAAATAGAAGGAATGCTTTCTCCCTGATATAACCAATTTATACAGAAAAGAATGAATCCATTGTAAATAGTCTCCCATCTTAGTAATGCATAAGTGATCTGTCATAACTCATTTTAAACTGTGAAATATGCCATATGAAGAGGGATTAAGAGGCTGAGAAACTCATATTTCAACCAAATCCAGAATTAGTTTTTCTTAGGTCTAATAATTCCTTGTTAATAAAGATTTAAATGCAGCACTGTCTAATTTATTTCACTGGTGCTTGTCTGTTGCCATGAAAGTTGAGTGTCAGTAATAGCCTGTAGATGGCACTAGGGTATCATGTCGCTTGTGCTGGCCAGGTGCCAATCCCGCAGTAGCAAGAACGGGGGGAGGGAAGGATCAAGCTGGTGCTACAGCCAAAGATACCTTTTATTTAATGATAGTTGCTCTGGAGCAGCTAGCATTTAAATTCATTTGCTTGCTCTTTTGCGATCAGCTCTCACCACACCAACTTTCTAGGATTTCGTAATCCAAGTGCTATCCTTGTTGGTATGGAGTCCACCCATGGCGATGGTCCATCTGAGTTTGTTGAAAATAAAGGACATACAGATTTCAGAAAATTCAGGAAAACAAAATAAATTTGCAGGATAGTATTGACAGTTGTTGCCTAGTGTTTGAAAACTCAAGAGTTTTTCCTTTGTTATGTATGTGGGGCTGGGGTGAGATAGAATGTTTTAGTGAAACTCTAGTTTCCTCTTACACTCTAGTGTTTATTGTTCTGGAATGACTTTAAGGCTTGGTAGTAATAAGATACTTACGAAAACAGTTTTGTCAATGAATCACATAGATATTTCCAGAACAGTAAGCATAATGCCTATGGATTATTATTCAACTATAATCTCCACTTTTTAAAATGGAAGATTAGATACCTAGAGCATTTTAAAAGTCCACATACTTGGAGCTTACATGCACGGAAAGAAAGGAATTAAAATAAGTCCATATAGAAATTTTAGAGGAGAATATGAAGTTTTTCGAAAGAAGTTCAAGTTGGAAGGACGTATTTTTATGTTAACTCCCTCATCTTTTTAAGAGAAGTTGGTGTTGTAAAATTTAGAAAATTTCAGAGCTTAGTAAAGTAAACTTATAGAAGTTGGTAAATAGTTAATCATGTAATTTATGAAGCTAAATATGAAGTTTCTATTAAAAGAAAATGGCTCTTCTAAAATTTACTTTTTAATGTGAAGGTCACTCACAATATACTGAGATTTTATGATTTGCATAATATCTTGAAAAAAGCTAACATGATGGAAACTTTTCACGTAAATTCTGAAATTTGTTTTCCAAAGGAAGAGACTGACATTCTTCCAACATCATCTTTCTTTTGATGCAAACGTGGTGTGTATTAGCATTGACGTACAGGCCCACTTTTTCTGACTTTTCTGCAAGAGTTGAAACTATATGTAGTACAGAGACATAAATGTTAAGTGCATTTCAGTGAATTATGGAAAAGATACTTTGTTGAGGCTTAGTCATAAGAATATTTGTATGACGTAATCTTTAAAATAGGATGCTGACTAATTCTCTAACTGGAACTAAAGTGCATTTTAGACATTCCTTGAGACCATGTGTCTCTGTAGGCATTTTGATGTTCAGACATAGCTATAATTCACGATTATGATAAAGAGCTATTGAAATGGCTTTGCTTTTTACCTTTTAGAAGTTTTCATGCTGAGAAGGAAAAATTGCAGTGTTGGACAAAAGGAATATTGGAAGTAGGGAGAAGTGATGGTGATAACACGATGCATAATTTTAGTATAAAAGAGGCATATTTTCTATGAATGAAGAACACAAATTATACACTATCCGTTAGTTTTCCTTTTTTAACTGAACCACATGAGTGTTATCTGAAGATGTTCTAGTTAAGCTAAAATAAAAATTCTTTTTTTAGCTCCTCACTTCAACTGGTGGCTTTTATATAAAATGTGCTCCTGAAGCTACACGATTTTGAAAAAGTAGGGTTTATGACAACAAAAGCCTTCAAAGGAATTTATAAACAGTTGAGTGGGCACAGATTGCTGTTAACAGGAATAATTTTTCACTTAATGGTGCTAGGTGATGTGTGAGTAAAATCCAAGACTCTTGAGTAAAGGGTTACCGAATTTAATATTACTAATTTGTATCATCCATACAATGAAAACATAATGTCTGACTCTTGTACCATGAGTTTGCTTAGAGTGCATTGGTTCGTACTTTGTCTCCTGTTCCCCTGCTGTTTTGCCTTGTGTGACCCTGCAGCGAACATTGGAAACCAGATTCCTCATCCCCTCTCTTTCACTGAGCTTTCATTTTCTTCAAATATACCAAATCGGCCACTGGATTTTCCATGAAATAGTTCACATGAATCTTTGGAAGTATCCTTAGCACTCACAAATTGAGTGCAATGTCCCTTTAAAAAAAAAAAAAAAAAGCAAGGTCATGTCTTGATATTTATTCACAAAGAAGCAGAGTTCACTGTTACAGGGTTAAGAGGATGACAACATAATCAATTCCAGTAGCACTTTAAGGGATAAAGCTCATTGGTGTATTTTTCTAAAAGGAAAATATATTCTTCGTGGGATTATTATTTTTATAATGTGTGATGTTAAGTTTTCAAATTTTAGGGTGTCTCAGAATCTCCTGGAGCGTTTCTTAAAACGTGGGTTATCGGAGCCCTCTCCCAGAGGTTCTGTGTCAGTGCCATTGGGTTGGCCCCAGTGGCACTGAAAATTTACATTGCTGACGAGATATCCAGCCATGTTGGTGCTGCTAGTCCAGGGACCATACTTTGAGAACCACTGCCTCAGCATGTTGGAATCAGACACGTCAGCTCCTTTCCCTTTCAGATGATCATTTCCAGAGTACCTGCTTGTACACAGCCTCGCTCTCAGTCCGCTTATTGACAGCCGGTTTATTGTAGCTGGAGGGGCTTTACAGTAAGCTGTTTATTGCTATTTCCCAACCCGGTTGACAGCATTCGGGGAATTAATTTTCTTGGCCCCAGTGTGCTTTTTGTGGGGGGGAATGAAAATGTTTTTAGTATTTTTTTTTTTAAGTGACCTATTTACATTTGACAACTTCTTCTAGCAATAAAACAATCTGTGAGAGTTGTAGTAGAGTTTGGTTCTGGGTAAGCAGTCATGTTTAATTTTCTAAATGAAATGCTTATTTTAGAGCTTAAACATCCTGACTTCAACTGTGCATAATTGGGAGTACTGGCTCGTATATACATTTGGGTATATATTGAAGAAATTATACATTGGGAATGTGTATGCATGCTATACTCTAGTGTATACATGTACTTGGACTGTGTAAAGGGAGTTGTTGCTCTTCCCAATCATTTAGAGATACTATACTACATTTAGGATTACTTTTCATTTTTGAGGAATCCCCCAGCAGCCACTAAAATGCTATGTCCTGTAAAATGCGTGAGGCAGTCATAGAATTGCTCTTGAGGAGCATGAAAAAAATGCAATTGAGAGTGAAGGAAGCAAATCTTAACTAATGTAAAGTTAGGAAAAACTTTAAGATACTTTACTAAGTTTTGCAGAATATTATTGTCCGTTGAACCTGAGAGGCACATGGAGAAAAATTGCTCTCCCAAGTGCAAGGGTTTTTTTAAAGCATTGTCAATTGTGATTTTTATTTCTACTCCTTCCCTTTGGCTAACTAAGTGCCCTATGACCGTGAAATCAGTATGAGGCAAAGGATACCTGGAGCCCTTGGATTGACTTGGGAATTTGAAGTGAGGATGGGCCATCTATTCAAACTAGTTATCTTTCCTCTTGGCTTTGTGAGACAAATACTTGATTTTTTTTTTTCAACTTGACACAGCCAAACTATGAATTTCAAGGTGCATTTTAGTATTCATTGCTAATAACCTTAAGGAGAATAAAAATAAAAGTTGCCACTATATTAAGCATAGATGCGTCCTCTGATTACTGAATATGTGTTAACACAGAGAATATAATTTCTGTAGTTAAAATACTATCTCCTAAATATTGCAATTATTTCTATATATAGAAACACTCTAAACTGATGTTCCCTTAGTTTCAGATGAGTCATCCTTATAGTGTCACGGAACATCATTAAAATTACCTTGCAAGTATTGTACTTGTGATAATGTGTTATATTTTTATGATATATGTATAGTCTTATTAAATATTTCAAGCTATAATGCATCTTCTCATAATAGCACAAATTAAAATATATGTGAAATAGTAAGAGAGAATTTAGATTTAACAAAAAACCTCAAACCTAAAATCACATCTCCTCATAAATAATTGTGAATTAGTTTCATTCTTGAACTTTCATTTTTCATGTTAACACACACGAGATGTGTGTAAACTGTGCCCCAAATATTAGAAATGGCCTCTTATTGAACTATTTTTCATATTACATTATCTTATCTGACAGTACTGAGGTATGAAAGTGAGACCTGTAAATTATTTTTTCAGAAGCTCTATTTCCCCAGTTTTACTTTGTTATTTAGGTTTTTTGATTTCCAATTGTTTGTTGCTTGGGTGGGAATGCAGAAGTCCCCCAGATGCTAAAAACTGCAGTGTTTGTGTTGGGCTAGCTGTCCCAGATTGAGCGTCTATAGGATCCAGGGCCATGTCAACTGTACTGCCCTTGTTTAGTACTTCCTCAGTTTGACTCTATCAGAGTTGAACTCTTAGTTTATGCATTGTTACAGACCAAAACAAAACTGAGTTTTGTGGATTATTTACCACTTTCATTTAAAAATCCCTGCAGTAAATATTCTATGAATTTAGGGTGGTTTTTCTTGATGGAGATCCTTTATTCAAACTAGTCTGTCGCTAATATCAACCAATCAATTACTATCTTACATGGTCAACATAACTGGGAACTAAGAATTATTTAACATAGATTTTAAAATTTTGGCTTTCTTGATGGTTGACTTTATGGTTAATATATTTTCCAGAATTTCACATACCAGGGCCCTAAATTTGCCATTTTAGTTTTGTTTTGTTTTGTAGTCACAGGTCAGATGTTAGTGAGAATTTAGGACTGCAAGTCAATGAGATTACTCTGAAGTTTTCAGTATCTCGAGGCATAGGAGTTCAATAGCCAATGTTGCTAAGGTGATACATCTTTTGTAAAAGTTAGGACCTCCCAAATCTGCATTGGATCAAAAAGGAAAATCCAAATCTAGAAAGAAGATCTCTCATGTAAAGACTTTGCTGTTTGAAATTTCATCGGTTATTTCAGATAGCTGTTCAATCTGTCAAACATTTCATTTGGAAAGGAACACATGCTTTTTACCTTTGTTTGATACAAACCTATTGGGCTGTCAGTCATCGGAAACATAGAACAAGAAAGACATATTACTATGATTGACATTTTGGTTTTGATTTATATTCTTTTTCCCGAAGACAAGATTGATTAAAATGGAAATTCCTAAGTAAAACAACTACCCTTTCTTAACGGTAAAGAGTGATGGCAGGAACAGGCTGGGAAAACAACCCATATTTAATCTCTCACTCACATGTTTGTCCTCTACACAGTTTGTATTCTATAGTCAAGAGCGGTGACAGAATCAGTAGAACGTTCCGAGCCATAATATGACTTTAAGGCATTCAGAACTTGAAGTCGCTCATTAGGGATGTGTTTTTACATAGTTATCCATTATTTAAATGGCATGTGAAAATATTTCCCCTGATCTTTAAAAGTCTGATTGATTATAGCGCCATCAGCCCTTATCACATTTAAAATGAGGGAGTTGGGACCACCTGGACAGCTGTGGGTAGTGGAGTTAAAAGCACCATCTTTGAGGCATACTTGATTAATTCTTCCTGGTCACTTCATGCTCATTATTCTGGAATTCCTTGAGAAAACAAGTGAAATTAACAACTTTTCTTAGAAGGAGCCCCCTACAGCCTCACCACTCATTACTTTATATAGATTCTTAAACTGTATGCGCTGCAGGGAGATGGAAATTTGGTCAATTTTACCATGCTTGTATTATATCTTATATTTTAACATTCTTCCATTGCGTGTCTTTCTATCTGACCATCTCTGCCTCTTAGTATTACACTGCTTGCGAATATCCAGTCTCTGGCCTTTTTCAGTCTGTTAGCAGTTGATTAAGAAATACTCTAATCCCTTCCAGGATATTGAGAAACTAATGGATTGCAGAGTATTTGGATCTTTAAGCTTCAATTGTAAATGGTATGAAGAATTGTCATTGAGCTGATATTTGCATATATCTCTCCCAGTGCTAGTTACTTTGCCTCCTTTTTTCCTCCTAATCTTCAGCTTTCATTCTAAGAATATTTATTTTGGTCGGAAATAAGCATGCCAGTGATAGAAATTTGGGATTCACCTCCAAATGAATGCCATCACAGACAGGGAAGTTCTGGCACATTTTGCATAGATCTGTATGAACACAGTGAACCCTTCATAAGCTCTTAGATTGCAGGAAATCAGTGCTGAAAATTAAGTGGGGTTTTAAAGATTTGCAGAGTAGAGAGCTTTGTATAATGCTGGTATTGCAGGTGCCTATTAAATATGAAGTAAAGGCTTTGTAATACAACTAGCTAACACATTTCCCTCCACATGAGAGTGATTTATTGCCCAGAGAATTAGTCTTGCCTATTTTTCTCCCCAAATGCAGAAACATTGGAAGTGTCTGAAAGAATTAAGATCCCAAATGTATGCTTTAGAATAGACAGATTTGTTTTCTGATGAATCTAAGTGATTCCAAGTGGACAGTGCAGGCCTGCTCACGCTTACCTGTGGGACCTCCAGTGACCGTGATCTGGCTTGCAACTCTGCCTGAGAAGAAACTCTCAATCCTGTGTGTAGATTTCTCCTCTAAACGCAAATCATATTAAAGCCCTAGGTATCTATGCAACTGTAGCATTACCATAATGAAGAGGGCTGGCTACTAAGTGAGTGCTTTGATCCTCATAGGAATTGATATTGAAACATTTCTCAAGCTGTATTTTTAGAATTCGACTTTGTTCCATTTGTAAATAGTGTGTATTTGTAGCACAGCCTCTCATTCCAGACATATGTGCATTTCAATGTCTTTACCTTCATGACAGTGTTCAGTAAAATGCCTTGCAGTTCTTTAATACTTAATGTCTTTGGCCCTGTTAGATATAAATCAGTGGAAATAGCCATGCATATTTTTCAAAGACTTTACAAATCCTATATTTTTGCCTACTAGAAAGAGCACATAATCCATGCACAGTCCACTAGGTACAGTGGACTTGCTGAGAATCATCATAGATGATTGATTTTTAAAACAAAACAGTTTTGGTGCAAGACAATAGCAACCGCAATTCAGCAAATGAGGTTTTCTTTCCTCATTAAACAAACCTCAATATGGAGAAGAATGGAAACACAGAAGGATGTATAAAATGAAACCATATCTTTTATAGGAAGAAAATGTCTTCTGCTGACAGTAGTTCCATAGTAGATCTTTTCTTTGGGGGGAAAAAAAAATACTGGTGCTTTTTTGGATTCGTAAGATGCAACCAATCTGTGCCTCTGTGTGATAGCAGCTGCATGCTGAGGGCTTTCAAATACCCAGCTACATAGGATTCTGCAGGAAACTTTGTGTAGAAGGTGCAAGTGACAAACGGAGACAAAATGGAGTGAGTTCTGAGTTGTGAGTTGATGCCCTCCTGTGTCATATATTCATGTCATTGAACCAATTTTCACATTGAGAGCCTAGAATCACAATAGCCTTCCTTCTGTTTGTCAGCTGTGAACACACCTGCACTGGCGACTTTTCTTTGCTCCGTTTCTTGTCATTCACTAGGTGGATTATATTCACTTACGTTACTTGATATACATCTGTTTTCTTAAGTTTCTAGATAGATTTTAAAATGACGCAAAACTATTTCTGCCTATCTATTCTGCATGTCTGTATATTTTGCTCAAGAACATCCATAAAATATCAACACACCCACCATGTGTCTTTTCTTCCTAGAAATAGAAAATCTCTATAGTTTTCCTTTGCAATTTTCTAAATCGAGCTTTTCTTACTGATAACTGTTTTCAAGGTGAAGAAATGATGTTAAGTTTAACTGTATGGATTAATGTTTTCATGTATCCCCAATCTTCAAATTTCCAACACAAAAAAGATGTTAGAATTTTTATAAAAATAAATCCTCTTTTTGCTGCAGAATTGAAATGAGTATCAAAATTACATTAAGTTGTAGTAAAAACAGACACAGTCTTTAGGATATTTTAGTTTGACATGAGCTCATTCTTGGTCTTGACAGCAAAATCTTCTGCCAAGCACTGATGGCAAAATATGTTGAATTCATTGATTGATTTTTAAACATGGTAATAATTAAGCAAAATCATTTTGACACCTCAAGTCTCTGTTTTAGACAATTAAATTCTGCTTTCGCTAAGGTTATTGACTTCTGGATGATACTGGAAGCAACACTCCTTGGGGTTTAAACTATTCCTGTAGGACCATCTGCTATTGGCAAGGCTCTGCATCCTCTCCAGCCAATGCAGTATCAACCCCAGGCACAGATTCAGGATTGTTCAAAACACGGTCCTGGTTCCTCACAGTCCTTCAGTCCCAAGTGGTAACTCAGTTAAGTCAAATACTGGTATATTGTAATTTAAGGCTAAGAATTAAGGTGACTGTAAGAAAGTTCCCTAAAGTAAGAGATTGTGTATTTCCAAGATCAAATCTACAACAATTCCTAGGAATGAACTTAGTAGGCATTCAGTAAATGTTGACCGAACTGGAGAGATAAGTTGATATTGGAATCATACTTTATATATGTATAATAGTTCCGTTGATTGAGTTCCCATAACCATATAAAGAAGATATTCCATTCTTAGTCAGCTAATGTAGAAACTGAGATTCAGAAAATATGTTTTGTTCTGTTTTTTTCAAGTCACATGGCTAAAGCCAGTGGCTTTTATTTCCAGTCTATAACCTACTTTTACACTGGTATTTCTTCCTTATGTGTGGTCTACTTTTATTTGTAAAACCCTATTTTTAGGCTATATATAAGTTTGGAGCATTTTCCTCATTAGGGACATATTTTTGTTGGAAAGGATTGCAACCCATTTATATATTAAAATATATTACAAGGCAACTCAGTGCACCCAAAATTATTTTTCACAAGTTACCTCCCAGTAAGCTAACTTTAGATTGCATTAAAATGTGGTAAGCATATGACACACCAGAGTTCATCTGTACCCACTGTTGCTGTGACAGAGGCAAAAGTGAATACAGTACCTATGAAGAGAGTGAATGTTTTGTTTCAGCTACCATCCATATTTTACTCTACAACATCTGCGGTCTGATGACAAAAGCTCTAATTAAAGAATTGTTTGTGGCTGAGGGGGGTCACCATGCTCTCCAATCTAAGAAATTATGTTCTCTCTGGCGCCCCTCCTTTCACATTTCTGGAGGTCTAACTTCACCATCCTATAGATGAACTAGTATGGACTGTCTTAGACTCTGCATCTTACCATTTTGATTTTTTATAGTTAACACCTTTGTATCATTTATCAGTGTCTCGACTCAGTGGTTCCTGCATGTAGATCAGAGAGAAGCAGAAAATTAGAAAACTGCCAAACTCTGATTCTCATGGACATAAAATACTCTCCTGTCATATAATCAGATATCTCTGCTTTTCCTCTTCTCCCTAATTTCTTCCATACCTCTATGTCTGCCCATCAAATACCTTTTTTTTTAAAATTGGGATATAATGGGAAAAGAAAGGAGGAACTAAATAAACAGGATCAGATTTCTTTTTTTTTTTTTTTTTTTTTTTTTTTAAGATTTTGTTTGCGAGAGAGAGAGAGAGAGAGAGAGAGAGAAAACACTCGAGTGGGGGAGGGGCAGAGGGAGAAAGAGTCTGAGGCAGACTCGAGACTGAGTGGGGAGCCCGACACGGGGCTGGATTCCACCACTGTGAGAACATGACTGGAGCCAAAATCAAGAGTTAGACACCTAATGACTGAGCCACCCAGGTGCCCCAGATTCTTTTTACTCTAAGCCTCCTCATCAAAAAATTTTACTTAAACCTTTAAATACTTGGATTATTGAGTAACTCTAAACATAGTGGTCAATACATTTACTTGGTTACTAGCTTGATAAGCACAGGTGTTTTAGAGGTTAAAAAAAAGTTTTTACATTAAAGTTCCCTTAATAGACTTTTGAGTCAAACCAGACATCACCCTAGAATCACATATGAATTCTATAAAAAGAAGGAAAATAATAATTGAGTAGTGACTAGAGCAGTGTCTAGCTACTATATTAATTTTAGAAAGATAAATTTGGTATCTTAAAAGAACTCACAGAATAGTTTCTCAAGACTCAAATGGGCCTTCGAGACTCTTTGGCCTATTTAATTCTTTTTCCAAGTGAAAAAAAAAAAAAGGAGACCCAAGAAATAATTTGATATTTGGAGTATGAAAAATGACTCCATGAACTGCTACTAGAACTGTGACATTGGGCACGTCATTTAAATGTACCTGTCCTAGCTTTCCTTGTCTGTAAAATGAATGTAATCATGCCCAGTCCATAATGTTATCATGAAATGGAGACATGGGCCTCTGTAAATGTCGTCCCCATGGTGGGCAGACACTCAAAAACAAAACAAAAAAACCCCAAACAAAACCTACCTGCCCTTCTCTTTGTTCCGTCCAAGGACGCTGGCTTGCCTCTGACAGAGATGCCGATGTCACTTAATGCATGTTCTCTGAGTTTTGCTCCTGGTGGTTTTTTCGAATCTGAGTTTTATATCTTTTCAATAAGAACTTATCTCTGTTAATCTGCTTTTCGTCTAAAACTTTTTTTTTTTTTTTTTGGTTGCTTAAGATTTCTGAAAAGTTGACCTTGAAACAACATCAGAATAGTGCCGACAGGATCTTATGCTTTCTTTTGATGTTAGTCCCTATTGTTTCACATTTATATAATTGCTTCATCTCTCATTTTGAGTGTTTTACCATTTTCATTCACATGTTGTATTTAAAATTATTCTGCTTTTAGCATTTGCTATTAATTTACTTCCCTGTTGATTACCCATAGGAACTCCACCCGTCTGGGGATTTTCACCTTATACATCACTCCTATTACAAAACAACATATAAGAGAGTGAATCTGTTTCACAGTCAGTACTTAACACAGCTGGAGCCATTTGAAACCTGCTGGTTTTTGCTTCCAATTATTCCATAGACTAGAAAGCATCTCTGTTGAAGTAATGACATCCATGGTGTAATCAAACTAGTTAAAATGCCTTGGAGTGTATGGATCATATTTCTGGGATTCATCCTATGTAAGTCAGAAGCATAATAACCAATAGGTTTTTTTTTCTATCTTTCTCATTTTAAAGTAATATACATTCACTTATTAGTACGTTTTTAATATATGAATATGCAAGTCTATAATGTTTGACTATGTGGATGACATAGTAACATAAATGGGATCCAACAAATAAAAATATAACACAATATGATAGTGTTTCTTAATATCCTTTTCTTAATATCCTGAGGTCAAAATCATTGCCTTATGTTAGATTAGCTGAAGTCATCAAGATAAAGTTATTGATTTGGATTTGGAACAAAATGTAGTGGGGATTTGTTACTAATTCAATTAACTTTATCAACCAAATAAGTAGATTTGGCCAATTTTTAGTTGGCTTCCTTGTGACTTGGATTGTAGAAATTAATTTTTTTTTTTTTTTTAATTTGAGAGAGAGAGAGCTCGAGAAGAGGAAGGGTCAAGGGAGAAGCAGACTCCCCACAGAGCAGGGAGCCTGATGCAGGACTCCAGGACTCCTGGGACTCCAGGATCTTGATCCAAGCCAAAGGCAGTCGCCTAACCAACTGAGCCAGCCAGGAGCCCCAGAAATTAAAATTTTAACTTCTTATTCACCATTCCTACCTTCTCAGTATGATAAAATTGTTTTTGTATTGGCATTTGGGTTTAGTTCTAATTTTATATATAGACAGTTGCTAAGTAAGAAAAAAGGATTTTAGAACAAAAACAATATGAAAACTTATTCCTTGTGCTCAGAAAATTTGAATCAAACAAATACAACATGGCACATTGGCATGATTTCCTTTTAGACTACTGCTTGTTTTGTGCTAAGATGCCCTATCTTACAGTAGTGGGACATGAGCAGAACAGTGACAGACATAGATTACCTTGAGTTATCAGACTTCATGGAGTTGTAAGGATTATAGCATGACATTTAGTAGCTGTTCAATGAATTTTGCTTAATTCCATCCCAAGGGCAAACATGCAGATAATCAGACAAAACGAAGATGTTAAATATAACATCTTAAATGCCAAGAATCAGGCTTTAAGTATTTAGATGTGTGTGTGTGTTTTTTTTTAAGATTTGTTGTTTTTTATAAAAAAAAAATGTAGTCTTCTCATGGCATCAATCACAAGTAAATGTCCACTATATATTGCCAAATGTAAGTTAAGATGACCACCATTTTTTGTTGTCCATTTCAATGAAAACTTCTGTTAACTCTTAGGGAAGTGATTGTGCATCCCAGGAAGTATATGTAAATTACAGTTCAGATAATGACCGAACACTTATTTTATGAAGATAATTATATTTCTTATACTGCAATTCTCATAATTTTCCTTCTATAAACAGGGTCCACTTGATTTTCTGCCCTAGAAATGTGAAGGATCTTTACTACTTGTTGAATTCTTATTTGGCTGTAAACCTGACAACTAGACAATATCCATCCTTATCACTAGACTGCTAAACCATGTTACATTTTCCTTAGTGGATACTAAAACTTATTTCAGAATTATATCCCGTAGTTTTAAATGTTTATTCTTTTCTGAGAATAATTTTTATCTTTTAAAAAATACATAACTATGATTTTTTTCTGCCAAAGACCTGTAATATGATCTACTGATATATCATCTACCTATATATGTTATATAGATGTGTTAATCTTTATTTTTTAGGGATTTGGTTATTTAGTAGACATCTATTGAGTAACTGCAGTGATCCAGAAACAGTGTTAGACTGTGGGATTTTTAAAAAAATAAGACACTTGTATTTGCTCTAAAAGATTCCACTGGGTTTTAAACACAATACTTTTTTTCTTGGAATTCCCTTACTTAGAATATGAGTTCTCTCTGTCTCAAATTGATGTCATCATTTCCCTGAAATATATTTTTGAAGCCTTTTTTTTAACTAGAGCTGGAGACTTGATCTTTCAGTAGGGTAATAAAATTCCAAGATCTATTACTCTAATTATAAGAATGCCACACTTAAATTTATCCTTTGGTTAATTTAGAGGGAAATACACTTTTTCATCCTTACAATCACACTTCTTCTACAGGCAAAGGTGTTAATAAAATATAGTTGCAAGAAAACTTCATTTCTGTAACTGTGAGATTAACATATTTGCTATATTAAAAATCATTTTAAAAACATGGCACACATTGATAATATTGAATAATAACCTGAGTTGAAGAAGACAGTGTTCTCTACAAATGGAGTTCCACTTATGCATGGATCCCTTCTCAAAGGGACATTTTGAATCATGGTATTCTGCAAAACAGGCTTCACCCTTTGAAAAGACATAAGCTTAAATGGAACATAGATGTTAAACTCTGGCTAGAATAAATGTTTGGCTTAATTGGCTTTTACCTCCAGATGGTTATGAGTTGGGCGAGTCCATTTTCTTATGAATATTTATCACAGTATTTCAAGGAATGGATGCAATGAAGTAATGTTGAAAAATAGAGACCTGTATTGTATATTTTTTTTTCTTAAATTGAGAAACATTCATATCCTGAAAATTTGGTTTCCTTTAATCACAGAAGAAAATGTCATAAGGGAGCTTTACATTTCAGGCAAGAGAGACTATGGTATTTTTTTTAACTTTAATCATTTCTAAAACACTAATTTACATATGGATGATGTTTATATGAGCAGGTCATTTCAAAATTTTAACACAGTATTCAAAGAGAATTTTTTAAAATAATGCATTTAATGCCTCACCTGTACTTTTCTTGTGCAGACATTTTTTAAGATAAATTTTTACTGCCAGAAAATGTACTATTTTAATTGCAGTTAGGCTTCAGTGATAACCATCAAGCTGGTGCCTAACTCCAAAAAGATCTTTCCAACTGTTCTGTGGATACTCAGGCAACTATCTCTCAGTAATTGCGCTAACGTAAATGAGTTACAAAATTGAAACCTTAGGAATATGTACACCTTAGGAATAAAATGTGTAGTGATATTTAAATACACTGTTTAAAATATAAACAATTTGGGGGGAAGTGATAAACTTATTGATATGACCAACCACTTAAATAACCTAATCCACTTTTCAGTGTGAATATACGGACAGTTAGATAAGCTAATTTAGTACCAAGAAACAGAATAGATTAAACTTAGTAAAATGGACACATTTAAATAAAGGTTGGATGTGGAAATCACATGAATGTTATTCTGTCTGCAGTAACCATTTCTACATACAATCAGAACTGTAATTGTTAACTTGGTGTTTTTGCATAGTTTTAATTCTTTGCTTATTATAATTTCTGTAAGTGACTATGCATTGCTTTACCAAAGAAAATGAACCCATAGGGGTTAGTAAAATATATAGATTTTCCAGTTTTTAGAACTTTGGTACTTCTTGCTTTCTAATTTTTGGCAACAATCCTATCAAAAAACACTTACACTTCGCTAAAGTTTCACTTAGCATCTTGAGAATTAAATTTTCTCATCTTAAAATTAGATCATGGGACTCAGCCATTTTTTTCATTTCTATTAAAAATTGAACTATGGCTTTAATTAATACTTAGGCATCCTCTTTGGTAGATATCCTCATACAACCCAACATCTGTCTGGCCTACGTCTTTCTATCATTTGATAAATGTTCAAACAGTGCAAATCAGTGTTGACATTGACTCATGAAAAACAATTATAAAATAAACACTATGGTTCAGTCTCTCCTGACAACGGATGATTTGCAGTATCCCCGTTGTTTGTATGATCTCTGTTTTCACTCTCTTGTCTTAGTGTTGATAACAGAGCATTGCCTTTATCTTCTTTGAGGTCTCTGCCTGATTAATTTTTTCCCTTCTGAACTAGAAAATTAACTTTTTTCCTCTTAAATCAGAAATCACAAAACAGAAGAACTCTAAAATCTCAAGCAGATTGTTGGTGTTTATAGATTGATTAGAAAATTATCCACTTAAAACAGTATGTAGCTACACTATTTTTACCAGTAATACTACTCTGAATCTTGTTTTCTGCAATAAAGCATGAAAATGAATTTTAGTATTTTAATTTTTGTGAATATGGAGACACATAGTTTTGGGATAATGTGTAAATAGAATTTTTGAAAAGTCAAAGGGGTCATTTGGATTGATGGTGGTGTTTATGATCAGGATATGTCTTAGAAAAGCTAATTAAACCTAGTGCTTGTTGATTTTATCGGCAGGCTGTTCATTCAAAGACAAAATTGGGTTAAATGAAAAATTAATGTAAATAATCAAAACTGTCAGTCTATTGCTGAAGGAAAATCAAGTTTGGGATTAAAGAGATTGAGCTGCAAATTAGCTGACATAGTCCCCAAATATGTCACCTGAGTGTCAGACGACAAGTGCTGTTTGCTTACAGGACTATACTAGAACTATGTTTTGCCACAACAGAGCAGCCTACCATATTCTCTCCAAAACAGTGCAGAAGCAGGGCCTTTCAGGATGGTTCTGAAACTTAAACGGTAGGTAGCCCAGGAATGCTTTATGCTCATATCTAATCCCTCAATGATTTCTGACCCTCAAATATGCTTGCACTTATCCTAACTGCACTGTGTTCTGTAATCTTATAAAAACTTGAGGAAAGAGCAGTTATATCAGTGTTTTTGCTGGAGGTATTACAAAAAGACTGTTTTACACTGTAGGTGGGTGTGTTTCTGAGTTGACAAAGATGGAGGAGGTGTAGTTCTAGAAATGCCACATGTTGGCCACAAGACACTTTTTTTTTGTTTTGTTTTGTTTTAATTTAAGCAACCTCATCTAATGCTCACATCTTGAATGTGCAGCAGTAGAGATGCCTTTCTTAACCATATGGCTACATGGACCTGATATTTTATTTATTTTTTTAAAAGATTTCATTTATTTATTTGACAGACAGAGATCACAAATAGGCAGAGAGGCAGGCAGAGAGAGAGAAGAGGAAGAAAGCTCCCTGCTGAGCACAGAGCCCGATGTGGGGCTCGATCCCAGAACTCCAGGATCATGACCTGAGCCGAAGGCAGAGGCTTTAACCCACTGAGCCACCCTGGCACCCCCTTATATTTTAAAAATTTTTCTTCCATGGATATAGGGTCATTTGAAGGTTATTCAGAATAAAATCCCCATACTCTTTAATGTTACTAACCCCCGCAAGAACAAATCATAAAGAATCTAAAAGAACCTAAATGTAATATAAAACAAAACAATAAACACAAAGATTCGGTATCGAATGGATACACTCTGATATTTGCCTAAGAGGCATCTTCGCATTTTGAGCAGGAATGGGCGGAACGAGAAGTCAGCAGTTACTGGCAAGGTGAGCAGCGGGACAGGCCAAGTCTTAAAATCCTATGAGTTTATGGAGCATTGTCAGTGTGAGCCATTCTGGGGACAATACAGTGAATCCCTGCTATATGATTAATCAAATCAGTCCTCTATTGTAAAAGTACAAAGAGAATGATGTCCATTGGCATCTGATTTGGAGTTGGATATTTGTATATTAATGAGTTTGTGTAGACTGTGCCTTCCAATGTTTTGCCTGGAAAAGAAATTCATTAGGAATTTGGACGAAAGCAACACTAGACAACCATAATAAGAGTTAGAGTAGCCTATACAGAGGAAAAGCTTAACATTAAGAAGAATAAACTCATTAATCTTAATAGTACGTTATAGAGTTGAAACTCATCATCGAGTATTTTAACATGATTCATCATTACTTTATTACTAAAAGATGTAAACATGCTTTAAACGTATATAATAGTAACTGGTCAAAATAAACCACAGTAATTTCAGCTAACTAGAAAACAGTTTCACAGGAGGAATGAGGGATATTTGGGTCTCTGAAAGAGAAGATCACAATATTCACTTTGGCACCATTGTCTCTTTATTTCTAAAACATGGTGAAACTAGATTTCCAACAACAGATAAGGATGATAGCCAACATTTACTTGAGTGTTCACTGTATGCCTGGTCTCCTCAACCATTTACACATATTAACTCCTTAAATAGGAACCGTGACTTTGTGAGTCAGGAACTATTATTAATATCCCTCTTTTATATCTGAGAAGAAGTTAAATGATTTACTTAAGGTCACAGTTCTTGTAAGGGAAGAGTAGTTCAGGACTCGAACCCTCCCAGTGTTCCACTAGAGGCTTTGCTCATGGTTGCTAGGCAATACTGTCTCTTCATTAAACTTTAAGTTAAAAAAATAAAATAAAATTGTGGTACAGCACCAGGAGTCAGTTGTGCCAAAAATAAATTTTTTGTGTGATGGTGTAAAGAAGAGGGGACGAAGTCTAATGTGTTTTGTTTGTGATTCCTTTTGTGCACACATTTTTCAGGTAAGCACTTGGCACGATGATGCTGCCATCCCTGAGGCAACGTGTGGTTCTTTCCCGTTTGCAGAGAACCTTCTTCACAAGACAGTATTCAGCAAGAGTAGGAATAGCATTTGTATCTTTTCAACAGTAGGATTCGGAATAGTTTTCACCAACAGTAGATGTTAGCAGTGAATTTAAAACATTCTGCTAATCTCAAAATAGAACAAGAGTTTTTTGATTATCCTTTTTTTAAACTACTCATATCCGATAGAGGGAAGTAGAAGAGGTGGGAGGTCAAACTAGAATGATAACAACAAGATCTCTCTTCTGCCCTAGACTAGAATGATGCTGTCTGACTTTTTAGGCAATTTTTATTCCAATCCCTGTTTCTGAATGGGTCAGCAGTACCAAGCACCTCTGCATAAACTTGCCAGCTCAGATCAGCCTATTTGTAGTGCACAGGGAGAACACATCTTCATGTCTATTAGAAACATGCATATAAGTATTGCTTATTAAATTTTAGCTCTTTTCTCAAGTTTTTCAGTTTTATCACCCACAACCACAAAAACTAGCCATTGCTTGTATGCAGTTCTATAAATATATCATATGTTATTACTGGCTTAATACCTCCTTGCTTAAAACTCTCCACAGTAGGTGGTAAACACTTGTCAACCATGTTGGGCTTTCAATATCCCCCTCCAGTCTGAGAACTGGAGAGAATGATTTCAGCCCCATAGTCAAATAAAATTTCCTTATCATTGATTCTTATAATGGATGCATTATGGTAAAACTTCTAGGTAAGAAAGTTGCAGTTTTGATCTCAGGTACATTTGAACGTTAAAAAGAAATAGCTAGGAGTTATGCACACACAGCTTTCCTTCTCCCATTTGGCAAAGGAGAATGATTCTTGGAACAACACGCTAACCTGTCTGTCATTGAGTCTAGTGCATGTGGGTCATTGAATAACTTTCATGAATGCTATTCTTATTTAGAACATAAATTCTGTTGCATTCCTAAACAATAAAAAAAAAATGGGCCCTTTGAAAAAGTTTTCTCTTATAAGACAAGCAGATTGACTTATACTTTTAAAAACCTGTAGTTTGGGAGCTAAAGTTACATTTTGACTGCGTGGACTCAGTAATTATTTGAAGCTTGGTTTGATTTTGGAGCAGCAGCTTTTTCTTGATGACCCTGACTAATAAGTTTTAATTGGCAGAAAAATTTCAATTATTCTAATTAAAGAGCCAAATTGAACATGCTGACCGAAATAGACTTCCTGTTTCCAATTAAACAACAAGAATTTGGTAAGGGCATACTTTTAGATCAACCATTGCTGTAAGAAACCAAAGTTTACCTGTTAATTTATCAGTGAACTAGAGTGGCAAGAGTTCTTTAGTTTAAATTATTAAGGTAAGACATTAGAAAAGCACAGTTCTCAGATATGAGTTCAAAGATATACAGGCAAGTTTACCTTGAACTCAATAACATATGTAAGAATAAAAATCAATGTGTGGTAGGGATGTAAGGAATGATTTTGTATATTTGTTTAAAGAGTCATTTTTAGAGAAGTGATCTTTTTTAAAATTATACTTTTTAAAATGTAACTCGTGTTTAATGAGACCAAACATAAAAGCAAATGCTTTTAGTAATCTCTGTTTATCAGGTTCAGGTAAAAGACTGCCAAACTGTTTTGGTTTCACAATAAGTTATGGTCTTATGATGGAGTCCCCAGTTGGGGTTTGGAAACTAGAACCCTGGCATATGCACATGGTAGTTTAACATGATGTGTTGCTTCAGCTTTCCAGATGACTTAAAATGTGGCTGGAGTTCTCCTTTATTTAGAAACTAAACAGATAAGGGATTGTGAGGAACTAAATTAATTTTGCATCGACATTCTGGGTGTTGGTGATAATTTGTAGTGACATTATATTTATTGGTTATGATTGTGATAGGCAAATTCTATCCAAATGGAAATTATAAGAGCCAAATTTAATAGTGTTAGTATTGGAAATTCCTGCCTTGAGGAGAGCATAGGTTCTCCATCATGTACTTTGCTTTCTACCTCCACAATTAGATATCAATATACATCAATTCTTAGAAGTTGAGGAGGGATATGAGAGGATAAATGGAACTGGACATATTAAAGGAGCAGAGTGAAAGTTTTGTGGTGGTTTTTCTGTAGGGATGTGGTAGAAAAGGTACACAGACACCAATTCCTGGCCATTGAGCAATCAAGAAAATGAATGAACTTTCCAGAAAATGAATAAAAAGAGAAGTGGAAAACAGCTATGTAACTTAAGCTGGTATGTTTCTTCTCATCAAATAAATAATCTTTCACAAATTTCAAGAATTGATTCAACAAAGAGGCCCAATATTGTATGGAGTGTATGATTTTGTCCATTTAATCACAGCCACTTTTAGCTCTTAAAAATATTCACAGGAAAGGTATGCTTTGCCTGACCACAATAAGGAAATTAGATACAATGAATATATACAACAAATCTATTCAACTGTATACATATAGCTGTATGAAATGTCTGAAGTGAAAAGATTTTTCCACACCTTATCAAAAGGTTTAATAAAAATATTTTAATTACAACATAATGAAGCCTTCCTTAATTTCAGCTCCTTTTCCTGCTATAAAACTTATATATGGCAGTAGAATTATGGCAATATACAGTTGACCCTTGAACAACCTGGGTTTGAACTGTGCAGATTCACTTACATGTGGATTTTTTTTTTTTTTTTTGGTAAATACGGTACAGTACTGTCAACTTATTTTCTCTTACAATTTTATTAACATTTTCTTTGCTTTGCTTTATTGTCAGAATACAGTGCATAATATATATAACAAACAATGTATGTGTGAATCAACTGTTTATGTTATCAGTAAGGCTTCCAGTCAGCAGAAAGCTATCAAGTTTGGGGGAGTCAAAATTATACACAGATTTTCAACTGTACCCCCCCTAACTCCCATGTTGTTCAAGCATTAACTCCCTACGCTGCCTAAGGCTGTGTATTTTTTTAAGTTTTCTGAGAACTTTTTAAGCATCTTTATTGCAAATTGATAAAATTGTAGTTTTAAAATTACTCTATTAGTTTGGTAAGCTCCAGAACATGTTTTTACACAGATATCTGATGGGGGTGCTAATCTTTAGATTTTTGTTCGTATGACTTTTTTGAAAGGATTAATGCAACTGCACAACATTACAGTAGCAGGGTAAAAATTCTATAGTCATTTCTCTGCAGTGAGGTGATAGAAGAGGGAAATGGACAAAATTCCTAATTTGAAATATCTGCTCAGTAGATTATTTCTTTCCCTTGATTGCATGCATTTGTTTGTTTGTTTGTTTGTTTGTTTTTTAACCCATAAAATGTATTTGAATGCTGTGCACAGATTGGCAGAAGTGAACAGTAGCAACATGAAAATAACTTAACTTGGTATCACTTTTATAGATCAGGCAGTGGATTCTAACAATTCATGGTATATTTTAAAGCTTTTAATAATTACCTCTTACAATTGTAATTATTAAAGCTGAAAGGGTCAGGAATATGCCAAATGTAAGATCATTTGTAAAAAGTAATTCACAGACTTGATAATCGTATGACATTTGAGGTGATTGTAGGTGAGTTTTTGACATTCAGAGTGGCATTAAAATAGAAGTATAAAGTCAACCATAATGATGGGGTTTTAGACATAGACAAATAAGATGATTGTTTTAAATTTTCAGTAAATTTGTTACCTAATTTGTGGAAATTCATGGCTTGCAAACCCTTATTTATTCAACTTTAAAAATTAAGACTTAAATAAGATTTGAAGTTATTATTTAGTTTCTCGCCTTCTGAGAGAGTGGTCAAGAGAGTGAAAATGTCTTCACTTAGTGTGAATGTAGTTAAATGAATCATTGCTATGCTACTCTCCAGGTCTTAAAGGGCAAAATGTTGAGAAGACATAGCAATTTGCTTAATTAACCCCTGTTCATTTTACAGGGCAAAAAATAAGATCACTCTTTGGCAATCACATGTTACTTGAATTATATTTAATTTTTATTAACCTGAAAACACACCAGCACACTCACACACACAACCCCTAATGCAAATATGGACAGAAGGAATCCCCCTACTCATACATCAGTATCTCTTTCTTAACATACAACAAATGTTAATAGCTCTGATGAAAAAAAATATGGTGCCATAGTTAGTAAGGCAAAGCTCATGTTTTACAGTTTATGGCCTGACTAAAAGTAGATGAAGTCTGTATTTGTGTGTTTCCTCTACATTGCCTCCCAAATAATATCGACTGACTCCTTGGAGAAAATGTATACGCTTTCCATTCTGACCAATAAAAGGCAACTTGGTGAGTTATAGAGATTGACTGGGTGCTTGACATGTGGTGCTGTCCATTAAAACAGTGGACAATTGGTACTGGGGAGGTTTAGCAGAATTTAACTTGCTTGCTTGTTCTTAGCTATGTTGATATCCTAATACTCTAAACATATAAAAGTGCAAGTTTAGTTCACATACGGTAGGTTTCCTTATATTGCTTTAGTAGTTCATATGTTAAAAAAAAAAAAAAAAAAAGAAAGAAAAGAATGCACTCCTCATCATTCTATAATTGTGTTCTGATATTACCAGGCAGTTTTTGTAGACATAGTCAGATAAGCACATTGTTCATTATTTAAATGCAAAATGCATCTTTTCGATCATTATTGCCTAAGTAATTTTTAGAGAATGGTCATTGAGTGGTCCCTCCTTCCACTCCACCACTTCAAGATAGGTGGATGTATTTGATTCCTTTTCCATTCTTTTATTATTAAAAGAACCCTAGGGAAAATAAAACATTTGTTTTCAATTAAAACAACAACAAAAGCACCCTGGTAATTATATTGTTTTACTTCTGCAGGATAGCCACGTTTTTATATACTCCAAATAAATTGTGACATATAACTATAGGCTGAAAACGATGAAATGTGGCTGAAAATAATTTCCCTTGTTGTACTACGATGTATGAATAATTATAGATGTAAACACTTAACGTCACATTTTCCTGTAATACCATTATTCCATAGGTACCATTCACAATACAGCATATGCTAATGCTACTTTGTGAAATGAGTTCTTGAGATTCACAGTAAGGCACTACACAAAGCATTATTATCAAAGAATTACAGGGAACTTTTTCCCGATTGAAAACTGATAACCGAAAGTATTATTCAAAATGAATAAACTGCAGAGTAGATAAGTTCAATGGAGCAATATCTTTCTATTTTGGTTTCAGATTAAGTTTTTATATACACACAAAAAAAATTGCCTCAAGAATTAGGTGATATATTTTAGAAGATTTAAAATAACCAAAATAATGTTACAGTGTGTTACATTAGGAATTTATCAATAAAAATTATTACTGTTAATTATTGGTAGAATTTTTTCCTCCCTGTGCTACTGATTTAAATTGATGGGGATTTAGTAATATGTATAGGGATGCATCTTAATATCTATATTTGCTGAACAGTGTTAAGAACACAAAACTGTCCTCATTAAAATGGACTTTTGTACACTATAATTTGAATTAAGTAATGAATATATAAAGTATTTAAAAAGTTGTATATCCAAATGTATAACATTCCATTTTTGGCTATATTTTGTAAAACATTTTTGGTGTAATCAGTATGACTCTCACATATGTCAAATCAAGTATTTTACTATTTATTTAAACAGATATATACCTAATGTATTTGGAAGCTTATTGCACTCATATAATTGTATATATTGTGGCTTCAAAAGTCTGTACTTATCCTTGCTTTAAAAAAGTAGTGTGTGCATTTCTTTCCAATTTATTTTAATTAATTATATTAAGGAAAACATCCTTTTACTAAATGTATCTTAAAATTCACAATAAAGTTTCAGAAATTGTTTTGTACAATGTTGAGATTTTGTGTTGAGTTTGTTTGTGAGCATTTTTCGACATTGGTCTCTGGTTTTCTAATAAGGATTCCCTGATAAAATGATGAGTGGCAACACGTGGTGTGGTGCAGAGCTAGCCCCTGGTGAATCAGGAGGCTGTTCTCCAAGTGGTGAAGTGCTAACACCTGTGGAACCTTGGCTAAAAGACACCAAACGGGCTTCCCATTCCAGTTACTAGTAACTAAATATGTCCAGGGTTCTGCATTGGGATGTCAAGGAATCTGGGCTCTGAGTGCCCTAGAATGCAGAGAAGCAGTTACATGGAGGTAATGTGGAGAAAATACATGCAGGTCTATTTATCCAACTTGTTAATGCTCTATTTACAGAAGTTAAGTAGATACTTAAGAGTTCAAGTTTGGCGTGTTACCTTTGACATCCCATTAAAAAGATAAAGCTAGACCCCAGATACGGTAAATATAAATAAGCCTATTTGGTTCAGGTTAGTTGACCGAGGGACAGACTCACTTATTTTGCTAAGAAAATTCAGGTTTCTCAAATGAGGAAGAGCTCTGCTCTGTTGTGAGTTCACCACGGTATTTTAGGTCACCCTTGAAGCCTGTGGGACACAACCAATCAGCTATTTCCACATGAAACACATGTTCTTCTACCCTGCTGGATGGGGATAAATATCTGTTTCATGTTCAGATTTCCTATGATCATAAGTGGGGGGTGGAGCTAAATTTTCTTAACCACCTTCCCAGTTGTACATTGATTATTTTACGCATACTTGTTAAAAACAAGCAAAAAATCATGGATGTCCTTAAAAGGTCCCAGCATTTTTCATGTACAAGGATTCCATTTTGTAATGATACTCACTTGAAATAGCAGAGATGAAAACTTACTAATCATAAATACGGAATGTGTATTAGAAAATTGCTGTTGCTTTTAAATTTATGGTTCAGCCCAAAGAGATTTAGCCCATCTGCCCTACTTGCCGGTTTTGTTTTTGCAGATGTTTTCCTCTTAAGAAGAGTAATTTGGTCAGGTCCATTCATCAAATGGAGTTGAATGAAAATATTTTTGCCTGCGCTGAAGTTCTGATGCTACCCCTAAGACAGAACACTTTTTTACTTTCCATTCATGTCATGAAAAATCTTTTGAATACTGAAGTAGTCCAGTGTGAGGACCAATAGGAACTGGACAAGTGGCTTGTTGGCATCTTAAATATTAAGCAACCAGGGATAACAGGGTGCTTTTTCCATATGAGAGGTGAAGTGATTCCAAATAAGCATTTTCCTTTCGGATAAGTTCTTTGTAATTATTTCCTGATCTAATGCTATCTAGAAGTTATACCCATTTCTTCTTTTATATTTTTTCATGAGATAGAATTTCTTACAAAGATTTTACTTGCTTTTTAATTCATCAATAGTGCATGTTCTATTAGTATATTAAAACACATTAATACAGTACATTATCCCAAGCCATTTTCAACACTTAATTTCACCTCAAACATGCATTCTGATATTAACTTGCAGGATTAATTAAGAATTATTGGTCATATTTTAGAAGATGCAAGTCATTTTTAACAAGAATCAGTGGGGGAAAAGGAATGAGTATTATTCCTGGCACCAAGACATTCTGATCAACAATACCAGCTAATGTAATCTATACTTTTAAGTATTCGATGGCTAGAAATAAAGTGCTTAATTTTAGAGATGTATATGCATATGTGTCCATATGTTTTATATAAATAATTTATGCATATATGTGTGGAAGGAATATGTATCTTTTTATTTATTTTTAAATTTTTTTTTAATTTAGCTAGATTGAGAATGATTGGAACATTAATTCTTCTATACTATAAAAACTAATTTTTGTTATTTATTAAATGTTATCAGCTACTTATCTATTATACAATCAGATTTTGATATTTAAACATATTTCATTTGATAAAGCAGAACACCCACTTAGTTTTTGAAACTATACAAGTCATCATTTATTCATGAATAATAAATAAGTTTAGAATTCTCCAGTTAGTGTAAATGAATCCTTATTCTAACTTTTTTTTTTTTTGGTGACTTTATTTTTATTTATTTATTTTTTAAATATTTTATTTATTTATTTGACAGTGAGAGATCACAAGTAGACAGAGAGGCGGGCAGAGAGAGAGGAAGGGAAGCAGGCTACCTGCTGAGCAGAAAGCCCGATGTGGGGCTTGATCCCAGGACCCTGAGATCATGACCTGAACCGAAGGCAGCAGCTTAACCCACTGAGCCACCCAGGCGCCCCTTTTGGTGACTTTAAAGTACTATGTCACCAAGGATGATTCCATACTTTACTTAATAAATATCTACTGATCGCCTATATGATGGTATATGTTTTTGCCAAGTGAGTCTACACAAAATTTGATGTGTCTCACATGCTGCACTTAAGCCTTCATTTGTACGGTGACTAGGTTTTGGAGGGGGGTGGGGCAGGTGATGGGGATTAAACAGTTTTGTATAGCAAGTGGAATTGAATAATATGCTTCAAATTCAAAAGAAATTTGGCAGAGTTCCTGATTTATAGTAGGAACTCAAATACTTTATGGATAGATGAATGACAGAAGACTCCTAAAGATGGAGTTGTTTTTATTAATGTATATTAGCAACTGTAATTTATACCTTTTTCAAATAAAATTTCAGTTAATCTTGTTAGATAGCAAGATGCATGCTAAGATTAATTTTACTTCATTTCTTTTTCCCCATTATGCTTGGAAGATAGAAAAAATTTTGTTCCCTATACAGTGGGAAAAATAACATTTTTGTTTTGTTATACACAGTGCACACTCAATATTTAAAATAAGTATTGTCCTTATAGCACAGAAAAGTTATCATCCAACTATTTTCCATGTTGAATATGTCTATATTTAATAAAATGGCACTCTATCTTTTTAAATGTTGAAAACAAATACCGGTAAACTTTTGATAAGCATGTGTTATTTGCATTATTACTTCAGGTTTTATATAGAAGAGGATGGGTGTTCAAATTAATCTATTTATGAATCATAACTATTAATTGGTACAGTTAAGGGATTATTCTTAAATATATGGGTTAAATGCATACATGTGATATTGTGCCTTTTAGCAATTACTTTAGTCATTTCAGAAATATTCAATAGCCTCAAGCATATAAATGGCTATTAATATAACAAATACATATGTTACTATATGTATTTCATTTTATAACCAGCAGCACTTAAGCTTTCTGTGTTCTGACTCCATTGAGTATCATTTAAAAACTGTAGGCTCACTCTCCAGAAAAAGTCATATACTCGCAAATATATATATATATTTTTTTTAAATTGCAAATTTTTCAGAGTTTCCACAGACCCTGTGAAGCCTATCTATGGAATCTACCAGGGACCTAAGGCCCTGGGTAATAACCCAATACATGTAAATTACTGGGCTCTCTATGAAACTCCTGCTAAATATTCTTTGAAAATAGTTTGAAGTATTTCAAATAAAAGAAATTTAACATTCTTTTTCAGCACTATTTTTTAGAAAATGAGCTTTTTGGGGGAACAATTACTCCTATAATAATGGATAGAGCCTAGAAATAGTTTTCCTTCCTTGTACAAAAAAATAAGATTAAAACATTAAAAACATACATTTTGCCATAGATCAAATATGAATACATAGATCTATGAATACATAGATCATATTAATAAAATGCTCTTCATCGCATATATAATTGACGCTGTTAGCAGACATGCAAATAAGCAGCTCGACAGCCAGCAAAATGGAATAGGGCAGATTTAAGTTCCCTTTGATGTATGCAGTCCTTGCTATTTCTTAAATTTGATTTCTTTCTTTTATTTTGCCCATTGTCCTTCTGCTGCTGTAAGGTGCACAGAAAATCCCTACAGAGTGACATCACACAGGTGTAATTTTCTGTTCATCCTCACATTTCTAACGTAGGTTTTGCCTGTCATTTTCTTACTTCTTATAGAGAGAATAATAAAAACAATACTTTTCTTTGCCTGTAACCATATAAATTTATAATTTCACATAAAATAGTGTGTTCAAAACCCACAAAAAATGTGTGAATTTGATTTTTATCCCCATTTCTGAGAAAATTAAAGCTGAGTGTCTGAGTCTTTTTTCAAGTCCACACAACTCCTATGTGGCTCAGCTAGGATTTTTTTTTTTTTAATCTTTCAACACTCATGCCAAGAATCAGGATTGATTTGAAAAAGAGACAAAAGTATGTTAATGACTGATATGAAACATTGCATAAATATACATCAAAATGTATTCACCCAGAATTTATCTTTGAAAATATGTTCAAAACTTTAAGGAATTTATTATAATATTTTAATAGTATTTGTCACACATGCAGAGAGACTTTTCACAGTACATTTTCACTGTAGTTTTCTCTAACTCCTGATCAGAGACATTTCAAACTTGAAGTTGTAAAGATTTCTGTCTTCCTGTCTGTGTGTCTTTCTCGGTCCCTCATGCTCCCCCTCTTCCTCCCTTTCTTCCTTCTTTTCTTCCTTGAAGTGTGTCTTCTGCCAGAATTAAGAGATAAATGTAGTTTCTCATCTCTCAGGGGAAAGAGGTTCTGAGTGAGAATTCTAATGAGTACAAACTTACTTTCATGTTCTGAGTATGATTCTTTACTAGTCCGTTTTTCAAGGATGGATTTCTTTCTTTATTCCCCTCCTGTTATGATTCCCTTTAGTTTTGGCTAATTGATATTAGTACCAGACCTGCTATATGTAATAATTATTATGCATTAAACACATTCCACCCATTATTTTACTCAAGGATTTTTTTTTAAATCCTCAAACAGCCCTATGAAATAAATGTTGCTCATATCCTCATTCCATTGATGAGGAAACTTGAGTCTCATAGGCATTAAGTAATGTATCTAAAAAATTTGTTTCAACTTCATAACAAACTGTCACAAGATTAAATAGTAAATCACGTCAACTTTTCCTTTAAAAGTTTGTGATCCCTTTGCTTTTTTATTTATTGAGGCATATTATACATATTATTCACCATTTATATTGTACAATTCCACAGTTTTTAGTAAATATAGCAACTTGTGCAACCATCACTATAAGCCAATTTTAGAACATTTTTATCAGTCCAGCGAAGTCTTGTGTCTAGTCACTGTTGGTTTCTTCTCCCCAACCCCCAAACCCTGGCCCCAAGTCATCATTAAGTCACTACCTGTCTTTATAGATTTGCCTTATAGATTTGACTCTTTTGGACATTTAGTATACATGAAATAATATCATATGTGTGATTTTTCTCTTACATTTTGCTTTTTAATGATGATTTTTGATACTTTTAAAATAAATACATCTTTATTACAATTATTAATACTGTAAAAATATAATAACATCTACCTATATTCCTGTGAATATGAATCACTTCCCCCAACTGGCCTCAATCTTTATATTTCGCAGAAAGAACTGATAAAATCAAATAAGCAAATTATCATTATTGCCCCCCAACTGTTATTTACATCCTTCATTACCTACTAAATAAATAACAGACTACCTATTAAAAGATTCATTAGAGGATCTCAAAATGTATGAAATTAACAATAGTCACGTGAGGCTTTTTGGGGCATTCTTATAAGCATTTTTTGAGTAGTGCTTTGGATGTGGCTCTGCTGACCTCCTGTTCTGGAGATTCCTCAGTTGATAGAAAAGATCCACCTTCACTGAAACTGGCGATTCTTCCCTGACACCGATCACAACATTGTAATTATAGCCAGCTCATGATAGACATTCCCTCCTTGATATTATGTTCCCTCCTCGTTATGTTTTCGAGACATGTTTGTTTTTACCATAATGTTGCAAGGATTCGAACTGCAGAGTCTTTCCAACGATGCCACTCTTTTCAAAAATTTATAGAACCATATAAACTATCAGTTCTCCCTCAGGAAGTTACATAAGTAGAAACAAACTACTTGCTATGTTTTTGCAATTATTTATAGAGATCATTAGAAGAAAAAAACTTCAAATTTAAAGGACACTAAATCTAACAAAATAATAAACAGGAATATTAATATATTTGAGAAGTAATGATAATATTATAAAACATCAAATAATCTAATTATATGTGCTTTTATCTGAAGATGGCATTCCTGGGTTTTGGTAGCAAATTTAATTCCTCACTTGTAATTTTTGAGCAAATATTTCAGTGATTGTATTCTCAGCAAATATTAAACAGGTGGTAATATGAGGAGATGACCAGAGATAGTTACTAACAGATAAATAGCTCACTGAAGATTCATCATGCCTATGAAGAATGAAGTACATAAAAATAATGGAGGGGAAAGTGAAGTTACAAAGCTTATTTTTATCTTCCGTGCTCGCTACTGAATTTTTGTCTCAGCCCCTTGTTTTAATTTGGAAACAGTGATTTTTGTGAGTGTCTCAAGATTTGTGAAACAGAAATATTAAATGTGTTAACATTTCTATAATGCTTATATGAGTGCAATAATCAATAAATTAATATTTGAAAGGCTTAGAAGAGTGCCTGGGACATGGTGAACTTCATACAGCACGTAAATAATATTGTTAAGTGAAACAAAACTCCTCTCTATTTAACTTTAACAACTATTTTTGTTTTAACAGTATTCTGTCCAATCAGTTTTTTTTTAAAAAGATTCATCTTGAATCTTGTGGGAAAAGGGAACAAAATAATCTAAATGTATAAAATTTGAAGGTTACATTGTTTCTCATTCCTGTGTGTGTATGTGTAACTTAGGCATCAATGACACTGGCATTAAATGCTAACACTATCTATATAGTAAAGTCTGAAACAGAAATATTTAAAACTAGCTTTACTTCCATATAAATGTGGACAGAATTAGTAGAAGGTTGTTGCTGTGGGGATTATAGGAGACAATCAAATTAAAAAACTAAAAAGCCCCTTTTTGAAACTTCCATAAACTAAGGTATAGGCTTTTTCTTTCATCATTACCTGTAATTAATTTTTTCTTTTCTCACTTACATGGAAGTGAACTGAGAATATATATCCAAGGTGATCTACAGCATTATAGGCTTTGCATGAGAGGTTACTTATCTTTATGATGGATTTCTTTTGGAAAAACTCCTGTTTGGGACTTTAACAGATAAGTAATAGAGTTGGCATTCAGGTTCACATCCTAAATTCATTCAAGGTCAGATCGGATTTGAGATATTGTGCTTTTCTGCATTTACTTATGTCAAATATAATGAAATGTTAATAGAGGAAAAATCGATAAGTGACTATGCAAAAGGAGTTGTGTGAATGGAAGGAATGAAGTCATAAGGGAAGTGTGACAGAGACTTTCTGTTTTCTTCTGGGTGTGCGTGTGTGTATGTGTGCATGCACATGTATTTTCAATATCCTGCAGCACACAGCACTACACCTTATGGATAGTTGACCAAGAACTAAAGCTTCAAGGAAAGGGAAGTTCTTATGAAACTAACCACTCCAGTATGGGACTAACTGGTCAGATATCTTTATTCCACCCCACTGAAGAATTTATCCTAGATACAGTTTGAATCTGATGTGTCACTGGATATATGCTTGATTATAACCAAATGTGATTTTAATCAGGCATATACAAGTGCAGTAATAATGTCTCCTCTGTAATTGGGTTTCATGTGCATATTTTCAGTTTATCTCTCTAGTTTTTACAAAGTTAAACTGGGCGCTAATGAATTAAAAAAGGAACAATAGGAGGAAGGAGCCCACAACAGAATTGGGCAAAGATGATTCCTACTAAAGAGTCTGCCCTTCTGGCTATTTGATGGAAGATATTAGAGTTTTGCATAAACTTCCTTACAAACACATGGAAGTCATATATGCTTCCGGTAATAAATAATTCAATGATCAAGGTATTTAAATTGAGTGGTTGTAAAAGTCACATCTTAAAAAAAGTTGCTGCTTTGCACACAAAAGTAGGGCAAGAACTATCCCTCTTATAGAATATCTGTTTATGTGATGTTATGTATGTTATGTTTTGTTATGTTATGTTATGTTATGTTATGTTATGTTATTTTTATTTTATTTTATTTTATTTATTTATTGGTGGTCAGCAAAGCAAAGTTTATTGAGTGATAGTTATTGCACAATTGTTCAAAAGTCCCAAAGAGGGAGGGGACCCGATCTGTACTATTTCAAATGGTATTTCCTGGAGAATCTGCTTTCCTCATGATGATTTCTACTTTTCTGAGCTTAGCCATTAATGCTTAGTTGTTTAGCTTTCCATTTCATGAGAAATCCCAGGACTCTTCTGATACATTTTTAACTCTACCCCTCTAGTTTTTAATTCATTTTCATTAAGTCATACTGGGTGTGTTGTTTTCATTTGGAGTCCAAGGATCCTAAAAATATTTTATAAAAGCCCTTATAAATTTATGGATTTTATATTTATAAGAATCAGCAATATATATATGGGCTTTAAAGATTCTATAGCCAACAGGTTCTGAAGTCTCTCAGAAGAGACTGATACTGAAGAAGTTTCTCAAAGTTTAGGTGGGTAGTATTTGTTTGGTTTTTAGTTTTTTCATATCACTTCAATATTTATTCTCTTGGTTATACTTAATGCATGGGTTTTGGAATGTCAGGTATTTTTTCCTCACATCTTATCATTGACAAAATTAAGGTCTCTTAACATGTACTAAGAACTATGTTAATCTCTTTTAAGTTTTCCAGCAATCCTTTTGATCATGGTTTGATTTGACCCAATTTTTACTAGCAAGAAATTAAGGAAGTGACTTGCCTAGGGTCTCGTGGAAAGTAGACATTTCAATTCCAGTAAGATCCCTTCTTTCTGATTTGATTCAGATTTTTTTTTTTCCTTTTCATACAGTTTTTAGAAGGAGAATTAGCAGAGAAAAAGAGAGAGAGGATACTCTTGGGAGATGCCTGAGGCAGGACCAGTAGAGGAGAGAGAGTACAGAAGTATATTAACAGTCTGGGTGAGGGTGCTGCTGGTTTGGTCAAGCAGAGATTTGTGCAGAAAGTAGTGAGAGGTGCACCGGAAGTAGGAGGCTGGAGTCAAATTATAGTGAGCAGCAGGAACTCTACAGGTGTTGCCAGGGTTTTCAAACTGAAGTGTGGGGATATGTTCCTAACATGTAAAATTAGACATTGTTTTCTTCAAAAACCTTGGAAATAGTTTTCGCCGGTAGAAAGCAATTCAGGATTGTGAGCAGAAGACATGAACAGAGGAGTAGACGGTGGAGATGAACTCTTCAAATTCATTCAAACGCTTTTAGTATTTATTGAGAACCTGTTATATGCTCAAATATGAGACAACAAAATGAGTAAGACATCCTCCCTGTGTTTAAGGAATTTCTGTTTCTCAGGAAACATACATTTTCCCAAGAATTTATATTCTAGACAGAGCAATATAGTGGTTATATAATGTACATATTAGGTATATATAGGTATATGTTTATTTTACTCTTGGAATTATGACTTAGCTCATAACACAGATTAAAACCTCCAAGAGTGGATTATTTTCCCAAAAAGAAGTGTTTTCAGAACTTTCACCAAGTATTAGTGGTTATTAAAACATCAAAAACATATTCAGTCTTCAGAGATCACGTATGACCGGAATAGAGGCTAAGGCCTTGAGAATGTCTTGTGCAGTCATTTTTCAATATTTTTCAGTAGGAAAGAATATAGAAATTACCAGTGTGGCATTTCTAGCCCCCCCCCATTTCCTACTTATTTTTAAGAAGGCCAAATGAAAAACTAGCTTTCATTTGACATTTTTAAATATTACTGAGAAGAATCAAGAAGTTAAGGGATAGACATCAAATGCTAAATGTGTATTCTAACTGAAAGAGAAAAGTCAAGTTTTCTGTTCTGTTTCAAAATACATCATTTAAAATTACAGAAATGTTTGAATTATAGATAAACTATTCATATTTTAATTTTATTTATTTTTATTTATATTTTAATATACCTGTCAACAAAAGTTAATGCATTTCAGTGCTTCTCCTATCTATAATTACTAATTTTACATGAACAACTTTTTACTTGATTCTGACCACCTGGTATGTGGGATTGAGCATTTTCAGAGTAGAAATCCAAAGTTCTCTCTGGAAACTACAGTATTCAACTTGCTAGCTCATCTCTCTCAAAAGGATACATTAATTACTCAATTTCCTATAGATATTGAATTCATTATAGATAAAACAAAATAAAACATTTCTTCCTGATTTAAGCTATTTAAGTCTTAATGAACTTACCATAAAGAAATCCAGTAGTTTCAAATTTGGGAAAAGTAAAATTTAGCCCTACTACCATTCATCCATTAGCTCATTAAACACTGGTATTTTGTTCACAGGTAGTGTCTCTGTCTGTCTTATTTTTTGCTTATCTAATGTCTGATGTATTAAAAATACCAGGCTTGGCGTCATCATGTAATAAGCAGCAGGACCGGAGGTCAAAGGCCCTAGTGACAGGAAGAAAGTACTATCTCTACTCTTCAGGGTCTTTATCGGTACAATCAGAAGATTCTTTGGTTATTAATATTCAACGAGGACCTCTCCAAAATAGTGTAAGACTTTTGAATAGCACAAGCCTTACAAAACAAGACTGACAAGCTTTTTTAAAAAGTTTTTTTAAAGATTTTATTTATTTATTTGACACAGAGAGAGAGAGAGATCACAAGCAGGTAGAGAGGCAGGCAGAGACAGAGGGGGAAGCAGGTTCCCCAAGGAGCAGAGACCCTGATGCAGGGCTCAGTCTGAGGACCCCGAGACCATGACCTGAGCTGAAGGCAGTGGCTCAACCCACTGAGCCACCCAGGTGCCCCTGGCAAATAAGCTTTTAGTTGATAAATATAAATCTCAAGAATGGCATAAATGATGTGCCTTTGTGGCAGTATCAAAAGTTGTATCATTTTTGATCATGTTATTTTAAGAATATTTGTTTCATTCTTATTTTAGGAATATTAAATTCAGTGGATTAGTTTACATCCACTAATTGCATTTATAGTGATAAATTAAAATCTCATGCCTTTCTTTTGAAGCTAAGTTACTTTTTCCTTGCAGTATTAGTGTAATAACCTCTTTTTCTCTTCCTAAGCTCCTTATCTCTACCTGGAACTTTTTGTTCCCCCTCACTCAGTTCACATCTCTGTTCAGGACACCCCCAATGTTGTCTGTCCTTTAAAATTATGATCTTTTATGACAGTGTACATTTTTTTTTTTAACGGTATGTATTTTTGTGACTAAGGAAAAATAAGCATTATGAGGCTGGTTTCTTCCTAATAGCAAAGTCATCTTCCTATTTGCCTGGATTTGCTCTGCTGTGCAATCAAGTTAAATTTAGTTAAAAGTAAATAATATGAGAAAAATGTTTCCTCAGTCACTGTAGTCACATATCTGCTACTCACTGGTCAGATATGGCTCATGGCTACAACCCTGGAGAGTGTAGATTTAGAACATTTCCATCAGCCCAGGAATTGTTATGCTCTGCACCACAGTGATTGATATATAAAAGATGCATGATAAATGCGTGGTCAAAACGCAAATCTGAAATGTTAATGTTTTGAATTAAAACCTATCATGTTTCGCTGTCTCTAGATGGAATTAATGCTAGGCAGTGAAAGATACTATAAAAGTGAAAAGGTGAAACCTCAATATCCCAGACCCTTGTTTACCACCAAAGTCACGATTTCCAGGCCACTTCACTAGCTTTTTCTTTTCAAGTGTGGTTACAAGTAGTTCATTAAAAGAAAAAATATATATTTCTTTATAGATAAATAATGTGCTAAGATTAGCAGAAAATTAATTTGTTAGAAGAATAGAATTAGTGTTAACAGACATGATCACACGAGGAATCATACCTCCCTTGCCAATTAGAAAATACTTTAAATACAATTGTTTATTTTATAAAAACCAGCATTATCAAAATAAAAATCCCCAAACCTTTATCTTTAAAAAAAACTACATTTACTTGACATTAGTAGGTTTAATAAAGATTTAGACAAAATTAAGATCAGGATGGGAGAGCTGAGTTTTTATGACAGCAAATAGCCTCTTTTATAACAATACTAGTATAGGTTTGGTGACATAATAAAGTAATGACTAAAGACAGTAAATTATTACCAACCAAAATTATTATCACAAAAGCAGTAATCTCACATGGATGCATGGAAATTGGTATGATAAATATAATGCACAGTTTTTTTTTCCAATTCTGTTTAAAATTCAACTTCATTAGTAAATCATAACAAATAACCTGGCTTGTTAGTTTTAATACCAAAAATTCCTTACAGCTTTTTACAATGAGATTTTACTCTTGAAATTGACTTTCTCATCTGAAGAACATGGGCTCTGAAATTACTGAATTGTAGATACAGCTACATTTTCCCTTAGCTTATATCAATAAGATAAAATGGATGTGATTTCAAAATTTTACTATAATTTACAGACATACACATGTGATCACATGGTGATGATACATATTTATACATGCAGTATTATACAAACTATGATGCAGCTCAACAATGTTTTTGATCAGTTATCCATTAGAAAAACAGAATTTTATAGATATACCATTTAAAGATGTCAGAAGGTTTTCTGCTGGAAGCAGAAACTTTATCTAAGAAAACCCATTATCTAATTTTCCCAGGTTATAGCAGACCATACTGTGTAAATCAAATCCATCCGTGGACACTTTGGTGTACATTTCTATACACTGCCTTTCCTCTATCCCCAGAGGTTCAACAAGATTCAGGGAAATACAGTTATGATTGTTTTCAGTTACTGAAGGAAGCAGCTTTTATATTTACTGGGAGGATCAGAGAGGCATCGTGCAACCTGGAGAGCTCCCTTGGCTCCAAGTTTTAAGTTGCTGGGGTGTGTTTGTTCTTTTGTTTGTCTTTCAGGGCTGCATGGAACAGCATGACCATCATGTTCAGCTTTGATGCCTGTGGGAGGGATAGGTTAGATATAAAACACAGTACAGAGGAAGACAGATGCTTGCTGCATTTGTATTGAAAAGTTTAGAGGAAAAAATGTTAAAAGCATGTGGGTCCACTCAATTGAAACAAACAATTGAACAAACAAAAGTGCTTTTAAATTGCTAGTCAAACTACCAATGGTTCCTCTTGTTTAATTAGAACATATGCTATAGAAAATGGCCTTAATATCTCAGATTTTGCTTTGCAATACCATTTTTTCATGTAGGCTTAAAATCAGCCTGAAAATTTACCGTGTCTGGAGCTGAAAGTGTGTGTTGATTTGGGGGATTGTACCAAACCCATATGGTAAGAAAGAAACAGTACTGTATCTAACTATTGTTACATATTAATTAACATTATTACCCAGTTGATCTTTGACCAGATCTTTCACTTTCCCTTTCTTTTTTTCATCCTACTCTTTTCCCTTTAAGACAGATCATTAAAACTTAACTAATTCCATTTAAGGTCTTGCTACTAAAAATGTAGTCCACCCATGGACCAGAAACATCTGCATTACCTCGGAGCTTGTATGAAATGCAGAATTCCCATTCCTACTGAACCAGAATCTGCATTTTAGTAGGATTTCCAGGTGATCTGAATGCATATTAAAGTTCGAGAAGCAATATTTAATGTGTATATTATGTTGCAATAGACATTTCCTAACCCCATATAAAGTTTGGATTCCTGAAATGAAGAAATTATGCTTTTCTATTATATACAGTCATCAAGATACAAATTTTTAACTTCACTGTTATTCAATATACTCAAAGGTTAAGTCAACATAAATTATTTTAATATTATACTTATCTGTCAGGATCCAGATTGTTAAGTATATGCTTTTAGGATTCAAGAGAGTGTGGAGTATAATTCATTCCAATAGCAGATTATTTCATATCTATTAGTAGCTTTATTATGTTTTTATACATGAGAACAAGTTTTAGCTTTTTAAATACTTATTAAAAATATTTCCAACTAGTTGAAGAATATCAATGGTAGAGTGTCCCCATGATACTAAGAAATTTTTCCAGAAGATTTGAGATCTATGGTCTCAGTGTCATGTCTTTGAAAAAGCTTAAATATAGTAGATTAAATATCCAAGCCAATTAAATATTTCAAATGATTGATTTTTAGATTATTAAGTGCAGCTTGTTAGCCTCATGTATAAATATTTCTTGGTCTATTGATGAAGTACATTGTTTTACTGTATACTTATTTCATATATTGCGATCACTTATACCATATGTTACATATTTATATATTAATATATTTTGCATGGATAGCTGTCATCCTGGTTTACGACATCATGACTGTCCTCACACACCCAGGATACGAACTTCGGACCTATATACATCCTCTTCTCTCGGTTCTATTTTAGCCATCTTATCAAATTTAATTGAATAATACTTCCTCCTCTCATTTTTAGCTAATTATTTTTTAGCATTTTTAGCTAATTATTTTTTAGTTTGAAGTCATTTACACATTCAACTACTTTTAATCTCTGAAAACCATTTGGAAAGGAATACCATTTTAACTTGTTTATCAAAGACCTCATCATTATTTGTAAAGCATAATGCACTTAACAAACACTTGAGTTTAACAAATCATTTACTTCTTTCTATGCTATATGTCTTCAACTAGAAATCAGAGATATGTTGGATTCTCAGAATACAATATGAAATTGCATAGGCATTTTCAGAATGTCATAAAGCTCTTTTTAAAAACTATTCTGTGTATTACATAAAGTAAAACATAGTTCTGTATTTTAAGAAACTTAATTATAAGTAGCTCCTAATTATAACACTAGCTCAACATTAATATAGTTTATTTAGTTATGTGCAAAGTAAAAAAACTAATTCTTAAGTTGTTATATTTTTCATGTACAGCTGGTGATAGATTTTCACTATTTCCCACTAAACACATCAAATACACAGAATGAGGCAATGAGGTGGGCACCTGGGTGGTTCAGTTGTTAAGCCTCTGCCTTCGGCTCAGGTCTCATTGAGCCCCTGCATCAGGCTCCTTGCTCAGCTGAGCCTGCTTCCCCCTCTCCTCTTCACTCCCCTGCTTGTGTTCTCTCTCAAGCTGTCTCTTTCTCTGTCAAATAAATAAATAAAATATTTAAACAAAAATTAGGCAATGAGAGTAGAAATCTATATGGTAGAAATATCATTAAAGAAAATGTCACAAAATTGTTGTTGTTGGTGGTGGTGGAGGTTGTGGTGTTTCCTTACTGTGTGTGTGTGTGTGTGTGTGTAGTTTGCTAAGGACACTTAACATGAGATCTACTCTCTTATTGTGCATTTTTAAGTGCCAAGTACTTTGTGCTGTGTTCTTTTTAAAAAACAAATTACAAACAATACATTTATTTTAGTTGACATTCTTTCTAATAGATCAAGAAAGTAGTATAACATTTATTCACTGCCCTCAAGGACATTGGCAGGTACAGGGGATAGAGAAAATGAATGGACAAGTAATTACCGTCAAAGGTAGTATATGAACCCCAGAAGGGAAGTCTTGATTATGTCATATGGACATTTTGTGGCAGGAGTTATTGCAGTCAGCTGAGAAGACCAAAAAGAAATGCATTAGGATAAGGTTTGAAAGATGAATCACCTTTTGACAGGTCAGAAAGGGTCACCCTAAATGAATGGAAAATAGTGAAAAACTGTTCTATTTCTACAATTCATGGTTTTATTTACCAAGGTAATAAAATTACTTTCCCTGATAACACCAAGCATGAATTTTACAGGGTACAGTTGTCATTTACAATTTACGAACACCCCTCATCCTGTCCATGCCTTAGTTTTAAAATCCTGTACCTCCACAAATTCAGAGATCTAAATGGGGCTCATATTAGATTATCACATGAACAAAAGTCGTAATTTGTTTAGAATTAGAGTAGAATCTATTGCATGAAAAGGACCTCAGCCTCCTCCTCCATTATAACCTTCATCTTCCCTTTTTTTGCTGGTAAAGAAGCTATGTGATTTTTATTTCCAGTTTGTTCCCTATGTCACGTAATAATATGTTCAGACACCAGACACCTGAAGGAAACTTTATCATGCGTTTCCACTGATCAGGTGGTTGTGAAGTACCAGCTAAAGAAAGAGACACTGTTCTCTTTTTCACTTGAGCATGAAACATAAATGATTTAGCTACACATGCAGATTACGTGTTTTTAAAAGAGGCAAATACAGCTCTGGGTAACTAGTTTTCTCACTAACACCAGGTATTTAAGTAAGAAAATTATCCATACATCGTAAAATGATTGGCAAATATACATGAAAAGATACTGCAGATCTATATCTTCCAACTTAATTTTAACTACTTAAACAATGTTGTTATTTTGTGTGTTGCTCAAATTACTATGTTATTTTTTTAATACTTTATTTATTTATTTGTGAGAGAGAGAGAGAGAGAGAGTGCACAAGCAGGCAGAGTGGCAGGCAGAGGCAGAGAGAGAAGCAGGCTCCCCGCTGAGCAAGGAGCCTGATGTGGGACTCGATCCCAGGATCCTGGGATCATGACCTGAGCTGAAGGCAGCGACTTAACCAACTGAACCACCCAGTCATCCCTCAAATTATTATTTTAAAATGTAACAATAACCTTCATTATAATGTTAAAATTAATCAAACTGCTTAGACTATCTTTTACCTCAAACTCAGTCATAACTTTTTTTTTCCTTTTGGCTTTTGAAAAATAAAATACATAATGTATGGGAAATTTTGTAATTAAAATTGATTGCCTTTATCCGCTGAGGCACCCTGCTTTAACAATATCCCAAAGACTTAAGAGAAACATAACAAAAATAGCAACTAGATATTGGGAGTGATGTTTGAATTCTTAAAAAAAAAAAAAATGAAGGAAGCAAGAAAGAAAAAGAAGAAGAAAACAGGCTGTGAATGCATCTAGTTCATAGCAAGCTTTTTCAAAAATATATTAATCTACATGGCCCAAAATTTCACCTGACATGCTAACTTTTATTATTTTTTTTTCTTAGTGATTAGGAATTTAGGCTTAGAGTTCATAGAACTGGATTTCATTCCTACTAGTTGCTTGCTTTCTGGTTTTAGGAAAATTTTAGCTCCCCTAATACTTTCTAAAATGCATTTCAGTAAGGCTCAAATGTACTTAAAAGAGTTAGGCACTCAATGCATAGTAATTATTTTTATTATCGTTGATTTCGGCTATAGTAGTAGTAACAGTAGTTGTCATGATCATTCATATCTGTAGATAAATTAATTGAATCCGATTCAACATCTAGCTAAGAAAGCTGTACTGAGGAAGTAGAGACGTTCTTTTTGTTCATTTTCTTTTTTCAAGAGATTGAAGGGAGAGTCATTTAGAATTTAGATCCTTCCTCCCATGGCACCTACCAAATATTCTACAGAAGTTAGAGGTAGTCGTGAGGAGAATTTTCTCTATTTCCTCACCTCTCCAGGAAGGACTAGTAAACACTTTGACTTCCTTCAACCTTAGTCTGGTTCCTTAGTCTGAATGGTGAAAACTTCCTCTCCAAGTATCGAGGGATGCTGACAGTTGAGGACTAGGCAGAAATCGGTTCATCTCAGGCCAAACAGCAAAGATGGAGATTGTATTCTGAGTGGGAAGAAGACTGATTGGACATTTTCAGCAGAGGGATAGCTTGATCTGACCTATGATTTTTTAAAAAAATCATTCCAATTGTTATGCGAGAACTGACTTCAGTGGATAAAGAATGAAAACAAAGCTAGAGATAATGGTAGCTTAGACCCAGGTACACAGCCAAGGAAGTGGTAATGAATGGCAAGATTTGGGATATTTACTAACTAGAGAGTAGAGCTGATATGACATGTTGACAGATTAAATAAAGAAGTTGGAGGAAAGAGATGATTTGTGTCTAACCTTTTGATTCCTTGGTTTGGGGCCTGAATGAAAGAGGGAATGGGGATTCCTGGCTGAAGTAGATTGAGAATGGAAACTAAGAGTCCGGCTTTAGTTAGAAGAAGTTTAAGATGCTCATTTGGCATCTAAATTATCAATACCAGGAAGGTAATTTAATTAATGGGTCCTGAAAGGGAGGGTGGTTATATCTGGAGATATATATTGGGAATCCATCATTGTGTAGTTTCGTGTCCTGAAATCTAGGTAACATCGGGGAGAAGAGATTCAAAGGCAGGGATCTGAGACACTCAGAAGCGGGAGGAGGGGAGCCACCAAAGTATACAGAGAATAAGGTGAAGGGCAAATCCAAAACAGTGGAAACAGTGGTGTCCTAGAAACCAAGTACAGAAAGTGTGTCTGCAGAAGAGGGTAATTGACTGGTAAAATTCTGCTATCGGTGCATGAGTGCATTAAAAGAGAGACTGGGCCCTTGGAGGAGAAGTGGTGACCTTGAGACCAACGGATCTAGAACCTGTTTCATTGCAGTTTTTTCATGTCTTGCATTTTCCGTCAGTTCCCTTTGATGACTTTAAAAGAAATAGCTCAGTTACAATATCCCTCCATTTCTCCATGATTGACCCCCATTAGTCTGATTCCACACCCACTTAGAGAGTTGGCACACACTGTTAACTCTCACCTTTTTTAGGATATTCATGTAGAATGTTTATACTGCCTCTGTTACACTATTACCTATGAAGATTCAAACGCCGTCCCATTTTAACGAGTTACAAAAATTACCTTAACTGCCAAATGTTTTTCAGTTGTTTTCATATTCATTTTACAAACATTTTCTGAGAATGCTCTGTATTCTTATTCTACTATTTCCTCTCTATTCTCTCTCTCTCAAACCTCTTGTGATATGAATTTCCTCTACAGCTCTCCTGAAATTGCTCTGCTTAATGACACCAATGATTTCTAAAACACTGAAACCAGTGGCTTTTTATGATTGTTCTATGTAGCTACTTTAAGTAGGAAATTGAAAAAAAAATTATTTGTACTGTTTGCAAGTTTGATTTACCATGACTCAAATTTCAATAATAAATCCCCAGGAACTCTGTTTTGACTTTAGCTTTTCATAGACCCTAGTTTGAAAGCCACTGATCTAGAAAACAAGCATTATGCTAATGTCTTTTACAGAGGACAACACCTAAGGTAAAGGCCAAGCTGATTGTCTCTGGGTTCCTACACATCTCCCACGGTTAAATTTCACATTAATTTGAAATTGATTTTTAGTAATTAAAATCACAGTTATATTAGCCTCTTGACACAAATTTAAAATGAAGAGCTTTAACTTTATAAACGATAATGCTTATTGCAGTTGATGGTACTAAAAGGTAACAATAGAACTCTGTAAACACATTTGGAGTTGCTTTCCCTGAACATGAGCCAGCATCATAATCTGCTTATCAGTGAGAAATGTTCAGGGAGTGTGAAATTCAACAAGACAAGCCAAAGAAAATTAATTCAGACTTGCCTTAGAAATGCCAATTGACCTAATCTTCTCAATCTATTAATTCTGAAGGTAGAAGGAGCAATAGATGGAAAAGCCTAGGGGGTAATCATAATGACACGAGACCTAGGGGCAGCTCACAGAGTCAGCCCTGCTCCAGAAAACCAACCAGGGAATTTTGAATAGTTACTTTAAATGTGCATAGGCCATTCAGAGTCTTATAGGTCAAAAGCAAAATCCAAAAATCAATAACAAAAAGTGAATTAGGAAACTTGAAGACATAAATAATGTGCTGGGGTTGATTTGATACAAGTGACTCTCATAGTTGAAGGCATCCTGTACTAACAGCAGTGAGCCATGCAGAAACCCAACAGTGAGCTCCAGAGTGAGCTTCACTAGCAGATTCCTAGATAATAAAAATTTTGTATCATAATACTTACAAAATGGCATTAAAAAAAAAAATCCTACGAAGTAGTGCCAGTTATGTAGCAGGCACAGTGAACTTGTGAGTTAAAGTTAGTAGGTTTCATACTCCATAGCCTGTCCATTCTTTAATTTTCCATTACAAATAATAAAGCAGAAAGCATCTGTAATTAAGAGATGAAACTGATCTTCAAGGAAATATCATAGATTGTTAAAAAGCATCTCAATATATCATACTAAAATCAAATATTCATTACCTGTTTCATCTAAACTCCAAGGAATCAAGTTTTGTAGGAAGAATTTCAAAGAAATAATATCAATGGGTTGTTTGGAAATTTAGAAGCAATTCTATTCAAAGTGTCTAATAGACCATAACTACACGCACTGACAGATATATTTTGGTTTGGAGTTTTCTTGAATGCCTGAAGTATAGGCCATGGATTTCTTAGCAAACCATAGTTTTAAGTCTGTATCACAATCAATATTTGCTTTCCTGTTCTATTTCTCTTTTCCCTTCCCCTTAACCTTGACTTTGAAATAGATTTTAAAAAGATGATAGAAACAGATTCCCAAGAGAAGTAATGAGAGCACATCTAAGAAACGGGAAGAAATGTTGTAGCCTAGCTTAATTTTTTATCATTTTTCTCCAAAATAACAACTCATGGTTAAAGAAGATCTATGAAATATTTGCTTCATAAATGATGACCTCAAAATAAATTCTGGTGTTTTTAGCTTTAGTTCTAATAGAGTATGACAGGCATAAAAACTAGATTTAATACCAGTAATTATTATAATTATTATCAATTAAGTAAACAGCAGTTAACACTAGAAATCTGTTTTTGCTTAACTTGGTTTGTTGGGATGTAGTCCCTGTAGTTTTGATCTGACCTTTAACCTAGTGACTTTAATGACCCACTTAATAGTCAGCAGCTGTGCACTGAACAGGCTTCGTTGCATGGCCTGTGGCTAGACTGCCATGGGTCTATCACAGCCACTGCCTTAAGCCTCAGCCATCCCCTTACAAGGACTACTCGCACAGATACTTTTTTTTTCTTTTTTCATGCAGATATTTAAATAAAGAAATAAAATTTCCATATGAACTTTTGTGTCTGACAATTTTGAGTGAGTACCGGCTCTGACAATTACTATGGGCATTAGGCAATAATTGTTTGCCTCCGTTTTCTTTTCCATCGTATAGGGATTTTATTACCTCACTCACAGTAATTAAAGAATGCAAACTCAAGACAGGGCCTGGGATGTAGTAATACGTTCCCTTATGTCTTCACTACTCAACAGTGTTTTTTGTGCATTACTGGGTACCACAACTCTGTATAATTGGGGATATGGGCGTAAGTACGTAAGTTGATATTTAAAGTGTCTGTCCTTGTAGACTTCAGAGTAGAACTGGGAAGATATGTAAGTAATTTTATAATAATTTTAATAATTTGCACTGTGCTCTCTGTGGTCAGTATAGAGTACCAGTGGGTTTTATAGCCAGGGGATATCTTCGTTACTCTATTGGAGCTCAGGAAAGTCTTTCTTTGTCATGAAAAATTTAAAGATGAAATTGCTTGTATAAATCTTTATTCGGTATCTAGCATAAAATAAGTATGCAGCCAATGTTACCTGCATTAACGTGTTTAAGATGGACCTAACTGGCAAAGACAGAGGGGCGGATGATTCAGGAAGACGTAACAGCAGGTATAGAGACCTGGAGTGAATGGGACTGGCGCTTAGAGGAGATTGGGTAGGGAGGAAGGCTAACAGCACACAGTAGCAAGTTCAGACTAAAAGGGATGGAGTATTCAAGGCTAGAGTCATGCAAAGGCCAATGATAAACTAAGTTAAAAAGTGTAGGTGTTAAAATGTAGTGGAGGGGTGCCTGGGTGGCTCCGTGGGTTAAAGCCTCCGCCTTCCGCTCAGGTCATGATTCCACGGAGCCTGCTTCCTCCTCTCCCTCTGCCTACTTCTGATCTCTGTCTGTTAAATAAATAAATAAAATCTTAAAAAAAAAAAAGTGTAGACTTTAAAGTGTAGTGGAAACTCGTCAAAAGTTTTTAATATGAAGAACTGACATAATATAGAGTAAGCAATGATAAGGGACGGTTACTGCTCATTAGAATGAACAGTGATTGCATACTGAATATATCACTTAATCCTATCAATATAAGATTCATTATCCTTATTTTACAACTGAAGAGGTCAAAACATAACAAAATAAGTTATTTGCTCAAGATCACACGACGACACTGGTGAACAGGGAATTCCAACCTATTTTAGTGTCACTTTTAACATCTATGATACATTTTTTCCCATCTTAATCTCTTTCCACGTACAGAGAGGTAAGAGAGGAGTTGGCAGTAGTAAGAATCGAGGAAATGTCATGTTGGACTAAAACACTAGCAGCGAATAAAAAAGGAAAGGACAGGCTTGAGCGATAAAGTCAACAGCATTTGACACCTGAGTGTTTCTATTGTGTTTGAATGAGAAAGAGGATTCAAAGATGAGCTGCAGGTTGATATTGCTTCCATTGAGTGAACTAGAGAAAACATGAAAAGGACAGGTTTGAGGAGTGGAGGTTAAACATCGTGGGTTCACTTTTGGACATGTTGAAGTTGAGACACCTGGGACATATCCAAGTTGAGAAGTCCATTGGAGTCCATTGGAGTAAAAACATGTCTTCCTTTCTGAAGGCTGATACTTGAGGACCATCACCAGTAAAAGGTAACAAACAGTAGCTGAAGTCTTGGTCTACAAGAGACTGTAAGAGAGGAGAGGACAAAAGGAGGAAACATCAACACAGGGACAAACACCAATACTTAAGGGTTATGCATAGAGACAAGATTGTGGACTTGTGCTTTCAGACACAGACAGAAGTATGGAGTGGGAGGGGGGAGAGCCAAAGGTCAACAAAAGAAAGAGGGTCAAGGTGTCAAATGCTGCCAAGATACTAAATGAGGTAACGCCTGGGAAATCAACTGGGTTGGATGCAAGAACTCTTGTGGGAAATTTTGACATAGTGGTTAATTCGGACGGCAGTCAGGCAATTGAGCAGCAGCAAGTGGTGGTGACAAAATGGAGATGAATGGAGATAGTTTTTTTGTTCAAGAAGTTTGATTCCCAAGAGTGGAGAAAATACAGGAGTTTGGGGCAGTGACAGGTGGCAGAAGATTTTATTTGAAGGCAGAAAGTGTTAATTATTTAATAACAATAAATGATTGATACTCTCAATTTTAATTTAAAAAAGCAAACCTAGGTTTTGAAAGCAGTTTCAATATCTGAAACTTTTATGATGTATGTTATTTAATAAATATAAGTTTATTATTTATTATTTAATAAATATAAGTTTATTAGTCAAATAATAAAAGCACTTAATCAAATGCTTAGTATGTACTAGACACAATATTCCATATTAACAATAGACTTTAATTCTTACACCAGACTATTAAGAATGTGTTATTCTTGTTCCCATTCTTAGAAATGGAAGCACTATGGCTATGAGAAATTATAGTTAGTCGTCCAAAAAGTCCACTGTCTTTCCAATAACAAATTGGTGTGTCATATTTATCTTTAAATTTTTTTTTGTGATAGGATCATAGGAATAAGGTCTTATGAGGGTAAAAAAAGTATCTTCACATGCTCTCAAGAAAGGGAATGCCTATGTCACTGCAAAAAAAAAAAAAAGTCCCACGAACAAACTAGGTGTGTAGTAGAAGAGACAAAGCTAGATAAAGGATAAAAATAATCTATTCTTTCTTCATGTTGATTATATATATATACACACACAATTTTGCTTAGTCTTAGTCACTTACAGGAATAAGTGAAAAGTAAAGCCGCGTAGCACTGTCAGTTGAAGCCTTTCTGAATACGTTTTCAGTCCTAATAGACTTGTATTTTTGCTTTTTGTTTTTATTTCTGGAAACCATGCAGGAGACACTTTAACAATAGTGCCTTGATGGTAGAGTGATTTTAGTCAAAAACTTTAACATTGAATGGAAAGTGCCTTTCTGCTGAAGAGAAAATAAATGAAGAAAGTGGGGCAAGATGTGTGCGCAAGGATTTAGGCAGATCATCTGGTTAAGCATTGGGGACTGAACCTGAAAAGATTTACGGGACCCTGAGCAAGTTGCTTCAGGCTGGTAATAATTGCGACGCTGCTTCCTCCCCACGTCCCTTATTCACTTTCTCTGCATCACCGCTCTTGTTGAGTTCATCCATCTTAATGAAATATCCATCTTCCGTCTTTCTTTCCTGCTTTACATTTTAGACCTTATGGGGGATTGAAAGTCGTTTTCTCAGCTGGACTCTCGCTAGCCAGAGGCCAACTTTGCTTCCAAGTAAGACTCCATGCAATTTCCCCCATTAGGCATTTGTTTCATTGTCTACATGAGAGCAATAAAACTTATCAGCTAGCTCAATCAAACACATCAGCTGGAAATGTCTTCTCGCTGTGAATGAGCAGATCAGTTTAAAAAATTTAAAAAAAAAATGGTTTCCTCGAATTTTGTTGTTAGAACAGTATGGATGTTTTCTTTGAGTATTAGTCATGGTTTCTATGTCTACATATTTGTGCATTTATAAATCTGGTGCAGGTATTTTAAAGTAAGTACTATCATGATTTGCTTTATAATTAGTTAAGATGTGGGACTGGAGGTGTAACTTTTAGGGGGGTTTTGAGAGTTATAGAAATAGGTACTTTATTCTATCTGCAATGAATTTGAACAAATAACCCCTCTCCAGCAACAATTAAGTTTCCATTCTCGCTTAAAATAAGGGAAAATATATCTATGAGACCTTTTTCACTTATCTAGGATGCTCCCTGAGCTTTGAATGAGACGATCCTTGGTGCAGGTAGTAGCGAGTGAGGGCTTAAGGGAAATAGTTGTGGAAGCAGGAAGCTGGGTTTCACCAGAAACAACCGTGTGTGTGTATAGATTTTATTTTCTCACAATAAATATTCTTGTTATTTTAATGAGTGTTTTATCTTGCAGCTTCTATCGTCTATGGAATATTGAAATATTGAATATTTATTCTCTCCACCCGCCCCACCCCCACCCCCCACATTTTGTGGCCTGTTTGGTCCAGGCCTTGCATATGGTAGTGTCACAGATACTTAGGGCAGTTTATATGTGAGCGTTCGCATCAGATAGCTGACATATCAAGATGGTTTATTTATAATGAATCTTGGGTTGTAGTAGATAGAAACCAACAAAGACCCCTTTATTTCTGGGGTTGTGAAAATTACTTGTCTGTGATAGTAATAATTATTCTTCAACATTAAAAAGCTAGTTTCTCTGAAGAATATCATTAATGTCCCATGCATAAGCACCATACTGTCCAAGCTGAGAGGATCATTAAAGGCGTATTGAGTCAAGTAACAAACGATGTTTGCTTCTGCTCATATGTGGATATAGCATGCAAAAATATTCAAAAACAAACTTCCAGGGCACCTGGATGTCTCAGTGGGTTAAGTGCCTGACTTCTACTCAGGTCATGATTCCTGTGTCCTGGGATAGAGTCCTGCACTGGAGATGCCCTGCTTCTCTGTCTCCCTCTGTCTGCCACTCCCCCTGCTTGGGCTCCCTCTGTCAGATAAATAAATAAAATCTTAAAAAAAAAAAAAAAAAAAGCACACTTTCACTCAACCTTTCAATAAGTGGACATACATCTTTATGAAAAAAGAATATTTATCTTTATTTAAAAGTCAATGAATAAGTATTTTTCAGATATAAGATATGCTTAATTTGTTTTCAAATGTATAGTAACTTATAACACATAAATTTGACAATGACACAAGATAAATAAATGAAAGACCAGTTTAAGATGGAAATAAGAAACCTAGGATGGACACATCAGCTAATGCTGTGGGATTTTCCTCACCCAGACCCAGCCCATCTTACCTTCTGCTTACCTGAAGGAATGTAGCTTTAGCTATTAATTCAATGAACAGATAAATTTAGCATTAACAATTTTATAATCCACAATGAAAGGGACATTCATAGCTGGGCTTTCTGCAGGTAGTACCACCATAATAAATAATACATTTCTTTCCTCCTTCCATACAGTTCATGTGCATTGGTGGTTCAGTGGTAGAATTCTCGCCTGCCATACAGTTCATGTATTCATGTATGTACATATGTATGCATGTAATATCTACTATCTGCAATCAGTGGTATATTTCAAAATGAATATTTTATGTACAAGTACACAAGAACTTATACAACTTATACAACTTATATAACTTACACAACTTATACAAGAACATATAGAAATATAAAGTATATTTGAAGTGTGTGCAAGGGTGTGTGTGAAAAAGATATTAATTTTCCTACAAATAAATGTTCTTGTTAATCAATGTTTTGTCATGTAGACCATATGGTCTATGAGATATTAAAGATCCTTTTTTTCCCTCCACTTTAAAATAGAAAATAATATAAATAAGTTAATTATAAACTTAAATGTCTATAAATTATACGGATTATTGACCATTTGTCCTCTTTAATGGATAGTTTCATTTGACAAGGAAAACCTGCCATCTAAGTTGTAGGGATAAAGTTAGCTTTTGTTTCTGTACAAACTGATTTTTTTAAAAAAGCACAAATAATTCATGCATACAACTCTACAGATCAAGCCTCTTTGGAGGAAGTTTATGGTTTGATAAGAGGGTGGGGGGGTTCTGTTTTATTTTTGTCTTATAGCTGGAGGCATAACACAGCATTTTCTGGCTGTAAAGAGTACTTAGAATTCGAAATTCAAAACATATCGAGGCGCACACACTTCCTGCTGCCTTGCTAACCTATTTTCCAGGGTCATTTTCTTTCAAGTGCAGTTAAATTTTTTCTCTGTCGAACTGAAGTATGTACCAGAGGCTCTTGGGATTTGAGTTCACCATTCCAGACTTTTATCTAGAGCAGGTAGCCTAAGTGAATTTTCCATCTTGCGAAACTCCTGCAGCGAGGCCGCAGAGGGGAAAATGGAGCTAAGTACTGACAGATGTGCCACGAGGCCCCAGATTGTGAATCAGGGGTGCAGGTGGAAAAAATATATATAATTTGCTGATCTTACAGGATATATCTTTCAAAGGGCTAAGCTCTTCACCCTCACATTTTCCGCTGTAATATCTTTCTCCGGAAGGTTGATTTAGTGCCTACGCTTCTCAGCTGACATAGTTCTCCACCCTCCACTCCTTCCTCTCCTTGTTTTCATAAGCAAATTGTAAATTCTCTCTCCCTTTTTTTTTTTTAAGATTTTATTTATTTATTTGACAGACAGGGATCACAAATAGAGAGGCAGGCAGAAAGAGCGAGGAGGAAGCAGGCTCCCCGCCGAGAAGAGAGCCCGATGCAGGGCTCGATCCCAGGACCCTGAGATCATGACCTAAGCTGAAGGCAGAGGCTTTAACCCACTGAGCCACCCAGGGGCCCCGTAAAATTCTCTTTATTCAAGAAGAGTGCTATGGGGGGATGGGGACTAAAAAAACCCCTTCATGTGGATAACTTTTAGTGCTCCCAAACCCTGCTCCAAATTTTTGGTCTTTCTGTAGAAGGTAACCACAGTGATCTAAACTTCCCTCTCTCTGATTCTTCCTTAAAGATATTATTATTATTACTATTATTATTATTATTATTTTGAGTGTTTCAAACTGTAAGAAACAGAGTTTCAGAGAGTTGAGTGACTCTTTGCTATTTAGATTTTAGCTGCTGTGCCTGAAAAGTTATGAGTTTCTACTTGAGGTCTAAATACAGCCCATAGATTTATTTCACTTGGCCTTGCAAATGTTCTACATGTGAATCAGCTGCCAATCTTGAAGAATGAAGAAACACTAGCTTTCCTTGAATGCTTCCATGAACGAGCAACTCCACTCTGCTCTTGAATGGCCACAAAACCCTGTAAGAATTGATCCCAGCCACCACTTTAGAAAGCACAGCCTGCCTCAGATGTGTGGCTCCTGTACTGCCCATTGTTCCCTCCACTTGAGGCCACATCCCTGTCGCCATTTTTCTCTTTCTTTCCATTTTAGCTTCACCTATTTACTTTAACTGCCTGTTCATTGAAGTCATTTGAGTTTTCTGCTCATTCTACCGGGAAGGCAATGATGTAACAAATTTTCTACCAACTCTTATGAATTAGTATGTGCTCGGAGAGATGGATTAAGAATAATTCTGGGGCTCTGGCCTAGCAGCAAAGTATGCCTCCCAGAATTACACTACCTGTCAGGAAAAGCCAGGAGAGCAATCACGCCAGACAAAGCTGACACACACTTGAGATGAAGGACAGCAGGCTTGCCTGAAATTGTTCCATTACAGCAACTGGAAGAGAGACTGGTACTTACTGAACATTTTACATTTAGACAGACGAACACACAGTCACAGATCTTGGCTGCATAATAATCTTGCTAGGCCCGGTTTACAGATGAGAAGCTAAAGTCTAAGGTCTCATCTGATGTGATAAAACCAGTAAATGGCAATCTTAAGGTTTTTTTTTTTTTTAATGATAATTTTTTAAAAGATTTTCTTTATTTATTTGAAAGACAGAGATCAGGGAGGGGTGGGGGAAGCAGGCTCCCCGCTGAGCAGGAAGCCTGATGCGGGGCTCGATCTCAGGACCCCGAGATCATGACCTGAGCTGAAAGCAGAGGCTTAACCTACTGAGCCACCCAGGCGCCCCTTAAGTTTTGAATGTACATCTCTGTTTATTACATTGTACTTCCTTAGTGTTTGAGAAGTTTACCTTTTTTTAAAAATTTTTTAGAGCAGTCAATGAATCCCACATACCTGTAAGCAAAGAATTAGATGCTAAGAGTAAGGCTTTTTAGAGAAATCAATTGCACTGCTCTCATTTATTGAGGGCTTATGACACGTCCATCATGCTGCTCAGTACTTTATAAAGGTTATCTCATTTACCTCTACAATTTCTCAGTTTGTAGGAAAGTATAATCATTACTTTATAGAAGAGGAAACGTAGGTTCAGTGGCCTCAGGCAATATATCTAAGATCACAAAACTAGTAAGTCACTGAGGCAGGATTTATATCCCGAGGGATAATTTCTTCAATGCCTAGTTTCTATGCACTATACCATTAAAGGTCTTTGTTGAAATGTATAATAAAATGAGAATATAACTACATGACCAAAGATAAATCACTGCCATCGCAGTTTTGCCCATGTTTAGTTCTTGAGATTTGGGATGAGATCTCAGCAACTCAGTATCTTGGTTCAAGACTTTCAGTTTCACTTCTGATAAATAGGGAAGAAGTATGTCAACTTGATACAGGATTGAATGAATAAAGTTAAGTTTTAAATGACTGATGACGATCTAGTACCCACAAAGTCTTCTGTTACGAATGGGAATAGAACCTCAAGACATACCTTGAGCGAAAAAGTCAACTGTTACCCTCATTTTAAAGTCTTACCCCAATTTGTAAGTATTTATGCTGGGCTTTACTTAATGTAGATGCCCTATCTTCATTTTTGTCTTTTAAATATTATTTGGGCTAGAGTGCATAGAGATAATTTAAAAAATCATTCCCTGTAGAAAATTTACTTGGTGAAATTAAAAATGACAAAAATCACTCATTAAGAATATGGAACCAGTTCATGGTAAATGGATTTGTGTATGCTATATTTAATGTAGGAGAGATAAGTTGCTTGGGCCAGGAGTTGTGAAACTTTATGACATCACTCCTTGATAGCTCCAGGGATATGGTGGCCATATTTCTCCCTCACTCATGATTACATCTGACTTTTAAATTACCTCCCTGGTTCTCATTTCTTACTTCTGATAAGTATATTCCAATATGCATCTCCATTGTTATTATAACGTTCTAATGTTCTAATGTTAGACTGCAAAAGTTTGATTCAGAAGGGAGGACCTCTTACAGAGTTTTCTTTATTATCTCAAGTCAAAATGGTATTACTCACTTTAGACTTCTTGTTTTCCTTTCTGGACAGCCACTCTCAATATCTGATACAGAAATGTTGAAATGTATAATAAATAGGGAAGAAGTATGTCAACTTGATACAGGATTGAATGAATAAAGTTAAGTTTTAAATGATTGATGACGATCTAGTACCACTTTCACCACAGATTTTACTCATTTTAAAGTAACTTGTAGCAAATGTTTTTTGAAAACACTTATGTGAAATGTAGTATTCTGTGTTGGGAATTATGTTCTCCCTTTATAAGCAAATAGTTATTATCTAGAGCAGTGTTATATGTGTTGCCATTTCTTTCCAGTGGATACTGGGACACATGATCATATAAGTTTTAAACTTTCTTAATGAAGCATTAAATTCAAATATGAATACCAGAAGACTTTGCAAAGGGATGTAAATAAAAGTAACCTGATATTTTATAATACCATAGCACAGATAACTCTGAATAACAGGAAACTATTCTCATCCTTAAAGAATGTAGCATCTAGAAGGAGAGACCAGCCTGTAGATAGGCTGATACCGATTACCTAATAAATGATATGAAAGAGAAACGAGATGATAACAGGATGCCCTACAAGCATATAGTGGTACACCTAATCTAGTTCCTGAGATCTGGGGAGCTGGGTGTGTTGCTAGCATTATAATTCAACATAATGAGACACAGCAAAAAAAGAAGCAGAGACACATGTGAGATGTTCAGCAATGAACTAACTGGACAAAAATATGTAGAGAGAAAAATAAGTGCTAAAAAGATTAATTTACTTGTTCAAGAGCACTTGTATGGTTAATAGAAGTTTTTGCTAATCATAAAAATTGCCATTTTACATATCTTGTTAGGAAAATACATGGATACTTTATTTTTGTTTTTCAATAGCATCCGGTTGCTAAGATTCTGAGTTGACATTGACATGACAGTTTCAACAGCTACAGGATAAGTCTAAAGTATCATTTAACTTACAAAATAATCTTAGTCCATTTAGAGCTTTTTTGGTGACAATAATTAAAAAACGAACACTTCACAATCTGCTATAAGATTCTATTTTAAAGAAGCCAAAAGAAGTGTAAACAGCAATAATGTTATGAGTAAAATCTGTCAGAACTTTCCTTAACAACAAAAACAACAAAATGGAAGGACTTTTCTATTTTAGTATATGTGCTGCCGAAGCGAGCACTGGAAGGACTTTTCTATAGTAGAGTATTGGAACACATCAGTGTGTAAGTTTTTAATTTTCTTAATGAAGCAAAGATCTAAATACAAATACCACAAATACCACAATGAGCATTGCAAAAAATATATATAAATAACCTGAATTATTTTAGAATGTTATAGCTTTGATTTCCTTAAAGTGTGAATTTGCAATAGTTGCATAGTTTTTGCCTCATAATTACATTCTTGGTGTTTATGTCAAATGCAATAATCTAAGCAAAAAAGGTAGGGCACATGGGTGGCTCAGTGGGTTGAGCCTCTGCCTTCAGCTCAGGTCATGATCCCGGGGTCCTGGGATGGAGCCTCTGCTCAGCAGGGAGACTGCTTCCCCTGCCCCTTGCCTGCCTCTCTGTCTACTTGTGATCTCTATCTGTCAAATAAATAAATAAAATCTTAAAAAAAAGAAAGAAAATGTAACTGTGGTTTTCATTTATAAACAAGCATTGATTTTCTACAATAACTCTGATGACAGCCAATGTCAACAATATGAATAGAATAATATCTATATGATCGAGTTTGCAATATCTTGTGAATGCGTGTGAGGAGTAGGGAAGAATAGATAATACATATACTTATAAGAACCTGCTCAACGAACATTAATTCATTAATTAATTAATTAATTAATTGATTTAAAAGATTTATTTATTTGAGAGAGAGAGAAAGGGAGCACAAGTAGGAGGGGTAGAGGGAGAGAAGACTCTATGCTGAGCACAGAGCCCAATGTGGGGCTCAATCTCATGACCCCGAGATCACAACCTGAGCCAAAACCAAGAGTCAGATGCTCAACTGTGCTCCTCCATGAACATTTATCAAACATCTACTGGAACTAGTGCTCATCTCCAGAAATACTAATATGGTCCAGACTTGCTGATGAAAGATGCCCTAAAAGTCATTTTCAAAAGTGTTGTATAGATTCACAGTAAGTTGAGCTCATTCAAGTTAGAGATAACAGAAGTTTAAGAATTGAGATAGCATTTTATATGAATCTTGAACAATGGTTGACAACTGGTAGTCTTTTTTTAAAAATTTTCTTCTGTAGTATTAATATTCATTTTTTTAGTCACTGAAGAACTTTTTAGTATTCTTGGTATAGATCTGTTTCTCTCCTCATATTTCCTCCTCTTCCCTGTTTATTTCCCCATGGTTATGAACATTCTGTATCAGCCTTTAGAATCAATGTTCTTGAACTATAGCAATATAAGATGGTGATATGATGCCAAGGCTCAGCTGAGAGATTATATATTGAAATCATTTTCAAATCAGATATTTTACATTAGAAGAAGGCTGCAAGAATAAAGGTTTTGTCACAACTTGTCAGAAATGTGAATACAGATTGCCACCTGCTTTGGATAACAAGTGATTTTCTAGAGGAGTTGTCTACAACATGGCTGCCTTTATCAGTGTGTTTTCTTCTCTCCCGGCATTGTATTTGTCATTTTTAATATGGGTTTTTGTTATCTATTGCTGTAAAGCAAACAATTTGTTTCTGCATGAAATAGTAAGGATGTGACCTCAAGTTCCTGAAGACAGCTCTGCCTTTTATTTTTCCTTGGGTGTATTAGAAGAAGCTTCATTTCTGACTATTTCATGTAAATCTAAATCCTTCTATACATTTATTTTAATACATTTGCTAACAAATTGGATTATGAATATAACTCCAGAAGCTATCTGTTCTAAGTTTGGTCATAGCAAAATAACTATTATTATGGCATAGTCATAAAAGGAAAAAAAGGAAATGTTCCACCATTTATTTATGTTTTTCTCTTACTTTTTTTTTTAAGTTTTTGTTTTGTTTTGTTTTGTTTTGTTTTTTAAGTGATCTCTGCATATAATGTGGGGCTTAAACTCATGATCCCAAGATCAAGGGTCATACACTCTTCTGACTGAGCCAGCCAGGTGTCCCCAAATGGTCTAATATTTACATGGAATAGAGCTTAAAAATATTTAAAAGGCTTTTGAAAATGAATAGGAAATGGATAGATGCCTAAGCTGGGCTTGAGTCCGTTATTTACAGCAAGTGACTCAAAATGTTGATTTTCCTGCCACAGGGGAACATCAACGCTTATAAAGAAAAAGATATTGACTTAAAGCAAATGAGTTAGAAGGGTACACCAAAAGCTTTTCCATGGTTAAGTTAAAGTTTGATGAAGAGTTGCTCTTCTCCTTATGAAACAGTAAATTTGACTTTATGTACTCTAGAGTTATATGATACAGTCCTTAGCAAACTCTGGTACTATCCTTATTGTTTTTATATTAACATCTTAAATCCTCACAATCACACTATGAAGTAAATATAGTTATTATCCTTATCATTTTATAAAAGAGGAAATAGAGCCCCAAAGGGCTTAAGTAATTTGCTGAAAGCTATGTGGTTATTAAGTACTAGAAGCAGATTAAAACTTATATAGTCTGGCCACAGATTCTCTCTGCTCTTAGCCATTTCATTATTCTCTCTAATGATACACATGGTCCTTTTTAAAGTTAAATAACATAACCTAAATGTTTTGTACTTTGGTAGGACAAAGCTTTAAAAAACCATAATGAATTCTTATGAATATTAAAATAAGGAATTGTATTGTTCTAAGGCAAGAAACCTGTATGAATCACTAATGACACAGTGTTAAGAACCCTTGTTTTTCAGTGACCATTTTACAAAATATGTATTATTAATATTATAAGCAAAGATCTTTTCTAGTTAACCAAAGAAGAGATATTTCCCCAATAATGGAAATAAGGTTGTGGTCTCTTGGACAGAAAAGCAGTCAGAGATACACATGGACTTGGAGCACTCATTGCAACATTATGTATTTTTTTATCCTGATAGAGAAAAGGAACTTTATTTCTCCTATTACCATTATAATAAGATAGCACAGATTTAAAAAGCACAACAAAACAATCAAAACAGAAAAAACAAAATCCTTAAATGTTCTTATTGGGCACACTTCCTATAGAAGTCTAACAAAATCAGTAGACATTTGCCAAAAAATATCAATTATGTTGTGTTACAAAACTTCAGTTTGCTTAAACAGTATACTAACCAAATAATTTATGTAAACTCATTACACTCATAATTTAGGTACATACCTGAATAGCTACGTTTATATAATAAGTAACTAAATTTTCGAAGAGGTTAAGTGACTTGTTTAAAATTATGTAGTATAGAGAAAATGGGCTTTCAATTCAAAGGCATGCCATGAATCCTGTGAGTCATCTTAGCTTCCTGTTCTAGGCAGTCATCTTTCAGATGCCTAATCCATGTGTATCACAGGTTGGGAGGTACACAGCTAACAAACTAAGAATCTGTACTCACGGCACTTACCTACAGCTGATAGAGGAGAAAAACAATTTATTGTAGGTCCTGTGCTCATAAAGATCAAAGGTGAGTTAATGAAGTACAAAGGGCCAGGGAGTTATGGCGAATGTGAAAATTATTATATAGAGAGTGTTCGGCAGAGGCTGTGCTGGTAGGAAAATCCAGAGGAAGCCATTTCAAAGCCCTCGATCTTAATCATTCAGACAAACTGACCCCAACCTACAGCATTTTCCACTCAAGAAGAAACAGATTCAGAGAGTCTAATTAATCATATTGTCTTACGTGTGGTTAAGCCATTACTTGCAATATATATAATATATATTTATATGTATAATACATAATATATATTAAGTCTGCAAAATGGGTAGAATTATGGCATTTCTAATTAACAGAATGCAATAAGCTGTTAAGAAGTAATCACAAATCAATAAATCAGGCCTTCAAGTAAGATTTATTACACAATGAAAAAATGCAAATGCCAAGCACCTTGGAGAATTACTCAAATTTACTAAGAAATAAAATTATATTAAAAAGCTAATACTTAACGCCTATCCACTTGCCAAAAATACAAAATGAAGTATCCAAAATTGACGTAGATTCCAAAAATCAGACATTCTCTAGAAGAGGTGATGGCAATGTAAATTAGAAAAACTTTGTTTTTTCCTGGAAGGAATGGCTAGATGGATGGATGGCTAGATAGATAGATAGAGAAATTGTACATAGACTGATAGGTGGAAAGACAGAATAAAACATTGTCTTTGAACAGGGCTCAATTTTAATTCTACCATTTAATTTTAAGGTAGTCTTGACAATTCATAAAACAATAATATCGGACTTACTAAGAACATAGATGAAGTAATTAATGTAAGGTTTCTAACCTAGAACATAGTACAGTAAGCACCCATGAAATATTAACTATTACTATTATAAAATACATAATGGTATATTCTGTAGCCATAAAATCAGCTATGAATTTTTGGCATGCTAAAATATTTATTACTGTATTATGGATAAATAAAAATTGTAGGTCATAAAACAATATTTATGGTATGATTTTACTTTGTAAAAATAATTATATTTATTTTCTCACATATGGCATTTATGTTTCACTATTTAACTAGATTAAACTGTTTTATTTATTATCATAGTTCCCTAATGAAACAAATGGAATGAGAGAAATAAATAATACCAAAAGAATTAACAGAGTTTATTTGAGTGATCAGATTACATGTGATTTTTAATTTTTTTTCATTTATTCCCTCACATACTGCTTTTCAACTCACATTATCAAGCATCTACACTTTGCGAGGGCTCTGTTTCAGATGCTGTATATCTGTGGTCTGTGGGTCAAGGTCTCTGCCTGATGGGGCTTTCACTGAGGGGGATAGCTGACAGGTAAATAAATTCATTTGTAAGATAATTTTCACAGGGTTAGGGTCTCAGGATCATGAAACAGAGTACGGAGGTAGAAAGTGACTGGGTGGTGTGAGGCAGACAGAAGTTCCTATGTATAAAGCACGGTAAGAGATCTGAGGAGTTAAGAAATAAACTGAGACCAGGCTGAGGAGAGGCAGACACGGGTCAAAGTCCTGAAGGGGAACAACGAGGGCCTTTGCCCATGTGACGTTGGGAGCAAAGGGCCTCCAGAGCAGAGGGGAGTGGAAGTTAGACAGCTGGAGTCAGATGCTAGTTCTTCTTAATACTCCTGTTGATTTTAGTATTTTTCTATATAGACATGTTACATATTTCCAGGTATTTTAACTCATAGTATGTACAGATCTGTGCTGTTGTAAGGGACAGACATAACAAGTATAAAAGTGTTTATCAACAAAATGAGAATAGCAGAAAATTAAGTAGGAGATGTATTATAATTATATGATGTGCAAATGCACACGCATTTGGGCAATGACTAGAAGATATCAAAGCACATAATTATGTTTGAGTGGATTAATAACTTTTTAAAAACTAAATCCTTTAAGCTTTCAGCTAATTAATTTTTTACAGTAAGGTAAGGGAAAAATCATGTTATTTATTCCCTTCACAAACTTCAGAAACCCCTTTTATCTTTCACTTCAAAATTCCTGTAGGCTATCATACTTCTCTTTATTATAATGGCCTGGTTTCAGATTACTAATAAATAAATCTGGACTTATTTATTGATAGTTCTCCTGACTATGTATTTAAAAAAAAGTGACAATGTAAGGCCCCGTTATTCCTTAAAGAATTGTATGGTTTGGCTACCTCAGTATAAGTGATGACAGGGTGCCTGGGTGGCTCAGTTGGTTAAGCGTCTGCCTTTAGCTCAGGTCATGATCCTGGAGTCCCAGGATGGAGTCTTGAATCAGGCTCCCTGCTCAGTGGGGAGCCTGCTTCTCCCTCTGCTCTTCACCCCACTCTCTTGTGCTTGTGCTCTCTCTCTCTATCTCAAATAAATAAATAAAATCTAAAAATAAAAAATCTTCTGTGATGATACATCCTTCCAAAATATTATGCAAGGTTTAAATTCAGTTAACTTGACACAGCAAGTTTTGGGATAAAAATAAACTTTTTGGGATCCTCTTTGACATATTAATAACTAAAACTAGAAATTATAATCACTGCCTGAATATCTTCCTACAAGATAAAATGAAATGTTACATGATTTGAAGTTAGGGAGTTTAATTTTTCGATGTGACCTTGTTACAGAAAACCTGCACTGAAATTTTAAATGGCTGGAATATAATGACAGAAGCAAATTTAACATAGAAAAGTTAGAGCACACATAGAGGATAATTTTAATAATTGTGTTTGACAAATGAGACTAAAGTACCTGATTTATCTTCTGAAAGCACTAGTCAAGATCCTATATATTACATATTTTTAAAATATGGGCTTTAGATAGTTTTAATACACATTATACTTGAGAGTAGCTTGATTCCTATCTGCTGAGGACTGATACATTTATGAACAACTGTCGTATAGAGATTTCTATAACTTTGTGCCTATGGGTAACAGTACTATCCTGTACCCTTAAAAATCTGTCAAGAGAGTAGATATAAGTGTTCCTACCACAATACCATTTTAAAAAAGAATATAGATGGATATTTATACTACCATGATACTGAAATAAGAAAAGAGATTGATTCAAAAAAGAAATTATGAGCAATTAGTGCAATTTTCATGGAGAGTTGTGGTTGTCCCCATTTTTATCAGGGCTCAGATCTATGTGCGTTTCTTTATATTTGATTCCTTTTGATTCTCATTCATGCACATGGAGTTGCTACAGTAACGAAACATTTGAAAGCTCAGAGTTGGTTACTTCTCTGATTTCATATGCAGGAACTTAAAAGTGTTACTATTTATATATGGTAACTAATTAATTGTCCTGGCTACTGTGCATCATGATCTGAACGTGGAAGAAATGGATAGCAGTAAAAGACTGCAAAAATACACATACAGGATCTTGCCTGTATTTCCTCGTTAATTTCTACATTTCCCTACTCAATTTAATAACATACTTACAAAATATTTTCTCTTGTAGTGGCCTCAACCCAGAGTGCCGTCTCCTCGGTTTAGTATAGTGCAGGTAGTTGTATATTGGACAGTTAGCTTTTTTCCCCGAATACATTAGGACCGAATACAGTCAGGTGTGGGGGATGCTTGATCAGTTTTCCTTTCTCTCTGACATGAAAAAAGATGTGAAGGACTGAGCACCTTATCTTCTCCCCTCACTTGGGAGTTTTAGAAGAGGGCATTGAAGTCCGGCCGATTTTATTTTCTGTTGCAGAGTCCTGCAGGCCAGGAACTAGGTCAAAAACTGCTGCCCTTCTGTGAACAATTTCTTCTGGTGATCAGATAGGAAAGGCTTTTGATGCTTGTTCTGTGAGTTAGGAGTCCAGCAAGTGGAAGCCAACGCTGCTTGTGGTCTTTGGCATGTGAACTTGAATAAAAATATTTCACAGAGAAATTCCCAAGAGAATCTATCTAGTCCACTTTAATCAGCCGAAATTTTGAGACTAAAGTTCTGGAGAGAAGCTTTCAGACAGTCAGATGCTTTCAAAGTTAACATGTATTTTGAAATTGTTGTATTTTAGGAGAACTCCAAGCTATAATTCAATATGAGAAAGTGACTGGCGTATCTTTCTATTCTATCAAAAGTCAAAATTTACAAATGTTCGTTTTGTGCAAATGCACATGATTGAGGGTAGCCAGTAAGTATTAACAAATGGAAGGAATAGAGTCAAGGAAGATTTAGCCTGAATATGACAAATTAATAACCCTAAAAATTATTGGCTATATAATTGCTTCCCAGAAGATGTGGCAAAATCTCTACTCCTAGGTCATTTAAGAAGGCTGACTTGAACAAAATGCTTACACTGTGGGCTAGGCCAGCTAATAGGTTTTGGCTCTTTCCAATTCCCAAACACTGTTGACTGTACATAGAATATCACAGTTATTGCTTTAGGAAGTCCTGAGAAGGGCAAAACTCTCTGTAATCCTTGGAGGAATGGTGGTGTTGCTATTATTACGACGGCTTCTCTAGTTGTGAAACTAATGGAAGAGGCACAAATTACAGACATTTGGCAAGGGGAATAGTTTCATTTTCTATTATTCTTCCCTATTAGCTACCAATTCCCGTTCCCTACTCACATTAACCCTGCCTGACAGTCCCTAGAAATTTAAGTGTTTATTAGGTCCCAGGCTTCTATACACTGTCAGGGGTACTTTCTCCAGTCACCAGTTCCCCACCACAAATAAGAGCTCTGCATGTGGGGCTGTGACCTGTGGAACGTGACTTACTCCTCTTGGAGTTCAGTGGCTGTCTTTGGAGCTTACCCTCAGATAAGCTGCAAAAGCCTTGGGCTCTGTGGGTAAATTACACTGAGAACAAGAAGGAAGAAAGAGATGTAGCTATTCAGAGGCTGGAGTCAGCCAGTCCTTAGCCAGGTGTTTCTGTCGTTGAGGAGCTTTGAGCATGGAAATAGCAGCATGGCAGCAAAGCAAGACCTCCTGAATAATTCATCACTGCCCTATATACACTCTTGGAGGCTGTATTCTTATTTATGAACATGGATGATACTGTTATTGATTGCAATCCTCACCGAGGCATTTCATTAACTAGGAGGTCTGTCTGTTTGCATATGCTTTGTTTCCACGAGAGTTTCCTTGTATTCGAACTGAATTTATAGCTGAAGTAAAATTAAACAGAATTGTCTAACAATTCTGGCTCATTCTACAATCAGGAAGGGGATTCGAAATGGTTCCCTCTTGATACCCAGAGTGTTAAATCATTTTACTCCACTAATTGTACTGTGATCTGAAAGTGTGATGAAAAAGACCCCAAAAAAGTACTCTCTCCAACGATCTCTCTACCTGCATCATTTACCACCGTTGTTCCAGATAGATTATCTGAAATTTCAAATAAATTTTCCCAGGGTATTTGGATTTCAAAGATGCTTAAGATATCTAAGTGACTAGACAAATTGCTTGAATGCACCACAAACTAGCTCCTAACCACATTAATTCAAAGGGTGTGAGAATTCAATTGTGCTCAGCATGGCATGAATGTTCGGAGGGAATCCAGAGTCTGCCTCAGTAGGACAAATTGTTCTCTTAGGTGCCTATGAGCAGAAGCAACCTTTCTTAAGAGGAATTACGAATGACACTTGTGGCACATGATATTGTAGTAGCTGATTAAAGTGAAATGCTCATTTATATCCAATAAAAGTGTGGTAGTGTAAAGGGTGCTACAGCCTGAATTTTGTTTTGAGTCAAGATATTCAAAACATTAGACTAAGATGCTCTAAGAATAACATTAGACTATGTGTGACTGAAATCAAAACAGAAATATGCAGACAATTTTTATTGCAGGAGAGGAAACTCGGGAAACTTTTGGAGTATTCCAAACATCTCTGTTGCATTTTGTTGCTGTTGTGGATGATGATTTGTTTGTTTGAAACCTGTAAGTCTGAAAGGAAATGAACCACAAGAAACTAAGAGGGGTCAGATTTCTCAGGTAACAGTAATGCTCATCCGAAGAAGCCCTTCCGACTGCCTTTGAGCTGCAGTGCTTTGACAATAGAAGAAATAAGAAAGAAGTTCACATCAGGATTTGATTCACTTGCACAGTTACAAAGAAACTCAAAATTCTAGCAACCATGCTAAAAATAGGGGAAAAGTAAACAGGCAAAGACTTCTTTCTTACAAAAGAAAATATTTTGGTTTCATACTTTACTTATGTCTTAAACAATATTATTGGTTTTATTTGCACTAAGTGATACTAATTTTTTTTTTTCAATGAGGTTTATCTTTTTCTGGAATGAACTTGTTTTTCAAGAGTTCAATTACAGAATGAATGAATTCTCTAAGAAGACATGTTGCCAAGTGTTAGGCCAAAAGTTATTCAACACTTGTCCCGTTAGTCATTTCTCTAGTTACCTTAAATGGGAATGTTTTCCCATTTAAATGTTTTCCCTTTTAAATGGGAATGTTCAAATAAATTGAAAATCTAAAAGAATATTTTATCTTTCAAAAAAAATTTTACCTTCACCTTCTGGGGTGCCGTCTGAGCTCCATTCATGAGGTTCAAGAACTCATCCTATCGATTTTTTTTTCATAAATTCTGTTTGATTTCCGCAAGTGCTAAGAAGGGCCGGTGTGCCCAATAGTGTGCCAGATGTGATGGACCACACTGTCTCAAGTCATGTTCTTCCTGTGTTAAAACACTTCAGTGGCAAACCTTTTCTTTTGGAACAAATTCTAAATTCCTAGGCATGGTTTTTATGCCCTTATGTAGGTTGCACTGCTCTCAAACTTTGTCAGTGATAGTGTCGGGTTAACTTAAAGTCACATGTCTACAGGAGTCAGGACAGATGATCACTCTACATGGTGACCTGCTTCTCTAACATCCTCCCATTCAAATCCCTTTCTTCCTTCTTTCCTTTCAACAATTTTCAGTTGTATGATCTTGGAGAAATCATTTTATTTTGCTGATGGTTAATCTCTTCGTTCACAAGAGAGGAGAAATAATATATTTCTTTTTTTTTTCTTTTTTTCTTTTGAAAGGTAAAGATAGTGTCCCTGGGCTGGTGTCTTTCTTATTGTCCATGAATAGAGTGATACTTTTTCCCTTTTTCTCTTTCTAAGTGTGACATAATTTTGGACTACAGGCAGACAGTTATTTCCTCTTGCTGATAGGAACTAAACTAGTATAATTTCAACATGGCAGTCTGTGTATCTTTTGTCTACAGCATTCATTCAGTGCTCCTAAGGTTGGATAGCTACAATAAAAACACCATAGAAGGGAAGTCCCACTTATCATGTCTCATAAATGGTAAAAGCTGTAACAAAAACTTTTTTTTTTTTTTTTTGTATCCATGCTTCGGGCTTTCATCCTTTGAGAGATTAAAAAAAAAAACAAAAAAAAAACAAAAACTAAAACACTAAAAAAGAAATTCAGTGTTTCTCATTTCTGCTATTTGCTACATAAACATTTGAGCCCAGGTTATGGAAATTAATTGACATTTTATTCTATTAGCTTGTATAGTAATCCCCTCTTATCCATGGTGGATATGTTCCAAGATCCCTGGTGGATGCCTGAAACCACAGATAGTACCCAACTCTCTCTCTATACTATGTTTTCTGTACACATACCTATCTATGATAAAGTTTAATTTATTAAAATAAGCACAGTAAGAGATTAAAACAATCATAGTAAAATGGAACAATTTTAACAATCTACCGTAGTAAAAGCTGTGTGAATGTGGTCTCTTTGTCTCTCAAAATATCGTATTGTACTGAACTCACAGTCCTGTACATGTGAGATGATAACATGAAGCGAGGTGAACACAGACACTGTGATGTAGCGTTAGGCTGCCATGGGCCTTCTGTGGATATGTCAGAAAGAGGATCATCTGCTCCTGGACTGTGGTTGACTGTCAGTAACTGAGGCTTCACAAAGTAAAACTGCAGATAAGGGGGCACTGCTCAACTGTGTGAATCAAAATGAAGAAGCAGATGCATTTACTTTCTTTGGGCCTAAAATAAATGCTGATACCCTTATCCTTGTAACTCGTCTCTTAGGAACATTAAAAGGTCTAGTGATACCAATTATGCCAATTATAAGAATGTGTATATGATGTACTACAGAAAGATATGGTAATTATCATTATTTTAGAGGAAAGCTTAAGATTCTGACATTCAGTTACCTTTGTAAGAAGTTTACTTTTAAAATCACTTCATCTCATTTGGCATCTAAACCCATCACAGATGCTCTATGATTTTATGTTTTTAATTAATGTCAACCCCCAGGTTGCAGTGAGAGTTGTCTGATTTCCCTGCCAGAGCCCAGACTGAGAGAATTATGCTGGCAATGAAGAAATGATGATGCCCATTAAGGTTTCAAACTCAAGTCTGAAACTTTAACAAAAATCTGCGCCTGCTTATGTGCTACTCTTATGGTTGTCTTCTGCTAAGGGCCCTTCTCTGGTCACTAGAAAATATCTTGAATAAATATTTTCACTGAAAAACAGATAACCTTCATAATTATATTACTACTTCATTATCTTATGTGGCATGTCTTATCCAATTCTTATTCAGTCTTATTCAGTAAAAGAAATTATTTGAAATTATAAGCACTTTCATATGATTTTACATGGGTTTGAGAGTCAGTAGAGTTTCCTCACAGTGTAGGCTGTGGTATTATCATATAAGTGTCATCCCAGAGACTTTCAGAAAACTGAACATTCTTTAAGCTGCTGGGAGAAGTAGAAATAATCATTCTTAGATTTGCTGCTAATGTCATTTACATTCGTTCATTTAAATTATATTATCTGAGCACTTACTGGATCTATGTCTTTGAAACATGAATATCTCAACAACAACTAAAAGCCAGCTGTCAAGAAATTTATAGTTTAATAGAGGAGATTTTTAAATTACATAAATCCAGAGAGTGATAAGTGGCCCAGGTGATTATCTACCTATTATTTTCTCTCTATATATATATAGATATAGATAAAGGTATAGTGTCAAGTACAGATAAATATAAAGAGGTATGATGCAGTTAAGATCTATTAATGCCCATAAAGGAGTGTGTTTCTTCAATCAGTTAATATTCCATATATGTCAGACATTGATGTAGGCACCAAGGATACAGAGGATAACATAAAGGTAAGCAACTTATTTTATAAAGCAAAGAAGGAAATAAATAATAATAATAAAAAAGAATATCAGATAACATTAAATATTCCAAAGAAATGTGTTAGAGATTGAGAAGAAGGACATATGATACAGGCTGGCCTCCTTAATGATGTGGTCTTGGAGCTGAGCCTTGAAGGACGAAATTGGCCAGCCGCATGAAAATCAGGGAAGTGGATGTTCCAGGCAGTAAGAACACGCTCAGAAGCTCTGAAACTGTCACATGTTTGCCTGTTGTATTTGTATTTGAGTTGGATTCTTAGTTATTGATAGAATTCAGATACCTAAAGGCAGATGAGTTTGGTATTGCTTTTTTTTTTTTTTTTTTTTTTTTTTTTTTCCATAAAACAGCTTCCTTTTGTTGGTTATTTCAGAGTCCAATGTTTTACTCCTCTTTGTACAGTTCTTAGCATTCTGGATATTTCCTTTAGGGTATCTAACTTCTGTCAACAGTGAGTAATTCCTCAGCAAATACAGAAGGAAAAAGGGGACTGGCCCTGGGAGGTAAATAGAAGATGGCTTAAAAATGAAATCGCCTAGGGGCGCCTGGGTGGCTCAGTGGGTTAAGCCGCTGCCTTCGGCTCAGGTCATGATCTCAGGGTCCTGGGATCGAGTCCCGCATCGGGCTCTCTGCTCAGCGGAGAGCCTGCTTCCCTCTCTCTCTCTCTGCCTGCCTCTCCATCTACATGTGATTTCTCTCTGTCAAATAAATAAATAAAATCTTAAAAAAAAAAAAAAAAAAAAAAAAAATGAAATCGCCTAATGGAACACATCATGCGTCTAGCGTATGCTCCATTGTTATAAAAAAATACAAGAATGTTTGCTTTCCGTACATTTGGTGATGACGATGAAGATTATAATCCAATCGTGACATAAAGAAATTGTGTTTTTTACACCTCTGTCTTTCCTATGTGGAAATCTTCCCAGGCTTCTGTCATGCTGCAGCCTCTGCTACAGTAATATCAAGTAATCACTTAGCCAAAGTCTTATAACAGATTTTAAAATATTAGAAAAGCCTGAAGCAGTGAACTGTCTCTGAAAAACTTTTGAAAGATTTAAAAGTGATGCTGGAATTACTTGGGCCTGCTGACCTATTGCTTTCAGGTCCAGACAGTTTTAGTTTGCTCCTGAAAAATAACAGAGATGAGTTTTAAAAGGCAGATTAGAGAGAAACCGTGAAATACCCGATAAGCTGGGAATGGATGCCAAAACACAAAATTGAAAATCACATGCATAAGCAGCAAAACCCCTTTGACAAAAGACACATTAAGAGAACACAATGGAAATTAGGTAAAAAGAAATCATTATAGAATAACATTTCTTAATATAGCAGAAGTTACCAAAGCAAGATAGTGTCTCTGGCATATTCTAAACTGTCAGTGGATTATTTTATTATTTTATACATTTACTTTTTACATCTTCTTTGAGAACTTTTTGTCATTTCAAGTTTCTGTTTATTTTTATTCTCTTCCTCCCTACATTTGTTTCAATTCGATGCACCAATTCCTTTTAAATTAGTTGCATAAAACAATATATGCCTTGAGCAAGATGCCAAAGTATATGTGTGTGTTCATTGTGTGTCTTTAATTTTAAGGTCACAACAAGGCCAAATGAGACTGCTATTGCTTTTGTCATTCATACAAAATGATTTCCTTTGGCGATTTAGTTATTTCAGGGTGAACTACATTTTTCATCAGTGCCTATTATACTGTAAATGTATTTTTTTTCCAACAAATGGTAAATCTCCAGTTACTGTAGATAAAAATGTCATAGAAAGAAAAAAACCCTGGGTAAGCAAAAGGATAGATATTAAAGATTTTTTTTTTAATTGTATGAACTTCATCAGCATCTGTGGAATCCCCTAAGTGTGAAAAGTATTTCAAAGTATACAAGGATGAAAATGATATAGCTTTCGTAGGTGAGAAGCTCATAGAGCTCACTATTTTGCAATAAACATATTGCAATTTGCAATATGTTTAAACAAGTAAATGTGTTGCGAGAAGTGGTGTTTAATATTGTGGAAGGGACAACTAGCAATATTAGAGAAGAAGGTTTAGAAAGAAGAGCTTGGCCTGGGTCATTGGGCCGTGAATGTACCCTCGGGCACAAAGGATAAGGGGAGTGGACGGCATGGCCACACAGTCCCAAGGTGAGAAAGAGGCACAGGGCAGGTTCAGGGGGCATTGACTGGGGTTAGTTGCAGAGGTATGTGCACACCAAGGTTTGGGGGCCAAGGAGGTAGCTAACCACTTCTCATCCACAGGAAGAGATGGAATCATATATGCATTTTGCTAGAATGCACTGCTACATCGAGATCTAAGCCTCAGTCCTTTAATTAACATCCTAGATTTACTCTTCCTGGGTATTTACAATGTAAAACTCTCTCATTTTCCTCATGCTTATTTCTTGAGTACAGCTTTGAAAAAGGTTCCCCCCAGTAAAGTGAGTTTTGCATTAACGATGGCTCCTTTTTCATATTGATTGATAGAAGGCTTTATTTTTTTTCATCTTGTTGGGGAAAAAAAAAAAAGTGCTGTTTTTGTTTTAATAGTACAAAGACAAGACAACATGCCTTTGAACAAAGCTGATATTCCCTTCTTTCCAAAAGAGCATCAATCATTTTGAGGCAGCAGGTATTTTCTTGAGATGCTTAAGCATGTCATGTATAAGGGGTTTAATCAGAGATTTCGAAGTATTCTGTTATGTACCCAAATAGATGCAGATTTCAACTGATTTACTGTTGTTGCAAAATTGAAGAAATGCTAAGAGATTTAGGTTAGAAAACATATGTTGTTCATAATTCTTTCTTCATCAATGAGGTAAAATCAGAAGTCTAGCAATGTCATGCTTTTTACTCTGAAAGGTACAGAGAGGCCTTAGGCACAAGTGGATTTCTGGAAGCAGCAGATTTCATAAATTTGAACTAAATTGTATCAGGCATGGAGAGCTGCCAAGTTCTAATTCATTAGTTCACTGTTTGGCAGAGTTCTGCTTCCTATCGACAGTGAAGCATACAGGTTTCTTGTGGGGGTATGGAATGTTCTCACTTCCAAAAGGCGGCTTGTGCTTTTGTTTAATGTAAAATGTGATTCTTAAAACATAGTGCAACACAAAAGATCTTGTAAGTTCTCTACATACGAGAAGATGAAAGTTTGGGGCATTTGTGAAATACTATAATTTCTCTTATGTAATTTGGGATAAGTGTTTTAAGAAGCGAAACATATTCTTAAGAATTTTTGACTTCACGTGCATCATCCTGCAACACATTGTGCTCTTTGGCCCAGTGACGATACGGGAAGCCTGAGTGCACCCAAGCCATGGTGACTTAAAAATGGGTGTGATCCCAAATTGAGTGCAGATGTTCCCTTTAGCTCTATTCTGGTCACTACTTTCTGAGGTCTTTACAAGGCCTTAAAAGCCTTAAGTCCCTGAGCTTAGTGACATTTTCTCCTGATTATTATTTGCCTCAGTTTTGATTGACTGAAAAGATAATTTTTTTTCTTCCTCAAAGTATTGAGCAAAAAGCTTTCCCAGCTTCAGAAAGGGCAATATTCCCCATTGTTAGTTGCTGTGGGAAATGAGGCCTTGGATCAGATGAGGTCTTCCAGTTCTAACGTTATAGGACTGTAGAATGCAGTGCTTCCTCTTAGATTTCCTATCCAACTCGGAATCATGCCCATTTCTCTCAAACCAATCATGAAAGAAGTTATAGCTATTGATTTGCCAGAAGAAACTAACTCTATCCCCTTGTACTGTTCAGACACATACACCCACATCCAGCAACCCATAAGGAGAAATGGCGAGGGAGTTAGGGAATACACTACATTCCTTCACTACATTAAATATTAATAGCCATAAAGAGGAAGGAAGAAATGTTATTTTTTTCTTCAAGTATTTTTTTTTTTTGGTCACCTGCTATATGCAAAGTGTTGTATTAAGCTGCAATGGGAGAGTATAAAAATGAGAAAGGATTCTGTCTTTCTCGTCAGAAGTTTGTCTCTAGTAGTAGCAGAAGACACAATAAGTGGTCCTATTTCAAGACAGTTCAGAGATAAAAAAAAAAAAAGGAATCCTAGATATCCATAGAATGAATAATTTTGAATAGAAAGGCCAAAGAGACCATCAAAAAAAGGATGAACCTTTCACTATACTTCGAAAAAGTGGAGGACTTTTCTGGGTTAAAATAGGTAAAGGCAGAGGACAAGACCATGTACAGCGGAAGTCATATGTGGTGAAGGCTGAAACCAGTTTTTCCATAGATTAAGTTTTGTTTGTGGAGTGTACAATGGAGAGTAATTGGAAGGTTTGGGGAAGGTGAGAGTCACAATTAAAATTGGTGAGGCATGGTTAATCTAGTGTAAGCAGGTGGGTTGGATTACAAAAAGATTAGTTACTAACTCTGCTTGGGAATAATTGTGCAGGGAAAAGATATGGTCTTCCTGGAGTTCTTGTCAGATGAAAGAACAGCACTGAATGCCTATGCTTACAAGGAAAAAGTTCTAGTTGCTCTGTTTTCCAGTGTTTGTTTGTTTGTTTGTTTGGTAAGTTAAAAACAAATATGCATTTGAAGGATCACAAATTCTAGAAGGACAGATCTGTCTTAGGACTTTTCCCACATAATCCCTCATGTTAATATTCCCTCAAAAGATCTAGCAATATTGATGGCATATAGTTGCTCCATAAATACAGTTGCGGGCTTACTGGTATCATACAGTAGATAAGGGCAGAGCAGTGGGTGCTGAGGTTGGAGTACCAGCTTGAGGAGGAAAACTATAGTCCTACTTGCAGCCCTATCATAGATGCTCAAAAAAAGTTTGTTTCTTTGGATGATTCCATTCTTAAATAGAACTGATAAGATCATGGGATAGTTTTGTATTCTAGGAATCAAAAACTTAATGTAATATACTTTTGATGATCAAAGGAACTTGCCTATTTATTACATTCATCGCTGAATAGTTTTCTGTGGCTGTATTTTTGCAATTTAACATGTAAACTCAAACCTTGAGGAACATGAAACCTCCGGGCCTTGATCAATTTTTTTTTAAGACTTTAATGGTAAATAAAAATGTCTTTATGACAAGTGTAAAGAATGTAGAGAAGGACTTCAAAGGACCTGGAAGAAAAATATGACTGAAGCAAGAAATGCCAAGTTTTAAATGCAAATGAATATGTTGATTGATTCAGAAAAGTGGTAATTTTAAAGAGAATGTTGGTTTCCTTTGCCTTAATCTTCTCATTTAAAATTAAAACTTGTACAAGCATTCTAACCAAATGCTGGTTATTGCATATAACAAGGAACAACATAATTACTTTTTACTTTTTTCTTTTTTTCCTTTTCTGTGTCTCATTGCACATGTGCACGCTGCTGTTACCTAGGAGAAGAAGCAGTGTACATCAGCTGTAAAAATCCAAAGAATAGAGGAAATTCCTGTAATTGGTCCCTAACTGTCTGGGGAGGCTGCTTCACACACAGAAATGGTCTTGAACAAATCTTATTCTGTAGTATGTTTCCTTCAAATCACAAAGGGGAAGAAAAAATACAAATTCCAATTAATGTAATTTTGCAGGAAAAAAAAAAGATATGGAAGGTATTCTTAACATCCTAGATATGCTTATAAATTCTCAAAGCCACTGAGACTTAGTGACTTCTGAGGACTTAAAGTATGTTAAAAAGATAGACCCGCATTTAAATGCTGATCTCAACTTTTCACTGGGGACCACTAAAAAGCCTTTCAGAAGAAAAGGACAGGATCAGCAAAACATGAAATCATTATAGCAGCAGACTCTCTAGGTCTGTTTTATATTATACTTTTTGAAAAAGACATTTGTTTAAGGATATGATAGTTTTATCCTGCATGTAATGCATGCTCATTTACCGGGGGGGGGGGGGGAATGGAGCGAATTGGAGGAGTAGGATGGAATACTAGGACTGTGAGTTTACAGACCAAAAAAGCAAGAGAACTGGCCCAGACCCCAGTTATTTCTTAGCAGTTCATCTGTGAAGGTATTTTTCTAATACCTAACGAGGGCAAAAAAAAGAACAGTAGTCTCTGCTTGTAAATGTGTCCCTGAAATATAAAGAAATTATTTTGGCTGTTGAAAAGTTGGCTGTCATGGAAGAGTCCCCAAATGTCCTTGCCTTCTTTCAAAATCACTCCATCTTAGTTGTTATTCCTTTTTGGTTAAAAACAACAACAACAAGGGGCACCTGGGTGGCTCGGTGGGTTAAGCCGCTGCCTTCGGCTCAGGTCATGATCTCAGGGTCCTGTGATGGAGTCCCACATCTGGCTCTCTGCTCAGCAGGGAGCCTGCTTCCTCCTCTCTCTCTGCCTGCCTCTCTGCCTACTTGTGATCTCTGTCTGTCAAATAAATAAATAAAAAAAATAAAACAACAACAACAACAATACTGAATGCGGTACCCTCTTCAATCTCATTAACACAGCTGTGAACATTAGCCCAAGAGATCACTTTAAGTGAGAGGAGCGTGTTCTCCCTCCAGCAACAGCACAGGGTGTGTGGTTAGATGCAACCACATGCAACAGCATATTAGTGCTATCCTAATAAATATATGCGATGGGCTGGTATGTATGATGCAGACATCTCACTCTCTCCTCTTACTCCATTCCCACCTGTGCTGTTGAAAAAAAAATACTGTAAGTAGATTTAAGTAACTGCCAAGATAAACCCATTTTATCTTCCTAAAAATTATCATTTCTCATTCAGAAAATGAAGGACTGACAGAAAGTTTAAGCATACAATTTTCATCTGTTGAAAACAAGAAATTGAATAAAAAAGAACGCTAAGTCTAAAAACGATGGTCTAAAAACTCTTTTCAGATCAACTGTAATACTTGCAGAACAGATAAAATGCTGTAGCCTAGGGGAGGGGAGCAGAGAAACGGTCCATTAGAGCATCTTTCCTCCATTGTTTATCTACTTTGTATGTATAAAAAATGCTTCTCTTTGCCTCTAGGCACCTATATAACAAAATTCAGAACCTTGAAAGAATAACTAAATTTAAAAAGAAAGCCAAAATCACAGTTGTTCCTTGCCAAACTAGACTCTCACTTCCTATCAGAAAATGAGACGGGGCGGAGGTGGGGGGGGATAAAAAGCTGCTTCACTATTTACTTTATGAAAATGTTTAGGAAAAAACTGCTCTTAAGTAGAAGTTTGTTTTGACTGAAGAAGGCTTTTCTGGCAGAGTACGTTTAATAAAAGAGAAAGAAGTTGCCAGTTATCCACAAGCATTGAAAGCATTTCAAAATTGGACCCCTTTCATAAGTCCTTAATGTAACCACTGCCGTTTCTAAATGTGAGCAGTCTCAAAGATTCCTGGAAGGATCTATTTTGGAAAGGGTCATTTGCTGGCTTCCGATGTTCCATGCATATTTTTTGTGCACTTTACAAAATTTACTGAGCAGATGATTTTTCAAGATTTCCATTGACATAAATAGTGGCAGAAAGCCTGAATCAAGATGTCCATCAGAGCAAACCAAGGACAATATTCCGGATTGTTTGTTTTGTCGTGGTTTGTTTTTTAGGAATTTGGCTTCAAAATTACACTAGAAATTTCATTTGGAGGAAAGAACATATGGCGTGTGTGATGCCCTCCATTGTACAAATCATCATAAATCCACATATCAATTTATATGCATTTTATATATGCTTAGTTTTTTGACATCTTAATGAGTCAAGCAAGTTAACATGAGCATGTAGCTTCATTACATAAAATCTTAGGAAAGCCTTTATTAGAGACACGGATTTCTGCTATTATTCAATATCAAATATAACAGAGACTGTTTAGCATGAGTTTCCTGGAAACATTTGAAGACATTTCAATGTCATTTTATGTTGACTGAAATGGAACGTGGACTATTTCCTCAATTACCTGCCTAAAACATTCAGCAAAAAGAGACCTATTAAATCTGAAGATTAAAGGCAAGCCAGCTTTATAGCAGACAAAATTAATTCTTAAACTTATTGCTTTGCAAGTTAAGAGCAAAAGACTTTCTGATTATAGATATTAAGATCCTATAATGTCATCCTTCAAAAGCACGTGTTAATCTAAAATCCTTATAAAATATGATTTTGGTGTCATTTTATTGACAGATATATCATCTCTTCTGAAGTCTGAGAAATGTCATTGAAATGACTTTCTAAACACTTTAGGGAGACTTTTCATTCATTATACCAGTATATTTTATATGCTATAAAGAATAGTACAATAACCATCATGTAGTAATTTGACTTGGAACTGGACTATTTTGCATTAATGCTTCTCTTAGTCTTTATCCATAAAAGATTCTCGTTACTTATTTCTAGATTTGAGAAGTTACAACATGCAAATCTGAATATATGACTGAGACTTCAAAAAGTTTTCTTTGTGTAGTCTACTATTTTATACCATAAAGCCCATAGTATAAATGGTAGTGTGGATGATAATCTAATAGGGTATGATATCCTTTCCTATTAGGCATGAAGAATCCCTACTTGTTACTGAGGAATCATATTTTCTTAATTAAGACTGTTGAGCTTCTCTGGTAATAAATGAGGTGCCTAAAATCCCTCAACATTCCTATCATGTATGAAAAACGAAGAACAAAAAAAATTGAAAAGGTAAAAATAATTAATTCAGAACACTTGAAAGAAACCTAAGAATCATAATAGAGAGATACTTCATTTATAAGTACCTTGTTCAGACCAAACCACGAGTTCTTGAAGAATTCTAGTTCTTTGGTGTTTGCTACTAATATTTAGACAGTCTTCCAAAGAATGCTTTGGAAAGTCATTGACACATGTTGGACTGAACATTTTTTTTTTTTTTTTTTACTATCATCATTACATTGTACTATGGTGTGTGATAGATTTTTCCTTTAAAGTTATTTAGGGAGACTAATGAATGTCTGATTTAACAGAATTTTCATTTTCTGGTTGTTTTTATGTCAAACACAGAAGAGGAGGAATCTGAAAATCTGTGAACCCCCCCCCCATTAAGTCTATGGATAAACCTTTAGTGATTAAGTGTCCAGAAGAACTAAGTTTTGGAAGTAATGGGGTCAAAGTGATAGGTGGGCTTTAAATAACTGAAAAACACGAGAGATTTTTAGTTTGAAAGAACGTGGTCGCTGAGATAGTGTTTCCTACTTTGTCTCATTTTTGTGTAAGGAAAGTACGTGGTGAATTGCAGAACATTTGCATGTCTTCTTTGCATGTTTTTCTCCCTGATGCATACCGTACTCACCTGCTCTCAACAGCTTTAAAATGTAAGTGGAATGAATCACAAGAAACATTGGATCTATATACAAAGGTATTCTCTGGACACTCTATTAGCATTCTTTTACAGTGAATGATAAAAGTCGTTCATAGTGGGATTTAGGATAGTTGACATTTTTACTCCTTCAATGTCTGTTTGGTATATAGCAAGTGCCCAATGTTTTACACTTTTAATATGTGTGCTGGTTCCCAGAACTATAGATATCTCCTAGTATGGATATTTTATAAATTATATGAATATTTCACTAATTAACTGAGGTGGCTCAAGATTAATAGTCACTGATTCTTTATCTGGACTGTATTTTCTTTAGTAATGATAACAACAATAGTAAGATATATATGGCAAGGCCCTTCTCACCTGAACAGTTCATGATGACAAAAACAAGGATTATTGTTCCTAAGAAACTATTAAAATTTTTACAAAGTTGTAGCACTCTTTGTGCTTCATTTTAAAACATTTTCTTCTTGTTTCCTGAAAAAATAAGTCCACTATTTTTTTAAATTATTTTTATTAACATATAATGTATTATTGTACCTGTACCCAGGGGTACAGGTCTGTGAATCATCAGGCTTACACACTTCACAGCACTCAGCATAGCACGTACCCTCCCCCGATGTCCATAACCCAACCACCCTATCCTTACCCTCCCACCTCCCAGCAACTCCATTTTGTGAGATTAAGAGTCTCTTATGGTTTGTTTCCGGCCAGATTCCATCTTGTTTAGCCCACTATTTTTAAAGCAAATTAAACATCTCTTTTGGAAATTGTGTGGCAAAACAGAGGTTGAGAATTATCGCTCTAAAGAGTTCTATTTGCATTTCCTCTTTACACATTTTTCTAGAAAGCTCCTAAAAGGCAACCTTTTTGTCTCTCTTAGGCTAAGGGGAGTTCCACTGTAACAGTTACTACTGCCCTACAGGGGAATACAGAAGCCGTTTCCTCATGAGTAGAAATGAGAAGTGTGTTCTCTGACAGGGTTCAGTCTCCCACAATACACAGGTGCTTAATGCTTAGGACACACCTAAGTATAAGGATGCATTTCTTCTTCAGTTTCCCTTTTCTAGTATGCCTGAGCGTGTAACAGCCATATCTTTAAATGAGTTTGAACTGTATAGGACTTCGGTTGGAAGCCTCTATCACAGGGGAGGCTACATGTATATGATGATATATCTCTCCCTTTGTATCAGTCCCCCAGAGTTCAGCCTGCTATTCTGTCTGGCCAGCAGAATGTCCCTTTCTTTCCTTCCCTCCTAGATCTTTTGTGACTTTTTAAAATCTATAAGCCCAAGACGGAAGGAACACCTTCTTGGAGAGCTCTCCTACTTTTTCCAGTTCAGATACTACAGATATCTTTTATTTTGTGCTAGAACATTTACGTTAGATATATTTAGATTTTATGCTATAAATAGATTTCTATTTTATATTTTATTTTATATATATTTTATTTATATTTATATTTTATTCTATATTAGACATATTTATATTTTATATTTGATAAGCATCAATGAAGTCAGTGTGATGAGAATCATTTTCCCAATAACTAGCAGAAAGGCGCACTACAGAAAACCCCAGTCCTGGAGCAGATCAAACTTTAGCCACAAGGCCTCCTAATTCTAAACCTTAGATTCCTTAATGTTAAATTCTATGTCTATCTCATAGAATTGTTGGGAAGTTCAATGGAGGATAAAGGGTAAAACTGAGCGAAAATTAGTTTTTAAAGTCTAGTCCTGTTGCTGTCCAAGATACTAATGATGTATTTGATGAAATTATTTGTTTTGATGTATTTAACATATATTTAAGGAAAATAAGTCTAATTTTTTAATGCTTGTTTTCTCATTTTATTTACTCTCAAAATCTATCAGTTATTTCTAAATTTTGCAAGGATTTTAATTTCAGAAACCAAATTCAAATATGCTAGTATCCATTTGTACTTATTTATTCTCTTAATATTTTAATTTTACTTTTCCTTAGTATCAACTTTCACTCTGAAAGCTTATCTTTGTTAATTCTGTAACATTTTCTTGAGCATGTGTTACATGACGAAAACTCTTAATTGCTAGCTAGAAAGTAGTGAACTAGGCTGCCACCTTTGTTTCATTTAAAATTCAAACACCAGACATGAATGGGGCCACTAAAATTGTTGCTGATTAAAAAGTCACAAAATCACAATGGATTATAACCCATAAGTGTTAAAATAACAGCTTTTTATTAGAATCAGTTTTGAAGCCATTTTTCTGGTCTTTGATGCAGAGCAATTTTATTTCCATATTGAATCAATGTAAGATCTTAGCAGAGGAAATTAATGTTGATAAATGGAACTACATAAAAGTTTATTAAAACTTATACCATCATACCTCGGAGGTATAGCAGGTTTGGTTCTAGATCATTACAATAAAGCAAATATTGAACAAAGTGAGTGAAAAAAGTTTTTTGGTTTCCCATTGCATATAAAAGTTATGCTTACATTATACTGTAGTCTATTAAATCTAGCATTATATCTGAAAGATTGTATATTCCTTAATTACAAATGCATTATCAATAAAAATGCTTAACATCATCTTACAATCTTACCTCTGTGCTGATGGGTTTTAACTGATCAGGGTGGTGGTTGTTGAATATTGGGGTGGCTGTGGTGATTTCTGAAAGTAAGACAACAATGAAATTTGCCGCATCAATTACCTCTCTCTTTCATGAAGCATGCAATACTGTTTGACAGTGTTTTACCTCAAGTCGAACTTCTTACAAGATTAGAGTCAGTCCTCTCAAATGCTGCCAATGATTTATCAATTAAGTTTTTGTAATATTCTAAATCCTTTCTTGTCACTTCAACAATCTTCACAGCCTCTTCACCAGAAGTAGATTCTGTCTTGAGAAGCCACTTTCTTTGCTCATCCATAAAAAGCACTTGCTCCTCTATTACAATTTTATCATGAGATCGCAGCAATTCAGTCACATCTCTAGGCTCCACTTCTAGTTCTCTTGCTATATCTACCACATGGGCAGTTACTTCCTCTGCTGAAGTCTTAACCCTCTCAAAGTCATCCATGAGGGGTGGAATTAACTTCTTCCCAACTCCTGTTCATGTTGTTATGTTGATCTCTTCCCATGAATCACAGAGATCAACATAACAACATGAACAGGAGTTTGGAAGAAGTTAATTAGTTCCTAATGGCATCTAGAGTGGTGAATCCTGTCCAAGAAGTTTTCAACTTACTTTGCTGAGATTCATCAAAGGAATCACTCTCTATGGCAGCAATAGCCTTATATGATGTATTTCTTAAATAATAAGATTGGAAAGATGAAATTATTACTTGATCCATGGGCTGCAGAATGCATCACTGGCTGTGTTAGCAGACATGAAAATATTAATCTCATTGTATGTCTCTCTCAGAGCTCTTAAGTGAGTGACCAGGTACACTGTCAATGAGTAGTAATATTTTGAAGAATATTTTGAAGAAATATGTGTCCCTGGAGAGTAGATTTCAACAGTGGGCTTAAAATATTTAGTAAGCCATGCTGTAAACAGATTGGTTGTCATCTAGGCTTTGTTATTTTATTTATACAGCATAAGCAGAGCACATTTAGCATAATTCTTAAGGGCCCTAAGATTTTTGAAATGGCCAATGAACACTGGCTTCAACATCAAGTCACCACCTGCATAAGCCCCTAACAAGACAGTCCGCCTGTCCTTTGCACCTTTGAAGCCAGGCATGGACTTCTCTTTTCTAGCTACGAAAGTACTAGATGGCATCTTTTTCCAAAAGAAGTCTGTTTCATCCATCTGAAAAACTGTTCTTTAGTGTAGCTCTTTCTTCATGAATTATGACAGTCAGATCTTCTGGAGAACTTGCTGCATCTTCTACATCGGCACTTGTGGCTTCATCTTGTACTTCTACGTTATGGAGATGGCTTCTTTCCTTACACCTCATGAACCAAACTCTGCTACCTTCAAGCTTTCATCTGCAACCTCCTCACCTCTCTCAGCCTTCACAGAATTGAAGAAAGTTAGGGTCTTGCTCTGGATCAGGCTTTGGCTTAAAGGAATGTTGTGACTGGTTTGATCTTCTGCCTAGACCACTGAAACTTTCTCCGTATCAGCAATAAGGCGGTTTTGCTTTCTTATCGCTCATGTGTTCACTGGAGCAGTACTTTTACATTTCCTTGAAGAATTTTTTCTTGTGCATTCACAGCTTGGCTAACGGGTGCAAGAGGCAAAGCTTTCAACCTAGCTCAGCTTTCAACATACCTTCCTCACTAAGCTTCATAATTTTAGCTTTTGATTTAAGGTGGAGACATGCGACTCTCACTTCCTCTTGAACACATTGAGGCCAATGTTATGGGTTATGAAGTGGCTAAATTTCAGTATTGTGTCTCAGGAACTAGGGGAGAAGAGGGAGAGACAAAGGAGTATAGCTGGTTGGTGGAGTATTCAGAATAAACAATATTTCTGATTAATTTTGTTGTCTTATATGGGAACATTTAATATTAAATGCCCTAAAGAAATTATAATATTAACATCAAAGATCACTGATCACAGAAAATGAATATGTAATGATAATTAAAAAGTTGGAAATATTGCTAGCATTGCCAAAATGTGACAGAGACACAAAGTGAGAAAGTGCTGTGGAAAAAGTGATGCCCACAGATTTGCTCCACGCAGAGTTGCCACAAATCTTCAATTTGTAAAAAAAGGAAAAAGAAACAATTTCTGCAAAACGCAATGAACAAGGTATGCTTATAAATGTACTAAACCATATGAAAGTTTAATTCTGTTTGATTTTCTTAAAACCTATAGTATCAAAACAATGGGGATGAAATGGCATTAATTGTCTACATTCTGGATTCAAATGAATGTGTTCTGACATTTACATGTATCTTCCCAGACTTGCATATGTGTAAAAATTATTGATATTTCATATCAATAAAACTTTGTTTTATTGATGGTAACACAAAATAACAGTCACCTATACCACCATAATACTTTCTTACCCAAAGTGCATTTAGGTAGTCATCTAAAATTGTTTCATATAAAAATGTAAACCCCATCTTTATAAGTGGTAAGAAGCAAGTCTTAGAACCACTGAAAATAAAGAATTATTGATGCAGAATGGACTCCAGGTGAGGATGTTGTCAGAAACCAAGGAATTCTAGAGTTGGTGCAATCATTTTCTTGAGACTCAGGATCATGGCTATTCCATGTAATCCAAAACAAGCACACCATTTTGTTTCCCTTCCTCTCTTCTTCCCAATATTCAACTTCCATGCTTTCTACTTTCCAATTCTTGTTTCTCCTTTTCCCACTCACTCATAAAACTTAGCTCACTGTTCCTATTATATATGTGCCCTTGTCTCTCATTTTTGTCCACACTAAAGGACTTTCAGAATATTATAAACAACAGAGATAGAGCCATTCAAATTTTCTTTAGGACTCCCAGGGCTCTTAATCATATATTTGTCTTATATTTTCTCCACTGTTAGGAATCTAGTTCCTTACCTTTTGTGATGTGCCAAGCTCTTCTCCAAAGTTAGCTTCCAATAAAACACAAAACAGCAATTAACAAATATTACATTTCAATTATCAAATATTGCATTTAAATGCAGGGAAAATGCAAAAGAAAAAAAATGTAGCACCCTGAAACTAAACCAGAAAATAATGCATGCCCCGGAAAAGCATGCATTCATGGATCATTCACTGCTGACTTCACTTTAAGCACTCCAATAGCCAAGACAACAAGAGAATGTATTACATATGATACTCAGTGTCCAGAGCATGCATTTCTCAAAATAAGAATGAACTCTTTCGGATCCTAAGAGAAGAGAAACATTTATCCTGATTGTACAAAGAGAGATAATTGGAGAAGGCATATTGGAATTCACCAGTGTTTTTAAGAAACACATGATAGGCCCCACTGTAGATCAGTTAAATCAGAATCTTTATGGGAAGGGGGGACCAATAATACTTATTTTTAAAAAGCACTGAAGATAATTATAATGTGCCTTCTGGGTTGAGAACACCTAACACAGAGCAGAGAGGACAGGTTCCTCGACTTGAAGCAGCTACATACCAGATGTGTGTGCTTGGTGGTATTATTCTGATTTCTAAATCAAAGAATTTGAATTAGACACTTTAAAGGGTCTTTCAAGTTTGCAGTATTTTTCTCCTTATTCTTCCACCGATGGACTTTTACCTCTAATAGTTCTCATGTTGCACATTTTCCAGAAAAAGCTAAGATATACATGGATGGCCACCTGCGGTCATCATAATTAATGGTCAATTCTGGCAACGTGAGCCAGACACTTTGTATGACTAAGTTCTGGACCCAGGAGGTACATTTAGTCTTCCAGATAATAATTGACTAAAAGTGCTTGTCATAAATCAGTGGCCATTGACTCTAGTGAGCATGTTCTTTTATGATTTAACCCTTTCTTAAACCCCAAGAATATTATTGTTTTGAAAAATAAGGCAATGAGGAGGGAATACAAAATGCCATTTTTCAGTTGCAAAAGAGAAATCAACTAATGGAATGATATTATGAAGAGCATACTTCTGATAAAGAGAAATACCCAATCCTGTCATAAAACTAACCCCCCAAACATCAGGAAAGACCACTTGAAAATAATCCAGATGACTTAATTATTGTTTGTTATTTGTGACCAAATATCAGCTGATGGAAATTTTTTTGAGGTTAATGAAAGCATAATTGCTTTATTTCAAGGGTTCATATCCAGAATCGGATTGCATACTGTAGAACAGATGTCACACTATGGGGCAACCTGAGCCTATTACAACAATTTCCTCTCAACTGGATTGGGTAACCAGATGTACAAGTCATATACTTTGAAAAGCAAAACTTCTGATTGTTGGGATGCTTTTAATTTTAAAGTAATAGTAACCTCTTTGGGGTATGTTCAAATCCTTAGTGATACTGGATATTAATACCCACTGCAAATTCAAGAAATAGCAGCTTACAAATAGGTCCATATGATGGTTTCATTTTTATTCACAGAGAAGTGGAAGAAAAGGAGATGAAGTTAGAGTATTTTGTATTACCACTCTGTTAGTTTCATTTGTAACTTCTGTGCTGGAATCAAATGGGGAATTTGCTCTGATTGCAATACCCTACTGTGCAGAATCTCGGAGCGATTAAGACTTGTTAATAGTAGTGAAGAGTCAATAAGACTGCTCATGGGTTCAAATGGCAAAGTTGAATAGTCAGAATAAAAAAATAAGTTATTTTAATAAGCAAATTTGACTGGCACGTAGTGTGACTGCTGATGCCAGAAGAAAGTCTTCTGTTAATGTTTCAGATGGTTACGTTATCACTGCGGTGATTTGACAAGAATCTACCATGGCTTATGCAAAATAGGACATGGCAGATGTCAGGACAGCAGAAGATACACATGTGAAAGTCCCAACTAGAGTTTTGCCCTTGAGAATTGGAGGGGAGTGTCATTTCCTTCCCAATATAGACATCACCTTAATGTTTTAGGTTCTTAAATAGGAGATCCTGAATCACACAGAGGTACACATTGTCGATACTGTTTCATATTATTTTACTTTAAACCATAACTGTTTTGTTTCCAAGGAGAATTTTGTATGATTTGATCAAAGTATTTAGTTACTCTGATCTGTATAGGCTATTTTCAATGATACCTTAACAGATTACCATGAATCTAGTAGTTTGGATCAACCGAAGACACAGACTGTATGTAACACACAAAACACAAAACACTGTAACACTGTGTAACAAAACACATGATACATGTGTTACAGAACACATGTAACACTGAACACACAAAAACCATTATAGCCATCTCTTAAACATATCATGTAATTTACATAATTTGCATAAATCACGGACACACCATGTTTTGAGTACCAATGATGTGCCAGACAATGCACTAAATGGTCTAAATAGCCCAGATCATTTGGTCCTTACAACAACCCAGAATATGGCATCTGTTATTTTATACCTTTTTATACAGGAGGATACTAGGCTCAATAAGACAAAAACTTTACTCACAATCTCTCAAATAAATAGTAAAGATGGAGATTTAAAGCCATTTCAAATGATAAATTCATGCATTTTCCATTGAGCTAAAGTGTAAATAATGCTATATTAACACAGTGTGTGTATATCCTTTTGAATTAGTGTTTTTGTTTTCTTTGTATAAATACCTAAAAGTGAAGTTGCTGGACTGTATGGTATTTCAAGTTTCAGTTTTTTGATGGAACTTCCACATTGCTTTCCATAGTGACTGCACCAATTTACATTCCCAATAACAGTCCATTACTAAATGGCTAAAATGGACATCTCAGTCTTTCTCTGTCTCTCTTGCACAGAAAATTTCCTTATTCTTTATTATATTATTTATGCATGGCTTTTTTTTTTTCTTAAAGATTTTTGAATTTTTATTTGACGGAGAGAGATCACAAGTAGGCAGAGAGGCAGGCAGAGAGAGAGAGAGAAAGGGAAACAGGCTCCCTGCTGAGCAGAGAGCCCAATACAGGGCTCAATCCCAGGACACTGAGATCATGACCTGAGTCAAAGGCAGAGGCTTTAACCCACTGAGCCACCCAGGCGCCCCTATGCATGACTTCTAAAAATAAGACTGGAATCAGATTATTTGTGAGCATTCCTTTCAGCTTCAAAATTTTTTTTAGAAATTTTTGATGTGGAATGGAATCTCTCCTTTTTGGACATTTTCAAAGTTGTGCTTTTTAGTAAAAGCCACGTATTGATCATGAACAAAGAAAAACAAATAATCCTTGTGATTGATGACATTTTTAGACTGAGCAGATTTTTTTGAATAGCTGGAAGAGACCACCAGTGAAGAAAGAAGTCCTTTTTGCTTCTGTATATTAATAGCACATAAGTAGCTTTCTCAGAATCTGTAACAACAGCACTACCTCTCACTATTGCAGACATAGCTGAATAAATGCAGATAGGTTAAATGTTCTAAAATGTTTTATAAAATTACATGTCACAGCAGCTGAAAGCCAATTTCCATTACAACATAGCTTCACTGTGTAGAAGTTGAGTCATCTCTATTTTGGTAACTGTTCTTTATCACTAAAGATAATTCATGTTATATTTTCATCCTCATGATGGAGGCAAGAGGATCACCCCAAAGTTGTGACCTACAAAATTGCACTTGATAAAGCAAACTAAAGAAATAGCGATAAAGACTCTCCTGCTTTCATTGAGCTTATGGTTGTAGATTTCAATAAGCAAGATTTGATTTAAGTAGATTATCAGCTAGTCTTCATCCTTACATTATTACCTCAATCTGACTTGGCTTCCATGTTATTAGTTTCTAGCTCGTCATAGGCACAGACAGAATATTTACTGAGTAAAATGAATGAATGAGAAGTTCTTCTCACATTGCTCCTCATGTTGCCACACATTAACATCCAGGGCACATAAATATAAATAATTTCCATAAATCTTTTTATGGAGCCTTCTGTTAATAAACACATTGTGTAAAATTTGTGGAAAGAGAAAATGGAGCCACAGATGTTTTACTGTTCTTTCCTGTTATTATTACCTACTTTCTAAAATGTCAAATTAAAGTCCAAGTGATCGAATCAGATTGCAACTTTAGTCTTCATTTCAAGAGATTAGACAGTGCTATTCATCTGAAACTACAGCATTACATAGACAGTTTAGTTATCCTTCATTTCTAGTGGGTGCAATTAAATACAGCATATCAAATTCTCCAGGTATATACTCAGGTATATACTCCTAATCTGCTTGACTTTGGCAAACTCAGAGAACCAGCGACAAGTCTGGGTTATGATGCCATCTAGAATACAGGTACTCTTCAAGAGGACCAGGCGGCCGCCGTGAAGGAATGATTCATTCTGTACCTCACTGTTTGTGAGGTACAGCAGAGTTTTTAGAGTTTAAGAATATTCAGTATGGGTGGAGAGGAAGTAATGGCAATTGAGGAGGTACCACAGCAGACACATCAGAGAAGCCCTTTCTTCCTTTTTAGAGACAGGAAATGTTATTGTAAATAAGGATGGCATAGCTTCACTATGTCAACACTACCCTACCACTGTCCAAGAAGAGGAAAAAAAAATATGGCGGGAAAACAGTCTCTTCACTTTGCAAGTGGACTACAATTGCGAGTGCTCCCACTTGTATTTTTCTGCAAGTTTCTTTCTTTTTTTTTTCCTTTTCATTGACCCCTGAAAAGTCAGTTTACTGCATGTGTTTTTAAATTCCTCTTGACTATTGTTATTGTACATCCTCCCCTCAGAGCACTGCTCTTTAGAAACCACTAATTATTCAAATCTCCTAAGCACTGCCCACCAGTGTTCTTAATGTGAAATCGCCTTGGCTAGTGAAGTACTGGTATTTGGTGAGATGTTCTACCTCATAATTTCAGAAAATCTTAAGCTTTCTGTGAATGAAAGTGAGACTGATTTTAAAAAAAAGGGGGAGGGCACCTGGGTGGCTCAGTAGGTTAAGCCGCTGCCTTCGGCTCAGGTCATGATCTCAGGGTCCTGGGATCGAGTCCCGCATCGGGCTCTCTGCTCAGCAGGGAGCCTGCTTCCTCCTCTCTCTCTGCCAGCCTCTCTGCCTACTGTGGATCTCTCTCTGTCAAATAAATAAATAAAATCTTTAAAATAAATAAATAAATAAAAAAGGGGGAGACACAGGAAATGTTCTTTATAAAATGACATCTGTGGGAAGAAAATGGAGGGAGATTTAGAAAATATAAATTGGATACATGCAGCTAGAGATTAGATTATTTTTTCCCAAACTGGGCTCTGAGGCCAAATATCCAGTTTGAGCTGCCTATGATACCCCCGTGTGTCTCTGCCCTACCCCCTGACATCATAAAACACCAAACACAGTAAAAACTAGAAAATATTAATATATTTTAACAATTCACAACAAACGTCTTTATCTGAAATTGTGCTGCATCTTGAATCATGATATCTTAAAACTAGTTGATAACATTTTTGGCACATGGAATTTTTGTAACTGTAAAACTGATAGCATCTTAGTCAATGAAATGCATCATTATTAGCAACAATAGTTAAGAGTAATCTTTCCTACCTAGGAGTGATTTTTATAAACCTATGCATATTACACAATGGCCTGGAAATTTATCCCTCATGTCATTTCTACCTTATAACTATGTCCTCTTTCCAGTTTCTATGGGGTAATAATCAACCGGTGCAACATATTTTTTTTTCCTCTTTAAATAATCAGTTGTTTAACAGAGTTTTAAACATAAATTTGGGAGAAGACTTGAAAAGTTTAAGTTGCTATCTCACCATGCCAGATGCCACTTTCACATTGGTTTAGAAGCTCCTGGAGTGTCTTTATAGATGACTTGTCTATTCTCATGCATGTTGCTAAGTTTATATATGCTGCTGTCTGGAAGTATCTTCAGATGAACTGTGGTAGCAAACCCTGCAATTCAGTCTTGATTCCTGAATAATGTGCTTACAATTAAAAAAAAAAAATCAAACAAAAACAAAAAGAAAGGAGGAGGGGAACCCAAAATTTAAATAAGGAAGAATACATATGTTAGAGGCAAATGCAGCAAGAGAGGATTGGCTATGGGACCAAGATTACGGTGACTCTGATTCTCCAGGGTCATCTTATTGCTGTATGAGCAGCAGGGCTAGTGACTCCACGTTCCCTCGGGGTGGCCACGTATACGAACCATGGAGAATTACAGTGCTGAAAAGAATGGCCCATTTTGGATTATTAAAACAGCTAATTCTGTGATATAGGGTGATTTATATCACTTATTACAAGTTTGTGTTTTTATCTAAATGAAATGACCTATATCCCAGAACCTCAGGGAGCGTTTTGAATGTTAAATTCTCCTGAATCCTGATCTTTGCTGTTTGAAAATGGGAAAAGAAGAAGATACAACTATTGGGCTTTTGTTTCTTAAATTGTGTATTTTGGTCAATATTGGGTTTCATAGTTACTCTTAAAATGCTTGGAAGCTGTCCTAGAAGGTTTTATGAAGAAAAACCACTCTTATTGAAGTTAAATTGCTCATCATGAAAATATAATTATTGGACATTAATATTTTAAAATCATTAAAATGTTATTGATGCAAATGTTCAAGAGTGGGAGTCTCCCTGACCTGCTTTAATAAATGTTCACTGCTATCTCTTTTAAGAGACATCTCTGACTGTGAACACTCACTGGTATCTTTAGGTAGAAGTCTTTCTCATACTACCCTCACCGTAGTATGTGTTCTTTTTAAAAGAGCACATGAGACCTCCATGTATTCCTAAATTTAATTAGTCCACGAAACAGGCACTGTTTCTAGCATCGCTTTTGATTAATTTATTGCATGAAGAGTCTAACCTTGACTATTAAGATATTTTCTTAGTGATGTCTTTTTATAACCTTTCATTTGTGGATGAGCAACACAAGAAGAGGTAATGCACTCATTTAGATAAAACACAAAATGCCTGCCAGGGAACCTGGGTTTGTTCCAATTCTCCTCTTAGGCAAGTCTTTTATCTCCCTTTGATATAGACCAGGGTTCTATAGAGCACTAAACTAATGAAAAGGGGTTGTCTTTTTCTCTAATGTTAGGACACAGAATTTTGACTTGATATTATAGAACTTTGGAATTGAAGACCTTTTCGTCATGTAATCTAGCTTTTCAAGCACTGTAAGAATTCCGATTCAGAATTCCTTACATGCAGTTCTTCCTGGCAAGTAGATTCAGATATATAAAACTCGTCATCTTTACAGTAGCCTATTTTTTTAAATTAACTTATAATGTATTATTTGTTTCAGGGGTATAGGTCTGTGAATCATCAGTCTTACACAATTCACAGCACTCATGCTAGCACATAACCTCCCCAATGTCTATAACCCAGCCACCCTATTCCTCCCCATACCCCAGCAACCCTCAGTTTGTTTCCTGAGATTAAAAGTCTCTTATTTTTATGGTTTGTTCCCCTCCCCAATCCCATCCTGTTTCATTTTTCCCTCCCTTCTCCCCACGACTCCCCCCCCCCGCCTCTCAAATTCCTCATATCAGAGAAATCATAAGATAACTGTCTTTCTCTGATTGCCTTATTTTGCTTATTATAATATACTGGTAGTCTATTTCACTGTGGGGCTTCAGTTACAAGTCAAGTTAAAATCCACTTTTCTCTTACCTTTATCTGTTGGTCCTCTACCTACCCTCTGGGGGAAAAAAAAAATGGATAGATCAACTTTTCTCCAACTTAAGACCCATCAAAATTTTGGAGTAGCTTATTATGGCCCTCTTCTACTGCAGATAGATCAAGATGTCACATTCCAAATTTAGTTTATTTTTTATTTTTTAAGATCTTACATTTCTTGTTTGAAAATTTGATATGCAGATTTTATATGGGCACAAGATTACCCACATATGGTCTGACTGTGGCAGAGTACTTTTGAAGTGCTGTTTCTCATGCTAAGAGTACCCAATCCATGAACGTATCTTTTGAGAAGCATTACTGAAATATCTTACAGGACTATGTCATCTTAAGTTCTGGTACACAAAATGATTATTGTAGAAATTCAGAAAACACATAAAGTACTCAGGATCGAGTTCCTAGGTACAATTGTATCTGAGTATGGCCTTAAGGAGTGCATAGAGTTTTAACTAGAAAAAAGGATCAGGAGTATTTTCCTTCTATCTGAAAACACTTCGTATTGAATTCCTGATTTTTATTGACCTGTCTGATACATTAAGGACCTCAACCTTTTCGACGTACGCTTTGTCAACCATATTTGTAGTTATATATTTGCAGTCACTTATTTTTTTTAATGCTACATTCTGCACATGGCATGAATTACTACTAACTTCTCTGTTGTTGATTTTGATCCACTATTACAGCCTGTTAAAATTACTTTGCATTTTTGCCATTATCTGCTGCTGTTGCTATGATCTATGGGATACTTTCTATTTAACACACATGGCTTCTGTACCTTCATTGAAGCTACTGATTAAACATGGTGAAAATGGAAGATCTTGGCTGCAGTTTCAGTTTACACAGGTACCAGAAAGTAAACTCGATTGTGAATCCCTAAGATATTTCTAGCTGGAGAAATCAGGAACAATTTCTGGAAAGGCATAACCTTTTAACTGTGGATTGGAAGATGAGAGGAAAGGAGAATGAGGAGTATATTTTAAGTAATTCAAATCTATTCCTGGAGGTGAGAAGGTAGGTAAGATGGTGAAATGAAAGCACTGGTTGCTGATAGGAACGAAATGAAAATTGAGGCTGCAGTAATATCCATTCTTTCCTCATTTCCCCCGATCAGGAAATCAACTTTAATTTTCTAACTCTCTGATCCCTTATACTTTCCTATAACTTACCAGTTGAAATTTAAGTCATATCTATAGGTACAGAAAGCAATTGGGTAGATAATTAAACTGCAGCAGACACTTGCATTTGTAATCCCTGTGAGAAGAGAACACCTCTTCCCTGATAACAGCAGCAAAAATTTCAAGGAGGTTTTGACTGATGTGGTGTGAGATCACAGAATCAAATATGTGGATGGGGGAGCAGGCAGCAGCTGAGCTCTCACTGAAAGGTGGTCTTGGGTCATCAGAACAAGAGTGGGGTTCCACAGTCCATCACAGCGTCTATTCTAAGTGTGATCCTGTTTCTCATACCTATGCTTCTTGTCTCAAAGGCACTTGGTCTAGGCAGTACTGTACTGTGTCGCTGACCCCCGAGGCAGGAGCCAAAAGTTGTGTGAAAGTAAGACAAAGTAGTTTGCGCTGAGTTTCTTTGGATTTTATTTATCTTCTAAACATTTTTTGAACTTCCCCCAATTTTTCTGCAACATTGCCCCATAGTTGTTATTAATGCTTTATTATAAGAAATACTGAAAAAAAAAAAAAAAAACTGTGTCACTGAGATTTTGTGAATGTAATATTTTCTATCCTGGCTTAACCTCAGAAGCAATAAATTGTAGGGACAGCAACCAAGATGTCAACAAGTTTAGTAACGCACACAAAAAACCTGGAAGAGTTTGCCAAGTTAAATCACACATATTAACCCTTTAAGTTTAGGAACAATGACTATAAAGTGTGCCTTCTTCTCCTTCAGATCCATTCCATTTTTTAGGACCAGTACACCTACCACAGAGAGGCAAAGACTCTCTGATGATCAGTGGAGATGTATTTATTTAATATACATCTCCAAAGAGGTAGGACCCCTGTGATATGGACACTTCCTGGACCCTTTCTACAATCCCTGTTTTGGGATAAATAATACACTGGAGACCACAGGTCCAAATGAGAGTTTAAAATATAAGTCGAAATTTCATATTTAACTATAAAATCTATCATCAGGCCCAAACTGTAAGTAATGTAAGTAAGCACCAATTTGAATTAAACATCTAAACATTTGATCTTTCTTTTGGTTGTTCACAATTGTTAGTCTACACTATAACCTGGTAACATATTTATTTACTTATTTTTATTATATTTATTTAGTAAATATCTTATTTAAGTTTTCTCACTGCAAAAAACATCACAGAATAGGAAAACCAATGTAATATCCTGTAAGCAACATAACCATTTTAGAGTATTAGATCTATAAATTTTAGATATTTCATACATTTAAATAAAAGCTGATGAATTACTTCACTACCTAGAATTAAGGCCTTATATATAATGGTCATCTTATAGTTTTGCTTTTGTTTTTGTTGTTCAGGTTTTAAACGTTTATTCATTTTTGACATGTTTTGTTTCTAATAGCAAGATGGTATCAGAGATACATTGAAATAATCCTTTCCTGCAGAGCTAAGGGACTACATCTGTCTCCTGTTTCTTTCTTTGTGTGTGCAGAAAGTGAAAATGCCCATTCATAATAAGAAAATGTAAGTCTGGTAGGCACCAAGGTTTTAATATTTAATTTTCCACATTATAAAGCAGACTCTTCTCTGCCTTCCCATAAATGCAGAAATGGATAAGATTAATTAAACATTAAACCATTATTCTTCATAAAAGAAAAGTCCATTGCCAGTCATGTTTGATATACTTTCTTTCCAAGGTGATCTTTCCCCAGTCTTAACTTTCATCTCTTCTTAAAATTTTTAAAATAATAACAAGGAATGTAGTCATTTTACTGTCATTTTTCTTTTTTTTTCTTATATTATTGTGACAGACTTGCATATGAATTGTGGATTGATTCCAGAATAGAGAATTTATTTGATATTATCCAACACAGTACTTATCTTGTAGTAGAACTATCTGGTAAGACAGAAAAACAAGTTTCTTTTATAGATCTTTTAGCTATAGAGAATAAATATGTTATATATTTATATAGTCTATTCATTAAATATTATATATACATGTAAATATATAATATATATTGATTCTTTGTTATAAACATAAATATATATACATATATATGTATTTTATTTGAGGGAAGAGCAGATATGTGAATCCTTAGCAGCCAATCACACTGACATTTGTGATTATAGTCTTTTGACAAGTGACTTATTCCTAATAGATTCATAAGAAAAAAAAAGCCAAGAAATATTAGACTCAAATATACAGTTGAAATAAGGCCAGAATATTGGATCATGCATTGTTACCTCCTACATCTATAAACATAACTCATAATTGCTTGCACTTTTTAAACCATGGGCATAATTACCATGAACATAATTATAGCATTTGCCAGATTCTGTATATCATAGAGAAGTTTACTTTTGCTTTCTTCCCTTCTTTTGTTAGGCAAGGTTATTAGTTATTTTCACTGTCAGATAATGATATACTTTCTGTATTTTACAATGATATTGAAGAGAATCCACAGAAACATTCCACATAAAATATACATATAATGGAACTGCTAACTATTTTTCATGATATATTACAATTGTTCTCAGAGGATTGTTTTCTGTCCTGAGGTGGCTCGAGTTAAAGGAAAAAAGAAGTTGCCAGTAGTCAAATGGTTACACTAGGCAGGAGAATGTCTGCCACTGGAAAGAGACAAGATGGATAGACAGACCAAGATCTAACCTATCTTGGCCGTCCCCTTTTTGACCCTTAGAGTAGGTAGGGTTTCAGTAAATCTTCAGACTCATGTACTAGTGAGAATTTTTTGAACAGGCTTGTATACTGGCTGTTCCATCCTCATTCCTAGGTAGCACCTCCGATTGGAACATATGGAGGCTCAGTATCTCCTAGGGGAATTCAAGGAATGGAAAGGGTGTTTATCCATAGAAACCTCACTAGTAACGACACTCTACATCTTTTTTTCTAAACAGCAACTGAAGCAAAAGTTTACAACCAATAATCCAAACTGGGGGTTAAATGATAGAGGGAGAGCAGAGGGTGATAATAAACCCACTGAGTGTATGAATTAAATTAAATAAACAAACTTAGGGAAGACCTCTGTGGTACCCAACTGCCATAACTTTGATTAACCTCACTGTGTTTCAGCATTGGGTCATGCAAGCCTTTGACACAGTTTCTTTGAAATGTCAGTCACATTTCAATAACTTTTCAGCATGAGCTTGTAAGTCCTGTCTCTTCGTTGACTTTGAATGAGGCAGGTTGCTTATGAATGCAGCTTGATGTGTCACTCAGAGATACTTGCATTGTGTTATCTTTGATTGGCAGGTCTGGGAGTTGTGGAAAAAAATTCCAGCATATCCAAATGTGCTTCTCTAAACACTGAATATCTTTACATAAGTGTTTTCTCCAAGGAGAATCCGCTCATATCCTTATGATGATCATCTATCACTGAAGTGTTCCCCCTTACGATAGTGGAGGTATATCCTAAAGGGGTAGGTCTATAGGACTTGGGAACTCAGATTGTGTTTGCAATTCTGATCCTACAAGCCTTTGGGGCTACAATTTAACTAATGTATCACATTAACTGCCACATGCAGAGCCTATCTAACAACCTAATTACTTTGATGAGAATACCTATGTAATATCCTTCTACTTGGCAAAAACAAGTGGAGCTAAAAAGATCCCAAAGCATCTACTTCATCTAGAAAAAAATAATAAAATCATTCCCATCATTAACAAAATGCCAGACATATAAACAACTGATTTGCAAATGATCCTTACGGACAAAGAAGTGCTCTTGTCCCCAGTACTGACTCCCTTGCAACAGATGACACTGTTAGTATCCGCACCAGTGCAGTTAGAGAAACTATGGCTAGACATGTTATATATACATACACATAACAAAAGCAAAAAACCTTGAAATGCATAGGGGAATTGACCTCTAGATGGCTGAAGCAAGGATATGCTCAAAATGCCCTTCCTTACAGCATAAGCCTTTGTTCTGTTGTGGTGCAAAGAGGATACACACACACACACACACACACTAGCACCCAGCAGTTTACTGGATTATTAAGGAAACAGTCACAACCAGTGTCTCCCCTAACTCTCATTATCCCACAGAGAAGAGTGCTTAGGCTGGACATAGCTAGACCAAGCACACCAGGGAAAATGCTCTAGGAGGGGTTCTCCACCCCAATAGTGCTTTACATATTAGAAATGAAGGGACAGAAACATCTGGACAAGAAACATCATGTACAGGTAAAATTCTAGACTTTCTGGTCAAAAAAGTGCCCTTGGAAGGTGACGTCTTTTAGAGAATACCACATCTGTCTGTTCTTCCAATTGAGCTCATTGGATCTGTTGAGCAAGCTTTTTATAAAACTATAATAAGCAGGGGAAAAATCTGCCTCTAGGACCATCTGAGTTGTCTTTCCTCATTTAGAGACCAAATTCAATTAATTTACTATTAATGTTGGTAAGGAGTATCTTTTTATAATATAAATATATCTGGGTCCATTATGGGACAGTTGTCATTTATACATTGTTATTCATTTTAAGTCTGAACTCCCACCTAACACATAGCAAAGTTCAATTGGTTTAATGAAATAAAAATCTTGATTGCCATGGAAATGAAATGCGACGGACTATAATAGCTTGAGGACACTAGGGATATTTGGGAAGTACCAAAGCCAGATTTCAACTGTTTTAAATTTTTGCCTGCAGTCAGCCCTACTCCTTTTCAGGAAAGAGAAGAAACTTCTTCATACTCTTCTTTGTCATACCTTTCTCCTTGCTACCAGGAAACTGGAACATTAATGCCTTAATTAATGATTAATTAATAATGGATTAAACAGACCTTTATAACTGTCTTTGACATCTAACCACTATTTATAATATTGTTTCCATAACTCTAATCCTACTAGTGATCTAATCCTAGTAACTGATCTACAAATTAAATCTTCTTAAGAAAATCCACTATGAACTAATATCATAGCTACATTAATTTAATGAGCATTTATTTAACAGAGGCAAAATTTCACTCTAGGAGACTTTACTACAGAACAATGTTATAGGTTGATTAAGATGGATAAATGAAAAGTGAAATAGCTTTGGTATGTTAATTAACTTGCTGCAATGTCTCAGCAGAAAGCCCGTGCTCAGGAACCACATAGTCTAAATTTGAACCCTGATCACTACTAACTACCATGTCTATAATTTTGTAAACCTTTTTGTACTTAAGTTTTCTGATCTGGAATATAAGGATATTAATAGACCACTAGGAATATTACATCAGTACAAGTAACACACTGAAAACAGTAACTGGCACATAAGAAGTTCTCAATAAATGTTAGCTATATTGAATATTAGTGGAGAATTTAGATTATTTTGAAGAATTTCAATCAAAAAGTAAATAGCATATACTAACATGTTAATAATACTAAGTAAGTAATTAATAGAAACTAGATATATTTCAATTTAAAAATTAGGCTATTCACTTTAAACACAATATGTATTTTGTAAATCTCTTATCCTATTTCTCAAAACTCTCAAATCTTTGTATGTTAATACATGAAGGAAAATGTAAAAAGAGATGCTTTGAAATTCTTAAAATACAAAGAATGTTGAGGGATAGATTAAGTACTTAACATGTTCAATCATGTTTCCATTGTTCTCAACTGAGCATTATATGAAATTATACATAAGACATATAAACTTTAAGAAGAAACTTTCTTTTTTTTTTAATTTTAAGATTCTAATTATTTTTTTGACAGACAGAGATCACTAGTAGGCAGAGAGGCAGACAGAGAAAGAGAGGGGGAAGCAGGCTCCCCACTGAGCAGAGAGCCTGATGTGGGGGGGATCCCAGGACCCTGGGATCATGACCTGAGCTGAAGGCAGAGGCTTTAACCCACTGAGTCACCCAGGTGTCCCAAGAAGAAACTTTCTTTACTTGAAATATATTTGACATATAACATTGTGTAAGTTTAAGGTATACAACATGTTAATTTGATACATATATTTATCATAATGACTGTCATTATAGCATTTAAAAGAATCTTTTTAAAAGGACACTATATCAGAGCAATTTCTTCTAAAATGATTTTTTAAATTTAAATTCAATTAGTTAACATACAATGTATTATTATTGATGTCATATCCATTTGTATATAATAAGGACAGTTAAAATATTTTTCTAATAAATGTCAAAGAATGAAAAAAAAAGGACACTATTAATGGCCAAACTGAAAGGTAGACAATATGAATATGTCTGGTCAATCTGAGGCAAATTAGGCAAAAATAAGTGAGACTGTAAGAGACAAGCCCACCGGAATATATGAGACATGATTATAGATCACTTATTCTGCATTATATTGCCATACCCAAGGTGTGGGTAACGGGGAATAAGGATTAAGAATAAAGGGTAAGAATTAATTGTTCCTTAGCAAGGTTGTTTTATTCTTACATCAGCAATACTAATATGCATGCACTATGTTCCAGCTGCAGAGTCACTGAGGTGCTATAAAATGTGACACCATAGGTCCAAATCCTTGACTATATAAGGCCCAGTGGCATACACAGAGAGTAGTGAGCTAGGAAGGAAAAGAGGTGAACATCTTATTAGTACCTACTCTGTGTCAGACACAGACACTTTCTTTCCATTATTCCACTAAATTTTCACACATTTCTGTACGTTTCTAATTTTGCAGACAAGAAAACTAAGGCTCAAAAACTTGCTCAAAGTCAGAAGTTTCATGAGATACGGAATGAGGATTTGCACTCTGCACTGATTCCAAGCCCAGGATCCTTCTCTTTCCACACAACTGATTTCTAGTTCCAGGCTTGCCACTGGCTATGTTGACATAAACACATCACTTTCCTAAGGTGTTAATTTAGGTACTTGTACCAGGATCAATCTGGATCTTGGGAATATCTAAATTAGTAAAACCCAACGGGGTGAAACTAAATACATTCATGACATTGACAGGAATGCATCACACAGAAGGTACACAACAATCTCTCAACAGCAGTGAAAGGTTTTAGCCTCACAGGGATAAAGGTTCCTGAAAATGTATTAGTCTCCCAGGTCAGATGAAACCTAATGTAGACAGCAATGACTATGGGCAGGGCAGGGGGCAGGGGTGCCTGGAAGATGAAAAATCAAAGAGAAACCAAAATCTGTCTTCTATTCCCATTTCTTCTAATTCACTGTGTATTTCAAAAGAAGATTCTTTTTGTTTCCTCCTCCTCCAATTCCTCCTCCAAAATTTAATCAAAACAAGAGAGAATTACTACAGGTGAGGTCAATGATCTACATCAACAAATAATACCACAAGAAAGGTAGGGGTGATACTCTAGTAGATGTTAGGTTATTAAATTTAATAAAGAATAATGTACTTGAAAAGTGCTTTGGGTTTGTCATAAATTAATACTGGGCAGCCAACAATATGTTTATTGTTTTACAGCTAAGAACTGATTAAGAAGTCTCATAGGACCTCTACCTTGTTACAGAATTAATTTTTAACATCCTTTTCTACTTCACAAGATTGAAAAATGCTTGAGGAAAGAGAACAGGTTATTTATATACCCTTATTTTTCATTATGCCTATAATATTCCCATACACATGTTGGATATTTAGTAAGTGTATATTAAAGTCTTCAAATGAATATATATGCCTACTACATCTGAGACCCTCACTAGTCATTTATCTAGTTGCATTTGCTGTATTTATTTGTCATGAATAACAAAGACCTGGGCATATTTAAAACTCAGTTTGATCTCTGTCTCCAGTGGATAGCAGTATGGCATACTACAAATGCCATTGCTCTGACAATATTTAGTAGTTATGGAATGCATGCATTTTACTCTTTTGAGACAGTGGACTCATTATTATTTAGTATTTGAAAAAAATAAAGTTATGATTCAGAATAATTGTATAAATTACATTAAAAGTAAAAAGACTTATATGCAGTCATGGCCAGGCATGAATGCCAGCTAATTTTTTTTAACTCTTTAGATGAAGCATTTTTTGTGAATTAAAATAGTGTTTGGGATAATTCTTTAGGACTGATTGTTTAATCTGAACTAATTTTGAACAATAGCATATAACATACATATAAATAATGGATGTTTTATAATCTACTGTAACTAGATGTTTTATGAAGGAAAAGTACAGAAACTTAGGTATTTTTTAATAACTTCTTAGAGGGACACCTGGGTGGCTCAGTTGGTTAAGCAGCTGCCTTTGGCTCAGGTCGTGATCCCAGCATCCTGGGATCGAGTCCCACATCGGGCTCCTTGCTCGGCAGGGAGCCTGCTACTCCCTCTGCCTCTGCCTGCCACTCTGTCTGCCTGTGCTTGCTCTCTCCCCCACCTCTCTCTCTGATAAATAAATAAAATCTTAAAAAAATATAACTTCTTAGAAACTTTTAATTTCTTCTTAATATTCAGAGTAAGTTGGTTCTCTAATACCTTATATTTTTCTTTAGATTAAACAAGAATGAGATGACAGATATTAAGCTTAATTGAAGGTACAAACTCTTAACCATGCTTTCATAATTTAATAATCATACTAACTGAGGATTGGTGTCATAAAACCGCTTTAGAAAGAGACTATCTGAATAAAGGAAAATCAAAGTAGGGCTTGAGCTAGTGCTAAAAACAAGAAAGAAATATAGGGAATGAAAGTTTTTCTCTTCAACCAAGTGTATGTTTATAAGGGATGGAGAGCACTATTCTTTGCCTTAAACATGTGAATAGAGATGCTATGTTGGAGCACAGCCATGTGTTGAGTTGTTCTAACTGGGGACAGGCTAGGAGAGGAAAGGAGGGAGTTCTGGGTGGTTACATCTCTCAGCATATCTTGCAGGAACTATGCTGCCATATGTCCATTTAGAAGTAGGAAACCAGGGGCGCCTGGGTGGCTCAGTGGTTTGGGCTGCTGCCTTTGGCTCGGGTCATGATCTCAGGGTCCTGGGATCCAGCCCCGCATCAGGCTCCCTGCTCCGCAGGAAGTCTGCTTCCCTCTCTCTCTCTCTCTCTGCCTGCCTCTCTGCCTACTTGTGATCTCTGTCTGTCAAATAAATAAATAAAATTAAAAAAAAAAAAAGAAGTAGGAAACCATTGCAGTCTTGATTTATTTGCTTTCTACTTCTGGGAACTTTCTTCCTTGAGTCAGGTAAGAATATAAAGATGGCTAGAAAGAGGCCCTTTACTGCCAGATGTCCATAAATGTGAATAGACTTTGTCTTTTCAAGTTTAAAGGGCAGAATCAAGCTAATTTAAGAACAGTTAAATTGATACCTGAATGAACAAATGAATGAGAAAGCCTATAACAAAATTGGTGGAATTTGCATACTAACTTTGATGAGCTCTCTTGCATAATTGTTTTTTCAATGTTTGTACCACTAACAAAACAGCAACAGAATTGTTTCTCAGAAAGAATGAAATTAATTTCATGGGTGAACTAATCTATATATTAAAAGCGATATTATTTGCCTCATCTCCTTGGAAGATTTCTGGAATGGGAAAGTTACATTCAGCTGAATAGGATCCTTTCTTCCTAACTGTTAATTTCATACTGAGCCTCAACGTTCTCAACTGTAAAATGGTGCTAACATATTCTTCATGAGATTATTGTTAGTGATAACCTAGGAAGTATATATAATGTGCCAAAGAGGTAAGACATTTCAGAGATATTGATGCCTTTTGGCAGGCATCTCTACCATGTTAAAAAAAAAATGCTCGATGGTTACAGTTAAATGCCATATTTTATTTATATAGACATGTTTCCTTTATTACAGTTGGAATTATTGTATCTGTAATTCAGTTATTCATAAATAAGAAAATAAACACAGCATAAAAATCCAGTTAGGAATCTAGACCAATTAATGTATGTTGGGAGAGGACTTCTCATAAATTCAACCTGGTCATCTTAAAACAGATTCAAGTTCTTAAATGTGTTTAGAGTATGTTTATCATGACCAATTAGACCATTAAATAAAAGAACAAATAATCTAGAGCTAGGTGAAAAAAACTGAATCCCAGGGCAACTACAACAGTTCTGTAAGATTACATATATTGATTTAATGGCAGATCCCAAGTTGTGCCAAGTCTCTTGCACTCTCAAATCCAGACAACTTTCCACTATGTAACAAAAGATTTTTTCTTACAGGAGCAATAGTCATATGATCTTGTATCAAGAGGATTCTCTTGTTATCATACTAGGACTTCTTCTAACTAAAAATTCTGAAAGGTATATACATTTAAGTAGCATTTTCTTGAGATTGTTGATAGTATATAATAAAGCTTAGAGAGTAAAATACAAAGTAATATGGAAAAGGGCAGAGAAAAATTATTATTCTGTATGATGGAAAAAAAATTTAAGATATCACAACAAAGACATTAAAAGTTAACATTGCTCTAGGCAGCAATATGTTGTAGTTCTCTGGCAGAACACAGAGCAGATTTCCCCAGTCCCAATACAGTAGCTCATGGGGCCTGCAGGTTCAACACATTTTAAAATATAACTTATGTGCATTGTTTGCTTGTGGGACAAATAGTTGTGGGACAAACAGAAGCAAGAATAGGAATCTGTACGTCTCTGACTACACAGAAGGCCCCAATAAATTGCGTTTGCAAATCTTGTGTCCATTGATTCTGATAATTTATAACAATTCCAACATTTTAAAAAATAAATATTTATATAGGAGTACCTGAAAGAGATGGAGACTATTTTATGGTAGATTTCTATATTTGTCTCACCACTCAGTTCTGAGTTGTTTTGAGGGACCAACATTGTCATTAATTGGTGTCTTCAGAATCTTGGCAGAGTATATGGTAAGAAGTCAGTAGTTGTTAAATAGATTAATAAGTAGATAGATTCTGCTAACAATGGGATGTTCCTTCTCAATGCAAAGTGCCTCTAAGCCAATTTCCTCTGCAGTGGTCCATGTTTAAGATGTTCTTAAACTACTGAAACATATGCTAACTCCTTATTACCAAATCTATATTTTTCTGTGTCTTAATACATTAGAAATTAACTTGAAAACTCTAATATGCTACATAAATAGGAAAAATATAAATTTATTTTAGCAAGGTTTTACAGAGGGCTTATTGAGTGACACTGAGGACTCAAATGTTAATGAGACCTGGTATTTGTCATATTGGACCAAGTATTCCTGTGACTAAACACTGATATGATGTAAATGAACTTTGTGTAAAGTACTATGTAAGCAATAATGAGAAAGCAATTTGGTTTCTTGGTCCAGGGAAGAGTTAAATTAGAGTTACTTTAAACTGGAGCTCTAAAACTGAATGGTACAAATTAAAGGAGAAAAAGGGACAAGGAAACAGAGGGTTTTGAGTAGGGAAAGCCAAGTTGTTGAGTGGCAGAGAGAGGAATTCAACACTCATTTCTAAGCCCTCATTCTAGATGAGGGTCTTGAGTGAGGACAAGCGAAAACTCACATTCATAGTGAATATCATCAGTATCTACAGGGGTGGCCTGTGTACACAGAAAAATCTATATTGCACATTCCATCATGTAATTGCATAGAAACCAGTGTAAGAACAATGACATAAGTATTAATGCCTTTTCTGCCATCAGCCTTCTTTGGGGCCTTTATATAAAGATACTTCTCTTTTTTTTTAAATTTTTTTTTATTTTTTATAAACATATATTTTTATCCCCAGGGGTACAGGTCTGTGAATCACCAGGTTTACACACTTCACAGCACTCACCAAAGCCCATACCCTCCCCAATGTCCATAATCCTACCCCCTTCTCCCAAACCCCCTCCCCCCAGCAACCCTCAGTTTGTTTTGTGAGATTAAGAGTCACTTATGGTTTGTCTCCCTCCCAATCCCATCTTGTTTCATTTATTCTTCTCCTACCCACTTAAGCCCCCATGTTGCATCACCACTTCCTCATATCAGGGAGATCATATGATAGTTGTCTTTTTCTGCTTGACTTATTTCACTAAGCATGATACGCTCTAGTTCCATCCATGTTGTCGCAAATGGCAAGATTTCATTTCATTGTGTATATATACCACATCTTCTTGATCCATTCATCTGTTGATGGACATCTAGGTTCTTTCCATAGTTTGGCTATTGTGGACATTGCTGCTATAAACATTCGGGTGCACGTGCCCCTTTGGATCACTACGTTTGTATCTTTAGGGTAAATACCCAATAGTGCAATTGCTGGGTCATAGGGCAGTTCTATTTTCAACATTTTGAGGAACCTCCATGCTGTTTTCCAGAGTGGCTGCACCAGCTTTCATTCCCACCAACAGTGTAGGAGGGTTCCCCTTTCTCCGCATCCTCGCCAGCATCTGTCATTTCCTGACTTGTTGATTTTAGCCATTCTGACTGGTGTGAGGTGATATCTCATTGTGGTTTTGATTTGTATTTCCCTGATGCCGAGTGATATGGAGCACTTTTCAAAGGACAACTGACAGAATGGGAGAAGATATTTGCAAACGACATATCAGATAAAGGACTAGTGTCCAGAATCTATAAAGAACTTAGCAAACTCAACACCCAAAGAACAAATAATCCAATCAAGAAATGGGCAGAGGACATGAACAGACATTTCTACAAAGAAGACATCCAGATGGCCAACAGACACATGAAGATACTTCTCTTTTAATGCATAGGCATGATGTGTCATAGAATTTAGAAGACTTGCTTTTAATTCACATAACATACAAATATGGGCTTGGGAAAAAAATAGAAAGTCTTCTTAAATTCTTCATGTATTTAAATATATTGTTCTTAGAGACAGCGTGAGATTATTAAAGAAGTGGCATATGAAGTTACAAAGTTAGTTTAAGATGAGTACATAAACATTGTTTTCTGTACGTAGTTATGTATTTTCTTAAAGAAAAAACACAGACAATGAAAGATCTGGCGCTATAAAACAAAGGTCATTAAAGTGCTTAAAACACAGTGTTCTAAACCGAACACCAGACACCTAGCTCAGTATCTTCCTAAATACTTGCATCACTCTTTGGGGGTCCTTAGGTTATTTATTTGGCTCACTGCTACATACCCATTATAAATTATTGCTTAAACATTTCTAAAACATGTAGGTTTCCATATCTTAGGGTAGATTACATCATTTAGTCAGTCAGTGCCTGAGATTAAGTTCTACTCCTGCATCTTGAGGAAACAAATGAACTTCTGTCATTTTCCTATGTAAATCGCTGCAGTTCCAGACTATGCAATTTTTTTTTCTACTTGACTAAATTTTTTTCCATGACTCTTCTCTGCTAGTTTATTGATGAGTGGTGCATTCTGCATTTACCTATCTTACATTAGAAGTATAAACGAAGAATCTGTTTCAAAGACACTCTAATAGTCCCTTTTAATTTTTAAAAAGAAGAAAGATTTATACGGAAATGAACTGTCTTTCCTTATTTACTGATGCAATGGTAGTGTTCAGAAGGAAGCTGAAGGTGTTGCGTTGATCCTAACAATTGTTAAGCTCTCAAAGGATTGCTTATAGACAGTGTAAGGATACATTATGCATTTTATTCCAGGTTAATCTCCAAAAGATACAAACCCAGTTAATTAAATGATAAGGAACATAACAACAACAAAATGAACAACCAAACTCAAAGGAAAACAAACAAAATTGTAAACTTCTTAAGGTCCAAAATGGATTTTAATTTAAGTTGTAGACTTTTATTTTTCCATCCAGCACAACCTTGCTGAAAAGACATTCTGTTTCCTATTTGATATATTCTAAACATGATCTTAACCATTTGTACTTTAATTCACTGTTATAAACCACCTGCTACTGCAAAGAAGATGTTTTAAATCCCAAGCACAACCAGATTAATAATCATATGATGCATGCCAGGTCATCTAGCTTTTTTCCGAGCAAATAAACTAATTTAAATAAGTTACTTGTTCTACATTTAGATGCTGACCCTGGTAAATTGTGATGACATCCAGAAAATTACTTGTTAGGAAAAGGTATTTAGGATAAATAGGTTGCAGTGTGAAGGTGCTGCAATGCCACAGATATAAATATTTAGGAGCTTGATTAAATTTTGATCTTTAGTTCAGGCCAATCTTCGGTTGAACACTATCATGTTCTATGGCTTCATACCCAGAAAGCTATGGCCACTTGGAAAGTTAATTTAAGGTGTATGTCTACATTTCACCTTGCCTGGCTTGCAGGGAGTCCCGTTTATAATAGATCTTTCACAAACAAAGAAGAAATGCTGGGAGTTCACTTTAATGAAACACAGATAAACAAACAAAATCCATTGTGCATATGGCAATTATGCCATATGATTGAATTTATTACCAAATAAAACTGTTGGCTTATGCATTTCACAGTTTTTATTCTACATATCCAGGTTTTTTTTTTTTTTTAAGAGGTTTTCCATAGGGTTATTTGCCCAGAATTCAACAACGACAAAAAAACAATGTGTCTTTGTTTCAGGAAGTGTAAAAAAATGAAATCCAACTAGAACAGTGAATAAAATTACAGACTAGTTCCTGCCCAGCCTTATTACAAGTGACAAGAGCTATGAAGACATTTAACCTAATGAATATAACAATTTTCTTTGGTTATGGAGAGGTGTATCCTTGTTTCCAGTATCCAGAGCAAAAGTTTCTGTAGCATGTAATCTTTTGCTTCTAAAGAGAAAGTAGATACTTTCTGACCTTAGAATTATTTAACATTGCCCATATGAAGTCTTAACTGCCAATTATTGGGCTGCTAAATTGTATTAAGTTCAGACAAACTCGGTGTTGGAAACTTAATGTCATTTTTCATTGATGTAGTGATGTTACATTTTTCTTAATATATGATATATTTTAGTCCTAATTATCCAGTCAACTTAACGTGAATCCCATAAGGAATACTAGCATGTCCTTTGCTTGGGCAGTAACTGAACAGTTCTTGCGTTTTATGTGAGTTAGCTTCAAATCCTCAAATAAGTTATATTTGAGATATGACATTTTTATGGCTCAAAATCTTTTTTAATTTACACCCTTAATTAGGTCACATTAAGAAAAGTGCTTTTTTTTTTTTTTTTAAATCCAATGTATCCATTCATCTGTGAAAGTGGACATTTATATTATTACTTCAGATAAGATTGCTCTCTGTGGTTCAGAGGCTCTGATGCATTTAACAAGCGTAATTTCATAGCATGCGTACATAGACAATATTATAAATAGCATTCAGTATAACTTTTATTCAGACTATAAATTTATGCTTTATTCTGTTTTCTTTTTCATTCCTCTGTGTTTCTCATTTTTCATTAGGCCACTTTTAAAATCAAGTTAAAGTGTAATGCTTATGTTTAGAACCCGTCACAACCCCCTCTCCCAAGAACAAAGCTGGATGAGAACTCTCCTTACTTCCACTTGGATATGCAGTTTGACTTTCTCAATGAAGTTGGCAGTGATCCTTAAGGCTGAAAGGGAATCCTTCAAGGAGGATAATAGTGCTTTTCTTTGGCAGTAGGAAAAGAAGCAAGAGAACACAATTAATTCCCTACTCCTGCCTTCAATGGTTCAATTCAGCTGGGCCCGTTCACCGGCATTTTCAGTGATTGGCGTGGAAAGGAATACAGAAAAGTGGATCTACAGAAATGCTCCTTAACTAAGACAACTCACTTATCTTTAACCTGTCAAAGTTGCCACCAATTAGTGTCAGTATCATAAATTCTTTACAGATTTGTTCAAGATACATTTTTTTTCTTTTTCTTTTTCTTTTTTAAAGATTGGTTCCGTTATCAGAGGATATCCTCAAAGTTCATCCTTCTCCATTACATAAATTTCTTCCCTGTTTAAATGGATCATGTGAAATATGATAAAGTTGTGAATAATATTTGGCCCTATTCATAGAAATTTCCTGAGAGGAAACTTTAATGATGGGTTGGTACAATAAGTTTGTTAGAATGAGTTTGACACCTTGATTGCATTTCTGAGGTGTATTTGTTGTTGCTGTGGGGGAAATATGTATATTGGGTTCAACAGAGCATAGAATTTTAAGTTAACCTCTTATTTTCCTCCTCTTGAACATAATGATTTTAATAGTATCTTCTTGCCTTTTTAATGGGGGTGGAATGAAGAGAAATGTGTGTGCTTTTATCAATTATCTCTAGCCTTATTTTGGCAGTTCAGCTTAGAGTGAGAAAGTATCAGTAACTGTTCATCCATCTGTTTTGTAGGTCACTTGCCTAAGCCTCATTCCCAAGAGGATTTTTTTTTTTTATCAAGTTGAATTCAACAGTAATTTACTCTAATCAAATCCTAAGGGAGGGAATGATTAGTACTTCATTTTCCAACTGGCCTACCTCATCTTTTCTCCCTTGGATAAACTTTTGAAGAATCTAAGGAAATCACTAGTTGATGTTTCAAACTTATCAAAACTGGTCCAGATCTGCTTTTGAGGTAAACAATAATTTTTTTTAATGGAGAGATATAATTAAAAGTAATTTATAAGGATGAAGATAATATAATACTTTCATCTAATTTCCTCTGATTCTATGTGGCTATGTCTGTAGCATTATCTGGTTGATACTGTGATCTGTATCACAATATCTAGGTTTGGGTAGTTTTCACATACCAAAAGAAATAAGACAATCTCTGGATAAATCTAAGAGAAAGGGCTTGAACAAAAGAATTTATGTGTTTAACGGATTGTACTGAGGCAGGAGAGCTAGGTTCTTGACTCATGGAGTCAAAGAATGACTCTCTCAGACAAAGGAAAGTGAGCCAAGCAACAGAAGTTTATAATCAAGGATACAGAAAAAAAAGCTCTCAGGAGTGAAAGGGTTCTGGACAGGGTTGTCACTGAGGGTTTCTAGGGGTAGTCTTTTATAGACAGCTAAGCAAGAAACTTAAATACTTTTAACACGTCTATTGCTATCACCATAGATAAGGACCAGTGATAACATCTTCAATGGTTTACTTTCTTTTTAGGATCAGGTAATTTTCTTGGTTACAAGGAGCTGTTATAACAAGACCCCACCTCTGACACCTAGGACAGGATGGTCTGGCTTGTTCCCTTATCTCTGGTTTCCTTTCATCTCCCGCATTTTTGAGTTTTGTGAGCGTGATCCCATGGCCCCCTACCTGTCTCTCCCTTACCTAGCCCCCCACCTGTCCCTTACTGTCATGCATTCCCTGAGGTCATCAAATTAAAACATGTTGGAATAAGGCAGGAAAGAAAAATACAATATTGTGTTAGTTACAAATAAAGAAAGAAGAAATGATAGCAACTCAAATATTGCTACTGCTCCCATTGCTACTCCGAGTAGTCCCTAATATTTAGCTCCAGCCATTTAGCTCCAGCCATTTAGCAGTCTGAACTCATTGTACTTATATTCTCATTTACTCATCCCCAAAGCTCACCAGACAGGAGCTAGTAGTGTTCCCATTTCACTGGTAGGAAACAAAGGCATATTATTATATGAAAGTTATATTATGCAAACCCTTTTCTATTGCCGAAATGGACACTTGGAGCACTTAAGTACCTTTTCCAAAATCACAAAGCTGGCGACATCTGGATTCTAACCCAGATGGGGTATGACTAGTGTCTTTGGTCCTAAAATCTATGCTGGGCTGCCACTCCTTATTGAGTTAATAAAGGATTAAAATGTAAAACAGGATACATTTATTACTGTCATCCAGATATAAAATTAAAGCATGCCAAGGATTTTTTAAATTCATTAATTGAGGAAACCAATAAGTTATTACATGTGGTTCAAAGGGGAACCCCAAATTCCGCATATTAAGGTTAAATAAAGAATGGTAGAATAAGTGTACAAATGGCTACAAACTGGCCAAACAGGCCAGTTACCAGAGGGGCGTAAGAAATTACATTCCACTGGACACAATTTATATTTTTATGGATGAGAATAATTTGTATTACTATCTCTATTAATTGCACATTCATCCCCTTAATTTTCCCCCTGCTGAAAGGACCCACAAGTGTCACTTTATTCTTAAGGGATACCTTTATTACAGTTAGAAGACACAAAACAGCAGCAGCAGCAGATGCATTGTGCATTAAATAGGGTCCAGAGATATTAGGTAGAGGGTCTTTTGTCCTCCCACTCCTGGGTGGGTTGCACAGGTCTGAAACCATCACCATAGTATATGCAAAGCACCTCTCTGCCAGGTATCCCAAAGCCTCCTCATGGTGGGAAGCATGTTGTTCACATAGGCACATCCTAGCTATACGACAGCATTCACCTTTAAATCCCCACCCACCAAAACTAGATGCAAATCGTAAATCTAACAACTATTTAACAATGCTAATAGCTTGATACATCCTACTCCAAAGCAACAAGTAGACTCATGGTTACAGAATAGCATTTATAGTTAAGAGATTCTATAACATTGGGTCAGTAGCCATGGGAATTAGTATGTGGTCCATACAAACCAGCTGAAATGAACTCGTGCATTTTTCCACAATTTAAATTCTATCTGTACAGAGCCATGAAAGTTCCCCAAACCATAAACAAAAAGAATTAGATAACAATGAAGTAGAGATATAACACAGACAGGTGGCAGGACAAATTTCAGTCTTTCATGACTTCTTCATAGAAAGCATACTAAAAAATAAGACAATTACTATAAAATACCAGTCTAACCAGACCAAAAAAAAAAAAAAAAAAAAAATCCAGGCACTCTTCCGCTTGAGTTTCTATTTAGAACGGAAGATTCTGATACATGGATATACTTACTGCTGATTTTCTCTTTTGTTCCTATTTCTCTGCACATCCTCACCCTCCCCATAGAGACTGTAATTTACAACATTAGAATTCACAGAAAGGGGCTATGCATAGTTCTGGAGTTAACTTAAAATTTTATCTGTAAATATATAGTTGAAATCTTACATTCAGCAGTATCTCGTCTCAAGAAGTAACTGCTGTAATAGTGATTTAAAGATGGTTAAAAAAATAGTTTCTTTGCTTCTCTTATTTCTTTCACTTAAAATTCTTTCTACAAAAAGAAACAGAGCAGGTTAAACTATATGAACTGACAAATAAATGCCTCATTGAAATAAAATAAAAATATTATTTTTTATACTTTGAAACTTTGAGCTTTGCATACTTATACATTCTCGATGGGAGATAGATCTCTCAGGGGTACTAAAATCGGTTCCTTGAAGAGGATGATGAAAAAAAAGCCTTACTCTTTGTGTGTAAAAAACAGAGATATACATACATTACAGAGACACTATACCCTTTATCTGTGACATTAAAATTTCATGGGGTTAACAATTAAGAAAAAAAGCTCTAAAAGGCTACATAGAGGAGAAATGGAAAAAAAAAAAAAAGGTGGACAAACACAACCTCTGTTTAGTCGATGGAACGTGAATTATATTACAGTTCATAGATGATCTTTGCCCTTTTTTTTTTTTTTAACATTGAACTGATCAGTTGTTTTGACTTTAAGCAGATTGAACTCAGACTTTGCTGGTAAATTATAATTATGCTACGTTATGTTCTTTAATTTGATTCAAAAAAAGTAAATAAATGAAACGGGTTACACTGTATAAAGCATTACTCTCTGTGATGTACCAAATTAAACACCTTGACTTTTAATTAGCTCTATCCAGCAAAACAGGAACATTTTATTGCCTACCTCAGTGATTGCATTTCTCAGTGTGATCCAGGTGTTTGATGGGCAAAGTTTTGGCAGTTACTGTATCCGAAGGAAACGTGACTTGGCAATGCACAGACTAATGCAAAGTGTTCTTTCTGTTACCGTATGGAACAAAAGCAATTATTAATGATGGAGGGTAAAGCAATTTTATCACTTGCAGTTTGTTCAGAAATAGTCTTCATAGATGACTGTGTTGATGCTGAAGTTATAAGACATGGAACATTGGAAGTCACCTGTGTTAGGAATGTAAACAATATTTCCTTTGCCTTTTTCTAGAGACAAAGGCAGAAGAAATATAGTGACAAATATTTTGTTTGGATAAAGTTATATTTACCTAATTAAGATTACAAGCTGATTTAATCTATTTCACTACATCTTAGTGCTATACTTTTACCTATTATTACACTGTGGATTCAAAATTAATTCTAATGAAGTATCATCTTGAGGGCAAAATATTAATAAGGAACTAAGGTCTAAGTATAGGAAATAAGATCACACTGAGGTCAGTGATATGGTTCTAACTGGAAAATTAAGTAATTCTAGTGAAATTGGGCCAACATCACAAGGCAACGGATGCCCAGATATACAATATCTTGCAGAGGCCTTATACATTTTTGCATTTTAGTCAAATGACAAGAAAATGTTACTCTGTTTTTATAAAAAAAATGGAAAATTTAGCTTCACTTATTCTTCTAATTCTTTGATAGATACTTAGTGTAGGTACTCTCTTAGGAACAGCAGATCAGGGCAAATGAGAATTCCCACCCTGGAGGAGTTGTGTTGCAGAGGGCAAAAACACAGTGTACACGGAGAGTTACAACAGAATGTGTCTGCTGTGGGTATGTTCTGTCTCAGAATGCAGCAACATGTGGGTCTAAATGTGGATCCTTCACACGTTGCCTGTGTGTCCCTTGGAGAGGTGTGTTACCTCATCTATTGAATGACAATCATGATGACTATCATAAAGCTACTTTTATATGTGTTAAAGCAAATACTTCTCATGTGACAAACACCCTGCCTAGCACAGAGTAAGTGTTCAAAGAAACTAATATTAGGAATAAAGAAAATGATGATGCGAATGATACTAGTAATAATTACATACACAGCCCTGAAAGGTGCACTAAGCTGGGGCATGCTTGGAAGTTGGGGTCAGATGCTACTCTAAGTTGGTTATGTCCTAAATGAAGAAAATGACTCAGAAATAATCTAACTGGCATTATACTGATGTCAAGCTGCAATACTAAAAATGTATCTAAAACTAATGTGCTTGCTCATATGGTAAGAGGAATAGTGGCATGACGTAGCTGATGACTGCATAGACTAGATGCATCTAAAATTATGTGTGAATTTCCTGAAATATATTTGCAGGTTAAGACAGGAGTGCCATTAGTTACATAAAATTAATAACATTTTAATAAATGAATGACAACAGCAGCATGGGAGGCTTAATTAGCATAAAGAGTGAAAGTTACATATAAGCCACATTTTTGTAGCTACTATATATCTATAAATATATTTATATATTTACATATTTATAAATTCAGTATATATTTACATATAGTTATACATATATATGATTTATAATTATATATTTATTATCTATATGTTACATATTATGTACTTATATATAATATGTAAATACATTAAAATATATATTAATAGCTATTTTATAGTGCATAATTAAAGATCAGTAATGTGACAGTGAATTTTAAATTTCTCCCATATTCCTTAAGAGAAAAAAAAAACTGTTTCAAAGTGTTGACAGGAATTTGCAATTTTCATAATGTTGTACTCTTTGGCTGGTATATATTATTTATTCTTTGCAGCAGGCCATACATACATAGTACAATCTAAGAGTTGCTCTTTTGGCCTAGTGCTCCCTTCTCCTGAAATGAAAATGTTTATTTTATGTAAAGCTCTAGTTCCTGGGATCTTTTATCTAAAAGAATAATATGTAAATATCATATATTAAAATCTCAGATGATAATAACTGTATCTAAATTCCACATGTTACTAGACTTATTACTTCTCTTACTCGCTACACTGGGTTTATGCATTTACCTATTAGGCTTGCTTTATCATAAAGGACTGGAAAATATGATAGAGACAAAATTAGAATTTTAACTCCCTTTGTTAAAGAAATAAAGAAATGTTGTTCCGGGAACCCATCTGAAAGAATGGCAAGCCAGATAATGAAGGGGGGATGGGATTCAGTTAGTTCAAATTGTTTATTTATTTAGACAGTCAGCCAGTCAGTAAACATGCATTGAGGAGTCCACTGTGTTCTAAATGCTAGAAATACATTAAGTATTGACTTCATGGAAGAAAGAAAATGAAGCAGAGTAGTAGATAAAAATGGATTAGGTGGCAGTACTTTATTGGGGAGTAATATAAAAATAACCACAGGCCTAGAGTCAGAGAGGTTAAACAGATACATGTATCAATCAAAGCTCAGCCATTTCCTGAATATCTATGTTACTCAGGCTCAGTGAACTTCTCTTTTCTTACCAATATAAGAAGGATCACACCAACCCTGCAAAATTGCCATGAGATTACAAATATTATGTGTATAATGCCTGGTGCACTGAAGGTCTTCATAACTGTAATCATTAAAAACCATATAATGAAAGCCACAAAGATCTCTCATGTGGTTGTTTCTTATCTATAATGTCCCTTCAAATGGCTTTTTTCAAAGGCCTCATAAACTAAATAGGTATTAATATTGAACTTTTAATTCTCATAGTAAACACAGCATAATTATTCCTTGGTCAAGAGTTTTTACTCCCCTAAAAGGATGAAGAGGTGATGGTGACATGCTCATCAGGTATTTTGGGAAATTACTGATCTCAGTGAACCTGGTTCAAATGCATCACTACCAGCTTGCATTTCAGGCGCCACCTGGCTTATCATCTGCACAACAGGCACTATGACATTAAAAGAATCATTTCCATACTTTAATTTTCTGTAAATGAACATTTTTGCACAGTAGTTTTCCATATGAGGAGCTTAAACCTAGATTGAAAGGACTCAAAATGTGTGCTTGCTTAGATGTTGCTTTGTCTATTTACTATTAAATTCTGTTGTGTGCATGTAAAGCCTCTTCCACTAAATTGTCAAGCCTTTGAGATCAAGGACTCATCTATGTCTTTAAAATAGTATGGAAATGTAGTACACAAAGTAAGTGTTGTGTACATAGTTAGGGTCACTTGTTCTGGTTAAATGTAATTATATTATATGATGCACTTCAAGAGGCATGTTGTCATTTCACTAGGGATTCATCACAAGCTTTGATTTTTCATTTTATAAATAAGAAATCAAAGCTTCAACATGCAAAATAACCTGTCCTGAAACCAAACAGTGGAGTCTGAAACAGTTTTTTCTCATTATCCCAAAGAACTATTTTGATCTAAAATAAAATATTTCACTATTTCTAGAAGAACCTGAAAATCAGTTTAGCCTTATGGGAGGATGAGTTTTGAAACAATACTTATGTTATTATGATACTAAATATCAGGATTTTCTAGAGACTTTTATTCAAATGGGTAGTACAAATATTGATTGTGGGTTAGAAAGTATTAGGCACAAATTTTAGAGACCCTTTTAAAGAATCAGTAATGAAGGTTTATGTATACTTATGAAGAGGGAAGATGTCCAGACTATAAGCATACCAATTAAAGAGAGATGCATTTGAAAAATGAAATATGCCAAACTACATGATTAGGCTACATTATTGGCTTACTTAGAAAAATGAATTTGATCATTTTCATAACACACAACTACCTAAATCCCATTGGCAAAATAGAACTTCAAAATAAATCAAGATTATAGCTGGTAAAATGTTAGGCATGGATTTAAAGTAGGAAGAGGGTGAGGAAGTGAGGAGAAAAGAGAAAAAGTGACAAAATCAGAGAAACCTTCTTTCAGTAAGTCAGAGATCACCTTTATTTTTTCTTCTGAGACATGATTAATCTCCAATACCTCTTTAAAATTTCAGATGTGTGAGACTGTAGTTGCTTAGGTATTATTATAAGAAAATTTTAAAAAATGTACATATTTTTCAATTTAATTTGCATAGATGTTTTCTTGACACAGGACTGGGGCCACTTATCTCATTTCAAATAAGTCACATGACTTCGACTAACATTAACTGACTATGACATGGCAATGGTATTGAACCAAACTGCTAAAATTATGCAAAAAATTTTGGTGACCTGATTAAAAGTTTTGTGTGTCCATACTGCAGTGTTATTCTTTATGAATTATTAAAATGAAAAACCGTACATATTTCCTCAAATACACATTCACTACTATAAAATTGATATGCTAATTCAAATTTATTAAAATGTTCACCTAGTCTCTACCCAGTTATTTAATATAATGCCCAGTTTAATTAAAATTGTGTATTTGATAAAGAAATGGTGATTTTCATGTTTGTATATACAAATATAATCAGCCCCTGCTGTATCCTTGTATATTCTCTATTCCTGCAATAAATGTTATATTAGGCTACATGCTGCATGTTAGAAATGGTACAAATGGAGATGTGTTCTTCCTGTAAACTAGGAATTTTTTATTGTCCTGAAGTGGGATTTTTCTACCCTGAAATTGACAAAATAAGTTGCTTATCACTTTGGCATGATTGTCTTTTTTGGCACATCTGCCTCATTCCCACCGTCACAATGTAAAACATGATCCATTGTTTACTATGAATAATCTTTGGTTTCACATAATTATGCTATCAGCTTACTAGTAAGTAATTTGTATATATCATTTAATTATTTTGAAAGAAAATATGCTGAATCTGAACTGCATTAACCTTCACTTACCATATTAAAATTAGAACTGAGTGATTTGGTCAAATTAACTTTCATAGTAAAATATGAAATAATCACAACCGATGATTAACCTGCTACTTTTCACTTAAAGGTGATAGAAACCTTGGTTACATTAAGTACAAAGCAAGTCCAGAAATATAATTAATGTTTTAGTATATGTGCTGCCGAAGCGAGCACTATAGTTAATGTTTTAAGATAACTTTGATGATCTTACATTTATCTCGTATTTTATATAAAATACTCTTCTAAAATAAAGCACTTAAAATATCTAACACCCAGTAAGTACTTAACATATATATGTTGGATGAGTGAAAAAATGGATAAAAAGCAATTGCATGTAAAGGGCCCCCAAGTTCTCATAAATTATCCAATTTAATCCTCACAGTGACTCTGACATAAGAAAGGGTACTTTTATTGACTGTCTTCTGCATGTGAGGCACTTTATATACTTAATCTTCCTTAATTTTAACAGCATTATCTTCAATTTACTCATAAAGAAACAGATTTGAAAAACTGAGTGATTTGGTCAATGACATCATTATCTTAGTGGTCAAGTGAATATCAATGCAAGTTCTAGCTGACTCAGAATCCATCAAAATTTCTTTCCTTATACCACAAACCACTGTGTATACTAAACATATATTTTGAGATTGTCAAATTTAGTAATGGATAGAATTACATGTTATGTATCTGATACACTAAATATATTTATCTTGGAGCTATTAGTATATTTTATATTTAAGCAGTTATGAAAATACAAGCTTTAGGCTTAATAAATATTATTCAATCATGTATAAATTTAATGACAGAAAAGAAAATGAAAAGAGCTCATTTTGAAAAGAGAGAAGATGGGGCACCTGGGTGGCCCTGTGGTTAAGTGTCTGCCTTCGGCTCAGGTCATGATCCCAGGGTAATGGGATAGAGCCCCACTTCCAGCTCCTGGCTCAGCAATAAGCCTGCTTCTCCCTCTCCCTCTGCCTGTGCTCCCCAGCTCTCTGTCAAATAAATAAATACAATTTAAAAAAAATAAAAAGAAGAAACAAAAATCAAAAAAGTAGATTTTCTCTCTTAGTTTTCAATGATACCGTACCATTCCTCTTGTCACTCATTTTATTTTTATTATTTATTTATTTATTTATTTATTTATTTTTGAGAGAGAAAGAGTGAGAGCACATGAGCTGGGGCGGGGGGTGGGGGGGGGAGTTGGGAGGTGTGGGCAGAGGAAGAGAAAGAGAATCTCAAGCAGGCGCCTCACTCAGCCCAGAGCCCAACCCAGGGCTCTTTCTCATGACCCTGAGATCATGACCTGTACTGAAATCAAGAGTTGGACACTTAACAAATTGAGCCACCCAGGTGCTCTGTCACTCATCTTCTGAGGAGGCTGCTTTTATTCTATAAAATTAGATCATTTCTGAATATACATCAAAAAATCATAATGTCTTTCAAATTTTTATTAAAAAATACACTTTTTTTCAAAGATAGGCAAGTTTCATAATAGTTAATTCGTGTGCTCACTTCATCTCCTGGTACACAGAAAATTCACAGCTAGAATTATTTATTTCAGCACTTTCCTGTCAATGACCCATTCTTTTCCAGTAATCTAGCATGCAGTTCTCAAGGCCTGTAGCCAAAGAATAGGGTGTTTTATGGTCTCAAAGAAAGTGTTCTGTTTCTTGTGTTGTATTTCCAAAATTTAAAATTCCTTTGCCCAATAGTATTATTGTAATATACTAAGTTACTGAGAGATGAAGGAAGATTTTTCCTTTTACCTGATTTTTTTCTTAGAACAAAAGATAATACAATCCTCTGTATTTTTCTTTTTTTGCCAAAAAGTGTAGGCAGTTACACATCATCTTCTTTCCCAATCAGGTGGTGACCCAACTAGAGAAAAGAGATAGAAAACACTGAATGAATGGAACAGCAACTCAAAGTCCAGGAGGTTCCAATTTTAGAAGAGTGTTAGTGGAAAGATACGGGACTGCAGATGTAGCAGTGTGCGATGAGAGGAGATCTGAGTTCAAGAGTCAGGTGATCTTGTGAAGGCAAGGTTTCAAAAGAACATTCGAGGGAAGAGGCAATGGTTCTAATTGCAGTGAAGTTGAACTGATTTAAAAAGTGAGGTTAAACATTCTTTTATAGAAGGTAACCCATGGAATGGGAAAAGATATTTGCAATTGACACTGATAGGACTGATATCTAAGATCTATAAAGAACTTCTCAAACTCAACACCCATAAAACAAGTAATCAAGTCAAAAAATGGGCAGAAGACATGAACAGACACTTCTCCAAAGAAGACATACAAATGACTAACAGACACATGAAAAAATGTTCATCATCACTAGCCATCAGGGAAATTCAAATCAAAACCACACAAAGGTACCAGTTAGAATGGCAAAAACTGACAAGGCAAGAAACAACAAATGTTGGAGAGGATGTGGAGAAAGGGGAACCCTCTTACACTGTTGGTGGGAATGCAAGTTGTTGCAGCCACTTTGGAAAACAATGTGGCAATTCCTCAAAAAGTTAGAAATAGAGCTACCCTATATAGTGCAATTACACTACTACTGGGTATTTACTCTAAAGTACAGATATAGTGAAAAGAAGGGCCACATGCACTCCAATGTTCAGAGCAGCAATGTCCACAATAGCCAAACTGTGGAAAGAGCTGAGATGCTCTTCAACAAATGAATGGATAAAAAATATGTGGTCCATATATTACTCAGCCATCAGAAAGGATGTATACCCAACTTCTGCATCAACGTGGACGAACTGGAGATTATGCTAAGTGAAATAAGTCAAGCAGAGAAAGTCAATTTTCATATGGTTTCACTTATTTGTGGAATAAGGAATAACATGGAGAACATTAGGAGAAGGAAAGGGAAAAGGAAGGGTGGGATATTAGAGGGAGAGATGAACCATGAGAGACTATGGACTCCAGAAACCAAACTGAGGGTTTTAGAGGGGAGGTGGTTGGGGGACGGGTTATCCCAATGATGGGTGTTAAGGAGGGCACATATTGCATGGAGAACTGAGTATTATACACAAATAATGAATTATGGAGCACTACATCAAGAACTACTGATGTACTATACGGTGACTAACATAATTAAAAAAAAACTGTATTCAGTCATATCATTGAAAAAAATTCTCTTATGGAAAGGGGGATATTCTAAAGGTAAAAAACATTTCATTGCATGAGCAGGTATGATTTATATGTTTAGTAATCCAAAGGGATCATTTGTAAAGTGTCATGCTAAGCACATTTGCAACCAGTTTAAATTCTATATTTTAATTGGGAAGGAGGATGGCCCCAAAGGGATGTGGAGGAAATGTGAAAACAGCCCCTGTTACTGATATATATAGTCTGACACTGCTCTAAATGTCTAACAGCCCTTTAAAAATTCCATGTGAGTTTATTATTTTTGCCATACAATTCTGAAACATCTGAGTTTCCAGCAGTGCAATGCATAAACAGGCTAGTTTGAAGTAATAAAGATATACATTTCTGTAAACCTCACAGTAAAACCTAGCCTAAATTCAACATGATAGTTCTAAACTTCAGGACTCAGATTTTAGATGAGGTACTATCCGTTGCTTCTTCACATGAACTTCATGCCATGCTTTTCAACAGATAATCTAGAGGGAAACACACAGCTTTTTAAGAGCTAATATAGAGGGGAACACAAAGCTTAAAATGTTTCTGCATTTCATGACATTTGATAGCAAGGTCTAAATTGAATATCTCATATGCAAACTATGTATTATTCAAGTGTATTTGATTATCTTGAAATGTCTCATGCAACAGTCTTAAGATCACTAAACTCTAACCACACCATCACTACTGTAATTTGATGTCAGTTGGCCTCTTTGCAACTAGAGTCGAAGTATTTCATTTAGCCCTGCACATAACCATCAAATTGACTGTGTGAATTCCCTGCTTAAAGAACTTCAATGGCTCCCCACTGCCTATTCAATGACAGAAATTCCTTAGTCAGGCATTCAAGTCCCTGTGCAATCCACCAGTCTCCTGTGTTTTCTATGAGTGCAAGCTAAATTATCTTCTATGAGTACAAACTAAATTATCCTGTTTCTTGTCCATCATGAATCATTTCTGCTTCAACATAATTTAAAATATTTCCTCTGGCTGTCTAAGTAATACACATTTATTGTAGATTAGAAAAATAGAGAAAAGGAAGAAAAAAAGAAAACCACTTGTCCTGCTGTTTGAAGAAAATCAAAATTAATTGCTAATATTGTTAGCAAGTTTGAAATTATATTGAATTTAGAGGTTTGCAATACTTCTCTTAAATAGTTTTCCTTTTTCTAAAATTTTATAATAAATATATTTTTGTAAGCATCTTTAATATACTTGTGTAAATAAATTCTTGAAAGTGGGATTACTGAATTATAAGGTAAAAAGATTTGAAAGCTTTTCAGTTTTTATCAGCACCTCTGCCTGCAAAGCTATCAGTGATTAGCCTCCCAGGAGGCAAGGGTCTGGTGTTCATTTTTCCCCTCACATATGTGTATTTAAGGGCTTAAACTTTTGAGTATTTTTTCATGGATGTCATCATTTTCCCAGTACTATTATTGTATTTTTATTGATTTTAAAGATCTAAATATATGTGTAACACTTGTCATATATCGTGACATTTTCCCCAGTTTTTAACTTAAATTCTACTACATTTTATAAACACTTAAAACTATTTGTATAGTGGAGATTTTTTTCTTTTATGGTTGTTTCCTTTGCCATAATGGTTAGAGAATATTTTAGGAAAATCCTTACCTATATTTTTACATATATATTTTAGTAAGTATCAAAGTGTTATTGCCCTGCTCTTTAGGGGCCATGTTTTGGCATGTGATGAGAGGCAGAAATATAACATTGACTTTCAAACAAATTTATCAATTGCCCAGTCACTATGTATTTAATAAACTAATAGTTTTCATTGTCAATTAATTATGAACTAAATTCATGCATATACTAGTCTGTTTCTCATATTTTTATTTCTCACTTTCATCTGGCAAGTATTCTTTCAGGAGTACAGTTGATTTATCATACATTTTATGTCCATTAGTTCAAGTCTAATCACTATTTCTTTGCATCTCTCTCCTATGGAAAGTAAAGCCTGAATGTGTTTTTTGTTAACTTTGAGAGGTATGAAGGATAAATAAAGATGGTAAGTAGTTTTAGGCTTTTTCTTTTTTTAACAGTATTTCATTTCTTTAGACCTTTGACTTCGTTGTCTTATATGTAAAAACACAGATGTTAGCGCACACTGCTGGATAATAGTATTTTTTAATGCCAGTGTTTTACACTTGTGTATCATTCCATGTTCAGAATCTTTCACTTGTAGGTGTAGTTTGACTACTTTACAGATGACATCATTGATGGTCAGAAGGATCTTAAGATTGCAAAATCCAACGAAACTCATGAAGGAGCCCTTGTTTTGCCTGGGTACCAAGTCTTCACTACTCTGGGTCACAAACAGCTAAGGTCATGCACCTGAAGTCCAATTCTAACAGTTTCACTATGGCACGGTGCAGTCCCTTATGTCTTCCACATCTGGTACATTTTAACTTAAGCTCTGGAAGACTTAAATTATTTGATCTTTTAATGTAGGAGGGTGACTTTTGAAAAAAGGACCTCTCTGCCCTTTTATGATAGAGAAGTCTTATTAAAAGGGACATAAATATCATGGCTACTACGGAAAGAAACATTCTCACATAGACTCAGTATTGGGACTGAGATACAATGGAAATATGGAAATGTGTGATTATTTCACAGCATTGGTATTCCATTGAGACATTCCAATCCATTCCATAACAAGCTTTGGTATTTCTTCTTTTTAACAGTCTTGGTTATCCATTGTTGGCTTTTATTCTTTTTATTACCCTTTTTTCCCTTCACTGCCACTCACTGATGTTTTGAAGACTTTTTTTTCATTGTGTTATGTTAGTCACCATACAGTACATCATTAATTTTGATGTAGTGCTCCATGATTCACTGTTTGTGTGTAACACCCAGTGCTCCTTGCAATCTGTGCCCTCCTTAATACCCATCACCAGGCTCACCCATCCCCCCCCATCCCCCTCCCTTCTAAATCCTTCAGTTTGTTTCTCAGGGTCCAAAGTCTCTCATGGTTCATCTTCCACTCCAATGCCGCCTTCACTTTTCCCTTTTCCTAATGTCCTCCATGCTATTCCTTATGTTCCATAAGGAACTCTATTTGACTCATTTCACTCAGCATAATCTCCTCCATTCCCATCCTTGTTGATGCAAAAGTTGGGTCTTCATCCTTCAAAAGAAGACTTGTGTCATACCTGAAAGGGGTGTAACATAAACCTAGACTTAAAAACTAATAGATTATTCTCTCTGGGGTTAAAATGCTTATTGAATGATATACACAAAAATGTTATTTGGGATGTGTGCATCAATATAAAAAACAAAGGAAAATTCCTTACTGTATTTTGGAGTTACATTATTATACATGGCTGATATTTTCAATTTTGTGGATACACTTATAGGTACATATGTATTTCAATATTTATAAAAATAGTATATGCTATACACATATATACATGGTATATACATGTATGCACATGTATATACACACATGTATTTAGAGGATATTAAATGGGTGGTACCTATTTATACCCTACTTCATTGGCAACCTACTTTTTCTTTCTTTTTCTAAGATTTTATTTATTTATTTGAGAGAAAGAGACAGAGACAGCACAAGGAGAGGGAGGGTGGAGGGGGAGGGAGAAACAGACTCCCCCCAAGCCCGGAGCCCAACTCGGGCCTCTATCCTAGGACCCTGAGATCATGATTTGAGTGGAAGTCAGATGTTTAACCGACTGAGTCACCCAGGCACCCTGCTTTTTTAAAATTTCTTAAAGAAACCCTATTTTTTTTTTTAAAGAAATTGCTTTTACATTGGGTTTTAAATCCCAGAGTGTTTTCTATTCACACATATAATATACTCCCTTTACTTCTTTTTTCCCACCTGTATAGAAGCTGATTCAGTGAGTGATGATTAAGTGGCAGTATACATCACAATTACAGTTTTTGTTCTTGCTTCTAACCAGATTGCATTTAAAGCATTTTCTTTCTGAAAGCTTGAGTGAAAAGGTAGGAGTTAGTGTTGGATATTGTGTTTTACATGAAAAATTTCCATTGGTGGGTAGCAGTGGGATGGGTTAAGGGTAAGGAATAGCATGGCTCTGGGGAACTGACAAGACACTTGATAGTAATGGTTCTGCTTTCTACAGATAGACAGTGCTTTTCCAGTCTGATGGGCATGGTTAAGCACCTGCTGACATCCTTCAGGCGTAAATCAGAGATTCTCTGCGCGAGGTACTTGGCACTCCAGAGAAATGTACCCATTCTGTGAGTGATTACATTACTTTCTCAGAATTTTCCCTCTTAGCTCTCTTTCTGTACTTTTTAATGTGCTAACTTCTTTAGAGGACTTTTTCCTACAGATATCCCATAACCAGCCTAAAGTATAGATATTCAAGCTCAGCTAAATAGGTTGAGAAGGAGTAAATTGTTTAGAGGAATTTGTAAGCAACCAGGCAAAGAAGGTAGTTCTTAAAGTATCTGCTGATATTAGAAGACAATAAGAAAATGAGTGAGAAAAGACCGTGACAGATATCTCTGAAGTAGAAAAAGCAACTTTCTGAAACAATTTTTGGTAAAACTGAGCTAAGATAGAAACTGCAATGATTACTTTTTTGGTACTTATTTCTGTAGTTTCTTGGTATTAATTCTTACATTAAATTAATACCATTCCTTAAATGCATACATAAGATTCAAGATAGAAATATTTCCTGTGTTTCAGCAGGCTTTACTTTAATAAAGATAGTATGAATCAAGACAGAAATATCTCTATGGGTTGTGCTTGACCTAAACATTTAAGGGTAAGTTATTTTGTGCTCTCCAAGTATTTTTGCATTTCAATTAAACAAAATAATACATATAAAACAGTCCCTGGTACATACTGAGTACTCAGTAAATTAGCTCATTATTATTTTTATTTTTACTAAGGGTCTATTATTTCTTGATAATATAACAAGGATTAAAAGAAGCCAATAAAGTTATAATTTAATTAATTAATACGTTACAGGTTAGCTGACCTAAAATGCACTGGTGACTTAAGCAATGTCAGGTTCTTTAGGGACTGTGAAGTGGGAGCATTAATGAAGATGTCAACCACTTCAGAGGCAAGGGCAAAAAGCCACAGACTTAGTGACATATCTACTCTAATGTTTTCTTTTATTTTCTTTTAAATGTAGTTCAATGATTTAAAATCACTAGGAAGAGTGTGTTTGAACTTCTAGAGATGTGTAATAGATGTTACACAGTGCCATGGAGCACAGGGACCCATTATTATATTTCATTGTCTCTTTTATTACCTGAGGGTAAGTGCAGGCAATAGAACAAGGTGTCAAACTTACTTTTAACCTTTGCTAGAGGAAGAAGTTAGATGAAGGGTTGAAAGGTATTTCTAAGTTATTATCCTTAGAGACACCTCACTTGCTGTCCCTTTGCAGCTACTGAGCATGAATGTTCTCCAGTCTGTATGTCAGCCCCTCATATCAAGTTCTACTTAGTCCTGTTGTGTTCTCCACGGGGCCATTCACCCGAGCGCCTCTGCTTCATCTAATGCATTGTAGATGAGTTAGCTTTTCCCACTGTGCAGTCTAGTTGAATGAATTGTACTGAACAACACAATAAACTCCCTTTCTGAATATGTAGAAAAAGTTACATTTTTACATCATTTCATTGAGGACATTCTGGATAAAATGTTAAATTGACTGACTGTAGTACATTCCCTTAAGCTATATGGTGAGATAATAAAAAGTTAATATTGGAAGTCCTTGATATTTACCTCATTTATTTTAACTTTTACAAATTTAACAAAGATTCTTAAAAGCCCGTTGACTTGTGACTTAAACGGATGGTTTCACATGGGCCACATTAGGAATCAGATTCGCAAGATACATAAAAGGATGTAGAGAATATGACCATTTAGATATGCCAAGTCAGACCTATTCAGCAAGATCTCAGATCATCTTTCCTGTGACCAAAAAAAAAACAGGAAAACTAAAGCATCAAACTATATCTGACAGATGGCAGATACCATATTCACAGCATTTCTAGGTTTATGTAAGTTAATTTTAACCCTTGACAACTTTGTTTTTGTTTAGCTGACTTTCAGGATTTGAGTGAGAGAATAATGATGTTATGAATCCACAGATTTTCATGTAAAACTCTAGATTCCGAGGACCCAACTTCGGAACATCATTTGCAAAGGATTAACTGGCATGACACAATTAGGGTAAATGCTTTGTGATTTATCCAATATCTGCCTAACTTCTAGACAAAAACTGGAAAAACTAGTTTACTCACCATCACTCACTTTCTAAATTAGGAATCAGCTTTCCTTTTGTGTTTCATTGCTGTTTTATTTTTGGCATTTTAACTTTATTATTTATTTTGGTTTATGGATATTTTAACCAACCTTTCCTATCACCACCAATAATAAATCTACTTCATCAAGTAAGAGCAGATTGTGGGAATACAAATTTTCTCTATCTCATTGCCATTCTTGTTTGTATTACTCTTTTTAAATTCATTTTTTTCTAGTACTTTTGGCATAAGGTAGCTAGGCAAACCATAAAGCTTAAAGGAAATTTAAAGAAATTTAATTAGAAACAGGATTTAGACAAAGAATTTAAAAATAATTGTGCACAATAAAATGCATTGTTTATAATAAGATATAAGGAAAAAGGCACTACATTTAGAAGACTTTGAAAAAGCCCATCTTTAATAAAATGATACTAGATTTTTTATTTCACTTAATTTTAATAGGCATTTCCCCTAAGCATTTAAACTTTCTTTAAAGTTATATTATGCCTAGATGTATAGAATTACAGGGCTGGGCAATGCTTCAGAGATCACTTAGTCCTATTACTTAACAGATACAAATGCTTACAGAATGTCATGATTTAGAGATGATATAAGTATTCTGACATTCTGCAAAGTTAATATTTATGTATTGCATACTATCCTATAGCTCTATTTGTTTGTTGTTTTTTTTTCCAGTCATTTGTTCCTCCTGTGTCTTTTGTTTTTCTTGTTGCTGCTGCTATCCATGTTGTTTTTAGTCTTGCCAATAATACTGATTTTAGTTTCTCAGTGATATTCTTCATGATCAAAAATTAACTGTTGTGTGAGTGCCCTGTGTCTATGTGCTTGTGAGTGTGTGTGTGTGTGTGTGTGTTTAATTTAATCTGCAAGAGTGGTTTTTGAACTGCTTAACCTTCTGTAATGTTTTTTAAAAATATTTTTTATTCATAAATGTGGATAACACTTAATTTCACTAGGATGTTGTCTCGAGCAGCTAATTAAAAACTACTTAGCACATTTATAATAAGTAATCTGAAGTTCTTATCTGATCATGTTTCCCCACAACAGTGAACTGTTTAGCTCTCAGTTGGTTGTGTTCCTTATTTTTTTATCACTTCTGGGTGTGTAGTTCTTCTTTATATCAAGAATGTATAAATCCTTTTTACCCCCATAAATTCGCTTTAAGGAGGGTCCCAGGATGCTAAAATTAAAAAAAAAAAAAATTTCATTTACTGGACAGAGTAACCATAGATCAAATGATCATGAGAGCAGAAAATTCACTTACTGGTATATTTTAAAAACTTTTTACAAAACTCCTGTCCTAAAAGGCCCAGTTACTATTTTAGTATAATGGTATAATGAATCCCTTTTTTTTCCTAGTAATAAACAGCTTAGCAACTTTTTTATCCAAAAATCCTATTGTCTTACTGTGTATTATATTTGATAGATTTATTTTCAAATTGGTTCTGAAGAATAGAGATCATTTATTTTGTAATGCAGGTAAAATGCTTAAATTAAAAAAAAAAGAAAAAAATTAACAGGATAACTTGTAGTTAAATCTGCAGTTATATTTTGAAAATATTTTAAACTTCTTAAAATGTTGTTTTAAACTCTGCCAGTCACACATTTGATAATGAAAGCAATTATAGAAAAATTATCATTTTAATTTTACATGGTTTTTAAAAATAGACTTTATTTTTCAGAGAGTTGTTTTAGGTTTACAGCAAAATTCAGCAACAAGTACAGAGTTCCCATAGAACCCCCATGTCCACACACGCAGTCTCCCTAGTCTACCCTGAACCAGTTTTACATACTTTCTACATTGACTTTGAAAAGAGAAAGAAAACAGAGATGGATAAATAATGCATCAACACAAAATCCATAGCACTACTGTCAAATGTGGGCCCTATCATCATATTCTGTGGTTATCTTGAGCCAGTTGTGCGAAAGAGAACCTCTGATAAGAGCAGTTAAAGAGGTGTGAAAAGCATCTAAAAATGGTCTTTTAGCCAACCTCATGTAATTGGAATTCTGTTACTTGAGTTGCTGAGGATTCTTGTGCTATTGCTGAGAACTATATCCGTCCAGGGGAAAACTACAGAAAGATAAATTTAGTTTGTCTATCTCTTAGTTGGTACAATGAAAATATATTCTAGAGAGACAAGATTTAAATAAAATGAATATTTTTTGAAACAAACTCTTCTGAATCTAGGAAATAGAATATTTTTGAAATGAATCGGATCAATTTTATGGGTTATGGTTTTGTCATGGTACTCTATGATAATTTAAGTTAAAACAGTGACAGCAATTCTGTCAACTGATAAAGAAAATAGAATATAGGAAACATTCCCTCAAACACACATACAAACATATACCATTTATCGTGTATTACCTCTTTATTAATGGCTCCCCAATGTAGGTATTAAGTAAATGTGGTTTTTTCCCCCCCAAAATAGGTTAAAACCTGTTTCATTTCTTATGAAAAAGTTATTCTTTGTCAAACATTAACTATGTTTCTGCAAAAAGAAACATTAACTATTAGGTGCTAGCTTTTTTTTACCAAGATAATGTGCATAATTTTAAAAGTTAGCGTCCTTTTTCCTTACTGGCCTGAGTACAGCTTCAGCTTTGGCTTAAGAGAATCAGATTTGCCTTTCAGTGGAAGGTATTTAGTTTCTATTTAATTGTGGCTTTTTTGTGAGGATAATGATTCTAACGGCAGTTATTTGGACCAGGTGTTGTTATATAACAAACCCAACAGTTCATGATAAATAGGGTATTGTCTGAGATCTTGTTTTAGATTCATTTAGCCAGGGAAAGGAACTAATCATTTCTTTGGTAAGAAAAACTCAGTAGGTGACAAGTACTATGATAGGTACTTTATATACATTATCTGATTTAATCTTCACAACAAGGAGTCCATTAAAGTGAAGGAGAGAGCAGAAAGCTAACAAAGCTTCTAAAGTCACATAGCTATGAATGACAAAGGTAGAATTTAGTGAAATGTATTTGTCCTGATGACTAATATGATAATGTTTCATTCTGGTTAAATATGTAGCCTCTCTTGTCTATTAACAGAGGCTGCCATCCTGAGCTGCACTTTCTCACATTGTTTTTCTTTACTCTGATTTGCCCCACATGTGCATAAGGACTGACCTTGAGGGTCTTAAATGCATTACCTTTTTAAAAATAGAACATTTAAAACCTTTTCTGAATTTTCTAATAATTTTAAGTAATCTATGACTTTGAAGTAATAATCAAGAAGCACCTTGGGTCCAAGTCAAAACTGCAATAATTCACATGCAATCCAAGTGAATTCTATACCACAGTACACAGTTTTTAAAGAAAGTCTGAAATACTTCTTGGACACAGCTATATTCCATGCTGTCTGAGTAATTGGAATGCAAGTAACACCCGATTGAATAACACAGTAGCCAAAGACTAATGCCTACTTCTGTGCTATTCATGCTTCAGTGAAGGTGGTAAAAATGAACAAAACGATTTGAAAGAATATTTGTCTTATGGAAAAAAAAAACACTCTCAAGATTTTAAATCAAAATATATGTGATGGGGGTGGGGGCAAATGTTACATAGTTTTCCCATCAGCTGAGGGAGACAACTTGATTTTCAACTAAGGGCTGCTTTTTGGTTCTTAAAATATTCTTCACTGATTTTAGTCTGAGATTTGGGCCAAATTCTGGGCTGAGAAGACAAACTGGTTAGACATCTGAAGGGAGGGGTGCCTGGATGGCTCAATCAGTTAAATGTCTTCAACGCAGGTCATGACTGCGGGCTCCTGGCTCAGCAGAAGTCTGCTTCTACCTCTGCACCTTCCCCCCAACCCCCACTCATACTCTCTCTCTGTCTCAAAAAGGAAAAAAAAAAAAAATTAAAAAAACAAAACAAAAACACCTGAAGAGAATGGACCACTTTTAGTTGGAAGGCAGTAATGGTAAATGGTTGGATTTCCCCAAGAATGAAATTCAGAAAATTCGTAGGATTTGGAAATTGTATAGAAGAGATTCATGAATCAAAGTACTGGTTTGGCATTATTTTAAAAAGAGAGAGAGAGAGAGAGAAAACTTATGTCTGTTTATTAAGTGTGTTTATGCAGAAAACAAAACAAAACAAAACAAAGCAGGAATGTCTGAGGTCTTTTTTGTAGGCAACGCAGCAATGCCAGATAGGTTGTATCTTGGTATTCTTATGTCACCTTATCACTTTGAGCAATTTTACTTAATCTTATTTCCATCATCTATAAAGTAAAGAAACACAGAAGAGGAATCAGGGTTAAATGCAACAAAATATCTAGAGCATAAAAGACACTGAATGCCTTAAAAAAAAAAAAAAAGACATTGAATGCCTTCCACAAATGTCAGTTTCATTCTTTCCTCCCCATTTTAACCTTAACCATTAGCCTAGGAGTGGAAATGATGACACCAACAAGAAGGGTTTTGTAAAGTTTGCTAAGTTACAGGAATGGGAAATTAAAAAAATGAGAACTAGATAGTAGAATGATTGAAATACCTTTTCACTGAGAGTTCTCACTGTCCATGATTTGAATTCATTCCCATCACTACTATAGATATTCCTTAGGAATGTCCTGTTCTGCTCCTGAATATCCAGAAGTTCTAACCTTGTCTGGGAGTATATTTCCTATGACTTAACATCACAGCCAAAAATTAAAGGAGTATAAGGATTTTCAATTATATAAATAAATGTATTGTTGTAGTCAACAGGAGTCCTTGGAGTAGAAGAGGAACTAGAAAATGGAACAAGAAAATTCTTGTCAAATCTACCAAATCTACCCATTGCATATCTGGTACCTTTTCTACCACCTCATCTTCTAGATTCCCTAAAACTAGAAAGTGAATTTACTAAGATAAATTGCATTAATAATATTGGAACTATATTGTAATGTCATTTAATGGCAATGACATCTAAAGCCCCATTCATAATTCCCTTGTCTGTAACTGTATCCACCTTACAGGACAATATTGACTACAGGGGCTGAAATCCCTGCAAATCTGCTGTTTTGAAATAGGTATATTAGTCTCCTCATGACAAAAAATAAGCAAGAGGTGACTTTCAGAAAAATGATTACCATACCTGTACCTGAAGTGTTATTCTGAGGTATTCTGGTTTTGGTTCAGAGCCCTGAAAGTATAGTTGATACTTTTGCTCTCTTATTTATTTATTTTTTTAAGTATTTTGTTTATTTATTTTTGTCAGAGAGAGAGTGAGCGGGGGGAACAGGAGGCAGAAGGAAAAGCAGGCTCCCTGCTGAACAAGGAACCCGATGTAGGACTTGACCCCAGGACCCTGAGATCATGACCTGAGACAAAGGCAGATGCTTAACCAACTGAGCCACCAAGGCACCCCTACTTTTGCTCTCTTAAAGACAAATTAGTCAAATCTTATTTTTCACTAATAAACTAAATTTCCCTAATAGCTACTTCTTTGGGTTTCAAATGGTAACAAGTTCTCTTTCAGGGGTCAAAACATGCCTAGCTCAGATCGTCAATGGTGTGTTACCAAATTGTGTAATTACTTAATTTTGAAGTTACTATAGATGTTATCTCCCTTTACCTAGTGGTCTAGTAATCTACCATCACTAAATAACTGAAATTCTAGTCAGTAAGTGAATCTAATAGCTGGTTGGGCCCCAGAAATGCTGAAGGCAATATAAGAAACTCATTCACTTTGCCCACATTATTATTTTTCTGTAAGAAACTTAATGATGTTATAAAACTGAACATTACAGTTGGGGAGTAAAAACTCAGGCTTCTCAGGATATTTCTCATTGTGCTTTTTATGGGAAATAAAATGAAGTAACATAGGGGAGAAATCATGTGGTTTAGTGCTACTGAGATGACAACTTTAGCAAACAAGGTATGCTACCATCAAGGAAGGCTGGAAAGGCATTAGGCATTATAACTGTCTCTTTAGTTGGGGGCATAAACTATGTGGAAGGAGTTACGGCAATGGCAGTAGTTCAAATCTCTGTGGGCCCTTAAATATGAGATTTTTTGCTTTTTTCCCTTAGGTTTTTATTTGGATTCTAACAGCTAAACATACATCCAGGTACATTGTTATTGAGTCACTTTCTTTACAACGCGGTACAGGTTTAATGAAGAAATTAATAATAAGCCATATTATTGAGGTTTTGACTTTGCTACAGATTGAGTACTATTAATCCATAGAGGAAAAACCAAAATACGTAAAATAAAAATATGCCAGTAAAAACTGGGATCACTTTCCATGTATGTTTCATAAGTTAGATATAGAATAGATCTTTGATGTGAATATTAAGAAACAGAAAATAAAATAAGAACCACCCAGGCAAGTGGATAAAGGGCTTTTTGTTACCTTGAAAATAAGATCAGAATGAAAATAAGTTTACTTGAAACTGATAATTTCAGCATAGATCTCTGAAACCGTTTTTGATATACACTCAAAATCCTAAATCTTGTTTCTGTGTTTTAGATTTAAGTAAAACATATTCCCTTTAAAAGATTACATTATATCTCAGAAAATAATTATAAAACAATTTGAAAAAGCATGAAAGTCAATAAAAATAAATAATACATAAAGCCATTTTACTGGAAATGAAAGCACATGATTATTTTTATTTATCATGAGTCACTAGTTTACCGATTTTCTAAGTGATATTAGGGAAAAAAAATAATATGGTGTCTCTGACATACCACAGGCAACATTAACAGCAAATGTCCCCCACAGTTTGAACTAAGCCAGAGAGATAGACTACTGATTTTTACATGTTTTGTAAGTTTAATGTTTATATGTGTATTAGTATCTTCATTATGCAAATGAAGCAATAAAGGGTAGAGCAGGATCGGCTGTGAGTGACATCAAAGGCAATGATCTCACAGCAACACTACCGTGTGTCCTTGTAGGAGATTCTGAAAGCACAATTGTATTGGTTATAAAAGTAAAGAAAGGATGTTTGCATGCCCGTCTATATGTGATATAAAAGTAAGATTTCTAACACACAGAAAAGATAATCATGGTGTAATGAACAGCAGTGGGATTTTGATTCATAACCCCTGTATTCAGAATATTTCCCTTCAGGCTGTGAGTCTCAGTTTTCTCATCTGTAAAGAGAAGTGTTCATATCACCTTCTGGTTGATCCATGATAGTCATATAAGATGCTGTACATGTTTTGTCAATTAAAGAGCACATGCAGATGCTGATTTCTTAGTATCACAACTATTAATTACCCTAGCAAAGTAGAAATCAGGAAGCAATTTTTTTTAAAAGGTGCTCCAACCCTGCTGTCCAAACTCCAGTCTATAGTCATTCTATTTATGAAATTGTTTATTTGGATGATTGAAATGTAGAACATTTGTCTCTAATATCTGAAGAACGTTGGAAGATTAAACATATGACAAACTAAAATGAATATGAAGAAATTCGAAAGTTGTGGCTACCATCACAGATTCTTGGGCATGTAAGCTAAAATCCGAATGTACCAGTAAGAGAAAGACACTGACAGCAAATCCTACAAATCATGGCAATCCTCATATTCAATGAAACATGATCATATTTGTAGTTGGAGTTTTATAAACTTTGGCTTTTGTAACTTCGAACAGTGTAGATTTAAATTGGCAAAATCTACACCATATTAGCTTCATCTCTTACATTTTTCATGAAGGTTTTTGTGTAGATAAAACATAGATTTTGTTTTGAATTTCAGTTTTATGTACTTTTATAATATTTAAGTCATTTAAATAAAGAACATATGTGATTTTAAATTTCACTGCACTGAAGGGATGCAGAATTTATTTAAATTAATACTTGAGTTCAAACATGTTATGAATTTACAAATTCACTGGAGGAGGAACAAAGTGAAACACTGTAGAAAGCATTCAAAGGAGAAAGAAGTTGAAATTGAGTCATTTTATATCCACTGTCACATATAACATCAAGGACTGAGGAAAAGTACAATGAAGTTCTAAAAGTGATAACATACTTTAAGATCTACAGTCTCTCTAATGTTCAGGAAAAATAATTTCAGAGAAGATTATAGAATTACTTTATGTGAACACTGGTTCTACCAGTTCCTAGCTGTGTGACCTAGACCAAGTGATTTAACCTACCTATCTTTCCATTTTTTTTCATCTATAAAATAGTACTTGTCTCAGGTTATTCATAAGAGTTAACAAATGTGAGCATCTAACATATGATTCACCCAAGCCTTTTGTGATTGGAATGTACCCTCGATGTAATAGCATATGTTCTTTTTCTCATATTTCTATCAAGCTTAGCAATTTTCCTTCATTTTTCTTCTTCAGCATTTCAGAACTTCACTGTAAAATTACAGAACCTTTGCTTTTATAGCTGGTAACGGTTAGTATAGTTAATATTACTGTTTTCTCTTAAAGCTGCACAACATTTTTTATTCACCCTCCAGTGAATCTATAAATTCCTAACCTTTAAAATGCCTGCCATGTGGTAAACACATGGTAAGTACCAAATAAGAAAAAAATAGCATCATTATTTTTTAAATCCAGTGATAGATTATGCCTTCTAATGGATGTTTAATCCAAGTGCTTACAGCCAAGAAACATGTATTCAATAATGAAATTTTATAGTAGTGCCCCAAATTCCTTCTATTTAAAGTGTTGATGAGGACCAGCAACATAAACATTACTTGAAAGCATGTTAGAAATACAGACTATAGGTCCCACCTCAGAAGTAATGAATCAGATGTATTTTCACAAGTTCCTCGATAATTCACATAAATATTAAAATTTGAGAAAGGCTGCCTTAAAACATTCTCGTTCGACCTTAGTCATTATTTAATCCACCCCTTCAACAGATACTTAGCAAGTGCCTATTTTGGTTTCTTGAAATTTTTCTATTCTAATCATTTGAGGTGATGGTAGACACAAAGGGGGCAAAGGTTGATTTGGAATGACCAAGCTAAGACCTCCTCACACTGATCAGCATCTTAGCTTGAGCTAAGGGAGAGGTCACAGAAGCAATTAACAAAAATAAGGACAATCCTGTGAATTTGCGATACTAGTAAATTGATCCACGACTGGTGTGACTGATTGTACTTATAGGTATACTAAAAGCTCCAGCAACAAACTGGGTAAAGAAGTGACACCAAATATGGACTTGGTACTTTTTGCCCAGAGACCTCCATGACAACTTGAAAAGGGACCAAAAAATAATGTTAAAATGCAGGGGGAGAATATTTATGTTCTAGAGGGCTCCTTATTTGACCAAAGAGGTTCTTTATAAAACTAGTGTAGTATATTTAGAATACTTTTATTTACAACAGGTGACTAAATAGTTCCATTTCAGGAGTTAATTATTTGTCACAGCATAACTTCTTATAAAAGGAAATTATAAAATTTTCACAAAACTCTATATTGACTGAAGGCAGAATGCAAATTTGCTTATCCTTCGTATATTCATGGCCTAGTGCATTACATGGATATGGTGTATGTTCAGAAAAAAAATTGTTCAATAAAAATTTATTGAATGGAATTTGATGGAAGCCTTTGGGTTCATTCATAAGATACATAGTTCTTCAGATAAATTACTGCTATTTCATCATACATGACCATTGAGGTCTTGGGCTCTGTAAATAAATAGCAAACTTAGGAAAAAACAAATAAAATATAATTTATATAAACAAGCAATTATATTTCTGTACTTGTATAGAATTAAGGTGAAAAGAAGACAAGTGATATTTGTATCTTTAATTATACATCCTTTACAACAATGTTCCTTCTTGGTATAATATTCTGCCACTGAGTGTGGATATGGGTATTAGGAAATAATGCACACAGTGTTAATGATTTTTTACTCTTCCTTCTTTTGGCATATATAACCTAAAACAACCTTAAAACTTTGCTGGGTGAAAAAAAATTTGAATGAAGGCAGTAAATGCACAAAAGAAGATAGAGTATGTCTATTTTATATGGAGTAAATTCTGTCATCTCTCTAGTTATATTGTTTAATTTTATAGCTACTGTTCTTCTTCCATGCCACAAATTCAATATGATTCTGGGGCGTCTGGATGGCTCAGTCAGTATAGAGCATGTGACTCTTGATCTTGGGGTTATAAGTTCAAGCCCCATGTTAGGTATAGAGATTGCTTAAACAAGAAATCTTTTAAAAATTAAATATGATTCTATTATTAATATTAGAAATAATTGAAATATTAATTCAAATGCCAGAGACTTCCATGACAACCACTGACTTGCTTATAGTGTTCTTTTCATTGGAATATAGCTAAAATTGTGTTTCTAAGCTGCTCAGTAATATTTTTTAAACATATGTTTGATAATGCAACTAGTCTCACAGATTTCCGAATGCCCATTCTCAGCTCAAGCACTCTGAACTCCAATATTGTGTTATATTTCAAATTATTAAACGCTTTGCTTTTTGCTGGATGAAGTGACAATTATACTCTCTGCCAAGACTTCTTAAGACCTCCTACGACATAGTAATAACTCTCTCTTTTCAGGAGAGAACAAGTGGCCAGTCTGTCAAAAATTTAAACATTATTAGTAGAAAGCATAAATAAGTGAATAAGTAGATTTTATTAGCTGAGAAACTTAGCTCATCATTAGGGTTTTCTTATGACTTTTGCCAAAATTCTAAGTTATTTTATATCAGCCCTATAAGAAAAAAATCAGGAAGAAGATGTAAAAAAAAACAAACAAACAAAAAACAAACAAAAACGTTTTATCACTCTTGAATTGCCCATGCAACTCGAGTCACTGTATATAGTTAATAGATGCTTGATAAAATTTGGTGAATGAATGGATGGCCTGCATACTAATCTTGATGTAGGATATCATCTGAATTTGTTTGCATACCCATCTCTAGAAGCTGGGTAAAACTGAACTGTGGTCTAAGATGATTTGAGATCCAAGAAACATGGGTTAATATAGTACATTAAATAACACTATGACCTCATCCACAGAACTAGAGATAAATGTCACATCAAGCCATTCAAGCAGAAATTCTTGTTCTTTAGACAGTAACTCCAGGAGGAAAAAAAACCCAAAATGATGAAATAGACCAAATCCCCTTTCACATTGCAGAGTAGCTGCAATTCCTAATAGTGAGTCTCAGCAGCTTTTGGGCTGATCAGGCTATTTTGGTGCTATATCAAGAGAAAATTTTGACAGTCTTGGCTCGCAATTTAACCTCATTCAGAACTGTTACAATCTGGTGGGGGAATATCCACGGAATACTAACCATCTATCTTGTTTTAAAACCAGCCATTCTCTCATAAATAATAGCTGTATTTCATGCATGATCTTCCTTTTGTTCTGCTGCTGCAGAGGCAGCCAACTAAGCAACAGAGGAAGCAAAAGTAAACTAACATATTCCCAGTCCTCTTGGCATCACTGATGAAAATGTCTATGATGCTTATGATGATCCAAAAGACATCAGAAGAAAAATCGTGTTGGCTTGTGTTGTGTAAGTAAAGTGTGAGTAACAGCAAGACGGAGCATGGACAGCCAGTGTTTGCCAGTTGAGAACAAAGCTTGGAGGGAGAATGTGTTACGACGCCACGATGTGCCGCAGTTCATGCAGAATAAGAGATAAACACTGAAAATATTTTTAACACTCAGAACTTGCATTTGCCATTTATATTCTAGTAATGGTTGAATTACTTACTATATTAAAATTTATTTCTTAAGGAAGATTAGAAAGTATAAACCTTTCTCTCTGTAGATTAGAATAAAATGGGGTTTTCAACATATTTGTAAAATTGGTACTAAGAAGATTTATTCCTATATCCTTTAATCTTTGCTCTCACGGAGCATATCAGCTACTTTTTTAAGGCCTACAACTAAGAATCCTGGTGGAGGGTTTTAGCACAGTAAAGCCCCTTCTTTGAAATACAGGCAGTCCTGGTGTTACACACTGGGGAAGAGCCTTAAAAATGACGATCAGCTGAGGTTCTGCACACAGGTCTGAAGAACTGATGGGAAAAATACAATTGTCCTGTCACTTTTTTTCCCCAAACATTGAAAACTCTCTCCTCGATGGCTCTACAAGTATAGGAAAATGAACAAATGGTAAAACTACTACTTATTTAGTGCACTATAATTTAAAACCTCAGAAACATTGAGGATTAAAGTATTTCGTTTCTTTGCAAAAAGAGCAAAACAAAACCAAAAACTTACCAAGAGTAATTTAAATAGTGCTTGCCTTTTTCATTTCATCATAGAACTTGGAGTGCAGAAGCAGCATCTTTTCTATGTCTTAGTGAATTGTCACACTCCTTTACAAGTCTGGATCAGCTAGCGACATTTTATCCACTGCAGTTTCGATGGTTTAGAGTCTCTGAGAATTCCATTATTGTGATCTTTTTGCCAGAGTCACTTCTGGGGCATCATCATCCTTTCTGTCAGAGCTACTTCTCTCAGTTATGTTAAAATTTTTGCCTTCCCTAAGTTCCTCTAGCTGTAGATCTAAAATCCCTTGAACAGTAACAGGATCAACACTCCTACACTCAAGTTATTTCTTCTATAACTCATTTATGTTCTATCCAAATTCTACATGTAATGCTATCACTTTTTGTTTCTTTGCAGCACTTTCATCTTTGTTGGTCAGTTGCCTCTTTCAGTTACCCATTTCCGTAAAATGTCACATGGGTTTATCTTGAGGAGACAGAAGGCAACAGAATTCTATGCTTTGCTGTCTGTGGATTTTGAAAGAAGTACCAAGATTGGTTACTTATAAATACATAGTGATTTGTGGACTGAATAGCTAGCAGCAAAGTTTGTACTGTGTAACTTTATAAACTGTGTCAGCTACCGTGGTATCTGAAGTTTGAGCCATGCTCTTGAAACACTGGTGTTATTTAAATCCTGATAACTATAATTCATACATATAGGAAATGTACAAATGACCCTGCCTGTAGAAATTATTTGTTAATAAAGTTATATGATTTTAGATGCTTTATACCTGTAGAATAAATTCTTTTAGTTTCTTTATCAAAAATAAAAACATTGAACAGTCCATAGGGGATATTGGTTTGCTCTCAGCCAATAGGCGTGCCTGAATAGAATTTGCCTGAGTAGAGTGTTAACATTTCCCATAGTTATAAAGACTATTAGAAAGAAAACTATAGGGGCGCCTGGGTGGCTCAGTGGTTAAGCCACTGCCTTCAGCTTGGGTCATGATCTCAGGGTTCTGGGATCGAGCCCCGCATCGGGCTCTCTGCTCGGCGGGGAGCCTGCTTCCTCCTCTCTCTCTGCCTGCCTCTCTGCCTACTTGTGATTTCTGTCAAATAAATAAATAATTTAAAAAAAAAAAAAAGAAAGAAAACTATGGGATTATATCCAGCGTAGTCTCACAGGATTGGCTACTAGGCTACTTTGGGTCAAGGAGCATTTTGTTTTGTTTTGTCTTGTTTTCACCTTACAGACAGTGAAACTTCACTTTAACAAATGACCTGTATAAATGATGAGGCTCTGGAGCATTCATTCTTGTTAACTAGGCTAATAAGAAAACACTAATTTACATTGGGAGATCTGTCAACCCCAACTGGTTGTTTGCATTTGGCAATTCCTTTAGACAAACTCATTCAATTAAAAGGTGAATTCATTTATTGGAATATTGTCTATTAGCTACAGAAATAGAATATATTAAGAGGCATATCTCAAAGTATTTTCTTCAATTAAATAAGCATATTCAATAATTTGTCTCTCCATATTTGAGAAATATTTCTCTTTAGATCATGGGTACCACTTAATAGAATAAGCACATTCTAACCTTGGTGTGAAATGAGTACTGACAAACTTTAAGTTTCCAATGCTTATTTGTCAACAATGCTTATGAGTGACCAAAATTAATTCATTTTGTCTCTTCCCCTGTAAATCCTTGACCTTTACAGTTCATATGGCAATATTCTACATATATTTGAAAACTGCCTGCATACTGCATGTGTATATTGTCTCTTTATCTTTTCTTTTGCTTCCTTTAGTTATTTTTGTGGTTGTTGTTGATAATCTTTTTTTAAGGACCTACTGTATTGCTCCTTGTAGAGAAGAGAAAGCTCCTTAGGATTCTCAAGGGCAATATTTACAGAACACTACCTTGATTATTTTTGTACTGGGAATATTTCCATCAGGAAGCCATTTTAAATTGTTGGTGTAAGTCTTCATTCATAGAATGACTTTTTCCTCTGCAAGGAAAACACGGAAAGTAAAATTTTATAACTTTTGACGACCCCTCCTCCATGAGGGTATGTGTTAATATAACATAGAACTTCTTATCTGTATATATACTCCCAATTATAAGACTAAATGACAACAATATACCAGGAACTAGTGAGGCATAAATTTTAAATACAGGCCCTACATTTATTTACTTATTTTTTATTTTTTTAATTTTTGTTAAATTTTTTTTTTATAAACATATAATGTATTTTTAGCCCCAGGGATACAGGTCTGTGAATCACCAGCAGGCCCTACATTTAGATGGGATTTGTATGGGCCAGAAAATTAAAACATACTAAAATTCTCTTTCAGACTAAATTGTCAACCTGTTTCAAAATGAGTGTCCCCAAGACACGGTAATAAATTGATTTGTGTCATGTTTATATTTGGAATCTTAAAAGGCAGGTTTCAAAATAGCCTTCTCTGGTGTTACATGGATGTAGCTCTCAGAGTGTCTTGTACTAACTTGATGTATACTCTGACATGTTCCATTTAAGGAGTCCTTTGTGCTCATTTTTCTGCTGCCTACTTCCTTGTCAACTTTTTTCCTTATTACTAGATGAACAACACTCTTGATTTAAAAAAACGAAACAAAACAAAAACATATTGGGCTCATGATGTCTCATAAGGATACTTAGTAATGAAAAGTCACAGAACTGATTATTTTCATGTAATTCTCTGCATATACTTTAAACAGTCAGTCATAATTTCCTTTTTCCAGTTGTAGGCTGATATTTTAAATTAATATATAGACCCTCTTTTCTTAATAATGCTAGTGACACATTTTTTGTTGCTCTCTCTAATTAGTTATTTAAGGCTGATATAGGAATGCTTCCCACTAGACATCACTAAATGTACCTAACCCAGTTATGTTTCCAGACTGACTTTTGTTATTGTAACATGATTAAAATACCACATTAATTATGCAAAACTTTATAAAATGGAATTCAACAGAGGTAATAAATGCATATTAATAAAACATAAACTATTAATCTGTATAGTCTGCTGAATGAGATGCAGAATATATATATATATTTTAAAGATACTATGTTTTATTTGCGAGAGAGAGAGCGCACAAGCAGAAGAAGCAAGAGACAGAGGGAGAAGCAGCCTCCCCGACAAGCAAGGAGCCTGATGTGGGACTCAATACCAGGACCCTGGGGTCACGACCTGAGCTGAAAACAGACGCTTCACTTACTGAGCTATCCAGGCATCCCTATATTTTCAATTCATAGAGATTAACTGTACTTTTTATACACTTATTATCTTTAAGCTTATCCAGCTAAAAAAAGAAAACCTTTTTCCTGGTTAACCAGGATTCAAGATCATTGTCATTAATTTTATTTTAGCTTTATAATCTAATTTGAATAATTACTTGGTACATTGAGAGCTCCAGAGACATTCTTGTATTTTTTTAGACTAGAGTTTTCATTTCACAAAAGAACAAATAGATATCAATGTCGAAAAGATAGAGTTTTGTAAGTTTGCTGGTAATTTTTACCTAAACATAACACTGTAGAATTATTTGGCCTGTATATTTAGGGATTTTTAAATGGTATAGCTCTGAGAACATATATTTGTGATATATATATATATATACATATACATAAAAAATATATATATATATATTTTTTTTTTAATTAACACAGACCTAGGGATGATAGAAAGTACCATTTGTAAATTTGGCTTTTTAACTAGGTAATTTTTCTCCAAAATCTGAGAAAAACTTTGCAATCTAGAATAAGGGATAGTAGAAGATAAAAAAGATGAAATAATTGGTGAAGTTTTGATTTAAAAATTAAACCACAATTCAAAGAAATAGTAATCAAAATCAAGCAAAATTTGTGAGTGTACAAGACCTAAATAATACTTCGTCAGATGCCAAACAGGAACACTGATTAAAAGAAAGTTAAGAAAAATCTGATAAACTAAAATAGTTGAAATCCTAGTCCCAGTCAGTCTCCAGGAAACTACTCAGTAGAGTAGAAGTGTTACATTTCAGATATTAATAATAAATTTAATACTAAAGTTAGGACAGGATTTTAAGAACAGAAGATTTGCAGTACAGGGAAGTGGATACAGATTACATTTGTAGGGTTTCAACACACCCCAGAAGTAATCATATAAAACAACATCCTGTTCTATGAGACTGTCATTAACCACAGATGGTACTTGTTTAAATGCATGAAAAAAGAACACAAACGAAAGTGATTACATTGCTTAAAGTATTATCACCACAAATAACTGTTTATTACACATAATTCATTCTTGAATTGCCAATGTTCTCTATATCCTTGTCTTTCATTTCTTTGAGTCAGTCTTGCTATTTCCAACATAATAAATTGAATAGTGTTTAAACTCTAAGACAATTAGGTATGGGTATTCCTTTTTTTCAAAATTAAATCAGGGATTTCTTTTATCATCCATACTACCTTATTTTAAGTACACCCCATATTAAGTTAGATTGATTGACAATGCTTTAATGGTTTGCTAATCAAAAAGTTACTGTACTTTTTGCAAAATAATGAAATTTATTCCATTAGATGTTATAATAAGGTCACACAGATAATTTCAGGTGTTTATTATGCATACCTATTATGCATACCTAATATAAATAAATATTCTTCACAGATGCATTAATTCATGGGTTGTGCTTCTATTATCCACTCAGCACTGACTATATTTGTTGACTACCACCCTAATAGGCTGTTAACATTGGGCAGTTGATTTTAAGGCAGTTCGCCTAAATATTAAAAATTTGTTTTTATTGGGTGCCTGGGTGGCTCAGCTGGTGGCTCAGCCTTTGGCTCAGGTCATGATTCCAGGATCCTGGGATCAAGTCGCACATCAGGCTACCTGCTTAGTGGGAAGTCTGCCTCTTCTTCACCCTCTCCCCTTCCCAACCCTGCTCATGTTCTCTCTGTCTCTCAAATAAATAAAATATTTTAAAGAAATCTCCTTTTATTTTCTAAAAAAATTAGGGTTTATTCCTCCTGAAATCCCAAACGGTTTTACTAATTTTGATTTGCTAATTTCCCTTAATGCAGAAAGTGGTCACAGTTACATGACAACAGCATTAGACTGAAAATTAACACTTCATAGAAATATAGTGTAATAAATGGCCAATCAGAGTGGTACATAAGGAGGGACCTTTGAACATTGACTACGAGGCAAAAAATGTTGCTACTGTAGCCATGTGACCATTAGAATTGGGTTTTTGAAAGTTTTATTTCAAATAGCCTTTTCACACATTTTCCACTAAAATCCCAAAGTTGTGTTCTAAAGCCTATGTGAAATATATGAATAAGAATAAAATATTTATTACAGTTTGTTGGGTACTTGGTTAAAATTTTGAGGGCTTTGACAATGATTTAGGAATAATAAAATCATGTTTTAAATTAGTGTAACTTTTATTAATTTACCAAGTATAAATTAATAAAAGACAGTGTTTCTTTTCCCACTGAAGATAACACATTAAGAAACCATTTCGTGTGTCACATATTTAATCACATTTCTTAAATGGTCTTTTTTAAATTTTATTTTTAAGTAATCCCCTACACAACATGGGGCTCAAACTCACAGCCCTGAGATCAAGAGTCACATTCTCCACTGACTGAGTCAGTGAGGTGCCCTTCACTTATAGTAATAGATTTTTGAATATTGTAACTTTTCTTTCCTACATGATAAATGCATCCTAACTGCCTTGCCTTTTGCACTCTTCAAAATCTTTGACTCTAGTCCTCTCACCTGGTCTTTAGTGTTTATGTAATATATTTTAGGGTGATGTTAATTCTTCTACTCACATGCAGACTCTGTAGCCACCCATGAGCCTTCGACTTTGTCCACTACAGTAAAGTGATAGTTTCTTATCTGTGGACCAGATCCACACTGGCCACTACATAACTGTAGTAGAGAATTACTTTCTGATTTATTGGAATGTTATGAAAGATTTAGATATAAATGTGAAGAGGGCCTCTAGATCATAAATAGTACTTTATTTTGATACGCTAGTCTCACTCTCTCTTAATAAAGAAACTTCAGCAATCTAATTCATCAAATACCTATTGAATTTCTATAATTTCCAAGGTTCTGTGTTTACACTTTATGAAGATAAATAAGACATGGTTCCTGCCATCGAGAGGCTTGAAGTCCAAAAGGAGGATGACATATTATATAGGAAGAGCTAAAATAAAAGATTTTTTTATAAAAGTTCACAAGTTGCACAGAGTAGGGAAGGGATATATAGGCACAGTTGAATCCCTGAGTTTGCCACCTCATGGCCAAGTAAGATTTAGGTCTTTCTTTAGAAGGAAAAGGAAGGCACTGTAGGAAGAGCAAAGAGTGGCTGAAATACATGAACACTTTTGATGATGAATGAACAAATATCTAATTTTGCCAGAGAAGCAGGCAGCAGGATCAGAAGAGATCTACAAGCAATTCATTGAAGGATAAAGAGGAAAGAGCGTAGGGAAGACAGAGAACCTAGAGGTCTCAAATTCAGATCTCAAATCTGAGGTAGGTAAGGGAGGACTGGATAGGAGACTCAGGACTCAGAGCAGGGACAAACTTATCCAGGCTGATGGCACAGCTGGGCGCCAAGGCACTGGCAGTAGTCCTCCTGCCACTGCCAGCCTTTGGTAGGAAGCAGTCCAAGGAACCTTGGCTTCAGTATCAAAGGGCAGCTGCTAAAGATTATGCCTAACTGTGGCTCCTATAAAGTCTGAAGGAGATCTGAGTGGCTGATGTCCACTGACATCACAGCCATCTGGAAGAAAGCCATTTTGTTCATGGGAACATACAGAATATAACACAGGTAAGGAGCTAACTCATGAGGGACCTGAAATGTCATGCTTTGCAATGTGTACTTTATCTAATGGAAAGACCTTGAGATGTTTTAGATATTGCTATAGAACAATCATTTAGAAAGAATTAGCATTTGGAACTATATCTAAATTAATATACATATAATGAATATTCATAAGGGGACAGGTTGGCTGCACAAACAGACTCAGTATCTGTTGCACTAACTGAAAAAAATGATGCTCTAAATATTAATATTAAAAGTTAATAGTTGTGAGTGAAATGCAATGTTGACAAAAGAGTCAAAGACTCAGGAAGAGATAACAAGTAGGATTAAAGAATGGGAGGGAACAGAAGTGTTTCTGAATTTAAATCTAAATTTCTGAAAGAATGTTAATGTCATCCATTTACTCTTTCAAACATATTTACTGAGCATCTACTATGTGCTGAATACTATTTTAGCCAAAAAAGATATGGTAGAGAACAAAATGGGCAAAAATTTCTTTTTGAATGGAGTTTACATTTGAGAGGGATGAGACTGAAAATAAAGGTAAGATTTTTATCAAGTGGTGATAAATGTTAGGAAAAAAATCAAGCAGAGAGTGTAGAAGCATACCAGGGAGGTGAGGAGATTAGTTGGTCTTTAAAAAATAGTCATCAGGGACACCTCATCAAAATGACATCTGAGAAACAAACAGAAATAGCTGAAGCAGGCAAATAGGTATCCAAGGAAGAGTGAGGGATTGAAGAAAAGGAGCTAGGGGAAAGGCCCTGAGGTAAGAGCATTTCTGTCACATTCAGGAAAGGGCAAGGGAGCCAGGGAGATTGGAGAAAAGAGAGTACAGAAAGTAGTAGGAGACAATGCCAGAGAGCGGTGAGTGATGATGATTATGGGGTGGGGGCTGGTATCTTTTATGACATGACAACAAATTAAAGGTTGTTATTTTTGAACAGAGCAGTGACATGATCTCACTCTGGTCTTCATTTTGCTTATTCTTTTAAGAAGAGAGCACAGGAGAGCAATTTCAGAAACAGGACAACTTCATCTGAGGCTCTTCCACTACTAGGCAGGAGATGTCTAGTGATGGATGTGGTGGGAAGAATTCAGATTTTGGATAAATTAATCATACATGATCAGACCTTAAACACTGCTACCCTGTCATTTTTTACACATTCACTTTTCAGAGGTTGAAGCAATGGCAATAAACCTGTCTTAAGTTACTTTGAATAGGACAATAAAGCTCTGTATTGTGCATACATTGAGTGTAGCTGGTGTCAGCTTTGAATAGATGTACTTTTATTTCTCTTCCTTTAGCTTTGGAAAGGTAGCTTTGTTTCATGAAGTTTTATGATCGGTTCTATTAATAGTGTTCATAGAAACTAAAGAAGACTTTGAAGATGCAGATTCATTTGTCACAAACACTATTTCCTTTCCTCATAGTTTTGCTGTTGGTTTAAAAAAAACACTTCAGCTGAGAAGTCTTTACTGACCAAAAGCCCACACTTTACCTGTGTTACCACTCTGTATGCCCACAGAGTGGGCATTCTGCCTGCTTTGGCACCTATGCTTTGTAGTGCTTGCTGATTTAAACTTGTCTTCCTCTGAGCTGACTAGCCTTTTCCATTGAATGAAATTCTTTCTTCTGCTTCATTACACAGGTATTTGATTTACCAAAGTATGTTTCTAGTTCTTCACATACGAAAAGGCATAGCTTCTCACAAATGTACTGAATGTTATCTATTTCCACAAATCAAATGCTCCACTACACTAAATCTCTATGTATGGACTCTCTCCAAATAAGAGACTTGCTTTTATTCTTGTCTATAAAAGATCTGTAACTAAGATAATACAGGTAAAGTACTTAGAGCAGTATTTGGTTACATGGAATGTGCTCAACATGTTTTTCTCCCTTTACGATAGTAACTATAATCATTCTCTTTTTTGAAATGGTTGGAGGACTAGAAGTTATAAGTGGAGTGCTTTGGGCAATCCACATATTTGCTTATGTTAATTATTCTTTTTTTCTTCAAACTTTTAATTTAGTTTAAGGCTTTTTGTATATGAAAATTGTATTAATAATATATTCCTATCACTGTCTTGTCAGTATTTTTTGTCAATTATTTCCAAAGCTTTCCAATGTCTAAATTTATAGAATTATATAATGGGGCTAGGTAGTTCTCCACAAAGTAGAGTAGGAGTTTCTTACAGTTTTGACATACCATGCTGCATTGGCATTTTTATTTGTTATTAGCAATGGTCACAGTATTGTCATTCACTTAATCATTATTTTCTTGAATAAAAGAACACACTTGAAAAGTCTAACTGAAATATTCGGATGGAGTGTTTTAATTTCTTGTAAGGAAACAATGGATATTGTTAAAAAGATTTTAAAATCTGAATCAGAGAGTGTTATCAGGCTGTGTGTGAAAATATTAGAAAGGTGCAGAATAAATATATACATATGATGAGTTATAGTGCAGAAAGGTGGGATGGAATTTCAACTAGATGGGAAAATAAGATGGTGAGATTTTAAGAAACATTCTGAAAAGTGCCTATTGAAACTATTAGAGAAAACATTAGTGATTGCTCAGGCCCTCCAGTAAGCATGAACTTTTATAGAGAAGCGAGAGCTGGGATCCCAAAGCAAGTTTGAAAAAGATTCCAAGGATCTCTATTCCTTTCCCTTATGAGAAACAGATTTTAAACATCACATTTTTTCCTTTAAACAATTAATTGAATTAAATCAGCTGTTATATTACATAAGAAAGCAGGGATTTAAAAGGAACGGGTTATAGAAGGGAATGTCCTAGAATCCTCTTGTAACTTACCCAGTGAGCATTAATAAAAGCTACATCTATCAGATCGGTTTTTGTAGTTGTTGTCATTTTAACTCTATATTTCCCAGAAAAATCAAAACATTCCCAATTTCTTTCCTCTTCTTTCCCTCTTCCATAACTGACTTCAATAACCTTCCTTTTTGTGCACTCACAAGAAGAACAATAATCTTGTTCCCCAAAGAAAAACAAATGTACTGAATTGACTGAGAAGTTTTGAGCAAAAACAAAACAAAACAAAACAAAACAAAAAAACCCACAACTTCAAAAGAGAGAACTAAATGTTGAAAATGATTCATGTAGGAGAATTATACTGTTTGGTGTCCTGAAATGCTTTCATCATTTGGCTATCTGCTTTTAAGCACTTGATTTTTTTTTTTTCTAAGCATTTCATTTTAAACAAAAAGTTGTACTGTTGTTTTTTTGTTTGTTTTTCGTTTAGTTTTTTTTTATCACACTAATACACTAAGGAATTGCAAAGAAGATCCATTTCCCATTGAAACAACATAAGGCACCTAAAAAATGTCTATACTTAGGACAAACAAATTCTGGCTTAAGCTCGGGTGTATAGTGTCTGATCGGGTTCCAGGGGATTCTCTTAGTCTCAAGTGTTAGAATAAACCAATATATACTGAGAACCATAGTTTCTATAAAAGCCTTTTTTTGTTGTTGTTCCAATCTTTTACATATTAATACTAAAATTCTATACCCATAATTCCTTTTTACTCAAAGATTATAAATCATATATTAAAGACACATCAGGCTGCAATATACCCTTCAAGTCTTTCTCAGTTTCGCTTGACTTTTATATTTTTACAGTTGAGTAGAACCATTCTCTAGCACTTGTCTTGAATTTTCTTCCCCTGGATAACCTTATAAATGGGATTACCTGTAGGTGTTTCAGGATATAAATATCCTGTTAGATGATTCTCAAGATCTAACACTCTTATGTTGAATTTTACTCCATAATATTCACTATTATAGGGATATAGCTAGCTAGCTAATAGATTTTTCTATTATTTACTATTACATAGCCAAACACATGCTTCTTTGTAGAAATTCTGGAATATTTACCTAACATTGCCACCAAATCTTGGAAGTATATTATGTAAGAAATTCCCTTCCTCCCCCTTGGGTTTCAGTATGCAGAACCCCACCCTCCACTGTCAATAATTTGGGATTAATATCTTCGTAAGGTCAGCAATTACTCCTAGTGTGCTCAAAGGTACATCTCTCAATTGTCTGAAATAAGCCTTATGTAAAACTCTTTAGTTTCTACTAGGAACTCAATTACATTAACCATATTGTCACTTTGGGAACTTTACTAAGATTTTTGGGGTAATGGGTCATTGAACCATATGTTTCTTAAGTATTCTCTTACTATTCAACAGTTTAATTTTTTCTTGATACACTTTAAGTAAATGTGTTTTATTTTTCTAGAAAAATTACTGGATAAAAGATTATGATGATTTTAGCTTTGATAGATGCTATCATATTACTCTTGCCATTGATTTTGCCAATATAAGAAATAAGTTTTGAATATTTAAAATTTTGCCAATCTAGGTGCCAAAGATTATATTACCTGTAATATCCATTGACTTTTTATAGTATTTGGTGAGTTTTGCTTTTTGTATTTTGTCTTTTGTGATTTGGAGGGTAGTCATTGTTCATTTTGTTTAAGAAAAATCACTGCGGTAGTTAGGCACGAAACAGGGAAATGGGATTAACAGTCTGCTACAACTGATCATTATATTGTCGTTTCATAATGTGGTTCTTCCTGTTTTCTCTATTATGCCCAGGTATAGAGGGTTGGGCAGAGAAAGCTGATTTTCCTTAAAGAAAAAAATCCCTGAAGAGAAAGTGCCTTTTGCTTGGGAAATTAGCAGGAATTAATATGTAAATCTGAATGTTCAGATTATTGCTTCAATTTGCTTGGATGACATTTTGTCAAATATATGGCAGACTACCCACAGTTTAGGAGCTTGAGGAAAATGCAGATTACTGCTCCAGACCTTTGAATTAGAATCTCTGGAAAGTGTGGGTAAGGAATCCGCATTTTAGCATTGTTCAGATGCAAACTATAATTTGAGTGCCAATGCTGGGGGTGGGGTGAACCAATTTATATGTAATTATTAGATTTTGCATTCAAGAGCTGAACTGAACAAATATTTAGAAATACCTACTAGAGACCACAATGTTTTTTTTTTTTCTAAAAAAGATAGCTATAAAGTTGCATAACTTAAGGAGGAAAATATATGTTAAGACTCCATATGATTTTCCATGGCCTCTGCATAATTTAATCAGTGGCAATCGCAGTGCTTAGGTGAAGTGTGATAGGCTCAGCATAAAACAGTTGTTTTGCTTGTACTATGTAATCACTAAAAACAAGCACAGCAGGTAGATTCCTGAAACAGTTGTGAGCCTGAAGAGGAAAGGTTTAAAAATAGGAAAGGCAACTTTCATGCAAACTGTAAAGTGTTAATACTTCTCATACTTAACAGTGAAAGGCTGTCCAATTCCTCTTACATTCAATGTTAGTGATTTCACAAACCTCCATAATATCTGTTGGCAGATTTAAATGAACTTTTTTTGGAAACTGTGAAGGTAAAATGAGCCTCCCTTTTCTTCACAGTAGTTATGCTTAGTAGTACTTAACATCAGGTGGAAATCTTGTGACTGGTGTCTTTCTTTTATTTTAGAGATTTTATTTATTCATTCGAGAGAGAAAGTAGGGAGAGGGACAGAGTATCTCAAGCAGACTCTGTGCTGACTGTGGAGTTCAACATGGGCCTCAATCTCAGGACCCTGAGTTTATGACCTAAACTGAAATCAAGAGCCAGACGCTCAACGAACTGGGCCACTCAGTTGCCCCTTGTGATTGGTGCCTTTAAACATTTCTTTTCAGAGGACAGAATCAGGGGTAAATACTGTTTAATTTATCCCATAATAAAACAAAGTACTAATATGGTAGCTATGAAAAACCTCTACATGGAAAACAATCACATTTTATTTAAAACATATATTTTTGTACTTACAACATATTCTATCTTCTTTAATTTTCATATGGTGGCAGAGTGGATAAAAGTCAAGAATCTACCAATTATTCAGAATGCTCTTGAAGCATTCTGGGTCACAGAATGTCAAGAGACAGAGGAAAGCTTAATGGTCTCTGTCAAAAGAGGTTCTTAGTCTTCTATTTGAAGATGTAACATGAACAATGGATGATATTCACATGCCTAACATTCCTACGAATATACCCTGCTTTCGACAATCCCAGGATTTTTTCAGAGAAGCACAGCAATTAACACCACAGATTTTTTTTTAATCAATTAATCTGCCTAAATCTGTTCCCATTAGTACTGTTTATTCGTAGCCTCCATAAGGGTGAAAAAATAAAAAAAATAAAAAATAAAATAAAAAAACCAAGAGTTTAATTAGAGGAAATTTCATCACAGTAAATACATGTAATGTAAAGAAGTTCTGTGGCCTGCAAAAAGCAAATTCGGAAAGAAAGGACCTGATCTATTATAGGGTGTGAAAAGCACTAGCGAGAGATCAAGCTGCTCATTCTCAGTGTGGACTGGGAAGTAAGAGAAAATCGAGCAGGTTGAAACCAGCCTGATCCTTCTCAGGCAGATTGTAATCCTATGAATCTGATTTTGGTTGAATTTTTTGTAATTCGGAGATTGCTAATCACAAAATATTTGAACTTTATTTTATTTCATTTTTTAAAAAAAGATTTATTTTAGAGTGAGAGGGAGAGAGCATGTGCACGTATGAGTGAGGGGGAGGGGCAGAGATAGAGGAAGATAAGCAGGCTCTGTGCTAAGCATGAAGCCCAATGGGGCTCAATCTCACCACCCTGAGATCACGACCTGAGCTGAAATCAAGAGTCAGACGCTCAACGAACTGGGCCACTCAGTTGCCCCTTGTGATTGGTGCCTTTAAACATTTCTTTTCAGAGGACAGAATCAGGGGTAAATACTGTTTAATTTATCCCATAATAAAACAAAGTACTAAAATGGTAGCTATGAAAAACCTCTACATGGAAAACAATCACATTTTATTTAAAACATATATTTTTGTACTTACAACATATTCTATCTTCTTTAATTTTCATATGGTGGCAGAGTGGATAAAAGTCAAGAATCTACCAATTATTCAGAATGCTCTTGAAGCATTCTGGGTCACAGAATGTCAAGAGACAGAGGAAAGCTTAATGGTCTCTGTCAAAAGAGGTTCTTAGTCTTCTATTTGAAGATGTAACATGAACAATGGATGATATTCACATGCCTAACATTCCTACGAATATACCCTGCTTTCGACAATCCCAGGATTTTTTCAGAGAAGCACAGCAATTAACACCACAGATTTTTTTTTAATCAATTAATCTGCCTAAATCTGTTCCCATTAGTACTGTTTATTCGTAGCCTCCATAAGGGGAAAAAAAAAAACCAAGAGTTTAATTAGAGGAAATTTCATCACAGTAAATACATGTAATGTAAAGAAGTTCTGTGGCCTGCAAAAAGCAAATTCGGAAAGAAAGGACCTGATCTATTATAGGGTGTGAAAAGCACTAGCGAGAGATCAAGCTGCTCATTCTCAGTGTGGACTGGCAAGTAAGGGAAAATCGAGCAGGTTGAAACCAGCCTGATCCTTCTCAGGCAGATTGTACAATCTGTAGATTGTGAATCACAAAATATTTTAACTTTAAATTTATTTCATTTTTTTAAAGAAGATTTATTTTAGAATGAGAGGGAGAGAGCATGTGCACGCATGAGTGAGGGGGAGGGGCAGAGATAGAGGAAGATAAGCAGGCTCTGTGCTAAGCCTGAAGCCCAATGAGGCGAGATCTCACCACCCTAAGATCGTGACCTGAGCTGAAATCAAGAGTTTGACGCTTAACCCACTGAGCCAGTTAGGCGACCCTGGATACAATTTTAAAAACAAGTGCAAACTGAATAGTACTTCAAATTTTTTTCAGTTAGGTTGCTATTTTCTCCACCACAGAACACCAACACAGAAAATAAGGGTTGCCTTTACTTCAGCTCATTTCTGTTTATTTGGAGTTTTGGAGGAATTGTGGGGGGATGGAGAAAGATACTACTATCACATATAATGTTCTCTACATTAACTAATACTTTTTTTGAAAGAAAGGATATTTGCAGTTATTTAAAAAATTTATTAGAATTACTGATATAACTGATATAGTGATTATAATGAGTAATAGTAGTTTTATGAAATTGTAAACTAAATGTACTTTATTATATGCCTTAAAAAGTGAGCATTAAATGTGAATCAAGTGGTTTTATTTAGCTTTCATTTTGACAAAAACATTACTGTAGCAACATCTTCAACTTCAAAATGTTAAGGAAGTTTAGAAATGTAAGAAAGGAAGTTTTATATTGTTAAAAGATAAACTGGGTATGTAGTTTCATTTGAGTTTAGTGGGACAGTCTATAAGTCCTATTAGACTTTATCAGGTGCCAAGCTGCCCAACTTCTGGCTACTGAAAAAGAAAAAAAAAAATCCCTTCAAATTATCTTGTTAGGTTTCAGCTGGGACAAACAGTAAATAGTCCTGGCAGTATTTAACGACCCCTTGGAAGCAAAAGGCTTCTCCCAAAAGGGTGCAAAGGACATTCCTCTCTCAAGATCCACAGCCACTCCCAAAGATAACCAAAAGAAAAAATGCCTTAGATAATTCCCAAGAACTGGCCATAGTCCTTAGGACCCTAGCCACACATGGGTGCAGCCGACATTTCTGTTCGGTCATGTTTTGGGGTTCCCCAACCTGAGAGTTGCCAAGTCAAGTTCTCAGGATACAAAAAAGGAGACAAACAAGAAGGCAATAGCTACTTCTGGAAAGAAAAGATGGACAACCCATGGATACCTGACAGGAAAATTCACGAGCCACAGTTGCAAATCTAAGTTGTAAAGTTGTTTTGTCTGCCAATCCTAGTTTGGAAAGGAATGAAACCATGACATTTTACCTTCCTCTGTTGATCAGCACTACAGCAGAGATCTAGGAGAGCTGACTGTGGTTAAGAATTCTCACCCTTGGGGCACCTGGGTGGCTCAGTGGGTTAAAGCCTCTGCCTTCAGCACAGGTCATGATCTCAGGGTCCTGGGATCGAGCCCCACATCGGGCTCTCTGCTCACCAGGGAGCCTTCTTCCACCTCTCTCTCTGCCTGATTCTCTGTCTACTTGTGATCTCTGTCAAATAAATAAATAAATAAATAAATAAATAAATAATTCTCACCCTTTGCTCCTTTCTGCCAGTTTCCCCAGGATACTGTCTGTAGGCTCCAAAGTGAGTGGGCTGTCCCAGGCGGCTTCATCCTCATCACTAGAAACTGTAAAGAAAGAAAAAATAATTTTTTTCTTTTATCCTCGATGAGTGTTTTCTTTTACCTTCAATGAGTGAGTGTTTTGCTGTGACCCCTTTATCTCTAGAGCACCTGTAAAGGTTTATCTAAAATGGTTAAGTTTTCTCCTGTGGCTACTGTAATTCAGGATTATGTTTGATAGGATTAACCTGATTGTTCAGCCTTAATTTTTTTTTTTATTTTTTATTTATTTATTTATTTATTTTTACTCACCTAAGGCCTCATATGGACCTGGCTCAGTTTCAGTCAGAACCAGTCCATCTGTGGACCTCGCCTGGTTCACAAGTCAGACTCAGTCCAACCAAGCTGGTTTTCTGAATCAGAACTAGTCTGACCCCAGAACCATTCATGACCCCGGACCCAGCCCGCTATTTTAGTCAGACCCAATCCGATCCCAGACCAAGCCGGGTTTCTAAGTCAGAGCGAGGCTGACCCTGGAGCAGTCCGTTTTTTGAGTTTGTTTTGTTTTTTAAGATTTTATTTATTTATTTGACAGACAGAGATCACAAGTAGGCAGAGAGGCAGGCAGAGAGAGGAAGGAAAGCAGGCTCCTGGCTGAGCAGGGAGCCCCATGCGGGACTCGATCCCACGACCCTGAGATCATGACCTGAGCCGGAGGCAGAGGCTTAACCCACTGAGCCACCCAGGCGCCCAGCAGTCTTGTTTTCAAGCCAGACCAAGCGAGAAAAAGAAACGCTCACATAAAGCTTGGAAGCTGATCATGGAACTGCTGCTGAGCCAGGATCCTGGAGGGACTCCCCCTGCGTCCTGAGGCAGCCGAAGGCCGTCTGCTCCAGGGCTCCACAGGAACAGCTCGAGGCAGTCGGTATTCGTTTGCTCGCCATCTCTGGGTTATCGGGGTCTCCTTTGGCTCGCTCCTCTGACATCAGAACTGTTCAATGACACACGGAGGCCTATTAAAAACTTTAAGACTTGATCTAGGCAAGAATGGAGTCCAATCAGGCAGCCTCCCATCTAGCAGACAGGGAGGAGCTGGGGGAGGTGCAGGAAATAAGACCTAGGCGGAAGGGAGCAGAAGCGGGAGTTCACGCCCAAAGAGCGGGTTGGTGGTTGGAAGGTCACTTTCCTTGAGGACACGGCAGGGGTCTGTCAGGCGGATTGCCTCGCCACGGTTGGTCGGGGGATTCCTGATTGACGGGTTTAAGATTCCTTTTCCGGGAGAGCTAAGCTGGAATTAAGTCTTGGTTTGGGGATGGGGGACTTAGAGTAAGCAGTCCATTTTGGGCCTCTTGCTTTGCTATTAATATTGGGCGACTAAATAGAGTTTAGAGACCTTTCTAAACAGAATGCAAGTTTTAAATTCAACGAGATGACAGGAAAGTAAGATAAACATTCTGAGGAACCTCCATGTTGTTTTCCAGAGAGGTTGCACCAGCTTGCATTCCTCAAAATGTTGAAAAGAGAGCTACCCTATGACCCAGCAATAGCACTCCTGGGTATTTACCCTAAAGATACAAACGTAGTGATCTGAAGGGGCACGTGCACCCAAATGTTTATAGCAGCAATGTCCACAATAGCCAAACTATGGAAAGAACCTAGATGTCCATCAACAGATGAATGGATCAAGAAGATGTGGTATATATACACAGTGGAATACTATGCAGCCATCAAAAGAAATGAAATCTTGCCATTTGCGACAACATGGATGGAACTAGAGCGTATCATGCTTAGCGAAATAAGTCAAGCAGAGAAAGACAACTATCATATGATCTCCCTGATATGAGGAAGTGGAGATGCAACATGGGGGGGGGGGTTAAGGGGGTAGGGGAAGAATAAATGAAACAAGATGGGATTGGGAGGAAGACAAACCATAAGTGACTCTTAATCTCACAAAACAAACTGAGGGTTGCTGGGGGGAGGGGGATTGGGAGAAGGGGGTGGGGTTATGGACATTGGGGAGGGTGTGTGCTTTAGTGAGTGCTGTGAAGTGTGTAAACCTGGTGATTCACAAACCTGTACCCCTGGGGATAAAAATATATTATATGTTTATAAAAAATAAAAAATTTAAAAATTTAAAATAAATAAATAGCATAATATTATTAAAAAACATTCTGCTGGGATTAGCTCTTCATATTTTCACAGGAAGAGATGATTTAAAATTATATTTAGTGTTCTCACGTGTATAGTTAATGAATTAAGTGTACCACTTTGTCAAGTATTTGAAAGAAGATCATTTTTCCTTTTTTTTTTTCCTGCTTTCAATCTTTTGCTAGATGATTATAAACTGGAAGTAATATGCTTTTCAGAAGTGAGTTTGAGGTTTGGGTTCAAATGCACCTGTTCTTTTTTTTTAAAGATTTTATTTATTTATTTGACAGAGATCACAAGTAGGCAGAGAATCAGGCAGAGAGAGAGGAGGAAGCAGGCTCCTGGCTGAGCAGGAAGCCTGATTTGGGGCTCGATCCCAAGACCTGGGATCATGACCTGAGCCGAAGGCAGAGGCTTTAACCCACTGAGATACCCAGGCGCCCCCAAATGCACCTATTCTAATGCAGACTTTGCCATTTACCTGTAGAAACAGGAATGGGCTATTTAGTATTTCTGCTTTAATATTTCTTTAAAAAAAAAAGATTTATTTATTTGAGAGAGAGAGAGTCTTGAGCAGACTCTGCACTGAGTGCAGAGCCCTAAGCGGGCTCAATGTCAGGACCCTGAAAATACCTAAGCCGGAAACCAAGATCTGATGCTTGGCCAACTGCACCACCCAGGCGTCCCAGCTATTTAATATTTCTGAATTTCAATTTCCTCATGTGTCAGATATCAACGATAATATCCAAGCTTTAAAGGCATTGTGCTAAATGTAGTAAATATGAAGCTCCTAATTTTCTAAGCACAATTAATAGTCTCTTTACTATAGCTCGATAGAGATCACGTATCAGGCATCTTTGTATATCCAGCTTTTAGTATAATGCATACACAATGTGCATGCAAAGCTAATTTTTGTTGATAACTGCTTCTTGAAAAAATAAAATTTTAATGAATATGCTTTACATAAAAAAATCTTCTAGAATATCCTCTTCTTTAATAGTTGTAGTAAATTTTTAAAGAAAATTTAAATGAGGTAATGTTTACTAAATATATATTGATTTTTATCAGTACTGTTGTTTGTGCTGGTACTGTGTAAAATTGGAAAATATTTGGAATTGTTTTGTACTTAGTATGCTTGTTTTACGTTGCTTTCTTGGGTTATTCTGTTGTAAATTAAGTATGTGCGGGAATTGAGAAATTTGCCCAGGAGTTAAGAGCTATCAAAACTGAATGCTGTGCCACCACAAGTGGTTCTACTAAAAAAATAGTAGTAAGAAACTGTGAACTTCGAGTGACCTAGGGATGACAAACCTTTATTGGAAGTAACTGAAAACTTTTCTCACTGAGGATTGTTTCCATTAAATCCTGACAGGATTTACCTAACACACAAAGAGGTAGCTTTTCATCTTTAGCTACCATTAGTGTATGTTGCATGAAATCCCCCCTCCTCTTTCATAGGGGCCCAGCACTCAAACCATGGACTTCTCTCCCTACATCAGTTATCTGTACCGCGTACTTTACTGCCAGACATTCCCTTGCCTGGGAAGTTAATATACTCAGGTTTTTGTTTTAGTTGTTGTTTTGTTTTTTAACTCAGGTGACTTTGTTTTAGTCTTTAAAAGTCCTCTCCCCCTTGGGGCACCTGAGTGACTCAGTCATTAAGCATCTGCCTTCAGCTCAGGTCAGGATCCCAGGGTCATGGGATTGAGCTGTTCAGCTCTCTGCTCAGTGGCGGGGGGAACCTGCTTTTCCTTTTCCCTCTGCCTGCCTCTCCACCTGCTTGTGTGCTCTCTCTTTCTCTGTCAAATAAATAAATAAAATCCTAAAAAAAAATTTTAAAAATTTCTCTTCCCCTTCATTCCCTTACCCCCCCCCCCAAGGTTAACAGAAATAAAATCACATGGCTACAAAGTGACAGCTATGGGAAGAGAAGTGACCTTTTATATTAGTAAAGACTATGCTGTCTAATAGGGTTCTCAAGAGCCACAGGTAGCAACTGAGCCCTTGAATGTGACTAGTTTAAGTTGAAATATGCTCTAAGGGTAAAAATACACAGTAATTCCAAAGACAGTGCACATACCCATGTAAATTATGAAGATCTCATTAATATTTTAAATTGATTTCCTGTTGAAGAGATGGTATTTTGGATATATTGGGTAAAATAAGGAGCATTATTAAAATTAGTTCCTCCTATTTCCTTTTGCTTTTAAGATATGACTATTTCAGATACTTAAAATTGCATATATGGCTTATGTCTTCTACAGGACAGTCCTGGTTTAGAACTTAACTTGCCAATTCTCTGCTCATTAACAGAAATCTTCTCCCACAATTAAATTGAGGGACGATATAAAGAAGAATGTTTAGAAATACGAATGAAAAGATTTTGTTTGGAATTCTTGGCTAAAAAAAAGAAAAGGAAAGAGAGAAGCATCGAATAACCCTGGCAGGCATGACAGCCCTAAGTGGTTTCCAAGTCTTAGCCATTTATCACTCTGGGAAGTAGAGTTCAACACCACTAATAGGCAACAATGCCGCTGAGGATATAGACTCATTTACTTAATATGGATATGCTGTGTCTACTCTTAAGTATAACAGTGATAGGTGTAGGAGAAGAAAAAGTTTTCCTCCACCTACCCTCTTAGGATCCCTTGAGGATCTGAAAATTAAACTGGCAAAGACATATTAACAGGATGAAAGCACATGTATTTGTGTAGTGTATGTTTCACGTGACATGGGAGCCTTCATAAGAAAATGAAGACCCAAAGAAACAGATGTGAGTATTTTCATGCCAGGTTTCATGAAGAGTAGACAGTCATGGAGAGATATGATAGGTCAAAGAGTATGAGGTAAATATTAGTAAACCAGGAAAACTTAGCGAGGCCTATTTGTTCTCATTCTTTGCAACACTCCTTTGCTCTGAGATAAGAATGTTCTGTTCTTCCACATATGAAGGGAATCTTCTCCCATAAGAGCTTTATGACCTATTTCAGAGGAGAAGGGTGGGGTAAGGTCAGATTGAACTTCCTGCTTCTGTTGTTTTCTTAAGCCTCTTCAACTTAAAATATTCATAATGCCTAGGAGTCCTATTTTGGAGGTAGCATGTCCTGGACCCCCATCAAGGGACATTATAAATGCATAGTTTTATTATCTGATTAGGGAAATGTTGTATGACTTCAAACAAATTGCAACAAAATAAGGCATATTGAAATTGGTCACATAGGTAAAAAATTACTAGGTGTATATTAATGTGGAAAATTAAGAAATAGCTTCTTTTATTTCATGATAACCATATCCATTATCCCTTCAGCAAGAAAAACACTGACAAAATCCCTAGAATTACAAAATATAACAAATATAAAAAACATTTTTTTGTATGAAAAATCAACTTAAAAAATAAGGAAAAGAAGTCTCCTGTATATGTGGTTTAAGTTAAAGCACACTTTTTCTTTGGGTTTTCAAACTAACTGAAATTTATGATTGCTTTTTAATGACTTCCAGATATTCCACTGAATTGATAGGCTAAAAATGCGCAAATATATAACTTCTATTTAAAAAAATGTTGTGAGGAACAACCCTTAACCCTCATATAATAGAAAACACATCTTTTTTTTTTTTTTCACCTTTTTTAAGGGAGGGGTGCCTTGTGAAAGGAAACATATTGTAACATGATTGTTAGAGCCATTGTTTGGTCACTGTGTACTTTTACAGGCAACATAGGAGACTGACTCTTTTTTAACTATGGCTTCTCTAAATTTTAATCTTTCAAAACATACATTGATTTTTATTTCCCACCTTGATGCCTAAGTATTCAAATTAATATATACTTTATTTCATAGTCTTAATTTTTTTTTAAATTAAGGGGCTTAATTTTTTAAATTTAAATTTAAATTTTTAATTTTTAATTTAAATTTTTTAAAATTATGGGGCTTGCATTCACATTCCCAGGATCAAGAACCACGTGCTCTTTTGACTGAGCCAAGCAGGTACACTTTAATTTCTTTTACTTGTAAAATTAAAGTACCACAAAAGGAGTAACAAGAGCAAAATTCTTTTCATATCAAGTGAAAGAATATTGGAGTTGTGTGATGAAACCTGTTCTGCCCCCAACCATATGGCTTTATGATTTTCATATCATCTGAGTCACAGTTTCCTCATTTCCAAAGCAGCAGTGGTGATAGGTAGTATTTGCCGTGGGAATTTTTGAAGTTCAAAACTAAAATTTTGTTTTAAAGTTATATCATGTAAACCATACCATTATGGAGTATTTGATGGAATTTTTAACCCTCACAGTTTCCTGGTATTTATATAACATGGTTAAGTTTCCAAACTCGGGGCGCCTGGGCAGCTCAGTTGTTAAGCATCTGCCTTAGGCTCAGGTCATGATCCCAGGACCCCGCATCGGGCTCTCTTCTCAGTGGAAGCCTGCTTCTCCTTTCCCATTCCCCCTGCTTGTGTTCTCTCTCTTGCTATCTCTCGTGTCAAATAAATAAATAAAATCTTTGGGGGGGTGGAAACCTTCCAAACGTAATTCTATCTCACTGTTAAGTTGGACTTGAACTTCAGTTAATATCTAAAACAAGAATATAATTTTAAACAACTGAGTAAAATCTATGAAGGCATAATTATATATTTAAATGGAAGTTTACTTGTTCTCAGGTATTATTTTAAAATTAGGTGAATAAAAAACATTTTTGTGGGCCACCTGTGTAGCTCAATAGGTTAAATATTTGCCTTGGTCCTGGATCGAGCCCCACGTCAGGCTCTCTGCTCAGTGGGGAGCCTGTTTCTCCTTTCCTCTGCCTTTGCTCCCCCTGCTTGTGATCTCTCTCTCTGTCAAATAAACAAAGTCTTAAAAAAAATAAAAAACAAATTAAAAAACCCACTTCCCACTTCCCCCCAAAAAACAAATGGAACCAAAACAACAACAACAACAAACCTTTTTTTTCCTTAAATGAACACATCCAAACTCCTGTTCTCCTTTTAAAAAGCTCAGATGTGGCGAGTGGGGACTTGCATGTTTTTCTTTTCATTTTATCTATCACCATTCAGTGGACTTGCAACAAAAGAATGATTAAATACATGATTAACATCATGTAAGCATGCTTCATTCCAGTTTCCTGACAAGATACTAAATCCTCTGAGTTTTATGTGAGAAGTAATCCCAAGATCCAGTGTCAGCGTAATTCCTCCAAGACAGTTTAAATATTTATCATTCTTTCTTAAATCAGGTAATCCCTTAGGTCTGTTTGGATTCCATTTCTGCAGATATACATATCAATATCCATCTGTCTATCAAACATCTATCTCTTTACACAGGCATATACACACATATACAGAAACACATACATATATTTTTTCCCTTGGAATACCCTAAAGGATTGTTGAAATGCTTGCCATTTGTTTCTCCTCATAGTACTCTAATGAAATGCGTTTTAAAAAATGTGCATGGTTGACAAATTATATCTTTTGGGGAAAGTCTAAACCTGGAAAAAAACATGAGGGGGAGAGACATTTATTATGATTACTAGACTGGAATCTCAGTAGGCTAGGATTATTGTAAGTAAAATTGATTGTGTCCATGATTTGATTTTAATCTAGTTTTGCAGAATCATATTCTACAAGGAACAGATATTTAATTTAGTACATTATGATGAAAAGACTTCAGTTCAAAGAAGTTCAATGCATTTGATGTGATAAAAACACTAACAGATTATTAGGTTTTTAAAAATAGTTGTTCCTTATTATTTTATTACCATTCAGATAATTTCTTCTGCTCATAATATTTATATTAAATGTGGAAAATATTTTAGGCTCTTATATTGGCACTCAGGCTGATTGTCTCTGTAAAATGCAGAACTTCCTTAGGAAAGAATAAATAGGATTTAAAATTTGCAACACAGTTGTTTCATTTTGTTTGACCTGGAGATTTTCAGAGAAACCACTTGCCATAGAATGAGTTGGAGCTGTCTCCTTACCAGCTACAGTTGTAAACAAGAGTCTATGGAAACCAATCTCCTGTAATTTTCCAGTCTACTGTTTTCCATTATCAAGGAGTTAGAACACTTGGCAATTTTGAAGATGCTGCTCAACAGAGGTCTCTAGCACTTTAACAGTTGGGACCAGATGGGGCTATTTTCTGAGGTTAAAACCAAGGCCAAGAGATCTACCCACGTAAAGGAAAAGAGACAAAAGGGGAAATTCAGAGGGTGGCATATCATATTTCTTTTTTATTGAATAATTTATGCCCAAACCTTCTTGCTCTCTCTTCATTTCTCCTATAGGCTCTTGATGCTATATAAATACCGTGTCAATTCACCACATTCCCTGAAGCTCCCCAACTTATTTGTAGTACAGTGGTCCCCCCTTTATCCATGGTTTCACCTTCTGGGGTCAAATGAGGGTAGCCTGGAAGTAGAGGGTCTTCCTTCTGACTTACTGTCAGAAGGTCAGTAGTATCTAATGCTACCTCACAATGCCTCCATCATTACCTCACTTCATCTCATCAGGTGGGCATTTTATCATCCCATGTCATCACAAGCACATTCATTGTACTTTTATTAGTTTATTGGTATAATTGTTCTGTTGTACTATTAGCTTTTGTCATTCATATCTTACTGTGCATGATTTATAAATTAAACCTTTTATAGGTCAGTATGTGTTGGGAAAAAATATAGCATATGTAGAGTTCAGTACCACCCACAGTTTTGAGGCATCCACTGAGGGCCTTGGAACATACCCACTGAAGACAGAGGAAGACAGTGATATATTTTTGAGTTGTAATGAATATGAAGAGTATCCACATTTTTCTTTTTAAAGATTATTTATTTATTTGAGAGAGAGAGTGAGAGAGAGCATGGGAGGGGAGAAGGTCAGAGGGAGAAGCAGACTCCCCATGGAGCTGGGAGGCTGACACAGGACTCCATCCTGGGAATCTGGGATCATGACCTGAGCGGAAGTTAGTCGTTTAACCAACTGAGCCACCCAGACACCCTCCACATTTTTTTTAAAGCTAAGGTTGTGCTTTCCTTTTCTGTAAATAATTAAAACCATCTTTTAGTTCTGTATCATTAATTCCATTACATTTTGTTACATTAAATTTCAAAGACATATCAGAATGGCTCCATGCACGCAGCATACACTTTGTTGTTGCTTTAAGGTGAAGAATTAAATAGTACCTGAAAAAAAATTTTTTTTAATTAAAAAAATAAAAAAATAAATAGTACCTGAGACCCAATGGGGGAATCTGCAGTGTAGTATAGAGAAAGGAGGGTGACCACTGTCACGTAGCAGTAGCTCTTTTGCTTTGGAAAGCTTCTTAAATTTTATGATCCGCAGGTTCATTTAGTAAGCTAAATGGAACCTTAGTGATATCTACCTGCAAGAGTTACTGTATGTATTAAAATTATGTTAATTAATTAAAGCGCCTCCCCAAACTGAGCACTTAGTTGGTCCTTCATAAATGGTGGATGCTTCTTCTGGTATTTAACCAACTGACTCCCTTGTGGTTAGACGGTCTCTTGTGAATAGTATACAATGAATCGTGGGCAGAAGTGAGGTTTATTCCTGCTGGGCGGGAGCATGTAATTGCTCGTGTAAGATTGTCCAGAACTCTTTATTTCTCTCTACCATGGCAACCAGCAGTGTTACAGGTAGTAGTTGCTCCATCAACTTAGATCCCAAAGTGAGTAGGACACAGAGCAGGGCCTCTAGCTGATCTGTGGTAGACGTGTAATATGTGTGAAGAATAAATCCTTTTTATTTGCTTTACACTACTATGTTTTGGGGGTTATGTACTGAGGCATATCTACCCTATCCTGATTTACATAATCTTTACATAGGTATAGAGTATAATACCAACATCATACTGGTTTCTTTGAAACTGCTAACTGTCCGGCAAATTCTGACAAGGATTAGGAAACTTTAATGCTTGCATTTTAGATTGCTTCTCTTTCAAGAGAAAAGTGATGAATATATCCTTTTGTTCTCAAACACATGAGAAAAGACCAAATCTACATCAATCTAATTAAGCTGAAGCCTGTTTTGCTGGTTTCTTCAAAATTGTTGTAGGACACAAATTCACTCCCAGTACTTCTGATTTCAGAATAATGTTGCAGTTCACTACATTGCTGAATGAAATCTATCTGTATACAATTTTGAAAGTTTTAAAAAAATATAACAGTTTAAGACCAGCACTCCAGATGTAAGGAGCACACAGTTGTTCATAGTTCCTGATGATTACCTTTTTCTTCCTTTTCAACATATATCTGCCTCTGCAAATGTGAGTTAACAGGATACAATGTGCAATATGCAGTCGCACAGTGAAATGGCAGGAGATGTGCTTGCCTTCTATATTATCTGAGATGGGTAACGTTGTGAAAGAAGTCTTGCGTCCTCTGCAGATTTCTCCCTTACCACTCTGGGTAACTGCAAAGAAGGCTTTTCTTTTGTCAGATGGCTGTATCATGCTAGTACCCATTCTGATTAACACTGGGAGGTTTTCCTGTAATATGTTGAAGAATTTGAGGTGCAGGTCACACGTTTAAATGTGTTGTGTTTTTTTGTGTTCCTTTTTTTTTTTTTTTTTTTAAATCTATCTGCCTGATCTCTCCAATTTCTTGTCTGTGTTTCACTATCTGTTTGGGGCAAGTAAGATTGATAGTGCTACCTTGGATTCCTGTCACTTGGTGCCTGGTGAAATGGTGTAAGACACATCACCCACGCTGAAGCAAGGGAGCACTCCTTTGGACTGTCTTATCAGTAATCTTTGACTTCTACCAGCTGCAACTGCTAGAGTGCTTCACTCAGCCTCCTTTTCCCTCCTCTAGATTCAGAAGTAATGAGAATTCCCCGAGTTCCTGCCTCCAAGTCCCGCACTGAGATTACATCAGTTCATTTAACTGGAGCTTTTCAGGCACTGGTTGGCAGGAATTGATTTCCTTATTTTGGTCTCTTTGCTTTTGGATTCTGCCCAAAAGACAGATTCAAGGAAGTGAATTCTCTCTTCAGAAGGTCTGTTTCAGATAATTACCTGAAAATGTTAGAAAATGTAAGCCAGTAGGGAGGTTGTTTTTCTTTATCTGTAAACCCACTAAGAACGTGTCTATAATGCACTTTTCTTCTTGGGAATTTGTTGAGAGACAAGAGACAAGAAGGGAAATAATAAAGTTAATTGATTTGCCTTTCAAATTGTTTCATTAGAAAGTTTCTAAAAGATCAAAGGTTCTGAAATAACAATAAAAAAGTAAATTGAAAAAATATAGCATGTATTTTTAAACCAATCTTTTCTTCATCAGTCATCATGTCATTTCAAATACATTTCCTGCCAGTTTTCAAACCACATCTTCCTTCCATTCAAATACAGCAATTATTGTATGCCTATGCTAGGTATATATACAAAAATATGATTAATGCATTGTTCCTGCTCTCAAGGACCTTGCAGTTCAACGAATATTAGGTTTTCTGCTCATTTGACTGTCTCCATAACTGACCTGCAAGGCCTCTGGGGAAGGCAGTCAAATGCACAGAAAAACTGGTGTATCTGTTGTTAACTGCTGTGATTGGAAGGAAGCTCCTCCAGACTGCTTAACCTAGGACAATGGAAACAGTAGAGACATGAGCGGGGTGGGGGGACTCCCTGTTTGAAGGGGAGGGAACTGAGGGTTGCTGGAGGGAAGGCAGGTGGAGGGGTGGGGTAACTGGGTGGTGGACATTAAGGAGGGCATGTGATGTAATGAGCACTGGGTGTTATATAAGACTGACGAATCACTGAACTCTACTTCAGACACTAATCATACATTATATGTTAAATAATTGAATTTAAATAAAAAATTAAAGGGGAAGGTTATACCTTTTGTTTCTGTTTTTACTGCTACTAGACAATACTAGAAAATATTTTTTCATAGTATGTATGACATAATCTAACTTCATGAGTACAAAAACAATAATTAAATTAAAAAATCATATGACTTGTCAGCTATGTGAGGTGTAGCTTTATTTGGTTCTATAATGATGATAATGATGATAGTGATAATAATAATAGTAAAATAGTACAAACCAGATTTTATTTGCCAAACAGGTTGCTCTTCTCCAAAGATTTTATGCAGGAGCATTCTAGTGTAAATGATCTTAAAGGAAGTCTTTATAGAAAAGACACCAGAGAAGGGAATTGTGGAGGAAAAATCCAGCGCACATCATCTGGGAAAGGATTCTAGGATGGATAGAATTGGCCTATATTATTTTTGATGTTCTGTTGGATTTGAGTCCGTGAGTGTTGCTTTCAGAGTAATTTAGAGAAGGTAATTTGGAGATAGAGGAGGAAACAGAAACAAAAAGGCTGATTTGAATATCATATTTCCATTATATGGGGATAATTGTTAGAATTGCGGTACTGGTAGTGAGAATGGAAATGAAGGGATTTATAGAAGAGCTGTTTAAAAAAAAAAAAATAAATGATATCCAGGTTTTACAGAGTGATTAGACATGACAGGTGAGAAAAAACGAATGTAAAGGATTTATTATTTGTGAAGTGACATCGCAAACAAATGAAAAATAAAAAACAAACAAACAAATGAATCCTAAAAAACAAAACAGGTATTTATGGTAGTAAAGGTCCTAGATTTGAAATTTAACTCTTCACTTCTACTATGAGAGGTCGGAGAAATTCCCTAACTTTTCAGGCATTTCTTTCTTTCTTTCTTTTTTTTTTTTTTAAGATTTTACTTTTTTATTTGACAGACAGAGATCACAAGTAGGCAGAGAGGCAGGAGGAAGCAGGCTCCCCGCTGAGCAGAGAGCCAGATGCAGGGCTCAATCCCAGGACCCTGAGATCATGACCTGAGCCAAAGGAAGAGGCTTTAACCTAATGAGCCACCCAGGAGCCCCTTTTCAGGCAATTTCATTTCCTCTTGGGTAAACTGGGCTGTTGTAAAAATTACATGGAATAAAGCTTGGGAAATACCCAGCACCTGTAGTCTCTGTTGCTCCTCTAGAGTGCCAACCAGTGTGCCTGTGTTTTGTACACCTGACCTCTTGAAATCCTTCCACAGCAAAAAGGCTGAGGAAGTTTTCTTCTCATGATTTGGAAGAGTGAGGATTTTGTGATGTCATCAACCGGCTCTGTCTTCCTTCCTTCAGGCTGCCATGACAAACCACTGTACACGGGGGAGGTTTACAAACAAAAGAAATTTATTGTTCCTAGTTCTGGAGGCTGGAAGTCTAAAACCAGGGTGCCAGCATAGTCTGGTGATGCCTTCTTCCAAACAGAGTTCTTGTATCCTCACATGGGGAAGGCAGGCTAGGGGCCTCTGTGGGGTGTCTTCTATCAGAGCAAGAATCCCTTTCAGGAAGATTCTATGCTCTCCTGATCACCTCCCAATAACCCTACCTCTTAATCCCATTGTCTTTAGGGATTAGGATTTCAACATATGAATTTGGGGAAGGATACTGACAATCTGGCTATGTGTTGCCTGGAGTCCCATAGATAATGAGTAGCACAATTAGAATTTCTATCTAGGTCTCTCTGAATTCAGAGTCACCCTCCCTGTTACACAGCAGGCGCTCAATAATGGCATTTCTCCTCTTTGCAAAGTGTTTGTTACACTTTTTGAACATACAGTAAAAGTGGTGGGCCTTCACCCCAGAGGAAAAAAAAAAAGAACATACATAAACACAATATGTTGGTATTGTGGATGCTCTTAAAGCAGTAAAAATCTCTGAGAAGCTGATAGTTTCAAAGTTTTTGTTTGTTTGTTTGTTTGTTTGTTTTTTTAAATTTATTTGACAGACAGAGATCCGCAGGCAGAGAGAGAGGAGGAAGCAGGCTCCCTACTGAGCAGAGAGCCGGACACTGGGATCACGACCTGAGCTGAAGAGGGCAGAGGCTTTATTCCACTGAACCACCCAGGCGCCCCTCAAAGTTAATTTTTATAAACTTGAAAATATGTTAATTAGAAAATAAATACAATACTAGAAATATATTTTTTCCTTCAAAATGGTTTCTTCTGTTAAGCTTCCTGTGTTACTCTAATTAGGCAAATGTTGAGTAGCTTGAGTGTTGTCTTGAAAGGGCATTTAGACCCACAGATGCCTGGATTCTGTTCCTAAGACTTCCCACGACTACACTCATTCCTCTCATTCAGGTCTCTGCTCAAATGTTAGAGGCTCTCTTTGACCAACTGCGTTATCTGCAGTCACCCCACAACATGCTGCATTCCATATCCAGCTGTATTTTTCTTTTTTTAGAGATTTAATTTATTTACTTATTTGAGAGAGAGAAAGGAGCAGAGGAAAAGGAACAAGCAGACTCCACACTGAGCTCACAGCCCAATGCGGGACTCGATCTCACAACACTGAGATCACAATCTGAGCCAAAGTCAGGAGTCAGTTGCTTAACCAACTGAACCACCCAGGCACCCGTGTATTTTTCTTTCTAACATTTTATAATTACTTGAAAATGTATTATAGTTTTATTAAAAACATTTTTTTTCCCTGTTTCCCCACTGGAATGTAAGATTCATGAGGTCTTGGATTTTGTTTTGCTTGCTTTTTGTACTCAGCACCTAGAACAACTGTGTCAAACGGTAGGCAGTACATATGTACTGTGCACATAAATGGAAGAGTTTCTAGGTAGCAGCCAGGTGGACAACATCTGTATTGTGCTTGCTGTTTTCAAATAACAGGACAGAGCAGGAAGGAAAGAACAGAGCAGTTCTGGAACTTTGGGTTTAGAGTCCCCAAGACTCTCTTGGGGAGTGGCTGTGTAAGAAGAAGAAAACAGCAGGCAGTTGGATGTATTTGGAATATCCTGACTAATGTGCTTGTTTACTAAAATTTCCTTTAGACAGACACTTTTTGCTTAATATATGTTGAAAGATCCCTATTTAAAAATATTCCAGCCGGGTGGCTCAGTCGGTTAAGTGTCTGCCTTTGGCTTCAAGTCATGATCCCAGGGTCCTTGATCCCAGGAATCAAGCCTTGTGGGTAGGGCTCCCTGCTCAGTGGGAAGTCTGCTGCTTCCTCTTTCTCTCCCTTTACCTCTTTCTGCCCCCCCCATTTCATACTCTCCAGCTCTCTCTCAAATAAATAAATTAAAGTCTTTTAAAAAAATTATACCTGAAAAGTAGTGTACATGTGTTTACAGTAATTAGAAAAAGCCCTATACTTGCAGGTTAGCTCTATCCAGTTAGTTTCAGGATGTGGGTTTCCCTGTGCCAGATAATGCCTTCAAGTCTGGCTAAAAGCCCTTTCCAAAGGTGTGCTAATGTATAGAAAACCATTAATACAATTATTTGTTACTCTTTCAGGGTCAGAGGTGAGCCACTTACAGTGTTACCATTTAACATTGATCATAGTCATGCTGTTATTGCTATTTAAGATTCCCCGCACACTTCAATGCATAACAGTCTGTTTGCTCTCATTTATAGTAATACTTCTGTAGTAGGAGCAAAAGTATGTATAGTTTTAAGTTCAATTACAGCTCCTGGTTTATCACTAGCAGTGTTCTAGACCAGACTGTGGCCCTGACGAGGGCAATGCAGTGAAAAATGAGGATCATGCAGAGTACAATGGAAACTTAAAATGAGATTGGGTTTAAATTCACTGCTGGGACTTGCACACTTGGCACAGAAGAACATGGGGTCACTATAGTAAGATAAGGAGTATTCAATCATAGCCTTCAGGGAAGCTAAGATACTGGTTTTATGGCTGTTGTTTAAATGCCTAAAATTTCTCTTGGATGATGTATATGTTTATATGTGAATGTGTGTTTATACAAGCTTAGACACAAACACATAGATATGTATATTTTGAACAAATAAACTTTATTTGCATATTGAGAGATTAAAATTGTAACGTCATAAGAAATGCCTTTTCCAATATTTTTTTTACAATGCTTGATAACATAAGAAAATATCAGAAAATGTAAATGTAAGATTTTAGAAATAATGTTTCTTTATGTTTTTAAAAGCTATTTTAAAAGAGTATTACTATTTAAATATGATATAAATTCAGTTTTTTAATTTTTATTTATGCATGTATAATTTCAGAGTTTCAGAGAATAAGACTGAGTTGAAAGAAAAACTGCAAAAATTATAAGCAAGAAAGAGAAAAAAGAGCACTGCATTTTATTTGTGGGTTTATTATGAGCCAGGTATATTTATTGGCCATTTCTTTTTGGGGGGGGTGGCAATACTAGTTATGCTCAGCGAAAATATGGAAGCTAAGTATCATCTCTAATTTTAGGGGAAAGGATACAAAATTAAGACATTCTCTGATTTGACCATTTTTAAATTGGCTGTCATTGGTAAAACCATAATTTATACTTAGATCTTTCTGAATTCAAAGTGTATATTATTTCTGGGTTTACCTAATTTTTCTCTCTCTTTCCACAAAAATAATGTTAACTTGATCTTTGTTTACTGTTTGTTTTTCTTAACATGTAATTTAGGGAAGGGCATCACAGAGTAAGCATATTTCAGTGCTGGGATTCCAGTGCATGAAACACAGTGCTCTCAAACACAGCAAATACATGGTTAAGTACATCTCTGCTTTTGATGGCCAACTTTTGTGCTGATGATCTATTACCTTGTTGTAAGATGCACACTTTGATTATTTCCAAGTGTTGTCATGCTGAGAATTTCATATCCTCTCAGTTATTTCCCTAGATCAGTTGTCAATGGATAAAAAATTGGTTTGAATCTGAGAAGGAGTGGTTAATTAAAGAACTACTGTGCTTCCCTTTGGCTTTCTGTCATTTATTTATCCATTCAGCAGATACGTGATGAAAACTTACTTGTGTAGCTACTGTGCCAGACCTTGGCCTGATCTTTATGGAGCCTAAGGGCCTCTACAAGGGTTGAGAACACAAATTTTCAGACAGGTAATACAAAGAAGACAAGTAGTATATAGGATCCAGCTGTAATAACCCAAAAGATACCTGCTTCATGTTAAAGAGTATCATTGTTACTCAACACTTGCTAGTCATTGCTGTATAATGATAGAGCTCAGCATTGCCTATAATGTAATTGTGCGTTTGTAGAGAGTATGTTTAAAATGTTCTTTACCAGTAGATAGTGAGTTTTTAGAAGACTGGGGTTATCTTTGCATTTGTAGAGTTTAGGAGGCAGTATAGGTTAATAATTGCTCAATAAGGTAGAAATACTAATTTAGGAAGCCGTTGGTGATATCCAGTAAATGGGAAATCAGCCTCTGATCAGGATGGTAAGAAGATACTTATAAGCACCTAATATCATAGGTATATTGAATTGGTAATACCATTTAGTGATCTAAATCAATGTTGGTATTAGAATTATCTGTTTTATAAATGAAGAAGATAACATAATTAAATAAGGTCAATGGGGTTTCATACTGCAATAAATGCATGTTTAAAATAGCTAGAATCTTGAGTCAAATATACCTGACTTCAATTCTGGTAATTTCAAATTATATTCTTATAAAGCATTGTGTAAGATATTTAAACTCACTTATCATCAATTTTCTGAATATACAAGGGAACATAATGAAAACTTTATAAAACTTCTGTGATCTTTATTTGAGATAATATATATGATATTCTTTGAAGAGTGTGTGATGTCTAGTTGGTTTTTAATGACTTGTAGATAACATTGTAGTGGTTGTTTTATGCTTAAAACCTGTGTTCTGTCTGCTATACCTCCAAGGACAAAGGTTTCCAAACAGTGTATCAGTGGTATTGAATTTTAGGAAAGCAGAGACAGTGACTTGTTATCTTTCCACATATTTGGTTATTTTTAAGTTGTTATGCTAGTGGGCCCAAAGGCCATCCAGACTATACCCATGCTTCTCTGTAGGTATGGAGTCAACTTTAGCATCTCTCTCCCAAGCTCCAGTCAATCAGATTCATGCTATCAAGTTAATTTCTCTCAGCAACTAATTAGCCACTCTTCTATGGAAAATATACATTGAATCATGGATTTCAACCTGGAAAACACATTCAGAATTCCTGAGGTAGCTTTGTCTAGTTATTGGTATTCCTAACCCAAAGAGGCATATCCAGTAGCTATACTCTGAGTTGAGAACAATTGGTTTTCAAAGAAGCCTATATTCAACCAGAAATGTTAAAAAGGTAAGAATACCCATTTCATGGTGATGATTTATATCTTTTTATTTAAATATCTGTATTGTCATGAATCTGAGAATATATGATGAACAGTGTAGTAATATATTTACAGAATAAAGAGTCATTCATCTTTGTATCCCAGATTCCTTGCGTGGTATATATAAAATAGGGCTTATATTATCAGTGCTTGCTTAAAAGCTTCAGTTGAATCTGCTCTTCCTGCTTTTGTGATAGTGTGGATGATGATGATGATGATGGTGGTGATGATGGTGATGATAAAAATAAATCATGCGCTCACACTCATGGAGTGCCAGGCCCCATATTAAGTGCTTTATTTGTAGTATCCCTTAAAATCTTCACAATATCCTAATTACTAAGATGCCATTTTCATCTGCATTTAACAGAGGATGAAATGAATGGATGGGGAGGTTAATTAGTTAAGGTTTACACACTATTATAGAGCCATGATGTGAACCCAGGCACTGGCTCCAGAACATGAGCTCCTAGTTTTATATTTTGTTGTCCCCTATGAAGAACAAGAACTCTTGAGTCTAGGGGTCTTCCTTAAATATTTCCCTTGAGACACACTTGTACCAAGAAAGCTTCTTTATCATCTTTAATATTGGATCTCCATCCCTTCCTTTAGTGAATATAATTAATAATTGACTATGCATCATATTGGTAGCAGGAAATCAAACACAGAGATACAAAAATAGACATAGAGATATATAGATAGATAGTATCTGGTCACCTAGCTAACTAGAATAGATGTAGCAATCAGATCCAGAAACAATCACATTTTTGTTGATTAGGCTCTCAGGTTTTTGTTTGTGTTTGTTTGTTTGTTTGTTTGTTTGTTTTAAGTGCCATTCTCCTAACAAATAAGTACTTATCTCTTAAATAAGTAAATGGAAGCCCTAAGCTCATTTAGTACATTAATTGCCTTATGAGAATTGATAAGACCTCTTTAAATATCCTAATATCCTGTGGTTTTCCTTTTAAAGTAACGGTACTTAGTTTTGTAGATTCCACTTGAGTAAATCCTTGAAATTTTGCTTTCAAGCAAAATATGCTATTTACTTGTTCTATAACTATTTGCACCGTTTCTGTATAGACCGCTTTTCTTAGAATATGACCCCCCCCACCAGCCACCCCCATATCTAGAATACATAATTCCATTCGATTCTGACTCAAAATCCTAGAGGTAGTGCTGAACATTTAAAGACAATGAATATGGATTGGATGAGAGCTGATTCTATCCACACAACCTGTTGAGATACACACATTTATCTTAAAATCTCAACAAATACTGAGAATTTTCAGAAAAATGATTTCATATTTGTAAACCATTTGGAACTTCTCAGAGTTCATTTTGACCAATGCTTTAGCAACTATTAATCTTATATTTAGTGTTTCAACAAACATATAGCAATAATATAAAAAACGCCAAAGCAAATAATAATTTTAGTAAGTGCAATATTTTCTTCAAAGGACCAAAAAAAAAAAAAAATAGTTCAGGCTTTTAAGCAGAGATAAAGTATTCCACTAAAGGGAAATTGAGTTTCTTAATAGAATCAACACAATGGTGAGAATTTTAAGCAAGAATTTAGCACCTCAAGATACTTTTAGCATCATATAGTTTTTTGATGGTCTCAACGAATGGAATATGCTTATCCTTTTGTTTCCTAAACAAACATATTCACTTCTTTAATCATGTAAAAAAAAATACATATTTTTTGAGTATCTACTGGCTACACGTCCCAGTGCCAGATAATATGACAGATGCTATGTAGTAAATGTTCCTGACATTAAGGATTGTGATTTTTCTCAGGGTGAATTTAGTCCTGTTATTTCTACTTTTAACCCTTCAAGCTGTTTTGATTATAACAAGTTTCTTAACATTAAAGCATTGCAAACTTTTATTTTTTTAATTTTGAAGTGTTGAATGTTAACATAATAACTCTGTCAAAAATTTGCATATACCCACAATGCATTTTCTAATATATGTTAGCAAAATATAGCTAGAAAAATTCTGAAATTTTACTAATACTGATTTATTTAACCTCCAGAGCTGCCACATAGGTATTTTAGGGCTCTTAGATGAATTTTTTTTCAGACAAAATTGGAACATACAACAGAATCCAATAATCAATCCAACATCTTTTGAACCACTATGTGCAAAAGCTCACACATTCCCAGACAAAAATAAATAAAGGTCTTTGGGCTTTGTCTGTGGGTGTGTATGTATATATGGTAAACTATACTTATGCTTTCATTTATGGATTAAAATACATGAAAATAGAAATGTTGCAGACTTAAAAGAGCAGAATTTTATTTCCCAATGTATTTCTCTGTTAACTAAGTTATGTGCCTTCAATTAAAATGAATGATTATTGATATTTTAAAGAGATTTTAGAAGTGATTCTAAATATATGGTCAGAAAGAATAAAAAGAAAACATTAATGTTTTACCCCTCCCCTTCCTTTTATTTTCCTAATCTATCTGTTACCACTGGTTTGCTATTTTTAACCCTGAAGTGGGTAGGTGGGTGAGTAGGGGGAATCAACAGTTTCTATCTTCCACTGATGATGATTCAGAGATTCCGTAATTTTAGAGCATCTTAGAATAGAGTGTTTTCCTTCACTGAAAGGAGTGTGATGATTTCTAGCTCACTGGGTTTTATGAGGATTCAATGAATTAGTAGCTATAAATTGTTTAGAACAATACCTGGCATGTAGTAAGTGCCCATTAAAAGTTGTCGTATCTCAAGTAATCACAGAACTTGTTTCAAACATGAGCCTTGATAAATACTATAATTAAAAACTTCAGTGTATCATCTATATTGTTAACATATTTAATTTAAATGACAACTTTGCCTGAAAAGCAAATCATGTATGCATGTAAGTATGTATGTATGCATATTTACATTTTTTAACCAACAGATTACAAAAGTGTTCTGCATTATTTGGTTAGTTTTGGTGAATAAATCACTGTTTTGAGATAGCCTATGGACTGGAGACCATATTTGAAAAGAGAGAGTGAGAGCAAGAGAGACCAAGACCTAATGGCTTTTATGTGTATTTTAATCTCTGCCCCCCTTTCAGTATTTTTTATACTGTTTTATGCTGTTAGCTGAAATTTCCCACCTCCAGAGTAGCACACTTTGTTTCTTCATTCTGTAGCACTTTGCTGTTTCTTGTCCTGTGTGGTGTTTCTTCTCTACTATTTGTGGCTTCCATACCCCTCTGGTCCTCCTTTCTAATTGTGGACAAAGTTCTGGCATAAATTCTGCTCCCCCCAACCCCATTTTTAATAATATGGGTCAGTGGGTCAGACAGTCAAGATGAAATTTGAATTCCCAGTTTAGTTAATTTGTAAATTGTGCCCAAATGTAAGTTTTACTCCAATGATCTTTCTTTCTCCTACCTTGGGATCTCTCCTGTTCCCTTTGGCTTCACTGAAAAAAGATTCTGTATTGCACTTGATCTCTCCACCCTTTCTCACACTATGCCTGTTCCCTTTCAAACTGATAGGTTTGCTTTTTTGTTTTATTTGTCTTGTCCATATGGGCACCACCATATGGACATCTGCAGTGCATCAAACTCATCGTTGTCTAAAATGGCACTATCTATGCTCTGCCTTTGTAGCTTGTTTTACTAAATAGCATACCATGTCCTCAGACCAGAAACCCTGAATACCCCTTCATTCCCTGCCCTATCTCTCCACAAATAAGTCACAAACCTTATTCTTTCTTCCTAATACACATCTCATGAATTTATAAACTTGTGTGTGTTTATATATAATTTGTATAAACAGCTCACTTCCTCCTGTCCAGGTTCACCAACCACTTCTCCGAGCCTTTCATCTGAGTGCCTGCACCTCCCTCCTACCTGGTCTTCTTGCATCCACTCTTAAGCCACCTCTACTTGTGCTTTTTTTTTTTTTTTTTTTTAAAGGTGCTGTTGGTGAGATTACAAATATGATTCTGCAAGTAGAACTTCCCATGGATTTTTAGCTATCCTTCAGATAACCTCCCAACTCTTTAACAGGGCTTACAAGGTGATGTGAATACTGACTCTTCGGCCTCATTGATTTTAGCTCCTAGAGCCCTTCAGCCTCCTTCCTCTCCTAGCCTGAGGGTGTGCTTCCCCCACCTACCCAAAGCATCTTCCCTTCTCCCCTCCCCCACTCCTTAAAGGGATAACTTTTGCTGTCACTTCCGTGATATTTCTTAGTGTATCCCCTTGGCCCTTTCCTACTTGCCTTACTGCTGTGTTTGCTGTGCACCCTGTTTGTTTACACTTATCCTGCTGTTGCTCATTGAAATCTCCCAGCACATAAGAACACCAAGTAATTATTTGGGAAACTGAATTTGGATTCAGAAACGCGAGGACCTAATCCCAATCACATCGCTGGTAGCTGAGTAACTTTGTGTATGCCATTTTAATTCCTCTGGGTTTTATTTCTCCCTTTTATAAAATATGGAGTATAATTTCGGTCTTGCATGGTTGCATTAAGTTTTAGTAATATCATAGAGTAGCTAACAGGGTACCTGGAACACTTAAAACACAGCATGCATGGCAGCTATTATCTGGATATTTCCCAATGTAAGTTCTTAAGCCTTCCAGTGACTTTAGTTGTATAATCTATTCATCCTGCCTACCAAGACCTAACAAATACTAAGATAGCTTAACATATATTAGGAGAAAGAGAGCAAAGTTGAGAGGCAGATGGTTTTTACCTGCCAAAGTTGTAAAAAATGACCAGTTTCCCTTAGGTCTTTGCTTACTGGCCCTTCACTACTTGATAATGGATTTTTGTGGTGTTTTACCTTTTTATTGTGCTTCTGGCATTTTAGCCTTAATTAAGAACCACTAATCCTTACTCCAGATCATGCAACCCATCTCCCAGAAAGATGGAGACAGGAGGAGGATGGTTAGCAAGTCAATGCCAATTTTAAACCAGCTAATGTTTTCTTTCCCTTTATAAATGTGTTTGCATTTTATAAGCACTTTCAGAGATAAAATGGTTTAACCTAAAGGCTGTAAGAGTAGGTATTTTCATTGCCAAGGTCAGTCTGGTAGGTAATTATTTTGGAGCAGGTTCTATTTAAGGAATCTTAAAACATTCTCTACTTTATCTGTGCTCTGAGTAGAGCCTGATTCCTAAGATGCTCTTGCATCTTCATTTGCAGCCATTAATACAATTCAAAAACCAAGTGAAGGAATAAGATTTCTAATCCCCCAAAGATCTATATATATTGCTTGTTGAGCTTTTAGTTGTACTTTTTATTACTAACTCTTGACATGTTTGTGTATGCTGAAGATTTCAATTAAAACAGACAGCAGGGTGATACTGAATCAATACTTGTTGTTTTGTATCTAGGGAAAAAGAAGCAATATGAAATATGGAAATCTGAAAGACTATAACTGCTCTAGGATCTGCTATGAGATATACCCTCTTGCTTGTCAGATAGACATGATTTTTAGAGCAGAGAATTTGTTGGCTTAACGACGACAACTTGCCGGTTTCATTAGTTCCATATCTTACTCTAGACAGAGTCACTGTTCCAGTCATTAAAGTACCAGTCCTAAGCTTCCATTAAGTTTGAGCCAAATGATAGCATCTTTTGGAAGTGCTTTGTACAACAACACTGTGCAGCCGAATACTGCTTATAGCTGAGTAAGCTTGTGATAACTTCACTATGAACTGGGTTCTGCTCTCTTTTGCATTCCTGATTCGGTTTAATTTTCATGAGCTTGCCAAGAACCTCAGTATTAGTGCTTCTTATAAATGCCCCGTGAAGATCATATAGAAAGAGAGTCATTCTTAGAAGAGTGGAAAATTTACAAATATAAATTATCAATACGGTAGGAATTGAGTGGGTGGAATCACTGATTGATTTTTATTATGGTAAATTTGTGGCTTTTTTACCCTTACCTGCTCAAGGGTGTGTGGAGAGGTTGAACAGATTAGATCAAAAGAATAGTGAATTGACTAAACATATTTAAGGAGCTCTTCAGAATAAATGCTATCAGATCATGGGTTATCTCTTGTGACCAAAATTTGGATGGGAATTCCTAAGAGTGAATCTCTAGTGAAGAAAATAATATATTTTCATTTTTAAAACCAAAGTATTTCATTATTGTCTGCCATACTGTGCATCCCACATAGCATCAGCCAGCCTGGGATTCAGAGAACCTGCGGGGAAATCTTGTGACAAACATTTAAGGTCAACTAGATAACATTTTCATTCTTTGTGATTCCCTCTGAATTTCCTATTGTTCAATCTGAATTCATTGTTCTCCCAAGGCAAGAAGCCGAACAAACACTAACTGTTGGATATCTTGTCTTGCTGTCTATCTACAGAATTTTTTTGCTACATGCAGTTTTTTAGAATATGATAGAAAATAGTATTTATGTTTATACATTTTGTGTTTTTCTTGAACATATCATTTTCTCACAGATGCATTAAACTTCTTAAACTGTAATGTACAAGTTTCCCAAATTGGCAGTTATTTCAGAGACAGGCAAGGTAAATATTTCCTTTGTTTGAAAAGTTAACCCTGGAGTAAAGATGAGGATGCAGAGTCAGGTGCCATTAAGTGCTTTGTGCCTTATTTAAAAGTGCATGACTTCTTTATAGTCATCCAATGGCAAAGATGCCTACAAAAGGTGTTAATAAGTTCTTAATATATATGTATATATGCCTCTTGGGCTTCCTCACCAACACTGAAGTGAGAACTCTTAACAATCAGCCCCTTGAGAAAACTCTTTTCACTGCAGGGAAGAAGAACCTGGTTGCTTTTTTTCATAATGCTTGGATCATGTTTCATCCCTATTGTTACAGATGCCCAAGTATAAAACAATCTGGTAAATGATTTTCTACAATTTATAGATTTCTCCTGTGAGCAACATTATCCCTTAATGTATGCTTGTAAAACAGTTCATCAGGACTCTATGCATCATATGCTCAAGTTTCTTTTTAAAGCAATATGCTTGGCCCATGAAGTAATAGCTCTACATCATTCAAATATTATCATTTTTACATTTATTCACATATTTTATTTATTTTTAAGATTTTATTTATTTATTTTTTAGAGAGAGAGAGCGTGAGCAGGGGAGAGGCAGGCAGGGGAGAAGCAGGCTCCCCTCTGAGCAAAGAGCCCAATGCAGGACTGGATCCCAGGACCCTGGGATCATGGGATCATGACCTGAGCCAAAGGCAGATGCTTAACCAGGCACCTCTATTCACATTTTAATAAACATAGCTTAGTATTCAAGAAAGCTATTTTCCACTAAAATAGTAATAAAAAATACCAATCAAGGAAAACTAAAAGTTAAAGGGTGTAGATACTTTTGAGTTTTAGACTATTAGAAATATCTGATTACAAGCCCTCACATCTAAAAAGTAATTTACCTTTCAAGGGTGACTAGAATTTTTGGTTTCCTAAGGCTTTAAGCACATGTCTCCACTGCAAACCCTGCAGGTACATCAGTATTATAATGTCTTCCACTGGTTTTGCTTTTAATTCAAGCTATAGCAGGCCCCCATGTTTCCCTGTCAGTATAACAGAACTAACCCAGCAGCAGATTCAATTCTACAGACATGATACGAACGCCTAGTGTGTACAAAAACTGTGCGAACCACTGAGCAGGACATACCTGTGAATAAGGCCGAGGCTCTGCCTCTGAACTGCCCACTATCTAGGGGGAGAGGCATAAGCTTTATTGAGCTATTAATTAAAGCCAACTAGCTGCAGAGTTAGCAGGCCCAGGGAAACTCCATTCAGCATACATTTGTTCTGTCTCCCTCCCACCCATTCACCATTATCTTTGTTTTCCCATGCAGGCTGATTTCTTTCTTTTGGCGTCCTTCCTTTGAGGCTGAGAGTATACATCTGTGTGGGAGTAAATGCCCCCAGTCTCTGCACAAGCACATGAAAACAAACAGAAGGGAGAGGCAGCGTGTTATGCGTTTAGAAGCATGGCCTTATTCCCCTTCACTCCCGACAGTGTCACTTCAGGCCCTGAGCATATGGGCAAGGGCTTGTCTTCAGAGCCACTCATGGCACATAAATAAAATTTACTTTACCTTCCTGGAAAAATGCAGTGTTTGTGAACCACTTGGGAGAGGGATGGATTTATGCAAGGGAAAAAAATACACCCAGTCAAGCTATTAAACACTTGTTTCCATTGCCATTTTCAGTCACTAGGCTATGAAAGAGGAGCTCTCATGTTAGACTATAAGGTGAACAAGTGTTTGGATCCTTTTTGAAGTAAATTGCTTGTCAAGATTTCTTTTAGGGATCAATTTCACTATATCTTTGGAAGCCTAGGTTTTTGAGGTCAGTATATCAAGGATTAGGGATGAGCAACATATGTAATGAGAGAAGTAGCATAGAAGTTATTTTTTCTATTACTGAAAAGAAGTGCAATGTCAGAAACAGACATTTCTCAAGTAATTAATTCTTCTAAATTGATTTTTTCAGAGAAATCTGGTATAGAATGCACCATGCTTTTGTTGATTAAGAAAGTGATACTATGTTCTATAGTGCTTTGGGGTAAATCTTAAAGTTTAATTAATAATCTTAAAATTAATTAATTAATTAATTATCTTAAAGTTAAGCCATGAAGGTCCTTAAATCAACTTTTCCAGTTGGACATTCATATATCAATTTCACTATGCATAATTGTAACATTAGGAGAGTTGACTTTTAGTCTAGGTCTGGATTAGAACACAAGATCTTGGTGGCATGAGATTAAGATCCTGTTTTATTTGGAATGGTGTTATACGTTTTCATTAATATGTTTTATATTGCCTAAAGGTATTACACTTATTCCTTCCTGTATCTATTTGTGAAGTTGTATCAAGAACTTCTCATGATGAAATGTGATCCCAAATTGATAGACAGCAAGGCTGGGAAAGAAATAGAGCATTCATAGAGAGGACCTTCTGGATGTCAATTTCCAATGAACAGAAGGAGGGAGGGTCCTTATATGCAACTGTATATTTTGCATAACTTAACCTTTGAAGTACTGAGATTTATTTATATATATGAAATCAAAAGAAAATGCCATTCTTTTCTATTGCAGATGTCCTTTTGGCTAGAGCTATAATTAGAAAAACAAAACTTGAATATTTAGAAGGTGTTTTGTTTTTACTTGGGTGGGGCTTGAGGAGGAAAGAGAATGGCAAGTGTACTTCTGCAGGTGCTGCTCACTATTCAACTGAAGATTTCATCACGGTGGAGACAGTGAGCACCATGGCCTTTTGGAGAAGGCATTAGAGTGGGGTTTTAAGAAACCTGGATTCTAGCTCCCTCCACTAGTTAATGTTAACCACTAGTTAATGCAACCATAAAATCCTCACTAATCTTGTCTCATTGCCTCTCCTGCATTCTCCATTAGCATTTTATGTTATATGCATATTATCTGAATATGTATATATTATATCATGTATCCTGTGCTTATTATGCAAGTATGGTGATAAGTCCTTAACATGCATTGCTTTATTTGAAATGTCTTCTCAGAATATTTACTAGATTATATTGAAATTATCTTTGTGTAAGTCTGACTTTCCTGTGTGACAGAAACTATAATCTATTGACATACTGGGTGCTTATTAAGGTTTGTTAAGAGGAACTGATCTTTTATGTCCCTCATTTCTCAATTGTTTGGTTTTTTATTTTGTCAAATAAAAATATGATTATATTTTCTTCTCATCAGGGTGAGGAGGGTTTTCTTAGTGTTTTCCATATTGTTGTTATGTTATAGTTTAGCCATTTTTGGGTATACATTTCCTGTGTTATCATAGATCATTGCTATTTTAATTTTATGTTTATAGCTCAGATGACTCACTCAGACACAGTGAAACATTCTCTCAATAGATTGTTCTGAATGATAAAATAAGCAAAAACATCATAGATTCTCAGTTCCGTGAGACAGTAAAAATATGTAGCAAAGCCACGGGGGTTGCCAAAATCTTTGATCTTTACTTTTGATCTTTACATTGATCATTGCAAACTTGACCTTAGGTCTTTTAAAAAAGCTCTGCCTCTTTATATTTTTGTATTTTTGTGATGCAAATATTAATGTATTTACTAAGCTTTATCAGTTTTATCAAACAGAAAAAAAGTTTGTTTGATTCACCAAGATTGTTATTCTGTCCCTGTTAATCTAAAAACATCTTTCAAGAGTTATTTTCTAAAATAGCGTTAGGGTCTATATCTTAAAAGCTGAGTGTAAAATCCATTAGCAGCCCACACCGAGGGCTAATTGCTGGAGTGTAATCTTGGCAACATTTTTATAACTGCTAGTAAGGCCCACATAGCTAAGAGGGTACATTATCTTATAATAATTATATTCTCGGGGGGCTTTGTTCTTAACATATTAAATAGTGTGAATAATAGCATGGGCCTTTGGCCGAGGACGGAATTCTGATCTGTTGGGATGAAGATCTCCTGCTAATATAAACTATGTTTCAGGTGTTTCAAGTTTATATTTGGGGTGAATGAGTTCCATTTAGTTAAATACTCTTCCTTTTTCCCTTTCTTTTTGTCCACTAAAACACCCCAGTACCATTCAGAAGGAGAGGAGGGAATAATGAAAAATAAGGATAAAAAAACAAGGAGAAAATGAAAACAAAAACAAAACAGTCCAGAAGTAATCAGGGGACAGCAGTCATCAGAGTTTGATGGGCAGTTTCTTTCTACACTGTTCTGGACAACCAAAGTGAGGCCAAGTGTTTATTCCTTTTGGAAAGGAATATTGCAGTTTCTCATCATATTTAGTTAAGTTTCAGTAGGCATGATAGGGACAATAAAAAGATTTATAGGATTTATGTAAGGAAGGGGTGGTAAAGAATAAAATAGAAAGGGAAATTTGAGTCATTATTATAGAATAACTCAGACTCAACTGAGAACATTTACCACATCAGGCACTAAAGTTGTATATTAGGCACTAAAATGGTAAGGATGCTAGGCTAGCTAGATAGAGGACTCTGTTTTTAAGTGTTATTTCACCCAGATCTTTGCTGTGGCTCCCCCTATCTCTTGGAGATCTGAGTAACCTTTTCTGTCTCCCTAGTTCCTTAGATCCTGTGCATGTCTCAGTCTCCGCTCCCCACCCCCATCTGTCAATTCCCGAGGGCTGGCATTTCCATTGTCCGTTACATTTGTGCCTGTTGTCTATGCATAGACAATCTCACTTCACCTGATATGTCCAGATATCTGATAGGATATCAGACCCAGCATCCTCATTTTTTCCCATTAAAAAAATCCATTTACAGCAAGCATTTTACATTTTAAGTAATTTTGCAGAAGATTTCAGAGGCCATCCCCTGAAGCTGCTTTCTCTTTACCCTCTTTCTCCCATTTCACTGGGAATAACTTCTCCCCCTTCTCTGGAGCCCTGATACAAACTGACATCCATGCCCTTAAGGGGCTTCCCCACCACCTCCATGAATTTGCTCATTTTCTTGAATTATTAATGTTCAGTAAGATTTAGCCACAGCTTTTCCTATCTCTGAAACTATAGAGTAAAGTCAGCAGCCTTTGGAAGATCCCAGGATATACTTTAACATCTGCCATTCCACTTATGATACTCCATTGAAAGCATTAGATTTGTTTTAAAAGGGATGGCCTGGAGCAAGCTCAGGGCGTAATTCTCTTGGGGCTAAAGAAATGAGTGAGTTATTGCACTTCTATGTGCATGTGCATATATTGTGCACAAATACACACTTCCATACATGAAGATAACACAGTGAATACTTTTGAAAAGCCCTAAGAATTCCACATGGAATTGGCATTTTGGGTATCATTTTGATAACCATACAAAATGTGATACGAATTTTAATTTCTTCTTTCTATCCCTTCTAGTAATGGAATTTTGTTTGAAGATTGTATTTCTTACTATTTTCTGATGCAATGGATATTCAAGCTTCTCTTTTAAAAAATGATACTGCTTTCTTCCATTTTTCCCCCTTTGAATGTAGCTTCAGGAAAAAGGAGTTTCAGAAATTGGCCCAGTTTCTTCTTGACCTTTGTGGGCACTTTTGGTTGTCTGCTCAGGATCTGTGACTCCACTTCTCATTCCCAGTAGAACCCTGATTGTGATTGGGTTTCTTCCTTGATTCCAGCCCTCTTTCCAGGGCTGGAACTTTGTTCAAATGAGCTAATTCTATTAATATCATTCTTCTTCCCTAGGTTAGGGATGGATTAGTCTAAACTAGTTTAAACTAATTTGAAAAGAGATTTGCAGTGGTCTGCTTAAAGTTTCTATGCATTTATGGGGCACCTGGGTGGCTCAGTGGGTTAAGCCTCTGCCTTTTGCTCGGGTCATGATCTCAGGGTCTTGGGATCAAGCTCAGGGTCTTGGGCTCTCTGCTCAGTGGGGAGCCTGCTCCCCCCACTCCCCACCAACCGCCGCCTGCCTCTCTGCCTACTTGTGATCTCTCTCTCTTTCTCAAATACATAAATAAGTAAAATCTTTTTTTTTTTTTAAAGATTTTATTTATTTGACAGATAGAGATCACAAGTAGGCAGAGAGGCAGGCAGAGAGAGAGAGAAGAGGAAGCAGGCTCCCTGCAGAGCAGACAGCCCGATGTGGGGCTCGATCCCAGGACCCTGGGATCATGACCTGAGCCGAAGGCAGCGGCTTAACCCACTGAGCCACCCAGGCGCCCTAAGTAAAATCTTTTTTAAAAAAGTTTTTATGCACTTAAAGTAGACAAGAGGAAGCTCACACAACTTTCCTACAGGACCTCAACAAAGTCACACATGCATAATCATGATTGTTACACTGGGGGGCCATCCCATGACCATCGGAGATAGCACACTAATGATGAAACAACTACAGACCACAAACATATAAAGGAGCTGGAAATTGATGGTGGTATTAAACCTCCAGATCAACGAATGCTGACACGTGCTCTAATTTTGGATTCTTGTTAGAGGAGCCACTACTTTTCCATGTACTCTAAGCCATTTCTTTCCTCTTATTAAACCACTGTAGACATCTTCCTGTTACTTGAGTCTATGTTTTCAGTGATTGCATATTTCTGTCTCAATGTCCCATAGGCCCTGCGGTTACGTCGCATTATGTTCATTGTACTATTTCCTGTATGCTTTATCCCAGTATTTGTTACTGCCATTCAGTTTGTCACAGAAAAGAAATCTTAGATTTTTCCCTCTTCCTCCTTTCTTTTTCACTTTTCACATCCAACTGATCACTAAGTCTTATTGATTCAAACTTCTGGATAGCTCTTAAATTCATACAGTCCTCTTATGCCTACTTCAACTGGCTTACTTCAGTCCTTAATCATTCTTTATGTGGATTGCTGCAATAGATGCCAATCACTTTCTTGGCCTTAACATCTCTTCCCCCAGCAATCCAGTCTCCAAAATTACTTCTAGGAAGAGCTTTCTGAAATACAAATTTGGCATGTCATTTTCTTGCATAAATTTGTAAGCAATTTCCTATCCCTTGAGGATAAAGTCCCAAGTCTTTTTCATGATATTTAAGACATGCTATTTTCTCTTTTCATTTTAGTACCTTTCCTAGCTTATTACTGTATAAACCCCTTCTTCCAAGTAAACCGAATTTTCCCAAATTCCCCAGATTTGACTTTTTTTCCTCACAAGTTGATGGTTTTTCAAATTCACCTCCTTCCATGGACTCCCTCTAGTTTATAGTATTTGTGTATGGCAAACTCTTTTATCCTCACAGATTGTCAGGGATTAACTTTTATGTAATTGCTACCCTAACACTCCTTAGGAAGCACTGGGTCTTTCTCTACAGGGCTCCTGCCATGTCATCGCATACCTCTATTAGAGCACAACAAAGCAAATTCTAATTGTTTCTTTTCTTTTCTATTTCTCTATTAAACCCTGAACTCTTGGAGCTAGGCACCATTTGTCATTGTATTTCTGATATTCTCATTGTGCCTGGCACATAGCAGACAAGTCATGTTTGTTTTCTAATGACTAGAAAGAGAGTTGCTAATGCAAAGACTAAAGGCTATCTATATATGATGTCAGCCCAGTTTGTTAAAAAGGAAAATTTCAGAAAGTTAATTGTTCTTTTTCAGCTATCCTTGTAATAACATGTGACCAGTTTTATATTTGTTTTGGTCATTTCATTTTGTTTTTCACTTAGATACTTGAAGTTACTTTGTAGTTCTGTATTGATTTTTTGCTCTGGAAAGTATTCAGTAATAGGAGATAGGGTGGATTTGTCTGACATGAGAATTTAAGCCACTAATCAGAAAAACAATGGAAATCACATTTTTAACCACAATTATTAATTACATGTTATTAATTAAATGTATATTCTGTCCAATTTAGGGGTAGATTATAGAACTTAGAGTATACTCAGAAGATGTCTTCTATAGCTTATTGTGGGTGAAGATGTTGTAGTTACCAGGATAGGCTAGGTCATGCTGTAGTAAAACTAAACAAAGCATCCCCACACCCCTCCCCAAACCCCAAGAGGCTTAATGCCACAAAACCTCATTTTTCACTTATGCCACAAGCTCCATGCATGGCAGAACACCTCCATTCCATGCACTCGCTCAGGGACCCAGACTGACAGAATGTGCCCATCCTGCAGATACACCCTTAGGAACATTGCTCCTCCCTGACGAGGTCGTCCAGGAGCAACTGGGACACCAAGCTTCATTTTGGGAACAAACAGACAAGAATTGTGCAAGGATTCCCCCCCCCCATCAAAACTTGCAGGTGACACAATTCATTTGAATCACAATTCTGTGGCAAGAACTAGGTATATGGCCTTGTCTAATGCCAAGGGGCTGAAAACCTAAGGGAGCAAATAGCAACCGTGACTGTTAGTGAGTAATTCATTCTACCACAATCTTACGATACCCCTTTCATAGATGGGGCTATGGTAATACAGTTTTGGACAAGTTAGTGAAATTTGTGAGGAGGCAGGGAGAGAAAGGAAAGAACTTTTCTTTCTTTCCAGGAAAAATACTGCTTTTCATTTGAGACTCAAGTTCTGTCTCTCTTTCCCCTCTTTGTTTTGGTCATTTATTGGTCTTTATTTATCTGTTTATTTGGATTTGCACTGAATTGCATATAGAGCATTAAATGAAATATAAGTAACATATTAAAAGTAATACATCATCCTACTGTTTTTATCAGCATTTCTCGTTCTAAGGTGCACTTCCCAACTGTGTTTTCATTTTATTTTAATTTTTAAAAATATTTATTTATTTGAGAGAGAAAGAGAGAGAGTGCCTCACATAAGCTGGGGAAGGAACAGAGTGGGTGGTGCAGAGGGGGAGGGAGAGAAACAACTTGACTGGGTGCTGAGCATAAGCGCCAAGCGGAGCCTGAACCTGAAGGTTGTGACCCGAGCTGAAACCAAAATTATTGTGCTTGATCTGAGCTGGAACCAGGAGTTAGATGCTTAACCGACTTAGCCACTGAGGTGCCCCTAAACTGTGTTTTTAAACATGAAGGGGAGCATGTTGGCCGATAGCCCTCAGAAGTTTAAGCATAGCCTGCCCACACTTCCTTCAGGTTCAGCTGTGCCCTGTTGCTCTAATGAAGGGAGGACCTCCAATGAACCCTCCTCCATTTGGGTTTTATTTCTAGGTAGGCTCTTGTCATTAGTGTTCCGTGGACATCTCCACACCCTACTTGCTCAGTCAACATGGGATTAACATTAGGAGCACAACATTTGTTATTACAGGTAGTGTCTTAAAGAGGGCCTGGTACTTGGTAAACTTTTATGTGTATTAGTTATTTTATCTTTGCCCACTGTTCCAGGAGAAGTCTTAAAGAGGATTTTATCACCTTCGCTTATATGAAATGCTCAAGTCTTAATTAATTAATGTGATTAGTAGATCAAATATATGAATGGCTGGGGTATCATTTGCCCAACCTTGGAGCATGGAGGGATGTGTTGGTCAGCTGCATCTGACAATTTTGAACTGATTGTTGGGGTGGGGGATTCCTTGGAAAAGAAGAGGATCCTTGGAAACAAAAGAGATAGACAAAATGCCTACTCTGCTTATTACCCAAATAAACATTAGTGTATTCATTTGGAATTGTCATATGCATATATGAGGAGTACTGATGAAGTCTCATTTTCTCTGAAAATACAGTATCTATCAATATTTTTATACATTATTCAAATTATCAGTTATAATGTAGGGAAATATTTCAGAACAAATCGAGGATACATAAATTTTTAAGTCCTGAAGAAGTAGAAATTTCCCTTCTGAAATAAGAATAAGTATTTTATGACTTTAGGAGTCAATTATTTAATGAAACTGTAGTTTGTTTTATTTGTATAGATGAATTTTTATTGGTTCTTCAAAATAAAAAGCTTTTACCAGGAAAATTTGTTGTATATTTCTTACCTGCAGCACTCCTCCGAGCCCGTATTGTGTACTGCAGTTTTTAACCTGAGTTAAAAATTTGATAAGCAATTGGTTATTGAAAAACATATTTCTAAGTTTTTAATGGAATCTTATTGTTTACTTTTATAAATAAGTCATATTAATGTGATTATTACTTACGTGCTTTCTTTTCATGAAGAAGAGTAGATTGAGTGCTTTTAGTATTAGATTTGTAATATCATCAGGAAATTGGAAAGTTTGATTCAAATCCAATAAATTTAGATTTGGGTATGTGTATGTTAAGGCAAATAGCTATGTTATTTCTTTATTAGTAGTTACATTAAAAAAATAATACTTTAAATATACCAAATTACATTTTCCTAAAATTCTAAACCTATGTCTGCACATTTAAATTATTGTATTTATCGGTAGTGATTATGTATTATATAAACACAATATATATTGTAAATGCATTTATAATGATCATAAACATAATCTCTGTATTCTTATTCTCTCATGTCTATGGTGATTTTAAAGTATCCCTGAAAAATGTTTGAAATATGTGACTTCATGATATAATCAGTATTTAGTATTTTTATTCTAAAAACAGTTCTTTTAAATTAAAATTTAATTTGTTTTATAATATAAACCCCCAAATAATTTCTTAATCCTGGTAAGCAATCTCAGAGCCTATTTCCTTGGATTCTAGGTGAGTTCTTGACTTCAAGTGGAATTTCATGCAACTTACTTTAAAGTGTTTGTGATTTCCATTTCTGGTGTAAAACAGCTGTTTTCATCATTCCCATATGAGCTGTTATTTATAGCTTCATGGTAAGTTTCTAGGAATTCCTTTTCACTGGACTGTCTCATGACATATTCTGAAATTTGCTATCTTCCTCCCAGCTCTCTCATTACTAACTCTTTCCATTTCTATCGCAGTGATCTTTTCACTATTTTTATTACCAAAAAATTGTTCTCTATGCCAATATTCCAGTATTCTTATTGCTCGGAAAGACATTTCTCCATTGGCCAAGAATTAAGACTTCTGGGATTAAATGGACTACTCCATATTCTCATGTTGGTCTTCTTTATCAGTTCCTATTACTTTCATCTTGCTGAGATACTGAAATATATAGCAGTAATATGCTTTCATTTATGAAGTGGAATATTCCTGAACCACGACCCATATGAGATTTTCCATCTCTCTCATTCCTGTGATCTGTGACAGTAAGCTTGGTACCAGAGTGGAACTTTCACAGTAATTCTGTCATCTGAAAGCTATAATACGGTTCTCACAGGAAGAGCTCTCCTAGTATCAGTCAGATTTATACAGCATAACAAGAATAGCATTGTGTACTCAACACAAACCTCAAAATTTCTTTAAGATGATCCATATAAATCCAGAATCAAGACCTCATAATTGTGTGTTAATACTTTGCATCATAAGAGGTCACAAAGGTGGCTATCGTCATAGTTAGCGACAACAAGAAAATAACCCTTAAAAATGGCACTTTTAGAATTGAAAATTTATAGTGGAATATTATATCTGTTCAGAGAATACCTACAGTAAAACTGCAGAAAATTTAAGTATCCCAAGACTCAGGGCTAGGAGTCTGTATGAGAGAGAAGCAGCTAAGTCCAAAAACTGCTTCTGTGCAAGCCAAACAAGCAACGTAATGTCATGATTTCATCTTGACAAAGTGAGCCTTTTTCTCCCAGTTCCAACACTGCTTAATCTGGATTTTGAAAGAAGTTGAACAAAAATCCACAACTTCTCTTGAACTGACTTAGACTTTTCCTCCCTATGAAACAGCAATCAGAAAAAAGTGTAGGATTTTGTGGAAAGTTGAAAGGGATGTAATCAGGGATTGAGGGGTACTCTAAAGCTGCTTTTAACTAAGTCTGTGGGGTAATCTGAAAACTAGATCCTCCAGTGTCGGTATATGCTAAACCCCAGTTTTAATTTACAGCCCATCACATAGTGTCCTCGGCAGTGATTCATAAATCCCCATTTCAGCAGACCACTGCTGCATGATAATGGTGCTTTCTCTGGAGCAGCTTCTATCTCTGCTAAACCTGTGTCTCAGGCCATGAAGGCTTCTGCTTGGAGAATACCACCCAATGCCAGTCTTATCAAATGCATAGCCTTATTGAAAATGTGCCGGTGCCTCATATTGTTATGCCGGTTCATGGTCATTAAAATTTTATCATATAAACCCTGCTGTCTGCACAGAAGAGGAATTGAAAATGTTGGCAAGAGATGACCACATATTTTATCAGAATCTCCTAAAAGGGAAAACCAACATGTTTAGAGCAGGAAGGAACCAAAATAACATCGCCTTTAATTTAAATATAACAAAATGTCAAAACCCCTGAAACTGACATTTATCTACTACAGTTCATTTTCACATTTTCCTTGAATGTTTCAGTCTCCCGAAGTTGCCTGACAGTTTGATCCAGTTGCACATGATATGATTTTCATATGTTTCTCTTAGAAAGCTGATATTAATCAAAGGATGCCGCTGAGACCCAAAGGCAGCACGCTATTGATGGCAGTGTTGACTTATCAAAGGGCTGAGAGATTAGTGGGCTTAGCGCTTTATGTAGGAAGAGAGATTTCAATGGCTGGAAACCTGATTTAGGGAATGTACTTTAGCTTGTGAACACAGATAAAATATGGAACAGTGGGGACAAAACCCAATCTCACAGGATCCACAACATTTTCGTTAAATGCCCATGCATTGTGCTCTCCCATCCACCCATATCCCTCCATACAGTTGTGTCTGAATACATTTTGTTTATTGTGAGATGTGGCATTTCAGGTTACTCATTTTTAGATTTAGAACAGACTGTAACTCTACTAAAATGCTCATGTGCTGTTCCAATTTTCATCAATGGTATGAGTAATCGTTTTAAAAAGAGAAAATCTATCAGAGCTTTGAAAATATATGGGAGTTGTTCTTTCTTGTCTGATTTTAACATTTTATTGTTTGTAATAGTTGTAATTATTACTGTCTAAGTTTTCAAGGTTATAATCAGAGTGTATTCAGTTAACTTTTTAGCAGATGAGAAAATCAACCAAGGACAAATGTTGGATTATGTGCTACACTGGTAAACGCTTGTATTATTTTGTGTATAGATAATACAAGAGTTCCCATCATTGGTAAGCAGTGTCTGGATAGTAGTATTCCAGAAATAATAATAGATCCACTCTCATTTATCATTTTCTCTTTAGCCTTTTGAGATTATTGTAGAGTTAGATGGGGAGATATCTTGATCCCAAGCAAAGTTAATTAATTTGTGTTGACATTTACCTTAGGTGCCTATCATACTCATTTTTTCTCTAACAAGTCAAAATTTAATGTATAATTTAATTTAAAAATATATTTTTTTTAATTTGACAGAGAGATCAGAAGTAGGCAGAGAGGCAGGCAGAGAGAGAGGAAAGGAAGCGGGCTTCCCTCTGAGCAGAGAGCCTGATGTGGGGCTCGATCCAGGACCCTGGGATCATGACCTGAGCCGAAGGCAGACTTAACCCACTGAGTCACCCAGGCGCCCTTATAATTTAATTTTAATATGTAGTTTGAACTAATATATAGTTGTATATTTATTTGAGGTAGTCTTTGTTTTTACAGAAGCCCAGTTTCTGAGTTTAGTTTTAAAAGCTTCAAAAGATAATAGAAGATGAGGTTGTGATGAATAATTGCAAGTATTTGCTTAAGAAATTGAAAACTATGTACAATTCTGTGAACATCATTCTGTCATCCTGGAAATTCTGAGTAAATACAGTGAAGAAATTTAAGTGGGGATTATATCTATTTATTGTATATAGTATATATGCATATAAATGTTATATTTAACACATTCATTTAAGAATAAAGCTGGTCAGGATATTTTGATAAGGGATGTATGCCTTCTATATGACTTGCATAGGTTGGAGAGTTTATGCCTGCCGACCACTGTACCCTGTAGCCTACTCTTGGTCTGAAATCTATTGAGGCAACAACAAAGCAAGTTTTTCAGCTCAGATTTCATAATGTCATAAGGAAATTAATAATTTCTTGATAATAATTGAGTCTTCCTTCTTTTTTCTTTAAGCATTATATGACATAGATATACATATATTCATATATGAATATACACATATATGCATGTAGGTACATATACCAACAGACCACAATATTTCAGGACCACTGAATTCATGATGTAACCATACAGTTCTTTTCAGTGGGAATGTAATATTATTCTCGGACTGACTAGCATATTTAAACAAATCAACTAAACTTATAGCAATGAGGTATTCCTGAACTTATGTTTATTAAATCATACTTCAGACAGTTTAAATAGTTCAGATGCTTCAGATAGTTTTAAAATTTTAACAGAATACATTTTTAGAAGTGGAAGAACATTCTAGCATAAAAATATAGATCTAAACAATGCCGTGGTGTATTTTGAAAAAAAACACCCATATTTGTTCCTTCTGAGTTGGTCTGTCATATAGTTCCTTGTGGCATGGGTGGAACATAGTCTGTATTTTACGGCATAGTTTATGTTTTCTTTTTCTTTAACTAAACATGCTGAAAGATCATCAGTAAAATCTCACTTTACTCATCATGAAGGCTTTGGTATGAATGTCATAGGCAGGATCAGTATATTGAAAATGTAAAGAATTGGTCTTAGATTATTACATTCATGTTCTGTTGTTTATACTTCAAATAGTATATTAACATGTTTAAGATTATGTCCCTTTCCATTTTATTTACATAAATTCAAATAAGGGGCACCTCGGTGGCTCAGTTGGCTAAGCCTCTGACTCTTGGTTTAGGCTCAGTTTATTATCTCAGGGTTGTGAAATTAAGCTCCCTGTCAGGCTCCATCCACACCTGGGGCATGGAGCTTGCTTAACATGTTCCCTCCTCCCCCAAATTTTTAAGTAAAACACCATCCTTTTGAAACTTGTAAGTTTATTTCCTATAAAATAATTTTGTAGTCTGAATTTCTTCCTAATCCTTACTGTCCTCAGTGGCTAGATGTTTTGTTTATCATTACTGAAATGAAAAGGACATTAAGTGTTCAAAGGACAGTGAATGTCTTGCTTCATGGGGTTATCTCAGAATAATTTCCAGGATAAGAATATGCAGCCAATTGTTCCTTCACCAACAAAGACATTTAATAATTTAATAATCTTACATTACAGAAAGTGGAGAGATAGGCAGTTCTGGGGTCCAGTGGCTCAGTGACATAAGGGTAGTTTTCATGAAGGGTGAAATTTTGAAAATTCTCTTGGCTTTCCCACAGGGACATAAGAAGCCTGTCACAGCACTGATTATGAGACCCTCATGCCATTGTTTCAGGCAGGAAGACACCTTAAAACAACATATCCTCATTAGCAAAACCTTTATGTACAATTCCAGCATCTATAGTCTCACAGATTGACTAACACAATTTTCTTCTTTCAATGTCCTGTTTTTCCCCCTACAGTCTTTCAGTATCACATCTATGACACAGAAACTCAGCCACTCTCTGCACAATTACCTTTTCCTTGTTTTTTGGGTGCTATCACTTATATGAACACTGACTTTTCTCTGCAGTCACCTAGAGCTCTAACTGTGGAAAATATTTCGTTGTCCTGCCTCAACACTTAGGAAAAATTAGATGCACTATATGATAACATAGGACCATAGCAAAGAAAGAGAATTTCTAATTTTCATTGGCACAAGGATAACTATTAGAGCCCCTTGTTGTTGTAGTTGCTGTTTTAATTTTGTTTATTTATATGTCAGAGAGAGCATAAGCAGGGGGAGCAGCAGGCAGAGAGAGAGGGAGCAGACTCCCCGCAGAGCAGAGAGTCTGATGCTGAGCTCAATGGGGAGCTCAAGGTGGATCCATCCCTGGACTCTGGGGTCATGACCTGAGTTGAAGGCAGATGCTTAACTGACTGAGTCACCCATATGCCCCCGTAGCTCGCTTGCTTGTAAATCAGTGTAAGAGGAATGGCAGAAGAAGTGGACAGAAAATCAGGGAAGTGAATACAATTTGTAGTCTGAGGAAATTCAGACCTTATAATTTGTTTATTTTTCACCACCTATCATAGCAGTTAAGAGCCAGCATTTAGAAGAAAACTTAACAAGCAGACTAAAAACATGGACCAATCTTAAAAATCAGTGACTCACATTTTACAAACTATGAAAACCATTCTGGTAGATCTGGTAGATCTACAAATAAAAGCTGATTCTAATTGTTTCAGAACAAAGCACTTACTTAAGCAAGCTCTTCAAATTGTTACTCAGTAACTTGCGTAGAACAGCATCAGTCCTGTTATATGTAAAGAACTATTTTCTTAAACTTGCTGTCCTTTATGTAATACAGCGCATGATACTTAATACTTCACAGTTTTAACTAAAAAATAGCATGGTCATTTGTCTAAGTAGTCTTATAATAAATCTCATTCAAATTGTGCTAATGACATGTAAAAACTTTCTGGATTTACATTTAAACCTTAGTACAGGAGAGGTTTTGTTTTAATAGCAGAATTTTTACATAAATACAAGCAATTATTCACTTTTCCAAGTTGGAAATATTTGCTTATTAAAACTGAAATTTTCATTTCTTCCTTTTTTTTTTTTTAACTGAAGTTTTAATTCCCAAAGCCACTAAGTGATTGCCTTCACACCTATAATCCCTGACTGCTGACTTTAACAACTTCCACTGGAAACTCCGTAACTAATTACAAAATTCTTGTTTGTATAGGTGCACCCGTACTCTCTATAGATTTGGCCTCTTACTAAGGCTTTTTAGAACTTCTGCTTTGAAATTGTTTTTTCCCTGTATTTACCAATGACAGGTTTCTGTAAAAATCATAGAAAGCTCAAGTAAAAGACCAGAAAGGCTGTAACTCCTTGACAGACAGTTTCCAATGTTGGTTTCTCTTAATTCTCTAGTAATAGTAGGTCAGAAGCAATATAAAACATTTTAAATTTAAAAAGTGCACTAGCAAGATAAGTGTTTCAGACATAAATAAGGGGAATAGCTGGGGCGCCTGGGTGGTTCAGTGGGTTAAAGCCTCTGCCTTTGGCTCAGGTCATGATCCCAGGGTCCTGGGATCAAGCCCCGCATCGGGCTCTCTGCTTAGCGGGGAGCCTGCTTCCCCCTCTCTCTCTGCCTGCTTCTCTGCTTATTTGTGATCTCTGCCAAATAAGTAAATAAAATCTTTAAAAAAACAAACACCAAAAAAACTTAAAAAAAAATAATGGAAAAAGTTATCAAAATATCCAAACAATGAAAAATTCAGTGTTTTATAGAATTGTATCTTAAACATAGGTTAGTGGATATTTTGGAGAGATGCAAGTGTTACTTGGATTGGATTTTACAGGTGGGAAAAAAGGGTTACAAATTCTGGTTGAAATTATTACAATGGATTATAGAAAATGCAGTTTATCCTTAACTTCACTGTGTGTGTGTGTGTGTGTGTGTGTGTGTGTATACTGAATAATTTTCTGAAATAACCTTTTTTTTTATCTGCTTGCTCATTACAAAAATTATGGAAGCTTTCAACTTTAGATAACTCTGATTTTATTATTGGTTCTTTTCTTAACATATGCTTTCAAAGTAGTTTATGGCTGGGAAAAAAAGAGACATTATAGTTCACTCAAAGCTTTCCATAAATGGTTTAAATTTTTTAACTCATTTATGCTTTGAATACAAAGTTAGTTTGAATCAGTAATTTTTTTTTCATTATTTTATTCTCAAAAGGTCGCTTGTGATACCATAGCATATAGTTATAGGATTAGGTATTCTAAATTTTCTGTATCAGTGTTACTAAGACTTCAAATGGGTTACTGCAAATGACTGGTTTAAAATACTAATAAACAAACTTACTTTAGGAGTTGAGGATTCTTTAGGTCTTCTTATACCTGCTAAATTTTATTTTATTGTCCAAAATTTTAAATTTTGCCTTCTAAGTCATAAGGTAATACCTTACATCAATAATGAGAGAAGAGTGAAGGTAAACTCTAATATATGGAGTGAGAGACACTCGGGCTTCCAACTAAAGACTCTAAGGTTGGTATGGAGAACATACTGTTCTTTTCAGGAAGAATAAGTTTACCAGAAAGCACCTGAATTTCGGTAGGAGTATTCTGAGTCTCAGTTGAAGGAAGGAGTACTGGTTCAAGAGACTCTTGTGAGCATTCTGAATAATAGAATGATTATCGTCTTTCACTTTGCCTATTGCACCCATGGAGAGTGTTTTCTTACCAGTTTAAAGCTATAGTTGCAGAGCAGGATATGCCTGGGACATTTCTTTTTTACTAATGCACAATAAAATGTAGCCTCTTTCTGATAATGGGATCACCAAGCCAGTAAGAAGAGTGACTGGTTTAGAAATTGTGAAGTTGTGGGTGCCCCAAGACCTTCACTTATTTTTATAGTTGTTTTGACAGGAGGATAAAAAGCTCTGCCTTTTTCCCAAGTATTATTTATTAAATTGAGAGACTTAACCTGGAAAGAATGAAAAAATACTAGAAAAACTTAAACTTCAAGTTTGGGAGTTGAAAAATGGAGAGTATTGAGAGGTTGCACGAGGTTAGTATTATTATTTATGTTTAAAGGTTCTTGGCAAAATTTTGATGTGTTTTCCTGGTTGGAAAAAATGATGAATAAGCATAGTTCCATAATGCATATTGATCATTCAAAAGCACATTGCAAACTAAAAGGCAAACAGCTCAGTCAAGGCTCTTAAAACATACAGGGAATTATGCCAGTAAAGGAAGCTGCTTTCTAGGGAAGATAGGGATGTATTAGCTTTCAAATGAAGAGGTTAACCACTAAAGAGGTATTCTAGAAGTGGTGGAAAAACAGAGAATATTGAAGAAAAGATAGATAATTCTCCATGATTGGGGAAAGGACTCCATGTAAGTCTATGCAGGATGTTTTCAAGAACTAGGCAATTACAGTGAAAACTGTCCAAAGACGACATTTAACATTCTTTTAAGAAACCGTTATATTTTTCTCATGCTTCCCTGTACAACTTTTCACATACAAATCCTATCTAAGGACAAATTTGAGGAAAACATCATCCTCCTTTCTTTCTGATAAAAAATGATTCCAACAGCTTTTTAAGTATTTTATCAAAATTATTATTCCATCTGTCTTGCCTTGATTTTATTATGAGTTCCATGACAGCAGATCATTTTTTTTTCTGATTCGTTTTTTGCATAATCAGTGTTTAAGTCAAAATATTTATTGAATAAATTAAGAAATTGATAAGAATATATTAAGATTTATTTAAAATTATAGAGTTCGTATAGGCTATTTTTAGAAGCTAATTTGATTTTAGGCCAACATGATTTTGCCAGAATTATCTTTCTGATATAATTCAACTCAAGGAATCTACCTGAAGTTCAGAAAGAATAAAGGTCTTTGAAGATGCTAAGATATCTCTAACTTCATTTGTAACTAGCCCATTAAAGTTAATTTAAGGAGTCATTGTGTGTGCAGTAAAGCAGATTATTTATTTATTTGACATTTTATTTATTTATTTTACTTTAAAAAATTTTTTACAGCTTTTTAAATTGACATAAAATGTATTATTGGTTCCATAGGTAGAGGTCTGTGATTCATCCATCTTTACAGTGCTTACTCCATCACATGCCCTCCTTAATGTCCATCACCCAGTTACCCCAGCTCCACCTCCTTCCCCTCCGGTAACCCTCAGTTTGTTTCCCGTGATTAAGAGTCTCTTACAGTTTGTCTCTCTCTCTGGTTTTGTCTTATTTTTTCCTGTCTTCCCCTATGATCCTCTGTTTTGTTTCTTAAATTCTATGTATCCGTGAGATTGTGTGATAATTGTCTTTCTCTGACTGACTTATTTTGCTTAGTATAATACCCTCTAGTTCCATCCATATTGTTGCAAATGGCAAGATTTCATTTCTTTGATGGCTGAGTACTCTTCCATTTTATTAATACAGACACACACACACACACACACACACACCACATCAAAGCAGATATTTAAATAGCATGTTTTCAATGTAGAGAAGTAACACATGTTAGTAAAATAAGAAAAATAAACTTGGAATGCAAGAACAGGAGAGGAAATTTTAAAGTTTGCAGTCTTATAAGCCTTGGGTTAACTTTTAATAGTTCAACATCTTTATCTTTTTCTTTACATTGCACACTTCAAAAATGAATTTATTCCCTGTATATAGTGTTGTACTTGCTTAAAAATATGGAACAATTTACATGTTTTATACTTTTAAGAACATAATGAAAGAGAAAAAGGCACAAGATCCCTATACATCTAGCATATAGCACAATTCTAGGTTTTATATAGTGCTATATAGTATTATATGGTATTATATGATATAGGTTATATAGTATTAGATATACTATATATAGTTAAAGCATTCTTTCTTCATTCTACAAACTTTTGAATGGGTTTATTGAGGTAAATTCACAGAAAATAAAATGCATATTTTAAAAATAGCAATTTTGTAGGTTTTGACATATGGCTATACCTGAGAAATCATCATGTTAACCAAAATAGCAGACATCTTCAACACCCACAAAAGATCCTTCAAGCCTCTGTAACTACTCCCTCCTACTCTACCTTAGTAACTTTTAATCTATTGTTTCATGAATGGAATTGCTTTAGCGTATAGTGCATGTTCAACAAATAGAAATTAAGTAAATCAATATTAAGTTCATGCTCCAAAGCAGTTCTTTTCAGAGAGAATAATTAAGTTAATTCTTGATGCCACTGGCAAAATTGTCATTATATACTTCTGAATTATGTGCCCCTGTAGTCTGGAAAGAAAAAGATAAGATGAAGGGGCTTTCCTCAATAGCAATCAAGATTTTTGAATATTTAACAGTAAGGAAGCATTCATATTAATTTTTTGGACACCCCATGAATTATATTTGAAATGACTTGGTTTTGTTGTTTTATTACATTTGTCTAGTATCAGATAAGAACCTATAACAGAGGCCTGGGTTTTCCTAGGAGAATAAAAATAAAATATTCTAGGGACGCCTGGGTGGCTCAGTTGGTTGGGCAGCTGCCTTCGGCTCAGGTCATGATCCCAGCATCCTAGGATCAAGTCCCACATCGGGCTCCTTGCTCGGCGGGGAGCCTGCTTCTCCCTCTGCCTGCCATTCTGCCTGCCATTCTGTCTGCCTGTGCTTGCTCTCTCCCCCCCCCCCTCTGATAAATAAATAAAATCTTTAAAAAAAAAAAATAAATAAAAAAAATAAAATATTCTAGACCATTTTCTTCTATCCATTTAGAAGAAAAAAAATAGAGTACAGTACCACAAGTAAGCAATAGGTTCTTCTTCCCTAGCACATGAACACATATGTATGTTCACCCTGACCCACACACATTTATTGTACATTTTACCAATATTAAGAATGGGTAGCTCGCAATTTATAAATAATGACATATACTCATGATAATTTCCATATAACCAACTGATTCTTACAGAATATTTTTACTAATTGGTGGTAAAGGACAAGCGAGTATAATTTTAACATGCATGTTGGTTGATATTTTCATTTATGTTAACAAATAAAGCAGAAGTAAAACTAACGGAAGTAAGGCATATTTCAGAACTTCATTCATCAAAAATGTAAGCACTTATTTCATCAGATAATAGTTTTCAAATATGGGAAGAATTATTTCATCACTTTTTTTTCTCCTGTATGTAATATAACAGCTACAGTTTATTCTATATTGTTAATATTTTTCCATCATTTTCTTAAATCTAGATAATCGACAAAGCAATAAATCAAGCCCTGATATGTAATGTTTGCCAATGTCTATGGTGTAAGTCTTTCCACCACAGCCAATCTCAAGGTACCAACATCTTTCAGAACATAGAGTTGAGAAGGATTACACATAGCACACCGTTATATACTGTTTTTATCAAAAGTTACAATAGATGGAAAAATCTTGAGAGGATACACAATAGTGAAAGTAAAGCAATGATTTTAATACCATTTATTAAATTATAAATTCATATGCATTAATGTTTAATAATGATTGTTTAATAACTAGCTCAAAAATTCCTGAAAAATATAACAGATTTTAACAGTACCAGTACACCATTGCCCATAGAGCACTGTACCACTAAAAACAGAAACTATGACCTATGGCCATTGAGTGGTATGGTAGTTTATTCTGATACAGATTTTTGCTCTTTAGTAATTAATCACTCTTCAGTCATATGGGAGTCTTCACTAAAGTCAACTTAAGTTTGTATTAGATGGTAAAGTTCTGTAACTCTTAATTTATTTAACTCAATGGTTACCCATCATTCCTTTGCATTAAAATACACCAATTTAGGGCACCTGGGTGGCTCAGTCCTTAAGGGTCTGCCTTTGGCTCAGGCTTCGGTCATGATTCCAGGTCCCTGGGATCCAGTCACACATCAGGCTCCCCGCTCTGCAGGAAGCCCACTTCTCCTCCCACTCCCCTTGCTTGTGTTCCCGCTCTAGCTGTGTCTCCCTCTGTCAAATAAATAAATAAAATCTTTTTTAAAAATTAAAAAAAAATACACCGATTTAAAGGTAAAATAGAAAAGTCGGTTTGTTGGCCATCTGATAAAATAATTTAGAGTAATACATGACTAATAGTTGCACACAGGTGTCACTTTTCTGAGGTTCTTGGGCATAGGAAACAAATGGCCACCAGAGCTGGTACTAGTTTCACCTCCAGATACAATGTCTTAAAACATGGGACATCCTTAAAATACAGTCTGGTTTCTTATTGATATAATTTAATATATTTTATTCATTTATATTATTTCTGATAGACTGTCTTTGCCTAAAAATTGCATTTAAATATGCATTCTTTCCAGTCCAACTTGTTTTTCTTGTAAGTGTTTCCCAACTGCCTCTTTCTTAAATTCGTTTTCTTTTTTTTTTCTTTCCTGTCGGCTGCTTGTAGCCATGGCAACAACCTGGGGTAAGCCATTGTGAGCCTCTCCATCCAGGAGCTTTGCAAAGGCTGGCCAAATGCCAGGGATGTGTGTTGATTCACAACTTTGAAAGGGTCCATTTAGTTGTCCAGTCTTTGATCCAAATTGAGAGTTCTTTGCTCTGTTTGCTTCCCCTTAGGCAAACTATCTTTCACTTACTTGTTTCAGATTCTTGACTTAGCTATTAGGTGTCACTTCAAGTAACTGTTAAAACAAAAAGATTCACTTCAAATATGTCTTATTTGCTTTTCTATTTCCTGGAAGTTGATTATGTTGGCATATAGAAGATGCAGTTTTACTATAGAATTTCTGATATGTCTTTGAAGTTTTGAAATTGTGTTACAAAGGATGCTAATGTGATTGCTTTTTTATGAGTGAAGGAAAGGAAATGACAGTTGGTGGAGAAGAGAGAAAGAAGTGTAGGACTGGAGGACTAATTTGAAACAGGTGTTGATCATTTTTGCCTAGATTAAATAGAGTAACTATAAGCAAATTTTTTTCTGAAATAAAGGCTCAAAGTTAAAAAGCCTGAAAGAAAGGTTTTCCATGAAAGCTTCCCCAAGGCTCTTCCTGAAACAGAAACGTTACTGTAAAACAGAAGTTTCAAAGTGGTTAAGAGTGGTTGGTTGGGAATACAAACTGAAAGAAAAAACTGCATTGCCGTGATTGGTTTGATTTGGTGAATAAATTGCTATTTTCAGATTCAATTTGTATCAATAGGTAAAGCTCTGTACACCTACAGACCCTGTCACAGTCAGTATCAGGGCAATGAAGCAGCTGATCTTAAACAATCCTTTTCCCTTTCCACAATAATTGCACGCCCATTCTTGAATCCTCAGCCTAGAAGAGGAACCTTTGATGTCTGATTGGCAAGCCAATACTCTTTTCTATTTCGAATGGAAAGAAGACCAATATTTAAAATTAAGAGAATATCTAAGAAAATTCTGCCTCCTTGTTGTTTAAAGAGCTGAGGGTGTTGAATTGCTAGAAAGATTCATCTTTATTAAATGTGAACACTGGAAGTGTAAGATACTGTTTCCCGAAAGAGAATAAAGAAATCACAGTTTGGTTATTTACAGTACTTAGTATAGAAGGTTTAATTAAACAGGTATTCATGAAAGTTGTGCATAGTTCCTGGCTAAGAAGAAAAGCAGTGAAGTAATTTCACAGACTTTTCACCATTAAGGGGTAGGGATTAAGGTGAAATACCTCAGTCTTCCTAGGCTCTGATGCAGGTCCATATTTAAAGACCATTTCCTTGTCATTTTAGCTCTCGGAAGCTGGAACATTTTTATGAAATGAAGAAATCTTCCATTTTGAGGTCCTAATGGATAAAAAATAACTCACAAATATATTTTTTATTTACAAAAATTAAATATTTTATTTCTTTTGAGAGGGAGAGGGAGAGAGAGAAGGAGAGAGAGAGCGCGAGCATGAGTTGGGGGAGGGGCAGAAGGAGGGAGAAGCAGACTTCCTGCTGAACAAGGGAGCCCAATGGGGTTTGATCCAAGGACCCTGGGATTACAACCTGAGCTGAAGGCAGATGCTTAACTGACTAGGTGCCCCAATTCATAACTATTTTTTATAACTTTCCATTTGATGAATATTAACAAAAATGCAGCATTTATGTATGTAGAAAGAAAGAACCAGAAAAGCTTACATTTGAAAATGACATTATAATCAGTATAAAAATGCCACTCCACATCCCTTGGTATATTCATAGTAACATACAAACTTTTAAACCCAGAGGTATAGGAGGAAAAAATACATAATTTATTTCTATGATACTTTTCTCGTATCAAAAACTTTTATGGGTGCTTGAGTAAAATAAAGCTGTACTACTTGTCATGTATAAGTATGCATTGGGGTATTTAATGATTCTGTTTTTCCTGTTACATTCATTTATTAAATATTTATAGAGTGTCTGGTACTCAGGCACTATACTAGGTGAGAGAGATACAACTGTGAATGAATGGTTCTTGCAGGATTCCACTTAATCTTCTGAAGAGAGTCTATAGGTATAGCAGAATATTCTTCCCTGTCTGCTAGTAGTAGTACAGTATAACAATATAACATAAGCAGTTGTCAGTTTATTTCTTGAGTTTGAAGCTTGAGTAGGTCTGTATTGGGTAACATAAGAATGAGTTGTATACTGAATGACAAGAAATGTAAAGAGAGACTGGAATTTTGAAAATGGAATATGTTTCTTTTATTTCACATAGACAAGGAAAGAAAATGAGGATATAAATGCCAAATTATAATATGTAGATATCTATATAATGAAAACATTCACATTTAATTGTATACTTTGTTTCAACAAAGTTTTCTCATACTTATTTTTACCAGCGTTTTAACTACTGTTAGAAATTTCATATATTCAGATTTTGTGGGCTTAAAACATTTCATATACCAAATAAAAATTTTCCATAGTTTCACATGATTTAGGTTAACAGATGACAGATACATAATCCAGTCAGAACCAAACACATTGTTAGTGGTATTATTATGATGATTCTATTCCCATAATTCTGCATATGCTATATTGTAACAGGCTGGATTGATTTATTTGATCTCTCCTCAGATATTTGTTTATTGACTAAAATCTACATGGCATTTTTCCCTGTGGGGATTTGGCTAGTATGTAAGAACAACATGTTTTGATTTTTCCAGCTGCTTTCTTGATGGACAGTCTGTTCCTGATTTTTCTTTTTTCTTTGCAAACAGTTTGTGAAGAAAGGAATGCCTGCATTTCATCTCCTGATGTGGGGATACTTTTTCAGGGGTTCAATCCTCCTGACCCATACTTGGCCTTCTTAGTAATTCAGACAGATATGGATATTGCTTGGGTTGCATTCAACAACCCAATCTTTGTTGGATTCAACAAAGCTTTACTTGAGCAGTGAATCCAGAATTTTTTTTTTTTTTTTTTGTCAGTGTACTTCAGCTTCTATTTAACTGCAGCTTGTCAATGGCTGGTGGGGAGAAGGCAGGTGGTTGGATGCATTGGCATTAGTCACACATGATATAGCATTGTCAAACTGGGATAAGTGAGTATCACACAACCAAATAAAAGCTTTTTTTGTTGTTGTTTTTCTGTATTTTTTTTCACAGATGGATGCTGCCTGTAAGCAGTACTTGACTTTTAGAGAAAAAGAAACATATACTACACACACAGACTAAAAAGGAAAATATAACTTGATACATGTGCATTTTGAAATATAAAATACAATATAAAATTAAAGGTTTGCTTGCAGAAAATTTATTAAAAAAAACATTACCTTTCTTAACCATAGAATATTTGTTTATGACTGAAAAATTCTTAGTTTGTAAATGATTGAGAGTATGTCCACTAAAGCAAATTATTGGTTAAAAGCCACCTGATCCACTTACCTTCCATCCCTATCCAGGCATCTTTCTCTCCCAATTAATGTCATATGGGCAAAACTGTTTGCTCATTGTCCCTGGAATGTGCCAGGAATTCTCCTCTCCTGCCCCTAAAGTTTTGCTCTGTCCCCAACAGAAGTCTCTTGAAGCTTTCTCTCTGCCTTCAGATAATCCCTTTATAATCTTTTTTTTCCTCACGTTTCCCCATTTTCTCCGTCTACCCTAGCTTGAGGTTATCTTTCTCCTCCGTAAGCATTTTCTGAAGACTTAGTATAGTCAAGGTAATGTTCAGGTCTTAGGAACCGTGTCCTCCCTCAAGAGCTTATAGTCTTGTAGGAGTTCTGTACAAAGCAGACGTCACAATGGAAATACATAGATAGTAAAATTAAAGGAGCTAATGCCTGAAGATATTGGGATAGCCTCGCAGGCAGCTAATTGAACTGTCATTTTCAAAAGGAGGAGAAAATTCTTATGTGAACTTTGTGAGGGAAGGCATTTCAAGAAGAGGGAAAAGAAAGTATGAGAAAAAAATGATGTGAATAATGGGGCTGTTCAAGGAGCTGTAATTAGCATTACTTAGGGGAAAGTGAAAAACAGGCAGAGCAGGTGATAATGGTTGTTATGAGACTAGGTATTTATGAAGTTATGAGATCACAAATGTTCTTATTTGGCCAAATTAAGTTTGAACTTTATAATGGTTTTGAGTTGGGGGAGCGGGTGACATAATCATATTTAAATGTCAGAAAGAGAATTTAATTATCAGGATTCATTATTGAGTTTAGAGGCAGAGAGACTAGAACGTGAGCACTGCGGTACCTAAGTGATGGCTGTGAGAGGCCTGAAGTGTGAAGGAGAGACTAGTGCATGGAACGGAGAATGAGACAAAAAACGGTCCAGGAGAAGGATGGCAAATACAGCTGTGAGTGCCATCGCTCCCACTCTCGTACCCATAGACACAGTACTAACCAATCGGGGTACTCACTGTAGCTAAACCAGAGTGTGGCTCAAACTTCTGAAACCCACGCTTAGTCAATCCAAGGGGCCAAGTGAGGGACACATTTTGTCATTACTCAGATCAGATGACTCTGAGTTTATTGTTTCTTTTTGGTAATCTCATGGAAAAATATGTTCTATTTAGTAACTCACTATTTGGCTGCCCCATTCTTTATGATATATGTGTTTTATATATTTGTTTTTCTTATGAAATGCAAAATGAATCTCACATTTTTAAATATTTTACCCATTTATGACTCTTCTTCTAACTAAATTGCAAGTTCATTTAGAATCCCAATGATGTTATTTACCTAACGTATTTTTTTCTTATTCTGGACATAATTTGCACATTATTAGGAATTAGTCCATATTTGTTAAGTGAACTTGTGAGCCATATAGGCTATCAAAAGGCAATGTACAAAAAATAGTAACAGACAAGAACACATGGCATGTTAGTGATACGTGAATTTGAAATAAATAAGTAAGTAGTAACGACAAAGAGTTGGATTACGACTAAAGAAAGAAATGTATATAAATGTATTATCTCCAAATACCTGTACTTGAGCCCTCCTGAGTTGTAGAGCTATGGTGTATATCAAAATAGTTATTTTCCCTCACCTACACCATTACTTCTAAATTGATATGTACGTTCTGGAGTATCAGTCTGAGATTTTTGGATATGTAATTTTATTCTGGGGACAGCAAAAACTTTGAAAATTTTTTTCTCTACTTACCGCACTGATAAATTCATGTGTACTATAGTTTTAATTACTCATAGACTGTTCACAGCAGTAATTTTGTCAAATTCCTGAAGATTTTGTAATTCTTGCTTTGTAATTCTTATTAAAAACAGTCATTATTCATTATTCAAAAAATAAGAACAGTCATTATTTTACATTTGTGATATATTTCAGTTCTAAAAACATAAAAATAATTAAAATGTTTTAACTATGATTTAGCCTATTTTTCCTTCATAACTGAAACAAAAATGTAAAAATAAAATTATTTCTTCAGTAAACCTGGGATCATGGGCACACACACAGTAACAGGTGGGCACCTCTCTTTTTCCCCTCATGGTGCCCATCTGCTGGTACCCATCTGCCTTATCTTTGTAAACAGGGATATTTTAAACTGTAAGGGAATATCAATGTCTGTAAATTGCTTAGAGAGCAAGATTTATTTAGATTCCCAAAAGTGACAGTATAATTCACTTACAGTGAAACTTCATTTATAGTAAAACCAAATGAATGTTCAGATATCTAAATGTATTGTGTTGTTTAAATTGCATTTTTGGTTTATATAGAGCCACTTTTCTTGGAGCAGGGTTTACTTATGAAATCAAATTGAATTCTACTCTATTTCTGTTCAACAGATCACGATTCTGCCATAAATGAAATCATTCTGTTTTCTAAACGGTGGAAAACAGGACATGGCTAGCTTTGTCTGGCTGGCATATGATTCGTATTTCCCATGTATCAGAGCTGCTTCTTCATCCTCTATGGCTATTTCAATGGCATTCACATTGTTAAATTCAGAACCATTGGAGGTTGCATTGATTGTATTTCCCTTCTGAGAGTGCTAGAAATCCTCTCAGAGGACAAAGAAGTGTCTTGTAGAAAATATCATTGAGCACTTAACGGGTGCCCTTGGGTCCTATGTAGTAGGTGCTATTATTGAAAAAGACTGCAGTGTAAGAAGTACACTTTTGAAGGCTTATATGAATTCTTACATAGAACCTACCCATAAATGTAATAATATGAAAGAGAAAATGCTTTTATATAAAATCAATATTTTTATTTGAGACTATTGCTAAAATATTAGCCATGAAACAAGTCAAATATGCTTGTATTCTGATTTTGATGAGCAGTAGCTTTGGTGATGTAATAGGTCAGTGAACTATTTGAAAGAATATGGGAAAAGTACAAATAAAATTTACTGAATTGAGACCAAAACTCATTTTCAAGAAGTTCATTTACTGAGCTTTATAGAAGACTTGCATGATTGTAAAGCTTGAGGTAAATTGGCAAGATGATTGGAAAAATGACACAGTAACTTCCTCTCTGTAGAGGCTTTGAGCCAATCCACTTATTTGTGAATCCAATTTATCAAATCCATCTCTTAAATTATATAGCTTGCTTTTCCTAAGTAGCTCAAATTGTCTTACAGACATTATCTCATTTGTCCTCATAAAGAGATGGGAAGTTACTATTGAATGAATCCTTCATGGAGTGAATATGTTAATGAATGAAAATTCAAAGTAAGTGTTTTTAATCCTTACTCTATCACCCACTGGCTTTAGGACAATGATAAATAACTTAACCTCTATTAGTCTTATTTTCTTTATCTATACCATGGAGAAATATTTGTACTTTTCACTTAATATCATGGGAAGTATTGTAGGAAGTCATGCCTATGCTCAAGAAAATTCTTGCACTTTATCTGAGGATAAGGCGTGCACTAAATTTTAATAAACTTTAAGCTATGCTAAATAAAGTGTGTTTTGCTATTGAATTAACCTCATCTAAAGGCAGTTCATTCTAATAGTTATTAGGCTGATTTTAATTCATGAAAGTAATGTTTAGTTATTTATTTATTTTAGAGAAAGAGAGCATGGGCGGAGATAGGGACAGAGGGAGAGAGGGAGAGAAATCCTCATGAAGACACTCTCCTGTGTGCGGGGCCTCATGCAGGGCTCCATCCCAGGGCCCTGAGATCCTGACCTGAGTCAAAATCAAGAGTCCACTGTTCAATCAACTGAGCCACCCAGGCGCCCCTGCTGAAATTAATTTTTAAAGCATTTCCTGAGCCCAAAATTATTTATCAGGTATTGTGCTTGTATAGGTTATAGAGATGAATAATGTGGTTGCTACCTTTCAGGAACTTCTAATCTAACTGGAAGGACAAACATGCTAAGAATTTAATAAAACAGGAGGACTCAAGAGCTTTAACTGTCCCATGAACACTGAGCCATGGGAGCATAAATGAAATAGAGATTCATTCTGCTTGGGTGAAATAAAGAGAACAATTATGTAGGAACAGAGATTAGAAAAGGAGATTAGGACCGAATGTAAAGGAGTTGAATTGTAGATGTAGATTGAATCCTGTTAACAGAAACATCAAAGTTTTTAAGCCTCTTGAATCTGGTCAGTATATTTAATCTGGTCTATGTGTTTGAATGGTAATTGTGATGATAGTGAGAAAAGCAGATTAAAAATGGTTGTGGAGAGGAACAACAACAGAGAAGGATAAAGCAAACAGGATTTGATGACTTCTAAATTGAATTAACTGGGTAAGTAGTGATACCATTAACTAAATATCAGAAGTAAGGAAGTAAAGCAAAGCTAAATGGACAGAAGGGATAACAAAGTATGATCCTTATAAATTAAGTTTGATTGTCCTCTGTATCCTACATTCTGATCTTGACTTAAAAATCCACCCAAATATCCACCCAAATATATGCAGTTTTGATACTCCTCCTTGTTTATGTAACAGTAGAGCCATGGAGGCCACTGTGCCTGTCCAAAGAGAATAAAGGGAGAAGGAATACAATAGTGAGGACCAAACCTAATAACATTTAAAAGGTTGTTCCCAAGCAAGGTGCCCATGCAGGTAGCAGGAAAAAAAAAAAAAAAAAGTTGTTTAAGTGAAGAGACAGAAGTGAATAATGCAATGAAAAGCTCTTGAAGAAAATCTCAGTAAGTGAGTATCTGATTTTTAAATGCTCTAGTGATGTCAAATAAACTTCATTGTGCCCAAAACTCATTTTGTAAGACCTAGAATTGCTCTTTGGAATGAACAATTACAAATCCACTGTGGGGTGGAATGTGATGGCTATATTATAACCATCTAAAAGATGATAAGATATCTAAAAGAAGATAAGACTAGGTAATTCAAAACGTTTGTTAACTAAGGAAAGGAAAAAATAGGACATCCTCTTGAGGAGGAACTAGGCTCAAAAGAGATCTTTGTGGAGGATATTTTAACACATCTACAAGCAGAAAAAAAAAAGGTAGATGGAGGCAGTAGAAATTCAGGAGGGAGAATATAGCATTCTTAGAGTACAGCTGTAAGAAGTAGAAGAAAAAGATCAAAAACATAGTTCAGAATTAATTGAACCACTTATTCCCAAGGACTGTAAGGAAGTCTGCTAGTGGTGGTGTAGAAATAGGTCACTCGCTGAAGGGTTACTTACGTGTGTTTGGTGGGGGAAAGATAGGTATTTTGAGTAGGGTAGTTATAACTCAGAGCTTTGTTAAAGGAAGTGGAAAAGGAAGCCAAGTAGATGTGATTAAGTGTGCCTGGTGGCCCTGAGATGAAAGTAGTGATACTAACAAAGGAAATCTAGACTTCAGGTAAGTGGAGTGATAGAATGTTGTGGGGAAAGACTGAGGATGTGGATTTTCTCTCAGCAAGTGAATAAAAGTTCTAGAGGACACAGTCAACCTAGAAAGGACTTTTTTCAAGGCAAGAGATATGAAAGGGTCCATCCAGCACGGGCCTATGCCTATGGCAGTCCTGCTTCTGCAAACAGCCGAGTCTCTGTTTACACAAAGGACATCTAGAGACAGCTGTTCTGTCGATAATATTTTTTTTTTAAAGATTTTATTTATTTATTTGACAGAGAGAGATCACAAGTAGGCAGAGAGGCAGGCAGAGAGAGAGAGGAGGAAGCAGGCTCCCTGGTGAGCAGAGAGCCCGATATGGGACTCGATCCCAGGACCCTGAGATCATGACCTGAGCCGAAGGCAGCGGCCTAACCCACTGAGCCACCCAGGCGCCCCCCCCCTTTTTTTTTTAATTCATCAACTATGGGTAGAACTCATTTGAGGACAACCCATCAGGAATGAGTGAGTTTATCATCTGAAGGATGCCAAGTGAACGGGCCCAGTCTATGCACAAATCATAGGTTATGTGGTCAGCCTGTGGATTTGAATGTTATATTTTTAAAAAACATTTTGTCATAATCACAACATATAAAAATCAAAACCTTGAACTACTTCCTGGAGTTTTATATCAATGAAAAAAAATCAGACATATGGAGAAAGAATTATGCATAGAGTTTATCAGAGACAGATATATGGTTAAATGTATATGGTATATCCATTGAATGCAATTACAGTTTTTTATTTAACATTTAATGATACTGGAAAAATGCTTGTAATAAAGTTAACTAAAAAAATAGAATAGAAAAGAATTATCCATATTTTAGAAGGGAGAAATGTGTATATGTATGTGCATACATGCATGGGTGTGTGTGTCTGTGTGTGTATGTGTTTCACAAGCATGTATTTAGAACAAAATCCTAGAAAAAATACAATATGATTCTTGCACTGAGTAGTAGTTTCATAGATGACTTATGCTTTTCCAATACACTCACCTAGATGGGCTAAATTTTTCGTAGGGGCCATGTATCACTTTTCTAATCATAGAAATGTTACTAATAAAAAAGAATACTTACGTGATCACAATTGTAATTTTGTTATGTCACTGTTTTTATGGATATACAGAAGTGTGCATGAACACATACACACACACACACACACACACACACACACACTTTAACACATTGTCTGGATCTTAAATGAGTACAGTGACTTCACTTAGTAATTGGGCCTAATTATCTCCTGCAGGTCTGGAAAGTGTGTTCTTTTTGCCACAATGTCTAATGCCAGCCAATTTACACTTAGGTCCTCTACAATTGATCTTCTGGGCTTTTCATGATACAATAACACTTTAGAATTTTCTCAACAGCATGACTAGTTAATCTTTTTACATAAAAAATGAAATTATTTGTCTATTATTGAGTGTTTCAGTGTTAACCATTTGATTTAGTTGGAGGCGTGGGGTGTAGAAATCATCCCAATTATGGGGGTAGAAGCTGAATGAATCAGAGGTTGTCTCTGCTGTTCATGAGGTAGAAAACAATGTGACTCACTAACCATTAAATTTATTTGTACTCTTCCTGTTCATTAGTCCATGAATAGCATAAACTGAGTGAAACAATGATTCAGAAATTTCTTATCAGTGTTCATTCAGCAGGAGAAATGTTGAGGTCCCACAGTTTGTTTTACTTTTTTTCTTTCCTTCTTGCATCAGTGATAAATTAGAAAAAAGTAATTAAATACTGTTGGTAATAATTTGCTTGTTGTACCTTGAAAGAGAATATGACTCATTACAGAAGACCTGCTGGCCGGGTTTATTCTGATTCTTTCTGTCTTTCTCTCCTGCATACACATGCACACAAACATGCTATCAGATATTTAAACATTGTTTTGCTGATGTGACTACAGCCTAAATCCTACTTAATCTCAGAGTTATCAATAATGCAACCATTATTAAAAATACTTTTAGAGAAGAGTTGTTGAGTTCTGAATTTGGGCCAGGTGCTGTACAACATGCTACACATGGCTCATTCCTTGTTGAGGGCTTTCATATTCATTTGCTAGTATTTAAATTAAATATTAATTTACTTATAACTTTATTAAGAGGTTAAATTTATTTAATTTCTTGTAACTTAACAATTAACAATAGAATCACTATTCAAAATTTTGTTAAATCAATTGTTTCAAGATCCAGTGCTTTTTTAAAAAAAAATTAAGCTTTTTAGGGGCACCTGGGTGGTTCAGTCTGGTAAGCATCTGCCTTCAGCTCAGGTCATGATCCCAGGGTCTTGGGATACAGCCCCACATAAGGCTCCCTGCTAGAGGGGAGTCTGCTTCTCCCTCTTCCTCTGACCCACTCCCCCACCCCTGGCTCATGCTCTCTCTTGCCCTCCCTCTCTCTCACTCTCAAATAAATAAATAAAATCTTAAAATAATAAAGCTTTTATTTTTAATTCTAGTGTAGTTAATATTCAGTGTTACATTAGTTTCAGGTGTACAGTATTATAATTCAACTCTTACATACAGCACCCAGTGTTTATCAAAGTACACTCGTTAATCCCCATCACCTATTTCCTCCATCCCCCTACCCAACTCCCCTCTGGTAACCATCAGTTCGTTTGCTCTCTATAGTTAAGAGTTTGTTTTTTGGTTTGTCTCTCTCTTTTTTTTTTTTCTTTGCTTGAGGTTCAATCCCAGGACTCTGGGATCATGACCTGAGTTGAAGGTAGATACTTAACTGACTGAGCCACCCAGGCACCCTGGAATATATCTCTTAATAATATTCTGGTTTATTGGACTTCAGACTATAAATGGAGGATATGAATACAAACTTCTCTTTCCTCATGGTTATATTGTTCATAACATGTGCCTAATAAATTGTGAATGACAACTCTGTAAGTACACATTTGATAACATTTTATTACAGAGTTGGTGCTAATAGCATTACAGTTAAAGGAATGATTAAAAATAGTATATGAAGAAGAAATGTGGTAATATATTGAGTCAGAAGTTGTTTTTGCTCGATGTTTTATATATGTCTTAACTTTCTTTTTCTTTAGCTTTATTTTGATATACAGAATTGTATTGGTTACCTTTTTTTCATTTTATTTATTTTTATTTTATTAACATGTATTATTTACTTTAGGGGTACAGGTCTGTGAATCATCAGTCTCACACAGCTCACAGCACTCACAATAGCACATACCCTTCCCAATGTCCATAACCCAGCCACCCTATGCCTCTCGCTTCTATCCTCCAGCAGTCCTCAGTTTGTTTCCTGAGATTAAGAGTCTCTTATGGTTTGTCTCCCTCCCCAGTCCCATCTTGTTTCATTTTTTCCCTCCCTTCCCCATATGACCCCTGTCCTGCCTTTCAAATTCCTCATAAACAGAGCAATCATATGATAATTGTCTTTCTCTGATTGACTTATTTCACTCAGTGTAATACCCTCTAATTTCATTCATGTCACTGCAAAAGGCAAGATTTAGGGTCTTTTGATGGCTGCATAATATTCCATTGTGTATATATACCACTTCTTCTTTATCCATTCATCTGGTGATGGTTCTTTCCATAGTTTGGCTATTGTAGACATTGCTGCTGTAAACATTCAGGTGCATGTGCCCCTTCAGATCACTACACTTGTATCTTTAGGGTAAATACCCAGTAGTGCAATTGCTGGGTCATAGGGTAGCTCTATTTTCAACTTTTTGAGGAACCTCTGTACTGCTTTTCAGAGTGGCAGCACCAGTTTACATTCCCACTAACAGTGTAGGAGGGTTCCCCTTTCTCTGCATCCTCTCCAACATCTTCCGTTTCCTGACTTGTTAATTTTGGCCATTCTGACTGATGGGAGGTGGTATCTCACTGTGGTTTCGATTTGTATTTCCCTGATGTATTGGTCACCTTCTTTCTAGGTCACATGAATATTATGATTAATACCACAATGTTTATGAAAATTTTTTTAATCCATAGAAGGGTGACAGGGAGTAAGAACTAAGTATTTAATGGAAAAATAGAAGTCAAATACTTCCATATTTGATTTTACCTATTTACCTACCTATTTACCTATATAGGAGGCTATTTTCTGACTCCTGCCAAAGGGACTGATCTGAATTTGAATTACTTTCCTTTACTTCGGTAAAGTCCAGTGGAAGTGTTAATATGCCCTGAGGTGTAGTATCTTTATCATTGGGACAAGGCATCTCTGCATGAGTTAAGAGTTGTCACAGATTGAGCAATATATATATACAAGTAAGGAAAAGAATATTGCAAAGAGACCAGGATAGTCTATTAATATGGAATTCTGAGTCTAATAGAACATTCATCAAAATAATAGCAACTATCACAATCTGTTAACTAGTATTTTATCAGTCTGGAAGCTGTATCATTTCTGATACTCTTCAGTGTTATTCTTCTGGCTTCCAAATGCATTTGTTCTGTTTGGAGTTGGTGGAGTGCTATTATCCGTGGTGCTGTTGTGCTTTAACTAAAGTTACAATCTTGTCTCGCAGGTTTTTGTAGATTATAGAGAGAAGAAAAGATGATTGAGAGAACCTCCCCACATCTACTGCATCTAAACATAATGGATTACAGTTTCTAGTTTAGCTGATTAAAAGTTAATGTTTTGAAGTTCTATAATTTGGAGTTTGAATCCATATTCTATGTTAGCTGAGGGACTTTGGGGAAGTTATTTAACCTTCCTATGCCTCAGTTTTATCTTGCAGCAACAGCAATCATTTCAATAATAATAATGGTAGCTTATTTTAGGGAAAATGTGAGGTTAGAATGAAATTATATGTGGAAAGCTCTAGCACGGTGCCTGCTGGTTGGTAAGTTTTCAATAAATACTAGCTACTATTGTTATCGTTATTTTAATCAACATGGTTAACTTATTCTTCACATTTCTCTAACATTAATTTGTTAATTGAAGATATGTACCTTGGTAAGTAACATCCAAAAGGGTTTTTACATGTATTCTTTTCAGAGAAAAACACATAAAGAGCTAGTGGCAACACAAAGCAGTTGACAGTTGATTTAAAAAAGTGTGCTTGATTGGTCTAGTAAATAAAGCATTGGTTTTGGTAGTAAACAATGGGTGGAATTTGCTGTGAAAGAAAAGTGTGTGCAGAGTGAGGGCTGAAGGACTTATTAAGCAAAGGGAACAGATCAGATGGAGTCCATAAATGGAAAGAAGTTTCACATGCTCATCAATCAGTGAAAGACTCTAGATCCCTAGCAGCAGAGGAGGAACCAGTCTTTGTGTGACTAAAAGCATATGCTTTTTCAGAACTCTGTATAAGGAAAAAGAATATGCCTTAACCATAAGGCCTTTGAAGAGGCCTGTGCAAGTGAAGGGACCGATGTGTTAACTTTCCTATAAATCCACATCTAAAAGAAGTATTTACATGAAATGAAATGAATGGGGTGGTCTCCTGTTATGGACAGCCCTGAAATCCCAAAAGAGGACTTGAGAACTGAGTTAGAGCAGTGATTCCCAAAGTGTAGTTCTAACACCAGCAGCATATGCTTCACATGGGAGCTTCTTAGAAAGACATGTTCTAGGGCCTAATCCCAAACCTGATCCAGAAATTCTGAGGCCAACAGACTATGTTTTAACAAAACCTCCTGGTGATTATGATGCACATTAAAGTTTGAGAATCACTGTATCGGATGATGGGCTGTGGGCTTCCTATAATGAAGATGGGTTAGGGAATAGCCTGCTCTCAATGAGAGGGGTTTAGGCATGTTCCTTGCTCAGCATTGGCTAGATTGGAGGCAGATTGGCAAGTGTTAGTGGTGTTGGGTCGGTAGGTATACAGTGCATATAAGAAGGTATTTAAGAAGAGGGGAATTAACTAGATTTGCAGCCTGTCAAGTATGAAGGAGGTTTAATTCAGGTTGAGTCTGGGTATCCAGGTTGCTTTGAATACCAGCAGTGAAAGTAAGGACTTAGAGGTGGTTTGTTGGAGAGAGATGATGGGATTGATGGATGATGAGAAGGATAGAAAATTCTGTTTTAAATGTAGTTAGAGACCCAGACTAAGCCGAGTTCAGTGCACATTGTGAATTCTTTTCATTTCTGTCCCGGAGGTGTCCCTTGAGGTCTCAAATTGACAACAGCATTCATTCAGGGCTGACATCCTCCCAAATCGGTGTCCCAGGTAGGGGACTTTAAGGCTTTAAGCCTTCAGCAGGTGATGTGGGAGATGTAAGACTTTAGGGAGTCACGGGCTTAGTCTCTTCAGATTCCTACCATCTTCTCCCCCTCAAATGGGAGATGAGTTTATACCAGAATTGGCTAGCTGAATAAACTGGGAAGAGGGAGGCAAATCTAAACGTGAGCAAAACATAGAACCACTTGGAGACACCAGAAAATGAAGTTTGAGATTCTACAACAGCAACAGCACAGATTAATTTTTTTCTTATTCTCTTTCACCATTTATAAGTAACACATACAATAAAACAAGAGGCATAAGAGCAACATTACCTAGAGTTGTTTAGCATCTTCTATTTTTCCCCCAACTTTTATTTTATTTAATAAAAATATATTTTTTATTTCATCACTCCTGTGATATAAATAGGGCCAGAACTATTATTCTTATTTTGAAATGAGTGTGGGGAGGCCCAGAAAGAGGAATTATCCTCTATTAGGGTTTTTTTTTTTTTTTTTTAAAAGTAAAGTCTGTTTTGAACATGGTGACCCTGGAATATCAATGACATATCGAACTTAAAAGTAACTAACTGAAGTTAGTTGCAAGGACTGAAAGTATAGAGTTAACATATTTCCTGGATAGCAACATAATGCAAAACAATATATAATAACGTATGCCCCTCACCTACCAAAAAATAAACTAACAATTTTATAGATTGTGCACTAGATGATTTCTCCTTGCTTGAATTGTTTACATAGAAAAGAAATGTGATACAGTGTTTTTCCCAGTAGGTAGCTGTACCTAAAAAAATTCCACTATTGGTTTTAGTGCTTTTTACTTTTCAGTAACTTTGAATAGGCTCTAGTGATTTTAACTGCTAAGAAGAGTATAAACGGAAACAACGGATTTGTTGAGAGCTTTTCATTATTTTGTCCCATATTATTATGGTTTTGTTTCATTCTTTTATTCCAAAATGTACATAATATATCCAGTGCTGATTGGGAATTATTCTAACTTTAATAAAATCTGCCCCTTTTATGTGTACTTTTGCTCTGGGTACATAATAAATGTATTTGCATTTCATCATGTATGCTAATACGAGTGATGAAGTAAGCTCTGATTAGAAGCCTTCTTTTTGTGTACAATCATACAAGACCAGGAGCATTTCCACATACCAGTTATTTCCAAAAGCAGTGGTGTAACTGCATTCTATGTCTTTAATTGTGTAAAATTGTTATGCTTGTGACTCTCTCCACCACTCTCAAATTGGCTGTTGTAGATGTTATGAAAGACACCTGAATAAAAATATTAGTGACAGTCACCAGGACTCAAAGGTTTATAGGTCCTGAGGTTTGATCACACAAATTGCTGACCAGCACTAGCCAAGATGAGGAATATGGAAACAAAGTGGACAACGCCTGCATACACACATGAGGATTCTTATATAAATTCCACTGCATGACCTGAACATACTATAGGGTTAGTAACTTATTGCTGAATGAGTGAATGGAAGTTACGTACCACCCCCTTCTGTTTATCCCATGCTCTAACAGCCCACGGAAGGAGGGACTAGTGCTTTCAACTATGCCACAAATGACAACATACTGAAAAGATTTCTTTTTTTTTTTTTAAAGATTTTATTTATTTGACAGAGAGAAATCACAAGTGAGCAGAGAGGCAAGCAGAGAGAGAGAGGAGGAAACAGGCTCCCTGCGGAGCAGAGAGCCTGATGTGGACTCGATCCAAGGACCCTGAGCTCATGACCTGAGCTGAAGGCAGAGTCTTAACCCACTGAGCCACCCAGGTGCCCCCATACTGAAAAGATTTCTAAGCCAAATTAATATAGAGTTTCTCTCTATACAGAAAATTTTAACTTAAAAAATTTTATTAGTGTACTTTCTAAGTTGATAAATATAAGTAATATTTTAAAATTTAAATATTCTGAATCCCTCATAATTCTACTATTTTATCGTGATTAATGTTTTAGCTCTTTCCTTTTGTTCTTCGTGTTCAGATACAAATATATCTACAGATTTATTATCTTAATGTGTATAAACTGTCATTTTTTTTACTCAAAATTATATTTTAGATATTTTTAAACATTTTCACATTTTTACTGTTATTGTTCTTTTTTTAAATATTTTATTTATTTATTTGACAGACAGAGATCACAAGTAGGCAGAGAGGCAGACAAAGAGAGAGGAGGAAGCAGGCTCCCCGCTGAGCAGAGAGCCCGATGTGGGGCTCGATCCCAGGACCCTGGGATCATGACCCGAGCCGAAGGCAGAGGCTTTAACCCACTTAGCCACCCAGGCGCCCCTTTACTGTTATTGTTCTGATGACAGCACAATGGTCAATGTAATAATATTGGATTGATAATCTAAAATATATTTAGCCATTTCAACTCTTGTTGTAGATATTGCTGCTATAAAATGTTTTGGAGAATTGTTCTTTCTACTTTTATAAACATAGGAAGATTTTCCAGGGGAAAAAAATTCAGAATATATTTTCATACTCTTTGGGATATTTCATTGTAATGTATTCATACATTGGTAGTATTGTTGAAGCTTGAATACGTATTATAATTATAAATAATATATATTTTAATTATAAATAATATATTCAAGCTTCAATACTACATATATATACATATATATAACTTTTGTCTTGACATTGGAGGCCAAATTAAGCTTAGATGAGTTACTTACTTTAAGAAGTATTTCTCCCTAGGAAATGTTATCATTTCCATTTGAAATTGAATTGTATTTAAAAATTTGAAAAATATATGAAATTATTTCCCTTTAAAGTTATAAATATATAATTATACCTTAATAAAATATATAATGCCTAGCTATTATATTTTAAAATGAAATATAATATTATATATAGTAATATATACCATAAAATATTATATATAGTAATATATACCACAAAATAGGAGCTAAATAAATGAAAATTATGTTCAAATTAATGGTCCCAAAGAGATGCTTTTTATAGTAAATGACCTTAATTAAACTTATAAAGCTAAAAGAAATCTGTTTTTAAATCTTTCCTTTCACTGATCTTCCCTCTTCTAGGTTATTGAGTTCTAAATGGTCCAAGGACCAGTGTGGAAGGGACTATATAAAATCACCAGGGATGTGGCTAAAAATACTTATTTCCAGATCTCATCAACCAAATCTTTAGGGGTTGAGGCTTGGGAATCCGTATTTTTAATAAGTTCCCCAGGTAGTTCTGATAATTTCAGACAGAATTCAGAACCAATGACCTAGATTACCAGAGATGCCACTCTATTTCTATTCCTGTTTTATATTTCTTCCAGTCCATTCTTCATGTTTTTAATAGACCCCATTTTCTAAGGGCTTGGGTTTAGGTATGATATTTCCCCTGTAATTTTAATCCCATTTTAATTTTAGTCTCATTATTTTAATACTTTAATTTTAATTTTAATCTCATTATTTAATGATGCCTCCTACTTCTATTTTAGGTTTATCATCTAATCCTTATCTAAAGCCATTCTGGATATAGGGCAGGACAAAATACCTGTGAAACAAGTAGAAATGTATTATTTAAAGGACATTGAAATACCTTATTCATTCTTCACTCTAATTGACAAGGTACAATTATCACTTACTACCTAGCTAAATTCATTTCTAGTGTTTGAAAATTAGAATGTGTATATTATCTCTGGAAGACATTTCTAAATGTACGTATTGACATTATCATCAACTAAATTAACATGATTGCCAGTATAGGAAGCACAGAGGCCGAAGAGGTATTTGGTGGCAAGGAAACCGAATGACCCACTGGATATAGGGTGCCACCCACAGGGAGCACACATGGGACGTTTGAGGAAAATGGAAGGCGCGGTTAAACTTTTAAAGTGGGAGTTTGGAGAAAGGTGCGGAGAAGGAGTTCTGAAGACAAAGTGATTGATAGTGCAGACATATGGGCTGCACAGAAAAAGCCCATCTAGCTCTGTTTTTGCCTAGGTTTACCGCTAGTCAAGCACATTTACCCAAACCCTGAACAAAACAAAACAAAACAAAATCCCACAATGATTTAAAGTGAACTCAAATAATGAAAGTCCTCTTACTTCACCAAACCAAATCCCCCCCAACCCCGACCCCAACTCCTCTTGCTACCGTGTTTTTCATAAAAATCTAGCTGAGAGGCCTGTGATTCCACTTGCCTTAGTTTTTCAAATTCCCTCTATCTCCTGTGTGACATTTTTAAACAGGAAACACTTGCTGCACCATCTCTCCCTCCTGTATCCTCCTCTTTCCAAAGGGGACCTTGTTTAATGTCTGCTAAAGTACAGAGAGGAGAAAAACGATGCCACAAATAGTTTGGGAAAAGATATTTGTCATGTGGACCACTTCAAAGTACACCTTTTATTTTTCTCTGGATGTTGACCTTCCCAAAGAAAAGTCCCTTGAAGATCGGTTGGAGGACTCTGTTGCTAATCATCCCTGTCATCATCATCATCATCAACGACAACAGCTGAAGCATTTAATTATCTGCTCTTATTTGTCAGAAATAACAAGAGCCTTAAATAAAATAGCTCATTTACTCATTCCCCAAATCCCAAATCTACTATTTCCCTTCCCACTTTAAAGAAGATTAAAGCACGAATAATTCAAGGAAACATCTCCAAAATCACACATTTACCAAATGAGAGGAACTGGATTCCAAGCTGGACTCCATAGAAGCCTACAGTCTACTGCTTACTGCCAAAAATTTTGAAAACGTATTTGTTTTAAAATATGTTCTATGTGATGAAATGCTTAAAAAAACAAGGGATACATTCCTTCTTTAAGAAACTGGTATTTTCTGTGAATATTTTAAAGGAATCTGATTAGTGTATAGCATTGTGAGAAGTTTCTAAATCTATAGTTTCTAAATCTATACTTAAATCTATTTTTAAGTATGTGTTTGCACTAAGCAAATAAATATATCAAAGGAAAACAAAAGTTAATTTTTTTCCTCTGTGACCTAATCCTTTTTATGCAATAAATCAGGACCTTGGTAACACCACACTGCAGAATAGGAGCATTTTTCAAAGGCATTTTTTCTCTTCTCAGTTTTTCAAAGAACTTCATCAAAACTAATGGGACTGTAGAGAAGATTTATCAGAAATTCAGTCAGGTCTGTTAGATCTCCCCTGCATGTGGGAATGGGCACATCCATCTGCCTTCTCTAGAGACTAGTAGGATAGAGAACTCATGACAGATATTATGCCTTTTCAAGAGACTATTTTTTTAAATAAAGGCTCTTTCTTCCTATGTTATTCTCTAATAATGAGTAGCAATCATTAAAATAGTTCTATAAAATGTTATTTAATTTTGTAGTTGTAATGGATAGACTAGAGAGTGAAATATCTTAAGAATATATCATGACTGATTTTACAATGGGGACAGACTCTTTGGCAGTGTATGAAGTAGTGAGAATTCCTACTTCATATGATATTGGTTTCCTTTTAATCTTCATTTAAATAATTAGATGTGACGTTTGTAAGTATATTCCAAGTCCAGTAATATTAGATCTATCTAATGATAAGTGTATCTCTCAGGGGATACTTCTGCTGAAGAAAAACATCTTGTATAGATACCCTCAGAAAGAATAAAAGATTAAAATGTGAAAGTAAACTTCTGTCATTATAGTTTCTTAAAATAATATAGTGGTAATATATGTGAATAATAAACATACTATAGAATGAAGAGATAACGTGATTGAAACTATCCCCTATCCCCCCCATACCATTTTTGAAATTTAAACTGTTGTTCAAAGCCCTGTGTAAGGGGCAGAATGTGAAAGTTTTTGGAATAAGCAACTTTTTAGAAGTCATTACTACATACCTATATAATATCTTTGTTTCAAGAAAGTTATTTATAAAGCTGCTTTTATTTCTTTTTTAAAGATTTTATTTATTTGAGAGAGTGTGAGAGAGTTAGTAGGGAGACAGTGGGAGTAGGGGTGGGGGAAGGGGCAGAGGCAGAGGACAAGCGAGGATCTCAAGCAGACCGCACGCTGAGCATGAAGTCTGATTCAGGCGTTCAGTCCAATGACCCTGAGATCATGACCTGAGCTGAAATCAAGAGTCTATACTTAAACGACAGAGCCATGCAGGTACCCGTGTAAAGCTGCTTTTAAAAATGTAGCAGTGCTTCCAGAAGTATATTTGCTCTATATAATGGATTTCTCAATCATGTGCACTTACCTTATATGTGAATAGGTGTATACTTACAATTGGGAGAAAGCTCCATAAATGAATCAGGTCAATCAATTTGATAGAGAGATTGGTAAAGACCAATATAATGCAGCAGGAGGTTTTATAAACTGATATGCGACTCTTTTAAAAACATCTCTGTCTCAATACAGTTGTTATATTTAAAGTTAAAACAACAACCAGAAAAGAAAAGAAAACAAAACAAAACAACCCCAAACAAGCTCCATGTCCACACAGAAACTACAGAAAAACCCAGAGGTAGATGACTGAAAATGAAAACATCAGATAGATACACTGATAATTAACAGACTGGTCAATATGTCCCTTTCTAATGCCATTCATAATATTTTCCGTTAGAGACAAAAAAAAACAGCCTAATAACCTGACAATAAAAGTGTGGTCAGATGGCAAATGAGTAGAAAGAAGGAAATTCATAGAACATTAAACTCTCTCTTAGGAAAGCTAGCTTTGTTTCAGTGAAAGTTAAGTTATGACTAATTAGATTTAGCACCTCATTAGTTCTATTTGGAAACCAAATAGGGATAATCACTGACCTCTAAAACTTAGTAGTTTTTTTTTTTCTTTAAGTGGGAAAAAAAAAATAAGAAATGCAAAAATTGGATATCTTGGAGTCCTGGTTAAGTGTTAAGTTCATTTCAAACACAGAGTAGTGACCTTTGGGGCTAGCTCCACAAATTAAAAAATTCAGTCTTGAACATATTTTATTACCATTCTAACTCAGTATAAAGTATTGTTGCAAGTACACACCTAGATGGTATCCACTTTGATATAAATTTTGAGAAATGTATTTTGTCTTTGTTTATTTGCATTGTTAGGATTTTGAAGAGCTTATGAATTCTTCTAGGCAATGTTAAAATCCTTAATAAAACCTTTTACTGTGAGTTTATTGATGGAGTAAGTTAGATTTTTAATAATAAATATTTCTCTTAATGATTGCTATGTTGTCCCTATTTCAGTATTGATAGATTGATGGTTTTACATAAAACTAAATGTTTTGAAGCCTTTACAAATATTTACCCCAAGCAATTCTGAAGATAAAGACGTGCTATGAGAAAATTTAACTTGCTTACTTTTTTTTTTTATTAAGATAGTTTGTAACTGTTTCTGGAGACATTGGAAACGACTTCTTAGCATTATGCCAAATAATAAATATTTATTTTGCAAATGATATAATACAGGAGAAACCTAGTTTGTATGGAAACTTGGAGGTGTAATAATTAAGTTGAAAAGTTTTCCTGATAACAACTGATTTCTTTTAAGCTTCCTGCAGAGTACTCCCTTTATTGAGAGAAATTAAAACTAGAAGAATAAGAAATAAAAGCTAAAAATGCTTAATATAGCAAATGCATCCATGTTTTTGGTGTGGCTATTAGTTGTCTCTGGAAGATTCTCTTGAGCAGGGTTTCTGGGATTCACTATTATCATGGGGGACTCTCCTGTCCCCTCTGTCCCACTAGGAGAACACGACTCCGTCTGTTCCTCCTAACTTCTTAGATCCCATGTTGCTCTCTCTCTGTCTTTCAGTCACAGCCAAACAACTCCAGTTTTAATTAAACCAAGGGGATTGACATTCTCTCCTAGGTACTTAGAATGCTGTACCAAGAGCATTCTCAGACCATGCCAGGCAGGGAACAGCCGCGGCTTTTCCCATTTTGGGACTTCTCTAACCTTGTTTTGTTAGCCGTAAGAAACAAACTAAAACTTGGATTCCCGGCAGCACATCATAACTCCTGCTCTTGTTCCTTTGTGTCTGGTGAAATGATTTTCAGGGACATAATTCGTAAAATTTTATGGCACCATTTTTCAGTGTTTTACATAGTTTTGAAATGTGGTTAATAGAAACATGATAACTGTGTATTTGAATCTTAGTTCAAACATCAAATCTCCCACTTTTATTTGAGGATGGTGATTTAAAAGAACTAGCTTAGCTCTATAGTTGGAAAATAATCTTTTGATTAAGACAAACTTCGTCGTGTGTTGAATTTATTAGCTATGTGACTTTAGGAAGATATTTTGCCTTTCTAAGTCTTAGTTAATCTTTGTAAAATGTGGGCAATTATAATATAAGCTAGTTTTCATCTGTCATTTTGTAAGTGGGTAAAGGATGTTAAGTACTTAGAAAACTGACAGGCTTATATCAGTAATCAATAAATGCATATCAGTAATAGCAATAAAAATATTATTTTATATAAATATTTTTACCATTTTAAAAGTATCAGCATAAATTAATATTCTCAGTGTTAGGAGAATTTTAATATTTGTTTCCTAGCTTAAGATTATTTAAAAATACTGTGAATAAAATGAAGTGGTCATGAATTAAGTCTAACACCCACTTGTCAGCATGGATAAAAATTAAGAATGTTATTATTTTCTTCTGCACAAAGAGAACTTGATCCTTTTCCTGGCTAAATTTTATTTTCTCAGAAATATGATTGAAGAATGGGAATGAAGCTAAGTTACATTGTCCTTTAACAGTAACTTTATTTAGTTTAACAGTCGAAGAGTGCCAAAGAAATATGCAACGGTAGCATATACTTGAGCAATATAAATGTGTCTGCTCATCTCCCGTCACATCTTTTTTTTTTTTTTTTTTTAATGTTTTTCCTTTGCTACTTCCATTTGTTATCGGCATTTCTACTACTTGCTGCTGACTCTCACACCTGCTTGACATTTCAAGCCGAATTAGTTGATTTTGTGATGAAATGACATAGGAACTGGGCCTTGAAGGTTAAGCAGGAGTTTGTCAGACTGAGTACAAAAGGATAAATGCTATATAGCCTGAGCACAGGCCAAGAGGTGGGGGAGAACCTGGTTGGTTTGGAGAGCACAGCATTCGAAGGGGTGGTTGGTCAGGCACGTGGTTATGAAGGGTGGCAAAGGTTTCCGACTCTTTCTGAGGTATTGATGATTCATCTTGGTTTGTGTTGTAGTCAATAATGATTGATTGAAGTCTTCACTTTTTGTTTTTGAATTTTAATAATAGGACGTTTTTTCAGCTCTCACTGAATGAGTGGGTAGTTTCTTTTGGGTATGGCCCAGTGTTCAAGTTCCAATGTCATAATCTGAGATGAAGTCTGTGTTATCTCTTTTAAAGAATATTTAAAAACCTATTAATCACCTCTCCTGTCTCCAGTCTAATCCAATGCAGACACTCTTTACAACACAATTCTGTTACCATTCTTTTCTTCTCTTTTCCTTGACACCTTGACTCTAGTTAAAAACCAGTAGTTTTCAGTGCCATACTGAATTTCCTCTAAAATCCTTTATCTTTGAACTTGAAATAAGACTTTGACCTAATTTTCTAGCTTTTGCTACAGTGATCCTGCTACAAAGACACCCTTCCCAACTAAATGGGACTGTTCGCATTTGGGCAAGTGCACTAGGTAATACTCTAAATTTGCTCATGCCTTTATTCACTATACTTTTCTGTGCCTATTCTGTGTCAGCCTGTTTAGTACTAGGCTCTTAGGATAAACATAAAGATGAGCTATAATTTTGACGCTATATCCTTCCTTAAAACAGTCTTTCCCACAAGCAAATGCTTATTAAAATTCTTCAAGTTCTTGTTCAAATGTCACTTTCTCAATGAAGCCTATCTCATTCACCCTATTTAAAATTGTAATCACTTATTCCCAGCATGGGCACTCTGAATTCCCAACTAACCTCTGCTTTTCTTTTTTTCTTAGCATCAATGTTCTAACATGCCATATAACTTACTTTTATTATAACTATTGCAAATAATTTGCCTCCACTCACTGGAATGTTAGCTTTGCAAGGGCAGGAATCTGTGACCGGTCACCAATGTATCCTAACTGCCTGGAACATAGTAACGGTCAATAAACTGTCTAGCTCAAAAGACAGTCTCTTAATGAAATTTCCTCCGAGGGCCCAAGCTACAGTTTATTTAGTACTTTTCTTGTGCCTCTCAGATAAGACTTAATGTTCTCCCTTGCCGTATCTTCTTATTGAAAAGCTCTGTGAGGCTAGACAGGGTTGTTTACATATTTTTATCTTCCTTAGCATGTAGCCCCTTTGCCCAGTGAGTGGCAAATTAACTGTTTAATGGAAACTAGATGAATGAGGATTATAAACTGTGAAGTAATATACTGTAAAGATCTGCCTTATCTTTTTTTCAAATATAGTGGCCCAATAATAGTCATCTAAGAGGTCTCAGTAATCATCACTTTGTTCATTCAGGCTCTTTTTATTTGAGTTTAGTATTTCAGAGCATTTTAGATAGCAGTAATACGGATGATTTCTTCTCTCTGACCTGGTTGAATATGTTTGATATAAACTATATTCTAATCATTTTACAGAATGAGATTGAGCTCTGCCTGGAAGGAAGAGAGTTCAAGATGCTGCAGTGTTTGCTGCAGGAGCACACAATACAACAGATGTTCTGTTCTTCTTTATAATCATAGAAAACCGTCTTCACTTTGCAAAATTAAAGGGTAGAACTGACACAAATATTGAACAATTCTCCTGACTTCTTAACCCGACCCTAAAACTTAGAGTTTGAAAATTGGATACAGCTGTTCCTTTCTGTTTCTTAGGGTTTCTTTTTCCTTTCTTTCTTTCTTTCTTTCTTTTTTCTTTCTTTCTTTCTTTCTTTCTTTCTTTCTTTCTTTCTTTTTTACCTTAGTGGTGGACACATTTATGCACCAGCACTAAAACAGCCTCTGACTGCAGGTGCGTTTACCATTTGGGGAGTGTGCCGCCCTTGTTTTGTTAGCCTCAGCATTTTCAAAAACCTCACTTCGCCTGTGGTGCTGGTGAATATATCACTGTCCACCTCTTTTGCCTTTTGTATTTACTGTTGTCTTATGCTTCAGCGTTTCTGATGCCTTTGAGAAGCTGTAACCATACTTTACATTTGAAAGAGTGCCAGCTCATTTAATCAGGAGGAGTTTGAGAGGCATGGATGAATTTATTCTATCTAACATTTAATAAAAAATAAATTAAAAATGTGACTTACTCCATGACTTGCTTAGCATTACCTTTCTAGGTTTAAATTTGAGAGTTGTCAGCACCCTTCCTGGTCTGGAAACTGACATGTTATCTATCTGGTGCGTGGGTGACAAGGCCGCTGATGTCTTCCCCAAGGTTCTTGTTTAATAATTAATTTTTCATTGCAGGCATGTTCAATAAATGGATTACAAAACTTAAGCCCATTTAAAAGGTTTTAGAAATTCATTATTAGTTTTAAAAGATGAATGCACAAATTAACTGTCCCATGATAGATGGGGCATACCAAATATAGCCAGATCCTCTTGTGGTTTTAGCCTATATTTATATACAGTATAGAATAAGATACGAAGTCAGTACAGTTTTGTAGACAATGCCACTGAATCACTGAGGGAATGATTCTTTTCATAGGAGACTCAAAAAGGGAGATCAGATGACAAAATCATACTTTAAAGGTTTTCATCTTTTCGCTTGCTCTCAGAAGTCCTCGACCACCTAGCCTATGGACATGCTTCATGCCATTTCTGGAGTCAGTACCTTAGCTCGAGTTCTTCCACTGAATGATATTATGATTTAAAAAATGAAAGAAACCTTATCAGTTATCACATCTTAATTTCCTTGATTAAATTTCAATGCCAGTTATTAAGCTGTGATCTTCCAGCTCCAGACCTACCAGCTCTGTGATTTTAGGGAACAGGATCTTGGAACTGCGTTTCCCCTTGGCCATCTGGCTTTCCCTTAGGATCTGCCAACAGGGAACTCCTGAGGAAGGCTCACTGTCCTGAGAGAGGGGAACGTGGCTTCCTTCTTTGCTAGTCACGTCTTTCATTGTCCCTTAGCTGCAGTACCTCATCAGGCAGCAGTCCTTTCCTTTTTACATTGCTTTTCTTCTTTTTCTTCATTCCTGGACTCTGTCCCATTGTACCCCCTTGGAGTCACCCAGGCAGAGCCTAGCAGTGCTCCTCTTCCGAAGTCCAAGTTCCAGCTCTGTGGGGTCCTCTGACAGGCATCCATGTCTAATAACCCCGAGCTCTTCCCTTTGTGTCCTAAGCTATGTAAGTGTTTGATCCTTTCCCCAGGTATTCATAACTACGTTATCTCAGTGCCTTTTTCTCATTCCTTTTCTTCCTTCCTCCTTCCTTCTTCCTCTCCTTCCTTTTCCCACTTTTTTATTTGCACCTTTAACTGTCCAACATCTGATTAATAATTCTCTATGTTAAATTTTCTCTGTTAAAACAACTAGTCTGCTGTGTTTTCTCGACTGGTCCTTGGCTGGTACTTGTGCTGCAGAACATAAAAAAAAAAAACAAACAACCTATTTATCTCTAGCTTTCTAAGGGGTTTCATGAAATTGGATGATTCGAGAAGCCTGATCTTTTTCATTCTTAGACCATGAAAATGGTTTATATATAGATAATTTTTTTAAAAAATTTTATAAAATCAGAGTTCTTAACAGGTTACCTCACAAATTATTTACCCATTGATTTCTTTCCCTCCCACTCCTCCCACCTTCTTGGTATGTCTTTTGTATTATGGGCCAAGGTGTAAAGACGAAGGAGAGTAGTATGACATGGCTACAACTCTGGAATTCTTCCTTTTTTACTGTTGTACTAGGGAGGAAGTCTGCTAGTCAGTCTCTCTGTTCCCTCCCCCTGTAGAGTAAATGAGAAGCTTCAATAGAAAGACAGAGAAGGGTCTTTCATTGACAGTATACTCACAGTTTTGCTTTCTGAAATGGCTAGTCTTGCTTCATAGCCATGCCTCAGGTTATACTGAACACAGGTTATGTCAGGACTTGGTCGAACTTAAATCTTTCCCCAAATAAAATAATTAAACTAAAGTGTTTTTTTTTTATAGAAAGTTAGAATTATTGATGTCTTATTTTTCCATATTTAGTATACAAGTAAATATCAGGTAAATCAGGAAAACAAAAAAGAACTTTCCTTGTTTAATCATTTTTCCATTTATTATATATTAGTTAATTCATTTTTTTCCAATGGATATTTCACAAAATGGTTACTACCTATTAATACTACATACTAAACACTGATCATTGTTAGGGGCAAATTCTTTGTGGAGTCACTCCTTACAAAATAATAAATAGTGTGAACAATTCAGAGAAAATTGTTTCATGAAGACTGAAGATTATTTCTTGTCTTTAGTAGAGTTCATTTTATAGTAAATCTAAATTTTAGTGTCTAAACTTTGATGTAGAACATTTTCTTCATATGACAATGGCAGATATGTTTTCTCCTTTGTTGCTATTTTACTTTTTAGCTGTAGTCCTTTCTGGATTTTTTTTTTTTTTTTTTTTTGATCAGGACTCTAAGTGATCTGAGATTTTTACTCTGTAGTTCTGATTTACATTTTCATAAAGACAATTAACAGGCAAAAATAATGACATTCTTTAGCCCTAGGAGATCCTTGATGATGAAATTCATTGACCTGTTTCTTTGCTGTTCTGTCCTTTGTCTTTTGGAACACACATTTTTATCAGATAGTTTGTTGCTCTGACTAGTCAGAAGTTGTCCAGGGTTTTATGTCAGGATTAAGTCATTAATTAGTCAATGTTTTTGTACCACCCACTCTATTGAACTAAGAATGTCAGGGGGCTGTGAAGGGAAGACAGATACTGGCTCTAAAATTAAAAGAGCTCATCTTCTAACAAGTGTAATGATGTATTAAAGAATACATGAATTAATATCACAGAAGAGGTATAATAGTTAAAAGAACATTGCTTAGATGTAGTTAATCTGGTGCACTGGCAAGGAGAACAAACAACACTTCTGATAGCTTGGTGTCATGTCAGGGTGCCTCACTCCACTGGAGAAAAGAGTTTCCTCAATGTCAAGTTAGACCCCTTCCCTTCCAGTGTCTTTCTTCAGTGTACCCCATCTACTAGCACAAAATCTGTAGAATGCAGTAGGGCCTCAGAAAGAATTTAATGAGTGAATGTATCAGTAGATGACTAAAGCATTTGTTTTCCTTTGAGGATATTAGTTTCCTTACTTCTCCTGAATCTCAGGTTATAATCTGTTCATTGATAGATCAAAAGACATAAAAGATTTGTTAGAAGTCAGTGGTCACTATCTTAATATAGATCTCTAAAAATCTAGAGTTTGTGGCACTGCTTTTCACTGTAACATTAGGCAAAAAGAAATTTTACTCTATCAGTGGAGACTTAAAACTTCCATCAAATGGGAAGGAAGTAATCTTAAATAAAAAATATATACTCTAACATGATCATCTATCATCTCCCACATTCTGAAATATTAAAGTATGAGACTTCTCCTAATAATCAAGAAGTATGCCCCAATGATTTTTTACATTGCCTCCTTCTCTCATTTCCATTTATATGTTTGCTAGTGAAACTTATTGCTATCCTTCATGAAAACACTATTATTTTTCCCCTAAGGAAAATATTTTATTTCTTTTATGAAACTATGCTTTACTTTTACTTGAGCTTAGGTAAAAATGTTAATGGAATTGAAAAGCAGTTAGTTAAGTGAAACTATAATGAATTAATTAAATTTGAGATAAACTGAAATAATAGCATATGCTAAGTTTGTTAAAGAAGAGTAAATCAAAATTATACTTTAAAAAAAGTGTGTAGCTGGAGAAAGTAATTTTATTGTGGCGTATCCCATGATTCTTAGAAATAATTTTTTTTTTTTTTCCTTCCTGGAAAGTACTCTTTGGGTAACATGTACAGGAGACAGTTAATTTTGGTAAAACAGCATGAATCATCCTTGTCCACTGCAGTGGGGGAAAATGTGCTTCATCTGTTCTTCCTTATTAATAGTTTTTAGATATGAATGAACTGGTTTTACAAAATTAAGTTTATACTTGCTGGTGCCTTAGAGCTCCCTGTTGATTCTGTTATATATACAGATAAGTTATGGAGTGTAGACAGGTTAAAAGCACTGACTCACAGAAAAAAGATTAAAATATTTTATGAACTCTGGTGTTGGCAAACTAGAATCAAGGACATACTAAAAAAAAGAATACTAATATTGAAATCCTTTAGACTGGTCTTCTGGAAAGGAAAATTATCATTAAACAATAACAAGAAAACCAAATTTATGAAGAGAGAAATGCCAGAGCCTATTTTTTTTCTATTTTCTATAGTGAACTTTTTCCTTTTTTCCCCCATTTTATGATTGTAGCTTTTTTGATATGGTAAAATAGTCATAACAAGAGATTTGCCTTTTTAACAATTTTAAGTGTACAGTTCAGTGGTATTTAGTACATTTTATGGTGCTGTGCAGCCATCACCGAAATGTAGTTCCAGATTCTCATCACCCCAAAAGGAAACTCCTTGTGCATTAAGTAGTCACTTCTACTCTCTCTTCCCAGCCCCTGGCAACCTCTAACCTGTTTGCTGTCTTTATGAATTTGTTTGATCTAGATATGTCATATAAATGGAATCATACAACATATGGCCTTTTGGTGACTTTTGTGGCTTCTTTCACTCAGCATAATGTTTTCAGGTTTTATGCACATTGTAACAACTATGGCCATAGATCATCCCTTTTTATGCTTGAGTAATGTTCCACTGTGTAATACCACATAAATGTGTGATACCACATTTTGTTTATTCATCAGTTGATAAAATGTGGTGTTCACATTCTGACCATTTGAGTAGTGCTGTCAAAAATTAGTTTGAACACCCATTTTCAGTTCTCTTGAGTATATACATAGGAGTGGAATTTCTAGGTCACATGGTAATACTGTGTTTAATTAACTGCAGAACTGCCAACCTGTTTATCACAGTCACTGATTTTATACTCCCATCAGCACTTCCCAGTTTCTTTACATCTTCACCAACACTTCTTTTTCATTATGTGTTGGTCAATTCCAGTGTGTCTGAAGTGGTATCTGCTGTGGTTTTGATTTGCATTTCTGTTGTGACTAACGATGTTGAGCATCTTTTCATGTACCTGTTGGCCATTTTTATGTCTTTTTATGATTTGTATATTATAACTTATTTAATAATCTCCCTAACTTTGACTTTGGTTCTTTTCTGTTTTTTTTTTTTTTTGTCATCATAAGTATCATTGCTATGAACATCTTTCTATAAAAATTGTGTGTATATCTAGTTATTTCTATAGGGTAGCTTCTTTAAGGTGGGATTATGGGGTCAAAGCAGATGTTTCTAGGGTGTTGATATGAGTGAACTTATTCTTTTGAAAAAAATACTCCTCTGTTAAGAAAAAAATATGGAAAACTTTAATCAAAAATAGTATGAGTAGGAATTAGAAGAGAGAAATTATGTAAGTTATCCAATGGATAATGAAAACATCAACTATAAGCATAAACCTTAGTATTTTATTAGAAATCAAATGTGGAGCTATCTATGCTCTTCAGAAACATGAATTTCTTTTGAACATAAATGAGAAGTAGCTATCAATTTTGTTTGCTATTGAATTTATTTATTTTTTAATATTTTATTTATTTATTTGAGAGAGAGTGAGAGAGAGTATGAGTGAGGAGATGGTGAGAGGGAAAAGAAGACTCCCTGTAGAGCTGGGAGCCTGATGCAGGCCTCGATCCCAGGATTCCAGGATCATGACCTGAGCTGAAGGCAGTCACTTAACCAACTGAGCCACCCAGGCGCCCAAAGATTTTATTTATTTAGTTGACACAGAGAGACATGGTGAGAGAGGGAAAACAAGCAAGGAATGTGAGAGGGAGAGGCCGGCTTCCCGCTGAGCAGAGAGCCTGATGGGGGTCTCGATCCCAGGACCTTAGGATCATGCCCTGAGCTGAAGGCAGACACTTAATGGCTGAGCCACCCAGGCACCCCTTTGAATTTATCTTTGATATTGATTTGGTTCTGACATTTACTTAACCTTCACAAATGCTGTATTCTTCTAGGGAAAAGGAAGAGGATAGGGAGATAATGGACTGTCCCTTGAGTTTTCACCAGCCCAGGCATAGCTAGTGTTTGGAGTTTACTGCTTATAATTGTTTTTGATAATCTAAGTTTTAAAACTATCCTATTTCACTCCTCAAGATTTAAGGCTATACTTGATTATTTTAAATCTCATCCAGTTTAGCCTTTAAATTAATAGCCCCATTCACCGGACTATTACCAAATTTGTAAAGGAGTTAGAAGACTGTAAACAATTACAGAAAAATAAAAGAACACAAACAAAAAACCACAAACTTTCTTCCATTGAAAAGAATTACTATCTTTTTTTAGATAAAAAAAAGTTGCTGATACATTTATTATACTGCTATGGCTTGAAAGCTTATTATTTTTCATCAGTCTCTGAAATGTGCTATTATAGAGTGCCTTGTTTCTTCTAAGGAAATGGCCGAGGCATCTAGTAAGATGGTAATTTTGAGTTGTTCTACAATGCAGGTGAAAATGCTGCTGGTCTGAAAAAGTATTACTCCTTGTTCAATTTTTTATTTCCCCATTGTGCTAATGGCTCACCCTGTTCTTTAATATTCTGTGAGAGTCTTAGGAAGTGGCTGCTTTATCAAGTGCATAGTCAATTAGACGCTGTCACATGAAGTGAGGATGTAAATTTTAACAATAATTTAGATATCTAAAATAATTCACAAGTACACAGGATTGTTAGTTCATTATTCATGAATAAAGTGATTTAGAGCTGAAGCTGAGATGAAAGTCTTTCTGGTAGAGAGGTTGGGGTAAAAAAAAGACTTAGGAGCAAAGAGTAATTTCATAAAGTGCTATTTCTACAATCACCAAGTGGCATTTATTACTTGATAAAATTAGTGGAGGAATAAATTTTTGTCTGTTTCTCAAATTATTTTATTTGTAAGATCATAGGAAGCAAACCATTGGAAAGATGAAATTAAATTGTAGACTATTTAATGGCTACAGTCTCTATATTAAGGAACTTGCCTGTTCCTGATAGCATTGTGACTGTCTTATTTCATAAGGTCATTTGGGGTATTGGTGGGTCAGATAAGGAGAATATTTCTAGCTAATTTAACATTTCTTGTTAGTTCATAAATTAAATAGATTATTCAAAAACTAATTAGAATATAATTTTTTTCAATGATACACCTTCTGGTTGCTCCCTATTATTTCAGTTGGAGTCACAATCAGTTCATGTTATAACATACAGTATATTTATACCAGTACTTATTCACTGTGTTTGAGAATTAAACGTAGGTCTTTAATTTCACCCCTCAAAAATCTTTCTCCAAAATTCACCTACCTTCCGTGAGTAGTTTCTGTTGCTAGTGAATATGTTGTGTGCCAACAAAGTTTGCTGCACGTGAGAATCTCTTTAACATGTCAGCAAACTTGCACATCAATTTTTTTTTTTTTTTTTTTTTTTTTTTTGCCCTGAATGGCTCCCTGTAATCTCTGCAACCGCCATCAGCAACAAAGCTCCGGATGAATAGTGACAAGATCTTTTTGGTGTAGATCACCATTGCACCCCCTGCTAATCCTGAATGAAGCTGTGAAAAAATCATCTAATGATCATGGGTATTCATTTCCTCATCTGTAAAAAGAAATAGGAATAGGTAATTGCACCTAGTTCCAATATTCTAATGCCTACTAGTTCTTTCCCCTTTTTTCATTGGCATTCTTGCCTAGTTCCTTCATTTACATTTCATATGGGAAATATTGCGTGTGTTCTACTTTCTAAACCATTTTCTAAGCACTCAGAGCACTGTATAGAACAATAATCTCCAATAATGAAAATTCAACAAATATCCCAAACGTCTATGTCATTCTTTCTGTCATGAAATGTACTACCTTGTCTTATGCTTTTTTTTTTTTTTTTTTTAGAACACAAAGCTCACAAACTTACCTTTTGGTGTCTAGTGAGGGAGAAATTGTGTGAGGACTCTTAAAAAACCTTTTCTTGGCATTTTGAGGGTGGACTGGAAATGGAGAAACTGACAGAAGGGCTTTGTGGGGGATTTTATTGTATAAACATCAGACCACATGTTAAAAAGTTGCCTTCAAGATAGAGCATTTTATTTTCATCTTGCATCATAACCAAATTTCTATGGCCTTGATTAACTTGTGTGAATTGTCCAATAAACTTTCATTTCTTGGGGAGCAAAGGATTTTATTCAGGTTTTACAAACAATTATTCCATTAAAAATACTTTTGAATAGATATTTATGGTGTCATAAAGCACATTCTTAATTTACTTGACATTCTTAATAAGAATCTCTATTTAAAGTTTACATTTTAGAGCTACTTCCCTTGCTTCAGACCATGAATATATTGCCTGGCCAACTCATTAGGTAATTATTATTTAAAAGAAAATTACATTTTAAAAAATGTGGAGCATCTTTTCTAATCATGAGGCTGTAGCATCACGGTTTTGCGATTATGCAGTTCTTTGCAATATAAATTCTGCCTACCGATGATTTAGTTGATTAAAAAAATAATGAGGTGCATATCATATGACTCTTTTTTCATTTTGTAAATTTATTGGTATAATACACATTATGTAGGTTGTTGAATGTGGCGATTCACTAGAAAAGTGCAAAACAAGGTCAAATTGGAATGCAGATGAGGTCATAAACTTTTAAAATAGTCAATAAAGCAATTAATGTATCAACAGCATGTGCTATTAAGCAGCAATGTAATGATGCCAGTGATCACACCAGGGTCCTCTGAGTGTTTATAAACAGGCAAGGAAGCTGGGCTCTATAGATATTTCACACGCATGAAAAATACCAACTTGTAGCCTTGGAATCATTAAATGGGCTTGATTTCAAATGTTCTCAAAAGCTCAGAAATACACATATTACAGAGCATACTTTGAAGTAATAAAATAGAAGCATACAAAATACAAATTACAGCTCCCTTTTTATTGTAACTTTCTTTTAATTGCAAAGCAATATGCATTCACTGTAATAAATTTAAGTAAAACTAAAGTGTAGAAACTAAAAAAATCAAAATCCCTGCCCTTTTTAATACCATTTGTGGAGGTAGGCTTTGTTCATATTTAGTTTGAAGTATTCCTTTAATTTTCTGCTTGTGATACATATCTATATGTTGATGTAAATACAGATATTACCATATGCATATGCCAATCTGTCTACTATATATGCATTGATTATAAAATAATAGAATCATGTTTTATTGTTTTACATAGTTACTTTTTCTTTATTCTACTCATTAAGTGATTGTTTTATGTTTGTTTTGAACACCTGAAATATTATTGAGAATGAAGCAGATAGTGTTCCATAAGAAGATCAATATTCTGTGCAATTGATAATACTTTGCTGCATATTTTTAGGCATCTCAGACCATCGTGGCTTTAGTACCCCTAAAAGTGTATTGGAAATCACTATGAAAATTCACTATAGAAAGTGTAATAAAGGGCACCTGGGTGGTTCAGTGTGTTAAGCCTCTGCCTTCAACTCAGGTCATGATCTCAGGGTCCTGGGACTGAGCCCTGCATTCGGGTCTCTACTCAGTGGGAAGCCTGCTTCCCCCTCGCTCTCTGCCTGCTGCTCTGCCTACTTGGGGTCTCTCTCTCTGTCAAATAAATAAATAAAATCTTAAAGAAAAAAAAAATAAATTCTACTAAGATGTCAATTAACTTAAATATCAAGGATAAAACAAGCGACTGAAGGTCATTCTTCCCTCTTCAGTTGTATAGATGGATTTTCTAGTTTTGGGGCTTTATTTCCAATTTACATCTAAAAGGTAGTATCAGGTTAATCTGAATTTTTTGCCCTGTTGCATTTGTTTTGTTAAGATTTTTTAATCATAAGGTGTCAAAGAAAATATAGGAAATGTTTATGTTCCTGTTTCGGCAGATGTGGTGAAGAGACCTTACTAATGAAAAATAGTCTGGGAGTGCCTGGATGGCTCAGTTGGTTAAGCGGCTGCCTTGGGCTTAGGTTATGATCCCAGAGTCTTGGGATGAATCCTGCATTGGGCTCTGCTCAATGGGAAGTCTGCTTCTCCCTCTCCCTCTGTTTGCTGCTCCCCCTGCTTGTGCTTTTTCTCAGTCAAGTAAGCAAAATCTTTAAAAAGAAAAAGAAAAATAGTCTGTGAATTTCTGAGTGTTTAGGTCATGTTTATGGCTTGGGAATGGATATAGTGCCTATTGACGATCTGGGTGTTTAAGGTAGGATTGACTATTACTTTTCTGTACATTTTTTCCCTCCCAGATTGTATAAAGAATGTGCACCACTGTATTGAAATGCAAGGACACAATACACTCAACTCCAACACACACACACACACACACACACACACACAACTAAACATCTATTTTACTAATTTACATGCTTTTGTAGTAGAAAGATGATAAGCCATTATCAGTTAGTCGTCCTGTAGTTATTATTACAGAACTTGAACAATACAGCAGCTGAACATCATTCAGTAAATAACTAAATTTTATAATCAGTCATGCAAATAAGCTATGTTGATGTCTGGTTGAAATCAAAAGAGAATTATAGCCTGTGAACTTTGATATAGTTCATGGATGGTCTTGTTAACACCTGAAATTTAAAATGAGCTTTAGGAGAAAAAACATATTATCAGACTTCACTGTATATACAATGCATTTTATTAGGCATACTTCCTTGTTCATAGGCCTAGTTATGAAAACAGCTTAAATATGAAACATAATCATAATGTAAATAACTGTGAATGAATTAACTTTATATTATTTTAATAATCATTTAGCATTTTAATATATTATAAATGTTCAAATGCACTTTTATATACCTTCAACAATGGTAGTTTTTATTGCCAGGGACTGATCTTGGCACGGTGGTAGAGAAGACAGAAAGAATGGATATTCTTGTCAAGACAAAGAAAAAAAACAAGCCGATACACAAGCGAGATGATTTCACCTTGTAATAAGCACCCTGAAAAAGATAAACCTGAGAAGTAACAGTAGAGACTAAGGTGTTAATAGGCAGTAATAGCTAGACAAATCTGGGGCTCTCTTCTGAGAATATGAGAGTCGAGCTGAGATCTGAATGGTCTAGGTAAGCAAAGATGTGGAAAAGTGCTTCACGCAGAAATAAGAAGTGCAAATAACCTAAGGCTGACTTTCTTGGCCAGTTCAAAGAATGGAGAGATAGCCAACAGAGCTGGAACAGGAAGAGTGAGGTGTAGGGTCTTTTGTATGAGAGACCTTTTCAAATCAACCTTTGACAACAATGTAGGAAATTATTAAAAACCTGCTTATCATTAAAAATAGGAAATATACAAGTGATATTTTATAAAATAACGTGTCAATTGTTTTGTTAAGGAGAAAAAGATAGGGGCACCTGGGTGGCTCAGTGGGTTAAAGCCTCTGCCTTTCGGCTCAGGTCATGATCTCAGGGTCCTAGGATGGAGCCCCGCATCAGGCTCTCTGCTTAGCAGGGAGTATGCTTCCCCCTCTCTCTCTGCCTGCCTCTCTGCCTACTTGTGATTTCTGTCTGTTAAATAAAAATAAAATCTTAAAAAAAAAAAAGGAGAAAAAGATAATAAAAATTTTGATAGAAATTATTTTGGTAATAAATTTCAATTACAGTTAAAGTAGTCCCTTCGTAATTTGTTGTTATGTAGATGGATTTTATTTCTGTTGTTTACTTTCTTGAGTGTAACCAGTATGTGGTTCCATTTTAGAATTAGAGTGTTGAAAAATATTTTATCAGATCCAAATATATCCTTGCTTCCGTTCTTTACAAATGAGGAAACCCAGGGCTGAATGGTTTCAAGGATTTTTGCTATGTCAGTCAGACAGTGGAAGGAAGCATCTAGAAGTCATATGCTGAGCACTCAGAGCAGTGTGTTTTTTCCTGCCGCACCACATGTGAATCTTTCTTATGGAAATGCTGAAGAGGTGGGAAAAATGTTGTGGTTTGAAAATGCAGATTATAGATGCCTTAAAAGCATCTGACAATTTTCATGAGCACTTAAATATCTTATTTAAATAATTCTTAAAGCAATCTTAGATGATGGCAAATATTTAAAAAAAAAAAAATTCCAGCCATTAAAAAAAAATAGTGAATGATTTCCTTGTTCTCTGTTTTATAATAAATGGAATCTGGAGCTAGTAAAGATGTTTTTTTCAATCCTAATCTAACATTTGATAAAGTTACCATTTATTTACATCTGTCTTCATGAAATTTTGAATTTTATAGAACTTAGTATGAGTATTTGTACAGTAGTAATATATAAAAAGGGTATATAGATAGTAGTAAGTTACCTACAGTTATGAGCATTTGTATCATTTATTTAGTTGGTATTAGAATATGATGTTCAGGATGACAATTTTGCAAAAAAATAGCTTTTCACTAGAATGCAATTCTTATTTACATTAGATTACATCAGTGAAAATAAGAGTGGATGTATAAAGTAAAAGTTTATGATTTCTGTTGCCAGATCACACATTAAACTCATGTTTTAATTTGAGAATATTTTTAAAGCCATCTGCTGCATCTCTAGTAATTCCAAGAATGCAATCAGTTCCCAATTACCTTCTCAAAAGAAGGGTAAAGTAAAGCAGTGAATAATCCAAAACTATTTATATTTGACTAATTACCTTTCTATCTTTCTTTTTTTCTCTCCCAAATTATCTCACACATATGCCTGACCTCTCTCACACACTCCCATTTTCACAAATTGGAAATGAACATTTTATTTATTCATTCATTTACTCCTTTATTTTACTTTTTTTTTTAAAGTGACTGCTGGATAGTGAAGAGAAGAGTATTCCATCATAATGCATCATCTGTAAATTTTATTCTTCAAAGTGACATTTTAAAATGTCATAGCTTTTTTCCCCTCTTCTTAAAGGTAGTGAGAACTCAGAAGAATCTTTAGCACCTAAGAATAATTCATAGGAATCAAAAACAGTCAGTTAAACAATGGAGTATTGTTTACTTAACACGTGATTTGTGTTTATTAGTATGTATGTGTAAAGAAATACAAATGTACAACTTCAGATATATCTCTGTTAACAGGATAGCACTACTAACTCCTGCAGGGATCCCGTTCACGTTAGCCTGTAGTTCTGCAGCTACTTCTTAATTTTGAAAACACTCAGGAGGTCATAGTAATATTGTATATATTATGGTAGATCTTGGCTGCCAGCAGCAAAACAAAGCAAAGCAAAACAAAACAAAACAAAACTCAAACTGTCTTAAACAAACAAAAAATATGTTGGTTCTCCTATCTGAAAGGCCAGGATGTACAGGCATCAGTCATGGTTTGATCAGGAATTTTGCTCTATAATGCTGCCATTTTCTGACTTTGTCTTTGCTTTGTCATAAGATATAGTCTGATTGGTTTCTCTCATTGTAGCAAAAATGCTTTAAAAGTTCTTGACCTCACATAGCACATTCTACCTGGAACATCAAACCCAAGTTTTAGGCTTCTGTCTGGTTAAAGCAGTTTAATTCATTGGGTCACCTTGAAATAGTCATTGATGTCTATGGATATCATACGTGCATTGGCTTCCTCGGGTTGTGTACCTGTTCTTAAACCAACTACCATGTAAGGAATTTGATCCTTTGGATTGGCAAAGCAGTCAGAGGTCATCGTTAAGGCCAGGGTGGAGTCGTCCTTCCTTTACTCTGATAATGCGTAATGTAAAAAAATACCAAATGCTGTAATTTATGTCATGGAAAGGATGAGAAACAAATAGAAGTACTTTTATAATGAGAATGAATGTAGGGAGTTATTTTTGGTTGTTTTGATTACAATATATAATTTGCTTCACACACATACATACATTACATTTTTTAAAGTGCTTCAGTTACTATTAATGCTACGTTACAATTTTATAATGAGATAGTGACAGTTATATTGAATTGTCTTCTTCCTCAACAGTAAACATATATTTTTTGGTAAAAGCAATTTTTAAAAATTTTCCTTTATTTATTTTAAAAATTTTATTTGTTTGTCAGAGAGAGCAAGAGAGAGCACAAGCAGGCAGAGTGGCAAGCAGAGAGCTACAGCAAGAAACAGGCTCCCCGCTGAGCAAGGAGCTGATTTGGGACTCGAACCCAGGACTCTGGGATCATGACCTGAGGGGAAGGCAGCGGCTTAATCGACTGAGCCACCTGGGCATCCCTATTTTTTTTTTTAATACGACAGATCAGAGGGCTTTATTATGCAAAGCAAGCTTCTTATCAATTCTGATTGCTCTTATTACCTTATAATTGTTGTCTTTCCTACAACACAGTAAAAGTTGGGGAAATTGTTTACTTCCTAATTACAAAACAAAGTATGTTTAGTTAAAGACCTTAAAGTTAAACATAAATATAATAACTGTGTAATTGTAACCAACATAAAATAATATGTGGCATATGGTGCCTAGCTCATACAAAACTAGAAAATAAAGAGGTGCCTGGGTGTCTCACTTGATTGAGCATCTGACTTGGCTCGGCTCATGATCTTGGAGTCCTGGGATCGGCCACTCATTGGGCTCCTTGCTCAGCAGGGAGTCTGCTTCTCTCTCTGCCTCTGCTTATCCCTCTGCCTCCCACCCCCCCCTCAAACAAATAAATAAAATCTTAAAAAAATTAAACTAGAAAATAAGATATAATTATTCATAGAAAGGTAATAAAATATTATCCATCTGTAGTGTCCTAAAAATATACAGAAATAAAGTTATTGGACTGTTATTTAAAGCAACTGTTACAGTCTATGATCTGATTCATCTCAGAAAATATAATCTTTGCAGCAGAAGCAACAGAAGAACACCATGATGTTCAAGCCTGCCCAGACCCAGCTGTAATCAATATAACACAAGTATTTTTTGTCTTACTTCAGAGTTGTGATTACAAACATGCAATTAATGGTTGGAGGGTTGGGAGATAGATACTCTCTCCCTTCATTTTGTAAATATACACACACTTATTTTTGTGTGAATTATTTTATATATATGCATATATGTATACATAATGTGTGTATAGTGTAATAATAGGTTACATGATGGTTCCTCCCTCACCGAAGTCTTACTGAATATAGAAGTATTTTTCAAATAAGGGAAATTTTTTAAAAAAGATTTTTATTTATTTATTTGACAAACAGAGATCACAAGTAGGCAGAGAGGCAGGCAGAGAGGGAGGAGGAAGCAGGCTCCCTGCCGAGCAGAGAGCCCGATGTGGGGCTTAATCCCAGGACCCTGGGATCATGACCTGAGCCGAAGGCAGCAGCTTAACCCACTGAGCCACCCAGGCACCCAAATAAGGGAAATTTTTGACATGAATTTTTTTTAACGGAAGTTGAAAGAGATATGTTCTTACTTTGAAAAACTCTAATTAAGGTCTTTGATACTGCATATATGTGCCCAGATAACCTATTAGGTAATTGAAATGCTATTGATGACTAAAGCATTAAGTCTTTCTGAGTGAATTTGTTGGGTCATCATTTTCTTTACTTCTGTTGACTATCACTAACAGAGGTTGGGATTGTTTTTTATTTTTTGTGGGGTTTTTTTGTTTGTTTGTTTGTTTGTTTTTTCCTAGAGAAATTTTAAATGTTGAGAATAAAACTATCATTTAATTTATATATTATATATATTTTCTTCATTACACACACACTCAGCCACAGTAGTCAGTGAGTGTCTATATAGTGTAATTGGTCATATAGTACAAAGTCGCGAGTATATACTGTATAAAAATATGTCTGAAAACACCTTTTCTGGGAATCACCCATCTTTTTTTTTTTTTTTTTGAAGATTTTATTTATTTGACAGAGAGAGATGCAGTGAGAGAGGGAACACAAGTAAGGACAGAGGGAGAGGGAGAAGCAGGCTCCCCACTGAGCAGGGAGCCCAAAGCGGGACTCATCTGGGGACCCTGAGATCATGACCTGAGCGGAAGGCAGATGCTCAAAGACTGAGCCACCCAGGCATCCCAGAAATCCCCCTTTAATACTGATAAATAAACTGAAATGTACTAGATGTTGTGAACAGGTATAAATTCTTCTACTTAAGCATTCAGGCAACTTATCCATGTAAAAAGCTGAAATTAAGAGAGAGAAATGGCATAATGACTACTAGATAATAAATACCAAAAAAATGAGCTCATAATTTTTTAGTGCTTCTAAGATCTCACGCAAACTTTTCAATAACCTGTGAGATAGGTGTTACTGCCATTTTAAAAATGAGGAAACTCGTTGACTTAACCGAAGGATTTCAAACCCAAACCTATTTGACCACAAACTTACGATCATATACCACCTAATTTGAAAGTAGTATGTGACAAAGGGAAGTACATCTTTTAGGAAAACTAAAGATGGATATAGAATTCCTGTCTGATTTGTTAAGTACAAGAAAGAAAGGGGATTGTATTTGCCCTATTTCATTTGTCATATGCAAAGAAAAGAGTAACAGATCTAGAGATACTGAGAAAGAATGAGAGAAAAGAATACAAAGAATAAAATTATTTATTTCCCAGCTTCTACTTCAAGCAAGACTCCTGTATCGGTGGACTGCTCCTTTCTTAGAACTTTTATAGAAATCTTAATTGATAAATATAAATCTCTCTCTTTTTCCATTAAGCTGCCTTTTGTTAACTGATAGCTTTTTCAACTTTAGAGTTTTGATGAAAATTTCACTCTTGAAAAAATGGAACATGCAGTAAATTTAAATGTACATCAGAACCAGGAGTACACATTGTTAATAAAAACAAAAAGAAATGTTGCTTGAGAGATTGAAGAATCCTGGTGTTTTATCTTTTCCCAGATTTCTGCTTAAAGCACACATTCTCACCATTTCTTTTAAAGGCAGCATCTGGAAGATATGTAGACCAGGCCAGTATTGATACAGGTGGTAGAAATGATCTAAGACATTTCTGAAGAGGAGATAGGTGGGGTGAGCGGGTGATAGTGTTCTCCTTTCAAGAAAACCCAGTACAGGGGCGCCTGGGTGGCTCAGTGGGTTAAGCAGCTGCCTTTGGCTCAGGTCATGATCTCAGGGTCCTGGGATCGAGTCCCGCATCGGGCTCTCTGCTCAGGGGGGGGGCCTGCTTCCTCCTCTCTCTCTGCCTGCCTCTCTGCCTACTTGTGATCTCTCTCTGTCAAATAAATAAATAAATAAAATATTAAAAAAAAAAAAAAGAAAAGAAAAAAGAAAACCCAGTACACACTGCAAGACAGTGTTCATGTGTTTAACAAATTCAGCGAAAGGAGAAAAAGGCTACTTCCAATCCTTGCCTTTGTAACTATTGAATTATACTGTAGTACTTACTCATCATGTCTACTTTTATATACATCATGTAATTTTGGCTTTTTGGTATAATTTGGAAGCACATTCTATAAGAAAATGTGTATATTATAGGAATTGACTTAAGGGATTTGTAACTTTATGGTTATTGGCAAATAAGTTACTGTTAGAGTTATTTTCCATTATAAATCTTAACTGTGTCATACATTTTAGGCCAAATTTTCATGTTAATTTTTAACTTTTACCATTTCAGTTTATTTTTAAATATTTAATAATGTTTGCAGTTAGCATTATGACAAATCAAGAAAATGGATGTACATGTATTGCATTCAGTAAGAACAGGGCTTTAATTTATAGGATAGGAAGAATTTCATTAATAAGTTAATCAACCAGGGAAAGTTTTTTTTTTTTAGTAGAAGTTGTATAATTAATAGTATCTTTAATAAGATGTAAGAATTAAGTACATTTAAATTAAGTCAAGTTTTAGATAACTAATTATATTAGTAATGAAGAAAAATTAAATCTTTTTCAAGTATAATTTACTGCTTTTTATTTTTTATGTCTTAGCCTTATTTTACCCTATTCTGTGAATTTCTTTAAGATCAGTACTTTATATATTCTGTTAATAGATATAACACCTAGCATATAGCATGTGTTAAAATAGACTGCTAATAGCAAAACACATGGAGCTTACTTTAATAAGCATCGTACAAAGGCTGACTATGATGGAACAAATATAGCTTATAAAACAGCTTGGAACCAGCATGTGTGTTTTTTAATGCATTTTTTGTTTATTTTGTTTTAGATTTATACTGAGTTTCACCCTAATGCTCTTTACTACTTGAAATGGTTTTGCTAAAATATTTGTTTATTTGGCAAATATTTATTAAGTACCTACTGAGTGCCAAGTATAAAGCAAGGGTTGGATATAAAGTAGTAAAGAAAGCATACATAAACACAATTTTTATGATTATTTAAAATTAGTGATTAGTTTTAAATAAGTAAGCATGCAAAGGAATATATGATTACAAATTGTGATAAGGCCTGTAATGAAAAAAGTAGAGGGTATGAGAAAGGAAAAAGGGGCTTTCTTTAGATCAAATAAGGAAAATTGTCTTATAGACGGTAATCAAATTGAGATCTGAAGGACGGATAGAAGATTCTAAGCATTGGGGAGTGGTTGAAGTGGTGAGAAACCATAAGGAAATGTTGGCCAAGATAATAATTCTTTATTTTACTTTAAATTAACAATCATTTTAGGTAGAAAAATACATGATCCCATTCTATTTTTATAAGATTATCTTGCCGTCCTGTATGATGTGGGCTTACACTTGGTTTGAACTTGGTCTATAGAGATGGAGAGGGTGGGTGAGTGTGTGTGTGTGTGTGAGAGAGAGAGAGAGAGAGAAAGAGAGAGAGAATATGTGGTGTGATCAGGATCATCTCTTGAAGGTCTTTTAAGAATTTTGAATATGATTGAGAGAAGAGAAAATGGATGGTATTTTAAGGAAAATGTGGAACAAAATATAATTGGTTACGTTTGTTTTAAAATGAGAGTTACGGGGTATTTGTATCTTGTTGGAATGATCCATTAGAAAGGAATACTAAAGATTCATGGGAAGGACGTCTGAGAAAGCGTGGTGTGCGGAGGTTCACTCTAGGATAGATGATGGTTGTATTAGCTTTTAATAGAAAAAGGATATTTCCACCATTATTAAAGAGGAAGATAATAGGAAAAGATAGATTTAGATTCAGGACCATGTGGATTTTGTAGACTTTTTGGATAAAATATGAAGTTTCTGCTGAAAGACTTTTAGTTTTTCAATAAAATGTGGTACTGGGTCTTGATTTTTCATTGGAATCCGTATTAGGACATTCCATTACAAAAGTAAAGAAAGGACATAATTCTAAGAAAGTTTGCCTAGGGCGCCTGGGTGGCTCAGTGTGTTAAGCCTTAAGCCTCTGCCTTAGGCTCAGGTCATGATCTTAGGGTCCTGGGATTGAGCCCCGCATCGGGCTCTCTGCTTAGCACGGAGCCTGCTTCCTCCTCTCCCTCTCTGCCTGCCTCTCTGCCTACTTGTGATCTCGCTCTGTCAAATACATAAATAAATAAATAAAAAGAAAGTTTGCCTAGGATTCAGTTTTGCATTTTTGCAAACATTCAGAGCTAATGAGAATTCTAAGTGTATGGTTTTATATTTTGTGTGGCCTTCAACCTCTTTGCTCAGATAAGGATGCTAGTATCAACTTAACACAAACAACATGTAGTTGAGAAAAATTAGTTCATTCTTTGCTAACCAAATATGGATATTGACCATAAGATTTAAGGATAATTTTATGTAGTTCTTCATAAATACAAATATGTTTATTCTTTATAAATACAAACAGGTATAGTTTTTTGGCTTTGATAATTTAAATAGCTATATATGTATACATATATACATATATGTACACACACACACACATCCTTATAGAAGTTAATAGCCTAAAATAAGAAAGTAGTATATGTGTACGTCTCTAAAATATGATTCACTTCTATATAGGAAGACTGGATAAATATAAAATAAAAATACAAAAATACAAAGTGTTTTGTAAAAGTAAAGTAAAAAATACAAGGTATTTTTTGTAAAAAATACAAAGTATTTTTTGTAAAAAAATTACAAAATATTTTGCAAAAAATACAAAGTAGATATGGAAAGATTAAAATAGGAAACATGTTAATGTCTGTAATAAATTTCACTTTATGAGCAAATACATACATATAATAGGTACCTTTCAGAAATTTGTAATAAAGCATGCTAGGTAATACTATCCTTTTCTCTTGTAATCATGAAGAAATTATAGTAGCTTTAATTTTGCAGATAGATAATCCTGAGTAAGAAGAAAATTTGTGTTGTTGTTTTCTTGCCCTATATTTGGTTTGCGGAGTAACTTTACCCTAAATATCTTATAAGTTCTAGCTGAAAAGCAGCATTTTTAAAAAAATATTTTATTTATTTATTTATTTATTTGACAGAAAGAGAGAGAGAGAGGAAGATGGAGAGAGGGGGACAGAGGGAGCATAAGCAGGGGGAGCAGCAGACAAAGGGAGAGGGAGAAAAAGGCTTCCACCTGAGTGGGGAGCCCAAAGTGGGGCTGGATCCCAGCGCTCTGAGATCATGACTTGAGCCAAAGGCAGATGAATAACTGACTGAGCCACCCAGGTGCCCCTGAAAATGATCCCTTAAATGTATTCTTAAATTTCAGCATCTGAAAATAAGTTTCTTTTTCTCTTACAGTTAATAGCAACAATAACACTAATAAACATAATTTAAAAACTAGTAAAGATAATAATACTAGATAAAACATAAATATCAAATAGCTGATGGCATATATCTAAATCCTTTCTATCTTTGGTAAATTAACATGTTGTGAGAAAGTTGGATAGCTTAGGGTTTGTTTCCATTTATGTTATAAAAAGGTTTAGAGTATATTGAGTGGTCAACAGATGTGAATAAAGATTAGCTTAGCATATTTTCACTTAACATTGTTATGCTATGTGGGTTGTGTGCTTCATTCAAATATTACAGTTTTGCTCTTAAAACCAGGGTTTTTTTCCTTGCACCTTAGCTGTTTTCTTTAGGAAATCTGGGGCCTGGGCCATTTCCACTGAGGAGATCAGATTTCACCAGAAGCACTATTTCCCAGCACTCCTTTCTGGTAGAAGCTGGGTTCCTAGTGGAAATGATGCTGCTATTAGGATGATCTGAAGTACGCTGGAGAGAGACCTTCTGCTCAGTTACTGTTCAAGCTGGAGCCTGCTATGACAGTTGTCAACAGTGCCCTTTCTGATGTCTCCCAGTTGTGTTCCATTTAGAATAAGTACTTAAAGAGACACCTGCTAGGAAAGCCAGAATAGAGAAGCTGCATGATTCTGGCAAACATATGTAGACAATAATATCCCTTTCCTACCTTGGGCAATAACTTAATAAAGCCTTTAAGACAACAGAGTCTTAAGTAGTCATCCTTTTTGTTGTTGATGAGAAGGAGGAATATGGATACGAGCATCAAAACTTCCTTTGTGTGCCTACAGCTGTGATCTGGGCACTGCCACACTTTCCTGCTGCTATGACTCTCTAGCCATATGCTGCCGCTTAGAGCACAGGCTATGATTCAGGCTATAGTGCTTGTGAAGTTGGCATATAGGCTGTCATCATTGTACACTAAACACCCTGCAAGCAAGATTTGTCTTCTTCCTAAGAAAATCAGACAAGATCCCCCGAGTGTCAAACATATAGGTGTATATATTCTAAAGATAGAAAGAGAGGTATGCTATTCAAGAAGAGTGAAATATTATTTATTAATTATTACCTAGGGGGAAGTATAAAGAGCTCAACAGTTTATTAATAGAATGAGAACAGAATGATATACCCCAAGCCTGTTATAGGTTTCCAGTGAATAAAGGAACAAGATACTGCCAACAAGTCATTTAAACACGACAGATTAAGTGTTTGGATCCCTGGGGTTGGGGACCATGGTCTACTCTTGAGAATTTGGAAAGGGTTTAAATGGAAAAAAGAAATGAAAAATTAGGTTCGAATTTGTGAAAGAGGTATCTTATTTTGTTTTTTCTTTATTTTCAAGAACTATAAAATTTTAAAAAATGATAGTGCAGATGCAGCTATTGATAGAAACAAAGGTAATGTAAACTCTCTTCACTCTCCCAGACGTGCTGTTCATCCTTTTACTGTTATTTGATTACAGATAAAATGTAATATCCTGGAGTGGATTTAGGTCATATAAATGACAAATGACAGTTTGTGTTTGGTTTTCCCACTTTCTCTGACTTCAGCTTAAAGGACATGCCCCAACCTTAGCCCTGCCTGTGTTGCCTAAATATTGACTCCTGCTGTCCATACTGGTTCTCAGCTTTGTTGGGTTTTACTTAATTGCTAATCCCAGTAAAACAGAATATGCATGGGAATCATGTGTATTTCTTGCCTAGGGGAATCTACAGTTTATTCATGAAGTCAAAAATCATTTGAAACTCAAGGAATTATTTTACTGGTAAAATTTCAGGCGCTGAGAGATGCCATAGAAGAAATGAGTTTTAGCCAAAGGGCCTGTAGAGTCCTCTTCAAATTATGCCCCAAATAAGAGCTACCTAGTGGAACTTTAAATATATTTCTAGTTTCTGTATCTCTTAGATTGACTGTTTTATAAATAACTACCATATCTTTTATACATTTTTTTCTGTTAAATTTTTAAGATGATTAATCTTTTCTTCCTCCAATACTTAAAACTGAAAAAAAAAGTGGAAAAAATAATTGCTTGTAACTGAAATGCAATTTGCTAGTTAGGGGATTTTAGGATTGAAGGATATTCATTAGATTGATTGAAGTAGACAGTAGACAATAGTTACTTTGCATATTTTTCCTCAGAAGACAAAGGGAATATCTCTTGTCTCACTTTGTATATGTCCTGTCTTTGAAAAGAAATATTTTTTCAATGCCTCCTTTTTCTTTCCCAATCTCAGTTCCTCATTCTTTTTTAAAAAAAAAATGTAGCAAAAGCTCACTTCTTATGGACTGTTTCATGTGATTAACTAAATCGCACTGATTATTGAATTGCTCTTCCACACAGTTTTACTTAGAAATATATTACTTTTCACTCATTGTAAAGTTGCTTTTCGAGGGGGATGATGTCATAGCCCTCGGTATATAAATATATTGCTTCTTACTATATCTTACTGCAGTTATTTCTGTTTCCTTTACTATACTGAGATCTCCCCAAGGTCAAGTACATTATTTTTATATTCCTGGTACCTAGTTATCTAGTTCCTGGCACATAGGATACACTTGATAAAGGTTTGCTGAATGAGAACATTAATGGATATAGAAATGCCTATTGAATGATTCTTCAGTCTCTTTGTCCCCACGTCCACCTACCTTTCTGTACCACCGCTCTAAGTAAAATGTTCAGCATTGACTGGAGTTTTTTGAACGTTGCTGAAACAGCCTTCAACTTGCTAAACAGTAGTTATTTTGTATCAGCAAAGTGGTTTGAAGCTGGAGGCCTTTGGGCAAGATACTCACACCTTTGCTTTTGTTTCCTTGCCTATTAAATGGAGGTAATAATACCTATCTACCTTGTGAGATGGTTTTTGGGTTAAGTAACTCCATAAATGAAAAACATGTAGGAGATTGTCTAACACACATTGGTCAATATATTAATTATTATTAATTCTTACCCTAATAAAAACATTCATTGAGATAATTTAACATTAGAACTGATTGTTCCTCCCCCAAATAATTTGAATTTTATTCACATCTCTTCAACTGAGAAAACTTTGTGGTATCAGAACTAATTCTGATTATTATAATTCAATAATATGAGGTAATTTATATGTTTACATTCTGTAGCATGGCCAATCTGTGTCTCTTCTGTTCATTATAAAGTCTAGTTAGATAGAGATACCTTGTAGGTATTTATCATGTTAGTTCATGGCAAAGATACGGACTTTTTAATGAAAATTTTAAACCCACAATTTTCTTTTATTAGTTTAGTACAATGATTAATATTCTCAAAATAAACAAAGGAGTAAAAGCCTAAGCATCTCTAACATCAGACAGGCTTTTATTAGTGTCATATCAAAAGTCATTTAACTACTATGTGGTTAAAATTGTCTTATTTAAACCAGGTTATGTCATAACACTGTTGCAGATAAGATGAATAGTTCATATTGTACTGCGTGTTCAGTTGCTCGTAATTAAACTTCACAATCTTAAATTCCACTTCAGAGCTGCTTTAGACTTTCAGTTGGTATAAGACCTGGAAATCTCTACATGTGCAGTTTGTCATTTATGAATGGGATTTATCTGATCTAAGAAGTCATAAAAATGGAAACTAAAAGGTATTTGAAATTAGGTGTTACATCATCTATGTTATTAATGAATTTTACCCTAGGTTTTTATTGTGCCTTAGTAAATTAGTGATGTAAATACATGGCTATAGTTGAAATTGGATAGTTACACAAAGTAGGTCCATGTTTCTATCTCATTTTTAAAAGTGATTGAAGTTTATGATCAGAATAGATTGAAACCACTGCTCTAGAACAGTATCCTGTTACTTTTTTTTATTTTTCTTTGAGGGCTTCCAGTGTTAGTCTGTCCTTTTCCTCTTTCATATCTACACCTTACGGCTCATGAATAGTTTCCTCTCCTTTTGTACCTTTCTGTACAGTACAACCCAATCTCATGTGCATTTCTTTTAATAAAATAACCATGGTGTGGTGTCTCATTATTTGGGAGTTTGCTTTTGTTATTGCTTGTAACAACTTACATCTTGAGAAGGAGTAAAAAATAAAAAAAATAAAGGTGAACCTTTAGATTTCTAAGAGGACTAAAGCAATATTTCAAAAGATCCCATAGCATTTAGTACATGAGTGATGGATTAGGAAAAAGAGGGGAGTATTGAGGAGTTGGATGCCAGGACTATGCCCTGGGAAGCCACGATGAAGATCAAAACACAGAGCTACTCAGAGGGCTAATTCCCCCAATGATACTACAGTTCACTGAATACAAAAGAAGTAAAGTAGCATTTTTAAGGTATAGTTGCAGCCAGTAATATTAGATAGAGTATTGATTAGAAAGGTGATGGACATACTACATAAAAAAATTGGTCAAGAAAGAAATTGCCTGAAGCTTCTTATCTATTTACTAATACCAGATGAATTTTTTAAAAAATATTTTATTCACTTATTAGAGAGAGAACAAGAGCAAGTGAGATAGCGGGCACCAGCAGGGAAGAGGGACCGAGGGAGAGGGGGAAGTAGAATTCCCGCGGAGCAGGCGCTCAAAGAGTGGGATTTAGTCCCAGGGCGCTGGGAGCATGACCTGAGCCCAAAGGCAGATGCTCAACCAGCTGAGCCACCTACGTGTCCCCAGATGAATTGTTATCTATAAAGCATAAAAAAAGAAAAGGCAGTGACCAATCTTCTAACTTAGCTTTATTTCCTTGTTTTATTTTACGGTTCGGAAAGGATGGTAGAACAAGTGTAAGTCGTAAAGCTTAAGTTTCTAGTAGAGCTGCCAATGACTCAAGTTGATCTTGAAACTTTTTGTTTGCCAAAACCAGGTTTGGAATTTCTGTATAAGAGTAATGGAGATTAGAACTGTGTCAAGTCATTCTTGTGTCAAGTAAAGGAGACAGTGAGCCAGGCTTTCCGATGAACGTTTTTGGAACATTGATCTCAAGAAGGCCACAAATTAGTGATTTCAGGACTTACTGTAAAATATGCTCTAGTATTTTGAGAAAAACTATGGTATTGCACATATTCTTGATGGGGAGAATAGCAGAAGCCATGTCTCAAGGAGAGGTAACTAAAGACATACAGTTTGTCTACAGTTGGAAGTCGTATATCCCTTTCACGACTCAACACAAGGTGATATTTCGAGGTTAGGGAAGCCCCACAAAAAGAAAAAGCATGGCATGTGGAAAATATTCTTTTGAAAAAAAATTATGTTTTCCTGGGTTTAATAGCAGTTGCCTCTCATTCTCCATTATTTGTGTCTGTATTTGGTAGGAAGACATGATCAGTCTGTTTAAAATGGAAGAGAATCTAGGTTTGGCTATCTTTCAGCAATTCTATTTCTAAGAACTAGAACAACTACCTTCTATAAGTAATTTGATTTCTTGCATCGTGCTGTGTTTCTGTGTGTTAGCAATACATTCAGGTGGAGTTCCTCATAATTAGTGTGGATTAACATAGGATTAGGAGATAGTCATAATAACCTTAGTTTTCTTCTTTGGTTATTAAGAAGATTTGCTCTCAATGGAGGTGATATACCAAAATTTATATCACATCAGTTGTATTAAGATCATATTTATAACCTAATGTTATCTTTTAGTATATAGCATACTATTGTTTAAGGTTAGCCAGAAGTCTTAACTGTAATGCAATTACATTCCTTATAAAATGTAAAAGCTGTAGGAGCTATTTAGTTTTATTCCTTTCAACTTAAATATCTTTGGCCTTCTAAGATCTCTTGGATATATTGTTTGAAAGGGCTTTCTCCCATTTTATTATTCTTGTTTTGTTTCTGCTCTTCATCAGGACAAACACATGTTCAAGGACACATCTGAAGGATGGAATTTATGGGCTGCCTGTTCCAGTGTGCATTAGATTTGCAGTCATTGAATAGATTAGTTTAAGCAATTAAAAGAGACACCATATAAACCTTACACAAGCATATAATGATGCCAGGAGGCAGTAATGGCCTTGGGAGAATATAAATCAAATAATCAGAATAAGATTATATTATGGTTCCTTTTCAAAAATGCAAGAGAGGAAGCATAAACTTTTCCAAGCATTCATCCTTGATCTTATTTAATGTTTTTGAAAGGATAGGAAGAATGTGGTTCTAAGAAAGGGATTTTTTAAGGACACATCAGTAAACATTATTCTGGAGGTTTGTGTTTGGTTTTGTTTATGTTCATTTGCATATTATGGACTGCTGTTTGCATAATAAGACTACTGTTATTTCTAGTCAGTCCATGGATGATTACACATATGAATAACACAATCGTGTATCCTTTGTGATATACATTATTGTAATCTATAAAAGTATCCTGACAATTCTCTGCACTGGAGGCCTGTGAATCATGCTACACTGTTAGATGACAATTCCACAGTATTGTACTGACATTTAAAAGGAGGAAGATTCTAAAAACACATAGAATTCATCCAGATGCACTTCAGATCTGCAGTGCTGTTATTAGGAAGCTGATCTCATGCATGGCCAAAGATCTGGATGACTTGGCCCTCCTTTGATCAATATCTATGACTGACAGGATTGCACAGTGATCTGCATAGATAAGACAGCCAAACAATTAGACTGAGTAGCCAGCAATTCTGACACTGATCATTATAGGCTAGACAGAAAAATTCAATATAGGCCAACTTCTTTTTTTTTTTTTTTTTAAAGATGCCCTCAGAGATTTATAACCATCATGGAGGAGGGGATGGTGTGGGGAATAATGTAAATCTCACTGCCTGGAACACTCCTGCAACTCTCTGGAAACGTTAGGACCAGTGTCATTAGCCAGAAGGGACCCAGAGTAAGAACTCAAGAGTAGTAAGCTGGCCAAGTGTGAGAAACAGGAGTTTTAAGCCTTTTTTTTTTTTTTTTAACTCCTTAAGTTTTTCATAAGGGCTGCCAAAGAAATGCCCCATTGCTTGTTATTCTCAGTATGCATGTAACTTCACGTAATACTACACATTTCAACAAATTATTTTTTATGTTCTTCTGCAGTGAAAATTATGTGAGAGTAATAATCATCACACTCTCTCTATTTGTTATGCACCTAGATTTTCTGAAATTCTAATCAGTTTCAAGAAGCATCGACCTGGAACAACTTTCATAGGTGTGAGATAATCTCGTTTTCCTTTCCAAGACTAAGGGAGATTCACTTTTCTGTTTTCTTTCAAAGAGTATGTATTTATAATGACAGAAAAGAGTAAAAGGAGAATTGGATCTAGAATGTTATCGTAATAGCACACCTATTGCAAATAATAACACACATATATGCAAATACTTTGGACTTTAGAATGTTATCGTAATAGCACACATATTGCAAATAATAGTACATATATGTGCAGATAATTTGGACACATAACCAGGAGCTAAAATATCAATTGTTATCAATATTATTATTTTAAGATCGGTTATTGTTTTCCAGGAAACACTTTGCAATTAACTTTTACTCTCAAAAAAGTAAAGGATAGATGATTATGCCTCATGAGTATGTATATGCTCCATTATATAAGAAGAAAAATCTAATAGCTGATACTCAGAAGAATAGATTTAACTTCTGTAGTTGATTCGATATATGTCTGTGAAAATAGAATATGAAAATACCATGTTGATGCTTTAGGTGAACGCAAAAATATTTCTGAGATTTTGGGTAATAATTGTTAGAAAATGCATCAATCAATGCTTGTTATTGAAAAAAAATGGTTTGAATCAGGGTATTTAATTGATGTGAGTGATCCTATTTCCCTGAGAAAGTGTTGTGCAAAAGAGTAAAATTTTTATTTTGATTTCTCAATCATACTATTGAAGTCGAAGAGTATAGTATTCTTTGACCTGACAGGATTATGCTGTGAACATAATTGTAAGCACTAGACTGTAGTGATTTCAATTTTTTAGTACTTTATATGCTTCTGGACATAACAATGAGCAATAATATGTTGAAGTAGAAAGTGTCTACGTATAAAATTTGCTTTTGGGGGACTGAATTCAAAAAAAGTGTTTAATGGTATATTTTAAAAAGTAAAGATTAATGGATTTAACTCCTTTATAGCAAAGTATTGGACAGAAAATTAGGTATGTTGAAAACATTTAGGAAAAGAAATAGAATCACTAAGAAGTATTTACAGTAGCAAGAATGGCAAACAAGGTTCATTTTTATTTTTGAAGAGATAGATTGGCAGCTTATTGGAATGCTAAAGAAATAAATTATCAATGTCAGCATGGCTTTTGACAGCTTTTGTTATATTTCAGGGAACAGAATAGATAAATAGGTTCTAGGTATTAGGTCTGAGAGGATCCAGCTATACTTCAGGGGAGTCATTGTGTTACATGGTAACAGGCAGGTTTTGGAGTGAGAAGATTTCAGCTGGAATTCCAGCTCTGATAGCATCTAAGAATCTTGATGAAATCATTCACATTTTCCATTTATGTCTCTATGTTAAAGAGTTGTTATAAGAGTTAAAGATCGTATAGGTGTGGTTCCTAAAATAATTGTTAAGTGATTAAATATGGTAGTGTGTGAATATTGTCTTAGAAAGAGTTTTCTGGTATTGTGGTGTGGGTATTTATTTGCCCTTGGTCTATTTTTATCATTGACTCTGATGTAAACATATAGGTTATGTTTATCAAATTTGCACTCAATTCAAGGCTGAATTGAAAGCTCATGTATTGACTGACATAATCAAAGTTTAGAAAATCTTGACTGATGGAAACAACATTGCTCAAGTCATCAGCATGAGATAAAGCCCTCCCCTCAATAAAAGAAACCAACTAAAAGAACCAAGGACGAAAGAGTCATGATTTGACAACATCTCATCTTAAAGAATTAGGAACTCAGTTGATTGTAAGTGGACTATGAGTCATCCTGTGATGAGAATGCCAAGAAAAGCTAATGGAATCTTGGGCATCGTTAATAGAAGTATACTGTACAGAGCCATGGAATTAATTCCCACAGTTCTCTGCACTGATCAGAGCAACTGGTAGATAATGCAATGTTCTGGACATTATACTTCAAGAGATGTAAAATTAGAAGAGAAAAAAGAAGTATCTGGAAATGTTGGTAAAGTTAAGTGTTATAGTCACCTGCAAGTGTTTCAAAAGCTTTTACATGGAAAAAGAAATAAACTTCTTCTTTTAAACTTTATCTGCTAAAATGTAGGATTAATGGAAGTTATATAAGCAGGTAAATTTGGATTTTCTGTAATTAAGAAACTTCTTTCTAACTGAACTGTTAAAAATGGAATGCTTTTCCTTATGAGGTGGTAAATCCCTTGCCAATGTAAGTGTTGAAGCAGATGCTGAATGATTTCCTGTTAGAACTGGATGAGAGTCTCCCTCGTTCCACAAACAAGTACTGAGTGCATGCTAGGTACTAGGGTTACAAAGATGATAAAGAGAGACTAGTGAATGGTACAGATTTTAAAATGGCAATATGTGCCAGGAGGCATTGAAGGAGAACCTAACCCCACCTCCTGTGAAGACTTCTAATTATCCTGTAAATGTGAAATCCCATAATAAAGTTTAACAGATAAAAATAAAATGAAGTGGGATGCCTGGGTGGCTCAGCCGGTTAAGCATCTGCCTTTGGCTCAGGTCACAATCACAGGATCCCGGGATTGAGTTCTGCATCAGGCTCCTTGCTCAGCCGAGAGCCTGCTTCTCCCTCTGCCTGCTCTGCCTGCTGCTCCCCCTGCTTTGTGTTCTCTCTCTGGCAAATAATTAAATAAAATCTTTAAAATAAAATGAAGAAATTAAACCCTTGATATCAAAATATTTAGTTTGATTTAACTTTCGACTTTAGATAGCATTTATTCTGAGAAGAATGGTGCATTTTCTTTGTATTTGTATTCTTTGCTTTTCTTGTTGCAATTAGTAGTATTAGAGTTACATGTTGGGCTTTTCTATGATTTTAGACAGTCCCGTTGCTTATGAAATATTCATCTGAATATTTGAGAAAACTGTATTATATTAAAACAGTACTTTCAAAGAGCTTTCTGCAGTGGTAGAAGTGTTCTGTATCTGTGCTAACCTATACAGTAGACACATGGTTCTTGAGCAGTTTAAATGTGGGTAGTGTGATTAAGGACACTAGTGTGATTAATTTTTCAATTTTATTTAATTTTTATTAGCTTAAATTTAAATAGCCACATGTTACTAGTAGCAACTATATTGGACCATGCTGCTTTAAATAACTGGATTAATTTGATATCAGTAAAAAAAAAATAGCACCTGTCAATAAGTATACATATATAGAACTAGAGGAGTTATTTTTTTTAACATTATGAAGATTTAAATCCATGTTTCTATTTGAAGTGATGCTTTTCCTCTAATATAACTTGGAATCTGTCTTATGTTTGACAAAATTTTGTATACTTGAATCCTTAAACCTTACTTTTCTAAAGTCATATCAGAAGCTATCTTGGGGGGCGCCTGGGTGGCTCAGTGGGTTAAGCCGCTGCCTTCGGCTCGGGTCATGATCTCAGGGTCTTGGGATCGAGTCCCTCAACGGGCTCTCTGCTCAGCAGGGAGCCTGCTTCCCTCTCTCTCTCTCTGCCTGCCTCTCCATCTACTTGTGATTTCTCTCTGTCAAATAAATAAATAAAATCTTTTTTCTAGTTTTCTTCTCTTTTCCACATTCTGGTTTTCATTTTCTTAGCTCCTCACCATAGAGTTCATTTCTGAACATTCATTCCATTGAAGGCACCGCTGCCTCTGTGAATGCTGGCATGCCCTCACGACACTGTAGCAAAAGGTTTAGGGCACTGAAATTACTGTGAATAGTTTTTACCTCACTATGAGGTCAGCTTAAAAAAACTGTCATTTAAAAATCATAGAGTCGGGACGCCTGGGTGGCTCAGTTGGCCTTCGGCTCAGGTCATGATCCCAGCATCCTGGGATCGAGTCCCACATCGGGCTCCTTGCTCGGCAGGGAGCCTGCTTCTCCCTCTGTCTCTGCCTGCCATTCTGTCTGCCTGTGCTGCTCTCTCTCCCTCTCTCTCTCTGACAAATAAATAAAATCTTTAAAAAAAAATCATAGAGTCATAGAAATTTAGAGCAAACCTGAATTTAAGAAATATTTGAATCTATCTAGAGTTTTTTTTTAAATTTTTTTTATTTACATATAATGTATTATTAACCCCAGGGGTACAGGTCTGTGAATCGCCAGGTTTAAACACTTGACAGCACTCACCATAGCACATACCCTCCCCAACGTCCATAACCCCACCACCCACTCCTTACCCACCTCCCCCTGGCAACCTTCAGTTTGTTTTGTGAGATTAAGAGTTTCTTATGGTTTGTCTCCCTCCCCAATCTCATCTTGTTTCATTTATTCTCTTCCTACTCCCCAAAAAGTTGCATCTCTACTTCCTCATATCAGGGAGATCATATGATAGTTGTTTTTCTCCGATTGACTTTTTTCGCTAAGCATAATACCCTCTAGTTCTATCCATGTTGTCACAAATGCAAGATTTCATTTCTTTAGATGGCTGCATAGTATTCTATTGTATATATATACCACCTCTTCTTTATCCATTCATCTGTTGATGGACATCTAGGTTCTTTCCATAATTTGACTATTGTAGACATTGCTGCTATAAACATTCAGGTGCACGTGCCCCTTCAGATCACTACATTTGTATCTTTAGGGTAAATACCCAGTAGTGCAACAGGTGGGTCGTATGGTAGCTCTATTTTCAACTTTTTGAGGAACCTCCATGCTGTTTTCCAGAGTGGTTGTACCAACTTGCATTCCCACCAACAGTGTAGGAGGGTTCCCCTTTCTCCGAATCTTCACCAGCATCTGTCATTTCCTGACTTGTTAATTTTAGCCCTTCTGACTGATATGAGGATGGTATCTCATTGTGGTTTTGATTTGTATTTCCCTAATGCCGAGTGATGTGGAACACTTTTTCATGTGTCTGTTGGCTATCTGGATGTCTTCTTTGCAGAAATGTCTGTTCATGTCCTCTGCCCTATTTCTCAATTGGATTATTTGTTCTTTGGGTGTTGGGTTTGATATGTTCTTTATAGATTTTGGATACTAGCCCTTTATCTGATATGTTGTTTTAAGACTAAATTGCTTTTATTCTCACTTTATTCTAAGAAAGATATCTTAGTATTTCCTAACAAATGATTCTATTTTCCTAAGAAAACCATCATTATTAACAGTTCTCATGAGTATATATAATTATAACCACCATAGAGATTAACATGCTGAACTATATAGCCCGATAAGACTAGTTATTTAGGACCCTGTTTTACGACCTATATATAGGCATATATATATATACTGAGCCACCCAGGACATGATCTGATATGAATTTAACTAAAGTATAGCAGTTTTCTAGGTTCACATTGAGGGGAAGATAATATCTTAAATTTCCTATATACCCTCTGGCCCCATACATGCCTCCCCCCATTATCAACATTCCTCACCAGAGTGATACATTTGTTATAGTTGGTGGATACACCTGACACATCATGATCACCCAAGTCCATCTTCTGCATTAGGGTTCACTCTTGGTGTATAGTTATTCCTTAAAACAATCATTATTAACAGTTCTCATGAGTATATATAATTATAACCACCATAGAGATTAACATGCTGAACTATATATACCTATAAGTATAGTTATTTAGTTATAAAGTTTTATATATATATATCAGGACATGATCTGTATGAATTTAACAAAGTATAGCAGTTCTAGGTTCACATTGAGGGGAAGATAAAGAAATTTCCTATATACCCTCTGGCCCCATACATGCCTCCCCCATTATCAACATTCCTCACCAGAGTGATACATTTGTTACAGTTGGTGGATACACTGACACATCATGATCACCCAAAGTCCATCTTCTGCATTAGGGTTCACTCTTGGTGTATATTCTATGAGTTTGGACAAATACATAATGACATGTGTCCACTATTATAGTATTATGCAGAGTATTTTTCTTGCCCTAAAAATTCTCTGTGGTTTGCCTTTTCATCTCTCCCAACCCCCAGTCCCTGGCAACTACTGCTCTTGATACTGTGTCCCATAGTTTTGCCTTTTACAGAAAATCCTATAGTTGGAAGCTTTCAGTATGTATCCTTTTCAGATGGGTTTCTTTACTCAGTAATATGCATTTAAGTTTCCTTAATGTCTTTTCATGGCTTAATAGGTCATTTATTTTTAGTACTGAATACTATTTTGGGGTCTGGAAGTACCACAGTTTATTTATCAATTCCCCTAGTGAAGGATATATTGGTGGCTTCCAAGTTTTGGCAATTTAAAGTAAAGCTGCCATAAACATGTATGTGGAGGTTTTGTATGGACCTAAGTCTTCAACTCCCTTGGGCAAATACAAAGGAGCACAATTGCTAGATTGCATTAATGTGTTTGGCTTTGTAAGAAACTACCAAACTGCATTCCAGAATGGCTGTACCATCTCTCATTCCCACCAACAATGACTGAGAGTTTCTCTTGCTCCAACTCCTCACCAGCATTTGGTGTTGTCAGTGTCCTAGCTTTTGGTCATTCTAATAGATGTGCTATAATATTTTGTTTTAATTCTATTTTTTTTTTATTTTTTTTAAGATTTTTTTTTTAAATTTATTTATTTGACAGAGAGAGAGATCACAAATACGTAGAGAGACAGACAGAGAGAGAGATGAGGAGAAGCAGGCTCCCTGCTGAGTAGAGAGCCCAATGCGGGACTCGATCCCAGGCCCCTGGGATCATGACTTGAGCCGAAGGCAGAGGCTTAACCCACTGAGCCACCCAGGCGCCCTGATTCTATTTTATTTTTATAAAAATGTTTTTATGTTATCTCATTTAATACTTGAAATAAGTTAAACAGTGAGTGAGGTAGGCGAAACAATCATTGCTAGCCTTATTTGCTAAATGAGAGATCCAAAACTCAGATATAAGGGACTTGCCCAAGAGTTTTTGTGTGAGTTACAGAGATGGGAAAAGAATCAGACCTTTTCTTGCTTAATGCCCCTAATCCTTATGGCAAGAAATAAGAAATATTGTGTGCATATATAGTAAATATTTTTAAAATATGGCATATAGTTTAGCTATTTTCTTGTCATGGCATAAATTAGTCATGAGAACATTTTAAAAAGGATTTAGGTGACCTAAATTTAATTCTCAAAAGTCTAAATAGTATTTGACCTCAAATTTTTAGATTCCCCTCCTTAATTTATAATTTGACATTGACTTGTATATTTTGAAGAAATTTATCTTAATTTTTTATGTAAGAATGTATATATTTATTTTTACATATGTTATCTTCTCTTTACTAGAGCAACTACAGCTAACATTAAAAATAATCAGAGATTATTCTATTAATATGGTAATAGTGTTATCACCGTCTCCATGTTATTAGGGCATAATGAGTTGCTGTGATTAAAAATAATCATTCATTCATAAGCATTGCAATAAATAAATTATGAAACCTACTGCAATTGATTAATGATAAATTTCTGATCTAAGGTGTGATGGCCCTGAGTGGAAAAAAAAGTAGAACAATTTAATATAAATAGGAAAAATCAAGATTTGTAAAAGGTCACGATTGGAATGTTTGAGCAGGTTGCTTTTTGGAGATACATGGAGGAGGCTGCAGTAGCTTAATGCGTGTAATCTGGAAGGCTTCCTAAGCATATGGAGTGGTGAGAAAAAGTGGCACAGAAATGCTAGTGACGAAAGATGAAAATTGGATAAATCAAGGGAAAAGGCTGGGGGAAGGGAAATGTCTGAGGGAAGATGAGAGCAGATGCAGAGATGGTCAGTTTATTTTTTGACATCATAAGTTTATTTTGAGTGTGCTCTTTAAAAGAATAAACTACTAGAATAATTCAGTGATAGGCTACACTGGTTGGAATGATTACAGGAGGTTATACATGATAGCAGTTTCTAGTTGCAGCATATTGATTAAAAAAGAATTTAAAATTAAGAATATCCAGTAATGGGTGAACTACAGTTTTTAAGTTTATGCTTTGCATAACATCAAACTGACTTGGCTTTATGGTGTGTATTTCCCTTTGGAATATAAGGGCATTAACAAGGTATGAAGATTTTAAATGGTTTATTTTTCCTTTAATTCTAAAAAGAAATTAACATTTTTTGGTCCAAAATGTGCAGAATTTTATTGGCATGTTTTCATTATTGAATGTGTTATCACTAATAGATGAAAAATACATATTTAATAGTTTTGGATTTTTATTTGATGATATTTAGGCAGAAGCAAGGTGTTTAGTTCTGTAATGCCCTTGATTTTACATATGTCCCAGATCTCTCACTCAAAAAAATGATGATGTTAATTAACCTTGAACATACACTTTTACTTCAAAAGGATATTTATATGTAGATGCTTTTTCCAGATAATTGAAGGAATATTTTTAGAATGTACATTTTGTCTGTCATTCTGAAACCGGAAGGAAATTTTGCCAAGAAAGGACTTGAGATTAAAAGGAAAAATTTCTTAATTGAAGGTCTGTTAGAATCCTGAACAATTTTTGTTTTTTGTATTTTTTCCCAAGAAGTCATCCCATTCTAGTAGAGTGAGCCATAGAAAACATACAATAGGTCCATGTTGCCTTAAAGCAATCATTTTAAGTCAAAGAGTTGACATACATAATTTATTTGACAGTGGCCTCCTATGCCAAAGCTAAGGACTGCACTTGCTCCACCTCAGAAGGATACAGTTTATTTGCTGTTCACTGCTAAAGTATGCAATCACCACAGTCCCTTTCCTTTATAGTTTTGGTGTTTACTAATGTCATTAGATTCTTTTTTCTGTCTTTATCTGGTACGTCTAACCTTGTCTCAGAAGTCAAATATATAACCATAATGAGAAGTAGTCCATTTAGGCCTAACCCTTAAATACAACTGATAGTATTGAGTTCTCCAGAAAGTTATACAAAATTAGATTTCACTGCGTGTCTGTTTAGAACTTCCCCTACTGCCAATAGAGATATCCATATTACCATTGGTTTTGTGAATATAAGCAGTAACTGAGTTTTGGCTATTTATTCATTTCACACCATTATAAAACTCACAAATTATCAACCTAAGAAATAATGTATTATTGTTTTTATTATTAAATCTATAAATTATTTTTTAAAAGATTATTTATTTATTTATTTGACAGACAGAGATCACAAGTAGGCAGAGAAGCAGGCAGAGAGAGAGGAAGGGAAGCAGGCTCCCCACTGAGCAGAGAGCCCGATGCGGGGCTCGATCCCAGGACCCTGGGATCATGACCTGAGCCGAAGGCAGAGGCTTAACCCACTGAGCCACCCAGGCGCCCCAAACTATTCATAGTATTACTAGTAGTTTCAAAATTTATATCACTACAATTTTAACGTGTTACTTAATAGATAGTATGACATGAACTTTCTCTAATGTCTAACATGTTATACTTGTTACCAAAAAAAAAAAAAAATGTTGCCTTATTAGAAATTATTACCATGTACAAGATTAGAAACATACAGGATCCTTTTGCTTTTAGATTGGTAAAATGAATCCATTAGTCCATTGCATATTGGCTCCTTACATTGTGTTTTGTATTGATTCCTCAAAAAAAGAATAATAAACAGTTTTTGGAGCCCTTTTCACATGTTTGAGATGTTATCCCCCTCACTCTAAAGGTGTAAAAAAAGTGAAGACCTTTGACCAAACAAATATGCATGGGGATTTGTAAGATTAATTTTTTTTTTTTTTAAATATTTTTATTTATTTGACATCTCCATCACGAGTAGATGGAAGGTAGGGGGGAATAGAGAAAAAAGGTGCTCAGCAGATACCAGTCACTCTGAAAACAAAGCTTTTTCATGACCTGAGCCGAATTCACTTAGCACTGGGGCCACCCAGGCGCCCGAGTCAGTAGTGAATTTTTAAACCTTACTTGGATTCGTCCTGGGTTTAAAGTGATCTACAAAATATTCAATTATGAAAATACTAAACCAAATAGAAAATATAAAATGCTGGAGATAAAAGATTGTATTTAAAAACCAAACTGAAAACCCAAAACTGTATGGCCAGTCTTTAACAAAGCAGGACAAAGAATGGGAATAGGACAAAGAATGACTCTTCAACAAATGGTGTTGGGAAAACTGGATAGCAACATGCAAAATGATGAAACTGGATTACTTTCTTACATCACACGTTAAAAAAATTAAAATTAAAGACCTAAATATGAGAACTGAAACCATAAAAATTCTAGAAGGGAACACAGACAGTAACCTCTTTGACATTGGCCATGCAACTTCTCTCTAGAAATGTCTCCTGAGGCAAGGGAAACAAAAGCAAAAGCAAACTCTTGGGACTTCATCAAAATAAACAGCTTCTGCACAATAAAGGAAACAGTCAATAATAAAACTAAATGGCAACCTATGGAATTGGAGAAGATATTTGCAAGTAACCTATTTGATAAAGGGTTAGTATCCAAATATATAAAAAACTTATAAAACCCTCAAGTTAAATAAACCAATTAAAAAACAGGCAGAAGACATGAATAGACATTTTTTCTGAAGAAGACATCAGGTGGCCAACAGACACATGAAAAGATGCTCAATATCACTGATCATCAAGGTAATGCAAATCAAAACTATAATGTGATACCACCTCACACCTGTCAGAATGGCACAAGAAACAGCAGGGGTTGGCAAGGATGGGGAGAAAAGGAAACCCTCTTGCCCTGTTCATGGGGTGCAGCCACTCTGGAGTGCAAAACAATGTGGAGATTCCTCAAAAATTAAAAATAGAAATATGCTATGATTGCAATTGCATTACTGGGTATTTATCCAAAGAATACAAAAATATTAATTTGAAGGGATACATGCGTACTGATGTTTAGAGCAGCATTATCTACAATAGCCAAATTATGGAAACAGCCTAAGTGTCCATTGACTGATAAATTGGATAGAAGGGGTGTGTGTGTGTGTGTGTGTAATAGGTATTCAGCCATAAAAAAGAATAAAAGAATGAAATGTTGCCATTTGCAGTGACATGGATGGGGCTTGAGAATATTATGCTAAGCAAAATATGTCAGTTAGATAAAGGCAAATGCCATATGATTTCACTCATATGTGGAATTTAAGAAATGAAACAAAGGAGCAAAGGGAAATAAAAAGAGGGAGGCAAACCAGGAAACGGACTTAACTATAGGGAACAAACTGATGGTTACCAGAAGGGAGGTGAGGGGAGGGATGGGTTAAATAAGTGATGGGGATTAAGGAGTACATTTGTTGGGATGGGCACCAGGAATTGTATGGAAGTGTTGAGTCTCTGTATAGTATACCTGAAACTAATAGTACATTGTGTGTTTACTAACTGAAATTTAAACAAAAACTTAAAAAAAAAAAAAAACCCATAAGCCCACAAGGTATAAGGTGGGAATTCATATGGCATTTTACTCTTCTGGAATTGAGTCTCTTCCTAGCATAATAATCCAAGGTTTGATTTTTGCTGTAAGTTTTCATTGATACGTATAAAAGAAAAACACCTGCTTATAATCAATGAAATTTTCTTGGTAGTATCTGTGGCATTTTAGAAACTGTTCTGACTCATATCTAGTTTTGCAGATTTCCTTGAATACTTAAAGACAACTACTTATGAAACCCTCTCTACTTTTTTTTCTTTAAAGATTTTATTTATTTATTTTAGAGAGACATAACAAGCATGGGGAGCAGCAGTGGGAGGGAGAGAAGCAGGCTCCTGGCCTAGCAGGAGAGCCTGATGTGGGGCTTGATCTCAGGACTCTGGGATCATGACCTGAGCCAAAGGTAGATACTTAACTGAATGAGCCACCCAGGGACCCCAATGCTTCTCTAATCTAGGAGAGTGATCATGTCTTCAGAACATTGAAACTCGAGGTAAGTCTATCACCAAACTATATTCATGAAAGATCTTTCTTATTATCCCTCTCTCCAATGAATCAGTTTTATGTAATGCATTATTAAGTAATTACTTGCCTTACAATTTTTATTAATGAAAGACATCTATAATTTATAATTAAAGCTTTTGGTCAACATAAGCAATCTAATGCTAATTTTCTCAATTGATTCAATTGATTCCTTTCTATCCAAATAAAAATACTTGATGTTTTAGGCCATGCAGACTTATACTGGATGAACATTTAAATTATATTAATTTGGGGTGCCTAGGTGGCTCAGTTGGTTAAGTGTCCCAGGGTCCTGGGATCAAGTCCTTCACTGGGTACTCTGCTTGGCGGGGAATCTGCTTCTTCCCCTTTCTCTGCCACTCCCCCTCCACTTGTGCTCTGTCTCTTGCTTTCTCTCTCTCAAAAAAATAAATCACTCTTCTAAAATTAATAAATTGTATTAACTTAATTTAAATATTTCTTAAATTTATGAAATATAAGATACAGTGCAGAGGATCATAGGGGAAGGAAGGAAAAACTAAATGGGAAGTCATCAGAGAGGGAGAAAAACCATGAGAGACTCTTAAGTATAGGAAACAAACTGAGGGATGCTGGAGGGGAGGTAGGTGCGAGAATGGGGTAACTGGGTGATGGGCATTAAGGAGGGCACGTGAGGTGATGAGCACTGGGTGTTATATGCACCTGATGACTCATTGAACAACACCGCTGAAACTAGTGATGTACTATGTGTTGGCTAATTTAAATTTAAAAAAATGAAAAAAAAATTCTTAAATCTGAAAAGAACATAGACATCTATTACTCCTTTTGAGAACTTCTTAACAATTCCATTTATTTTGTCAGTTTACTTAACCTATTTAACATCAGGCAATGTGTCCATTGGGAACTGTGTTAAAACTAAAGTAACTTGTTTCTTGATCATTGTGCTCAATGATCTGGTGGACCTTATTTCAGGGATATAATCCCCATGTTACATAGATAAACAATGAACTCTGCTTGTTTTTATAACATCCTTTATAATATAATATGCCAATGGAGTATATGTTTTGTTCTGTTTTGGTTTGGGTTGGTTTCAGGAGTAGAATTTAGTGATTTCATCACTTATATATAATATCCAGTGCTCATCACAAGTGCTGTCCTTAATCGCCATCACCCATTTAGCTCTTCTGCCTCCCACTTCCATGCCAGCAACTCTCAGTTTGTTCTCTGTAGTTAAGAGTCTCTTCTGTGGTTTGCCTCCTTCCTTTTTTTTTTTTTTTCTTTCCCCTATGCTCATCTGTTTTGTTTCCTAAATGCCATATCTTAGTGAAATCATCTGGTATTTGTCTTTCTCTGATTGACTTATTTCTCTTAGCATAATACACTCTAACTGCATCCATGTTGACCAAGGGAGTGTTTGAACCCATGCTTTAAAATATATCACAGTGTTTCTTTTGCAGTTCTATTTTAAGTTTGTATGGTTGTTTAAAGAAAAATAGAAATGGTAAGGCTTTTTTTACTACAGTCATGTTAAAGTTGGTGTAAATCAGTTGAAGAAATAATAACTAGAAGATATAGAGTTGTTTTAAATACATATATGTGTATCTGATATATGTGTGTATGTGTATATATCAATTAATTTTCCACAGCTGCAATCTTTTAGACCTGACTAATAAATAAATTGCATTATGTTCTGCTTATCTTACCAACTGATAATCAATATAATTTAACCTTCCATAGAAACCAAGCCAGCCATGAATAAACATGTATGGTTTTTGAATAATTTGAAAAAATAACCAGCATTACTTTTAGAATTTTACAAGTTAATTGAACATTGTTATTAAGAGTTACATTACTGATCCTATTTTCTTTGGAAAATATTTTTTTCATTCTCTGTGGTGCATTAAAATTGTAATGAATGCTATTTTCTGTTTTCTTAACTGCCCAATTATAAGTTCTGTTAAAGTAATAATTGTAACATCCATAGCTAGAATATTAGAGCGTCTAATCTAATCATGTAAAATTCATGTAAAACCCAAGGAAATAAATAATAATGTGAGAGTGACCTTCATTATTTCTTGGGCAAAATTTAATTAACAAGAGATTGTCTCCTTCCATGAACCTACTGTGGCCCTTTGAAATTTTTTGGAGTGATTGAATTCCTATCATAAATTCTTTACAGGACTTTCAAAATTACTGGAGGAAAGTAAATAGATAAACTAAATCTAGATTTTAACTTTGATGATAGTCAAGAAAGCACTCTGATTCACATGGGGTCTGATGATGTGGCATTGGTTGGAAATATTTAGTTATATGTTACTTTTAAAAATTAAAACCGTTCCTTTTGTTGTTATTTTCTTTTAAATTGCCTCTGTAAGATGTTTATAGAACACTGACACCTAATTTTGGCTGATGACCAAAAACTGTTTGTAATTAAATATATTTTTAAGTGAACACTAGGTCATCAGAGGTGTTTTGATTTCAGTTCGGTTACAAAAGTATGAGGACTGATCTTTATTGGCTGTAAGTCAATTCACAAACAAAACTTTCAGGTAATTTTCTGGGACTTTTTGCTTTAGGTTTTTTAGTGTCAAAATCATTCCCTAGTAGGTACTCTCATATGTTAGATGCTGTTTCAGAATACTGAGTCACTTGGGGAATGAAATAAAGGTCCTCAGTAAGTTAAATGGGTTCAGAATCTATGGAAAAGTTTTGACATAAAGTCTCAAGCACTCCAGAAAGTCTGTTGATTTCTGTTTCATTGATTGAGATATGAAGCTCTTAAGCCAAAAGAATATCTTTTTTAACTTAATTTCTTTTTTCTTTTTAAGATTTAATTATTTACTTGTCAGAGAGAGAGAGAGAGCGCGAGCACAAGCAGGGGGAATGGCAGGCATAGGGAGAGAGTGAAGCAGGCTCCCCGCTGAGCAGGGAGCCTGACCCAGTACTGAACAGGGACTGGGATTCTGACCTGAGCCTGAGGCAGATGTTTAACTGATGGAGCACCCAGGCATCCCTTATTTAAGTGCTTTCTTTTCTTTCCTTTTCTTTCTTTCTTTCTTTTTTTTTTTAAAGATTTTATTTATTTGTTAGAGAGAGAGTGATTGAGCACAGGCAACAGAGTGGCAGGCAGAAGCAGAGGGAGAAGCCGGCTCCCCGCTGAGCAAGGAGCCCGATGTGGGACTGGATCCCAGGACGCTGGAATCATGGCCTGAGCTGAAGGCAGCTGCTTAACCAACTGAGCTTACTTTCTTAATTGATATTTTTGTATGAATGGCTTACAGTTGCCCAAATGCATGACATTGTCTTTCTTATTAAGAGAATGCCTTTGTTATAGCTTATGACTGATAAATACCTTACAGAAAAGAGTGATACAGGATGTTAGTTTTTATTTATTTTTTAATTTAAAATCAGGACACCGGGTTGGCTCAGTCAGTTAAGTGGCTGCCTTCAGCTCAAGTCATGATCTCAGGCTCCTGGGATCGAGCCCTGCATCCAGCTCCCTGCTTAGCTGGGAGTCTGCTTCTCCCTCTGCCCCTTCCCCTGCTCGTGCTGTCTCTGTTTCTCTCTCTAAAATAAATAAATAAAATATTTCAAATAAAATTTTAAAATAAGATGTATTTCAAGGCACCTGCTCTAGTCTTAAGATTTTCAGAAGCTCTACGTGCCAGCTCTTTTGTGTGCTCCATGTTATATGAAGAATACTATATTCAAACAGATGTGTTTTTTTTTATCATGTCCTTTAAAAAATATCATTTAAGTATTTCCTGAATTTTTAATTTAAGGATGTGAATCTGTTATTTAAAACTATGTTAACCCACATACACTCTCACTTTAAAGTAGGTAGTAACTTGCCACAAATTGGAATATTTGTTATTGATCATTTAATTCAGGTCCTAAAAGTGAAGGAAAAGACCAAGGTTGAGTTTAGGATAGAAAGAACAGCAAGTTTTCAAAGAAAAACGAGTCAGAAAATAGGATGGGAAATTTGAATGTTTTCATTCCTGAGAAAAATGTCTAAGTATAAAACACAGCATGATGAATCTCTGTAGAGAGAACCACCTACTCGCTTTCGTGAGTACTCCTCTAAGTGACACTTCAATGGAAATGGGGGGTCGCCTATTTATGTTTAACTTAGCTTAAAAACAGCGGTAAAGCTGTGCGCCTAAGATAGAAATTCTCTCAAGATCTAGTTCATTTCATGAAAAAATAAAAGAACAAAAACTTAAAAAAAATACATCAATGAATAGAATGTCTTCGTTGCACGTGTAAGGGGAAAGATGGAGAGGTGGTTTTGTTTGTTTGTTTTGGTAATGTGATATATGAGAAAACAAATGTGGGTCCTTAAATATGAACTGCTATATAGTGCACATTTATAAAATTGAAGTCATTTAAGTCCATGTTACTGACTCATCATCTTTCTCTGTCTACAAACTTATACAGTTGAAGGCATGCCATGAAGAACATGGAAAATTAACCCTCCTGCTATATCAGTGCTGTTTCCTGATGGCACTTCTTTCTTCCATTGATCTTATTTGCAAGCAGTGAAATTAGTCTAGAATTTCTTGTCTTTATCCAAACTACTTCATAAATCCATCATTCTAAATACTCCAGTTTTAATATTCCACCTCCAGGATTTTCTTTGCATCATTAGCTTCATTTCAGCCGGTTGCTTTTGCAACTATACCATCCCTCCTCATCATCTTCAGTTGTCGTGTTTTCAAGGATTTCATTTCTTCTGTCTTAATACGGGGGAGGTCTCTTAAAGATGAATACATCTTCATGTATGATTCTTCCTCTTCTAATCATCAATCATCTTTCTCCTTGTTTTGGGGAAATGAAATTCTCTTTGGATGATATGTAACATACTTCCCTATCTTATTCTTACAAATCTTATAATATTCCATCATCAAATGTGTAATAACTCCTTTCAATCTTATAAGTAACTCTCTTTCATTTTACTTTGTCATTTTCATTTACTTTTTTTTTTAGTCAGCTCCCCCTGCCATAAGTAATACCATAGACAGTGTTCTCCAAACAGATATTAATTTTCTCACATTTCCAAAGAATGAAAGTCTAAGATCAGGGCACCAGTATAGTGCGGTTCTGGTAGGAGCTCTCCCCCTGTCTTGCAGATTGCTTCCTTGTTGCTAAGTCCTCACAGGGCAGGAAGAAAAGACACCAAGCTCTTTGGTGTCTCTTTCTTTATAGAAGGCACTCATCCTATCATGAGGGCCTCACCTTCCTAACTTCATTTAAACCTAAGCATCTTCCAAAGACCCCATCTCCACAAACCATCACACTGGGGGGTTAGGGCTTCAACATACAAATTTGGGGGAGACACAGTTCACTTCATAGATACTTTTCTGAAGTATTTAACATCTCTGACTGATCTTTCTTTAGGAGAGGATCGGTTTATACTTCATGACATCCCACTGATGCATCTTAATTTGCCTTTCTCTATAAAAAACTTCAGTTAAGTCATAGATAGCTAATAGGCATCACATTTGCAGATTATGTGAAACTTGGAGGTGTAGTACTTGGTTACAAGGCTATCTTGTTAAGATGGATAAAAGGTAAGGGTGAAAATAGAGTTCAGTGTAGCTGTGGTATGGGTATGGTTGGAGGATTATGAGGCTTATCAGCACATGTCAGAAAGATGTTGGGATTTTAGTTGCTGGAAGTCTGAATATTAGTCAATAGTGTGATGTGACTGCCAAAGTGCAAATGCAATTTTAAGCTACTTTAGTCAGCATACAGCTTCCAAAATAAGGGAGATAAAAAACCTCACTCTATGCTCTATCTAACTACAAAGAACTGTTACATTAAATTCTGGGTGCGACATACTCAGTGATTTATTAGGGTGAGTCAAAATCATGAGTTATGAGTATCCCCCTATGGAAATAGAAGATTCAGTCTAAAAAGACAGCAACTTGGAAGGCAAGGTTTCAAATTCCTCATAAACTGGAACATTTATAATGCTACCCCAAATAAAAATAATCCTTGTTTTTCCGGAAAACAAACAATGACCAATTTGAATGAATAAACATGTAGGGATATAAGAAATAGTCAGATCTCTACTCTAACATTTAAATTACAGCTGTTATAACACATCATCTGCTTTCAAGTTACTAGAGAGATGGTACTTTCTAAGGGTGATGTTCTCACAAGAAATTTCTTATTTCAAATGGTAATCAACCACAGATCCCTTTGTTCCTTTAGTCAGCAAATGCATTTTGAGCACATCCTTGCCTTCAGGCACTGTGGTAGGTAATGGGGATGACTCAGTGAGCAAGAGTAACAAAGCCTAGCCCTTGGATTCTTAGATTTGCATAACAAGAAAATCAGTTTTCATTCATCACTTTGGTTTCTTTACCTCATTGCCACACCTGCTGTATTTTGTCCCTTGAATTTTTTTTTTTATTAGTTTCAGAGGTAGAATTTAGCAATTCGTTGGTTGCACCCAATGCTCATTAAATCATGTGCCCTCCTTAAGGCCCATCACCCAGTCATCCCTTCCACCTACCTACCTCTCCTCCAGCAGCCCTGTTTGTTTCCTAGACCTCTGTAAGCATCCAAAATGGAGACTGATTCATATTCTCTGAGCTGATGTGCCTTCCTCAAACAGGGCTCTTAACATGAAAGAATCCTAAAAATGTTCAGCATAGTGCAGCACCTTTTGTTTTGAGGGAGAGTTTTTGGAAAAAGATCACCTTACATTCAAGCATGGATGGTCTTTGATGAACCTTAAAAAAGAGATACTGCAATCTTTCTGGCTCCAAAAGGACCAATGTTTGGGGGCAAATTTCAGCTAATTTTATTTATTTGAATAATATTCCAATAACTACTCTTAAATCTTCCAAAAATGGAAATAACTCCTTAGGAGAGCAAGTTTACTATCACTGGAAATCCTAATGTAGAGCTGGGTAACCAGTTTCCTTATTACCTCCCTCCTCTTTCTCCAAATTCTACTAGTGAGTCTTTCATTCCTTCTGAATTCTGATTTGTTGTATAATTTAATCAGATCTTCTTAGTTGATGACATGCTCTTGAGCAAGGAAGTGTAGGTAGCATTCTGAGTTGCGATGTCAGATATTTGATTGAAGGGAGAGAAAGGTTGGGGGAGGGTGCCTGGTATAATTGTCCTTGGTCGGTGAGACAGAGAGAGGATGTTGTTGGGATGTTACACTTTGTTCTAGAGCACAGGCTGGATCCATGAGCTGTCCCTGCAGTGATGTACAGCAGAGGTTTCCACAAGGAGGCAGTGGGGAAGGGCCCAAGTTCCCTTTGTGGAAACACTCTAGCACCCTTGAAGCATTGTAGTGACATGCAAGTTAACGTTGCTCCTGCAACAACCCAGAAACTGCTCTTTCCATCAGCTTCAGCCCATTCAGTATTTAGGTTAAAACTTAGTATGAGTCAATGGAGTGAGTGCAGAGTAGTGGGTACAAAGTCATGGGCCTAAGTTTGAAGGTAATGCAGAGTGGCTTTGTACAAAGACTTAATCTTTCCAAATACCAGTTTTATGAATAAAATGGAGAAAATAGTTTCTGTCTTGCAAGGTCACTGTAAGATTATATATTCACATACATAATGATGTACACATATGATTATAGCATGTATCCTATAGAGGGAGACTCACAAGTGTCGTAAGGCTAGCAGCAGTTGGGGACATTTTTTAAAAAGTGGATAATTGTGTTTTTCAAGGTTTCAGTAGCTCCTGATACTTGGCAGATGCCACTGCCTGACCCCACTCCTCTCAACTGTTGGCCCAGAGGTTTCTTCACTTGCTATTGTGCCTTGACCAATTATGATAGAGTGTGAGGCATCCTGATCGCCATGTGTCCCTGAACTTCCAGTTGGTTTGCTGAACTGCAGACCTACTGTATTCAAGTTGGAAGCCAAAGGGAAACGGAAACTGAAGATCACTGTTATGCATTCCAGCATCTCTTCAGGAAAGCAAGTATGTTTTCCTTGGATTTTCTATGATTTGATTCCCTTATCCTTCATTTAGTATAGCGCCCCCAATAAATTCTGAACCTAAGGAAAAAATCCATATACTAGCTATAGTAGGTAGAATTACTCTGAAGAAAGCTATTTCAAACATATACTACACAACAGGTTTGTTGGCAAGAGGAGTGGAAATGAGGAGTCATGAGCATGTAACACTAGTGCCCCTCCCATTATTACTGGGTCAGGGTGGAGGATTGCCATGCGACAAGAAAAGAGCAGACAAAAAGGAAGGACAGAGGAGGCACTTGTGCAGTTAGAAATATTTTGTGTAATATTTTTGTAACAATAAGTCTGTACTCTAGATTATTTGCCAAGAAATTTTAGGAATAAGTATGTAAGTGTATGTATACAACATATATATTAAATTTGGCAGTGAGTAACCTTGTGGTTAAGAGATGTAACGGAAGGGGTACCTGGGTTCCTTGGTTGGTTAAGCTCTGACTCTTGGTTTTGGGAGGTCAAGCCCCAGGGCAGGCTCTGTGCTCAGTGTGGAGTCTGCTTCAGATTCTCTTTCCCTCTGCTTCTGCCTCTACCCCCACTCACACACACTCTCTCTCAAATAAATAATAAGATCTTTAAGAAAAAAAAGAGAGAGAGAGAGAGAGTGGAATGTTCAGTCACTGATTCAGCAATTATCTTTGAGCATGTACTATATTCCAGGCCTTGTAAACATTGGGGGAGCAAGGATGAGCAAATCCCATTAGGTCCATAACATGAAAGACATGAAAAGGTAAATAATTACAACTGTGGCATGTGGCTTCAATATTAGCATTTTTGAGTAACATTTTTTAAAAAATCATATTATCACCTATTGGTAATTACTCTTTACTAGCAGAACTTTGTAAGCTCTAATGCCGATTGAACATGTTTGTATATATATGTTCATGCATACCCGTTTTGGTTTTAGCTTTTCTTTTCTCAAAAATCAGAAATCTGATTATCTGTTTTGGTTGCTTCCTGCTTTCACACTGGGGAATGCCATGAGTAGTCAAGATAGAGGACAGGTTATAGCATATAATTAGTATCCCTTAAATCTGTGACTTTGCATTTCATACTTTACATTTCTTTGGCTTCACATTACTGTTTACCCCCTAGGGCAACGATTTCACTCTGTTATGAAAAGAATTTTATTTTGGATGAAACAAATGAGAAAAGGATATGATATAAGAGTAAGAAACACATTTCTAGAGCACCTTTGATATGCTAGGTACTTTCATGTACTTGGAACAAACTATTAACTTACAGTACTTTTTAAAACACATCTTTGGGGATGTAAAATAACACGGTAGTGGGAAATGTTAGCTTGAATAATTAGGACAATGTTGTAGATGCGAGAGGTTGAACATCCCTCAGTAAATATGGGGAAGCAGGATTTGTATCAATTAGTGCCCAAGGTGCCTTCCACAATCCACTGTGCTTTTGCTGGAGAAGCATTTGTACCCAAGAGTGTGCTATCAGGACCCTGCTATTTCTTGAAGGAGAAACTAGACTGTGCATAACCATGTGAGCTGTTCATCCATGGGTGTGTAGGTTTAGAAGATACAGTGAAATTGAGAGAAATGACTTGGAGTGTTACCAGACCAGTAAAACCGGTTTGCTTACCTGAGTACAGATGCTTCCCCCTACTTGAGTTAAAATCATCTCTAGTAACTGATGAAAGAACTAATTACAACCCACCCCATGTTTATTTTATAAGGAGAGGATTAACATACAAATTCACCTTCTCCTTTGAAATTTTCTGCAGGGATCAGATAGATCCCTGCAGTCACTTAGAAGATGGAGACTGTATCTCCATTTAAAAGGAGAATGAGGAAATTAAGGTTGTTATCAGGGAAGTGGAAACCCCAAACTCCCCTCTTTCTAACCAAATGCTATAGGAAGTTCAGTGAGGAAAAGCTAGATAGCACCATCAATTCTGTCTATTTTTTGTTGGGAGACCTAGTTTGGTATTTTGACATCTGTGTCCTTATGGATACTGACTCTGTTAGGAAGTGGAGGCACTGGGAGACCATTTTGCTCAGGCACACTCATCTTTACTTTCTTCCTTCTAGTTCACTCCCCCAGCATTTAAAATGACCCCCCAGGTTGCTTATGTGAAAACAGGGTCTTTGATTACAATTTCATTTGTGACTGCTGCTTATTTCTCAGTTGAAGTTACGAGTCCAATTATGTCAGCATTCACTCTTTCTGATGTGAAAGAAAACTCCCTGTGGCTGAGCGAAATATATTCCGTTTTTCTTATCCCCTGAGACACCTTTCAGTCCAGGCTGCTTTGGGAGACTTTCACTTGGATGTGTCCTTATATAGCCTCGCTTCACTTGTAATACCATTTGCTATCACCATGAGTAAATGGTATGTATTTCTGCTGCTGTGAAAAATCAAAATGGGGGAGGGGGATAAATTGATACTTAAAGCCAAATCCTTCATCATGATGAAGTATTTATTAATAATCTATTTATAATAGATTATTCTGGACTAGAGGCTTTGCAGAGTAAGTTAAGAGCTCATTGTACTATGCTCTAAGGCTTTACCAGTAACCAGCAAACAGGGCAGAATGAAAGACATTTTACCCAGTAAACACTGTGAAAGATAAATTAATGATAAAATTCAATATTTTTCTTGCTTACAAGCCAAGGGTTAAGTATATCTTATAGAAAATTCACATTCAACCAGCTATCCTTAGTAATGAGAAAAAATAAATACACAATGGGAAAACCTCTCCCATACCATATGACAGATGGATGGATAGATAGCTTGTGGAAGAAGAGCTGTTTGTGGCTAAGTAGACAGTTTTAAGCTCTTCACATGGTTTTAATCATTTAAAAAAGTCCACGTGATCACCTGTCTTGAATGTTTATTTTCCTTGTCAAGGTCCTGGCAGTGTGTGTAGATACTTACTAGTGAAGTTCTTCTGTGTATACATGTCTGTGGTCATCTGTTTTACATTTTTAAATTCTACCATTTAGTGTTATAAAACATTAAGATAATAACACTGTTTAACCAAATGTATACAATGACCTAATATACAAAGAGAAAGCAATAATTTTCCCAGAACAGAATCTGAAATTCTCATTTAAGTAATAACCCTAAGAGTAAAAAATATCGCAAATATCCTTTTTGTGAAAGTACTATGTTCCCCCACTGTAGATACTATACATCAGGTATCTCAAATTTATTTTTAAAAATCCTGCATGATATAGCATAATGATAATAATTATATAGATGAGGAAATTAACATTTTAAAGGTTTAGCAAAGTGCTAAAAATCTCATAGCCATTAAGTGACAAAATCTGGATTCAAACCTTCTTTCTGATTACACAACACTGCTCTAGGATGTCACAGAGATGCAGGAGAAAAAATGGCAAATTCTGAGGGAATTCTGTGTATTAAATTGGAACATTCACAACTATCTGAGTTATAGACAAATCTGATTTTCTTTAAATATAGTTATTTTTGTCACTATATACATCATCTAATTTAATATTTATAGAAATCCTATGCTGGGTATTATTATTTTGCTTTTCTTTTTGTTTTTCTTTAAGATTTTATTTATTTTGACAGAGAGAGAGATCACAAGTAGGCAGAGAGGCAGGCAGAGAGCAGGCTCCCCCTTGAGCAAAGAGCCCGATGTGGGGTTCAGTCCCAGGACCCTGAGATCATGACCTGAGCCAAAGGCAGAGGCTTAACCCACTGAGCCTTATTTTGGTTTTCATATCATAATCTTGTTTACCAAGATTAACTAAGTTTCCATAGTCATTTGAAAGTAGATAGAACCTAGGGCTAGATAGCAAGGTTCAGACATTTCTTCTAACCATGAGATTCTTTTGTTAAATATAAATTGTTCAGGGGTGCCTGGGTGGCCAAGTGGGTTAAGCCTCTGATTCTTGATTTCAGCTCAAGTCATGATCTCAGGGTTGTGAGACTGAGCTCCAGCTCAGGCTCTGTGATAGGCATGGAGCCTGCTTAAGATTCTCTCTCTCCATCTCCCTTTGCCCCTCCCCCCTAAAAATATTTTATATATATTCTAAAAATATATATTTAATATGTTTATGTATGTATATACACACATATATATAACTTGTTTAGTTTTTTTTTTTTTAAGATTACTTATTTATAAGAGAGAGAGAATGAGAAAAAGAGCATGAGAAGGGGAAGGGTCAAAGGGAGACACAGACTCCTCACTGAGCAGGGAGCCCATCATGGGGCTTGATCCGGGGACTCCAGGATCATGACCTGAGCCGAAGGCAGTTGCTTAACCAACTGAGCCACCCAGGTGTCTTTTTGATTTTTTTTAATAGCATTTAAATCTGAGTTTAAAAGCTTTACTGTCTTTTTTCTTTCATATACAGGTACCCAGTTAACCCAGAACTGGTGCCAAGCAAAATTGTGAAGTATAGAAGTTTCTATTTCAGGGTCTTCTCACTCCTGTCCATATCCCTGTTTCCTTTATCTTGTTTCTGTATTCATTTTTCCAAAGCTCTATTTTATTTCTTGTTTCATTCCAACTAGTCCACTAAGATAATAGTTGATAAAAGATTAAGGCTCTGCATCTCCCAGGAGTATTTACATTTTAATGGGGGTCTCTTGCTGATCAAAATGCCTCCTTGATGCAGAGGAATAAATTCTAAAGGTAACAGGCGGGAGAGATATTTTTAGATTGGAGCATCTGGCTTGCCCCTCTAATCACATCCCATAAGCTGCCTACTCCATTTATTTGTAAGACCTTGGCTTTGCTGTTTATGGTGAGAAGATTCTCTGTAATTGCACATGCTTTTTCAAAGGTTTGAATCCTGTCTCGGAGATGGTGTGATACTGGTACCTCAGTGTTTATTCTCTCTCCTAGTTCCGCATTTTTGATGACTGGAACAAATTCTAAAAGGCTTTTTAACGATGATGTAAGGCCTTGAACAAAATGAGAATCTGTTGTTTTAGCATATTTGGAAGAGAATAATTCAGCTGTCATGGGATGAAAGACTTGTCTGGAAATGCCATCTTTTCTCTGATGTGTTATGATGCACAACTAAAAGGGAAATACCGTTTTGTGTAAACGATAGAGTCCTCTTAGATATAAAGAAAAGAATGCATAATAAAGCACCCACCACGCTTTTGTCACTTCACCTGCAGAAATCTCTCTTTAAAGCATATTTAGCCAAACTAGTACGCCTACTTGTTTTATTAACTGAAAGAACTGAAAAGATTAAGAGAAAGTTTTTTTTTTTCTTTTAAGCATTGATTTAGCATATATGGTAGATTAAATTGGGTGCTCTCACATAGTAATTTTCTATGCAAAAATAGATACCCTACTGGGTAGTTTCAAATCTAAAATGCTGAATAATTTTCAAAAAGGATTAGTAATTAAGTGTGATGATAATGCATTAAAAATGGAAAACAATTAAGGGAGGCTTTCAAACACATTCTTGAAGTGAACAAAGTTGGGGAAACATCCTGAAAAACTTGGCTTTCATTTGGTCAATTAATTAATATCCTAGTTTTTAACTGCTAGGACAGCAGTTTTGTTTGACAAAATGTTAACATTTGCCACTCATTTTAAATTTTGAATAAAAATCTCTGGGCATTTACCTATTTTTTGCTTTATGTTATTCATTTTTCCAAATACTCTGAGGATGCTTTTGTATTCTAGAGCTTACAGTTAAAGCTGTTTAGTGCCATACCTTTTTTTTTTCTGTATCACTGTAAATGCTCAAGAAGGAAGCAAAAAGAAAAAGGCATATACACCTGAACCCCACATACAAATCCAGCATTCCAACTTTCTTCCCAAGAGCAAGGTGAATAAATTTGAGACATAAAAGGGCAAGATACTACTATAATATCTCATGTAGCAACTGATTTTTTTTTTTCAGAAGTCCCTAATTGTTATTTTGGTTTACCGTAAGTCATTTAATTACCAGCAATTCCTTAAATGTCTATGGTATGCTAGGACCTGTACTAGTATTAATGGCATCTACTTCTCTCCAAATAAATCTTACCATTTATGCAGTTTGAGGTCTCCAGATAACTTGTTAGGATGTCCTGCAAATTTTGTGGTAACCAACTATTTCTGTAGAATTCCCAATTTTTGTCAATGGCATCATTGTTTTCTGAATCATACAACTTCAGTTTGTGAAAGTATCTTTAAAAGCCCATTAGTCTCCATAGTACCACATTTGTTCATATGTCTTACCACTTCTACATCTGTACTATCTCTCTCAGCAATTTTCCCCATTAACAACAACAAAAAAATTCCCTACTATATTTTATTTCCCTGTAGTTTAGGTAGTTGTAGTAACTACTTGGTTTCCTCCTCCTCCTCCTTCTTCTTCTTCTTGTTTTTTAAGATTTTATTTATTTATTTTGAGAGAGGGAGAGAGTGAGTGTGAATGGGGGTGGGGGCAGACAGAGAGGGAGAAGCAGACTTCCTCCAAGCGAAGCTCAATCCCTGAGATCTTGACCTGAGCTGAAGGCAGACGCTTAATTAACTGAGCCACCCAGGTGCCCCTTGACTTTCCTTTTAATCCAGTGCTTTCTGTTCAATCCAGACAACTCCCTGAAGACAGATATACCTTGTCAAAGAATACCTTTAATATGTCAGCCCTCTAACCCTGCTGTTTCCCCCGCAAAAGTATGAACATATTTGCCTGTCTGTGCATGGTCCTTTACAATTTCACCCCGATCTATCTTTTTAAATTTGTCTCACATGTTTTCTCTAAACATAACCTAATTTCAAGCTAAAATGAATTATGTATTCTTCTCTAAAAAGGATCCCATACATTTCCACCTCTAGATGTATACTCATGCTGATTCTATCCTTTTGTTTCAATTCTTTAATTTTCATTTAAATCTGTCTCCATGAAGTCTTTTCTCACCAACACCCCTGTCTACCATTAAAAGGAAAAAATAAAATGTATCAATATGTTATTCTAAAACTTTTTTAGTTTTTTATCTTCATTTTTCCTGTGGCAATTATATTCTGCTTTGTACTGCAGTAATCTGTGTACTTGTCCTGTTCTCATACTGGGGAGTATTTTTTGGAGGGAGAACATATTTTACCAGTTTATTTTTACAATAAAGTTCATTTTTTATACTAAATTTATGCTAACAGCTACTGTCTCTGACTTCTGGTTTTCTCATCTGTAAAATGGAGATGATCATTTGTTTTTGACAGGGATATTTTGGCAGATGAATAAGGTAAAACTATGTAAAAATCCTTTTGCATCGTTGTGTTTGTTATAGCTCTCATTACAGGGTTTTCAGAGATTGATACGTAAAGTATGAAAATTTAGACGAGTTGTCTGACCTTGAGTATTCTGGCTATTTTACACTTCCCTGCTGTCATGCCAACCAGCTCCTCACAAAAGAGATGCTTCAGGTGAGGACAGGCTCTCAGTTGAGCACAGTTGAATTATAAGCCATAAAATCAACCCAGTAAATATTACTTGATTAACATTTTATATCCTTATACTAAAATGTGATTTTGAAGTTATTTCTCTTTCTATTAAAATTGAGGAGACTGTTTGCATGAAGGATGAAGAATTCATGGCAGAAACAGAGCACATTTATTGAACATATATGTTGTACAAGGCATATGGTAGTTTCATTTTATAGAAAAGTGTCATGATTTTGGAGCTATTTTTGAAAGATTCATATTTACTAGATACTTTCCCCCTTCAGGCTACTAAAATTCCATGAGGAATTATTTCTAAAATATACAGTATTTTTGGTAGGTCAGACAGAAATAAAAAAGATATTTTTGTTATAAAATCTATAAACACTTTATAGTTTTGAGAAGACCAGTGGCTCCTGGATTCTCCAGTTTTCATAAGATGTTATAATTTAGGATTACATATTTATGGCATTTGTTATGATTTATTCATATTTATGGCATTTGTTATGATTTATTTATTCATTTATTTATTTATTTTTTACTGTTGTTGCTGTTAAATACTCAGTACCACAGCTGGGTATTCTTTTCACTGGTGTTATATATGGCCTTTTACAAAATATTTTTAAGGCAGCAAATGAAATATAATATGTGTCGATAAATGTCATAGTATAATATTCTTTGTATTTTCATATGCCTTCAATGTGATGTAATTATACCAGTGTTTAATTAGTATCTGTTTTGTACTCAGCATTTCTTTAATCAAGATTCCTTTGCTTAGCATTTATGCTATAATGTGATCTCTAAATTTTTCATGTTTTACAATTAAAGAGGTAGTTCTATTAATGGGAGAAAGATTTATGAGAATACAGAACATTAATTGATAGAGATTTTGTGTAATAAATATTAGTGGCTTGGTTGTTGAAAAGTATTATGGCTTTGAGCAGTTCTTGAATTAATTATAATAACTGCTATTTGAATATTTCTTAATAATTTTCATAATAGTCATTGTCTCACTAGATTCCTCACAGAAGCCCTAGGATACAGACATAGAATCATATAGTTTTTGAAATCTGCCATTGGGTAGAAGGAATTTCTGAGTTTTCAGGGGACAGACCCAGGGTCCTGCAGTTTGTATTTAGGAAGGCAAAGACTCAAAGCCTAAACAGATTTTCTGGCCCAACCTTGGTGCCAAAGCAAATTCTGTGCAATCTCCTTTCACTCCTCCTTCCTTGCAAATGGCAATTGCTTGAAGTCTTCTCATATTCCTTTATTGATAGAAAAATTGCACCAAGAGTCACTCTTCTTTGAATACAAAGTGTAATGATAGATATAGAGAAGTAGAAGGTCCTTTGAGTGTAGACATCTATATTAATCTCTAGGAGTCTTCAGAGAAAGCTATAATGTGACAAGTCTATAGTTAATGTCAAAGAAAGTTTTCAAAACCTTAGGATAATTGTGTTTGAATCTAATGGAGATAATTTTCATGTAATTTTGAAATTTCTGAGTGAAGTAAACTGAACATTTCAAGAAACAATAATTGTCACTAGGAAAATTATTGGCAGTAGTGGAGTGGAGAAATGACATCAATGATTATCTATCTAGACAATTTAAGGTGGAACAGTAAAATAATCTTTGTTATTCATCTTCTGTTGTCCTATTTCAAGTAGATAACTGTGCCTATGACAAAAATAGTCTCTGCAGTTTATCCCATAAAGGCACAATGGTGAGTGGGGAGCAGGTGAAGGATGGAGTTCATGACTAGAAAAGGAGAAGAAACATACTATTGTGAAATTATACACAAGTTGTAATGTAAAGATAACAACTTACCATGATGTGTTTGCTTTGCAAGTGCAATGAAAAGCTATGTTATGATAACTACCTTTAATATGAATCAGTAACAGAAAATGATGTTTAAGTCATGCTTAATTTAAGAAAGTCATGATAATGCTTCTCAAACTATCAAGTAGGGTTAATTGTAATCTCTTATGGTTTGTTTTTCTACTCATAAATTTGATATAATAATGGAAGGGATATATCAAATGCTGTTCAGAGAAGGCTGTGTGAGGTTATAGGTACTTCTGTTCTTCAAGACTTGCTCTCCCGCCATTGTTAATCCATTACCTCACTGGTTAGTTTCTCTAGAGATATTTGGATTCTTGGCCCGCACCACTTGAGAATTAAACCAGAAAAATCAGTTCCATCATTTAAATTAAGGAATTCAGATTTGACATTAGGTCTTCACTAGCTTTCTTTCAGGTCAGAAATTGTGCAATTCTGAATGATTAAACATTCCTATTGAAATAATCAGGTCATGATCCCAGGGTCTTAGGATAGAACCCCAATTGAGCGCCATATCCGGCTCCCTGTTTGGCAAGAAGCCTGCTTCTCCCTCTCCCACTCCATCTGCTTGTGTTCCTTCTCTCACTGTATATCTCTCTGTAAAATAAATAAATAAAAATCTTTAAAGAAAAAAACAAAACAAAAAAAAAAGAAATAATAAGAATGATTTTTAAAGATGCTTGAACAGAATATGTATCATTTGCTAAGGAGGAAAAGGCAGCTAAGGCTCTAGAACATGTTCCAGATCTGAGGGACTTGGTGGAGGCACAGTCCTTATTCCATTTCTTCACCCTCCTCACATAGCCTTGAAATGTGCACTTGATTGCATAAACCATATAGGGAGAACATATAGTTTGGATTTAAAATATGGCTTAGTCAGTGAGGTCACTCAGAGTGCCTTTAAAAAGAGTGGTGCAATATCTCATTATTCCAGAACCATGAAGGAATGGTCAAATGAAAATTTCCAAAACTGAATTAGATAATGCTATATGCAGTGAATTGCAAACTCACCCAATCTCAAAACTTTTGTTCTTTTTTTGGTAGAGGAGATCAAAATATGTAGGTTTATTGGATGAAAATCAGAGACAGAGGAGCAACTGACTCTCGGTTTCAGTCCAGGTTATGATCTCATGGGTTGTGGGATGGAGCCCTGCATCAGGCTCTGCACTCAGTGGGGAGTCTGCTTGAAGATTCTGCTCCCCCCGCACTCATGCTCATACTCTCTCTCTCAAATAAGTAAATTATGATGTAATGCCATTGAATATATCATGTGTTGTAATATAATATTAATAATCCATGTATTGTACATATTCACCCATATTTCCAGTAGCTTTTGTATATTTAAATGCCAAAATTTCTTTACAAGGTCTCCATTAATACAGAAAATCCCTTTTATCAGAACATATCTTGAAAACCACTCTTTATTAAGATTTATTTATATATTTGAGAGAGAGAGAGAGAGTGCATGCACATGCTAGTTGGGGGAAGGACACAGAGACAATCCTCAAGAAGACTCTCAGCTGAGTGCAGAGTCTGATGTGGGACTTGATCCCACAATCCATGAGATCATGACCTGAGCCGAAACCTAGGAATCAGTGGCTTAACTGACTGAACCACCCATGTGCCACAAAAACCTATTATGAAGGAAAGCTCTTATAAAAATATATTTTCCTAAAAGAGAAGTGTCATAAAGATTGTGTTGTTGACCAAAAAGTCAGAGTAAAATATATCAGATAATGACAAACATTGTATCATAAGGGATAGATACAATATTTATAAACTTCATTATAATTTAGAGTTGAAAAACTATGTTCAAGGCATCAGCATGGTTTTAAGGATGCCTAAATATTTCTTCCCCTTCCCCCAAATCCATATTATTATGCAAATGGATTCAAGACTAATGAGATATGAGATTGAGAATTTCTCATGTTTATAATCTAAATATTTCAGAACAATAGTATAGTTGTAATTTTTATAATATGGTTTTGCTTTTCAGGTGATACCATTTATACTGACTTTTTTTTTTAACTTTTAGATCCAATCTCTGCCAATCTCAATTTTCCTATTAGTTGAAATGCAGATTAAATTTTCATTAATGAAATGTATCTGGGTTTTATGCAATGATCTCTCCTCCCTTCCAATCCTCATTCTTTATTGATAAATCTTTTATTATTTTCCAGTTTATATTTGAGTTATCTATGTATTTATCTTATCTTTTTTTAAGATTGTTACTTTATTTTGTACACAAATCCATATAAAAAATAAGAGACCTGTGTTGTATTTTCAAGCATAGCTTCATTAGTTAGTAACTTATGGAGCCTTTGATTTGTTTTATTATAATATAGCATGATTTTATTAAGATTCTAATAACCAGAATTCCTTAACCTACACAATTACATTAATTAAATTAAATGTTAATTAAATTAGAATTCTTGGTATCCTAATTGATTTATTGATAGCTAAAGTTCTTCTTTAATGATTCAGTTATTTTAAATGCATTTGTTTTGCATAATGAAAAGTAGCCAAACATTTACATTTTTTTTTCTCCAAAGGAATCTCTTGAGATCTCTATTGCAAAATCAGTCTATTAGTTTAATAAATTTTCTTTGAAAGGTGGGTCTCCTTTTAAATATCTGAATGTTTTCTATTCTTTTGCTCCTAAACGAAACACCAGTGAGTTGTTAATTGGATGAAATGTAGTCATGATGGTAACTGCCTCTATAATCTATTGATTTAAAAAAAAATTTTTTTTTGAGCATGATTTTACCTTAAGCAATTCCAGATTTGATTCAGGGACATATGTTACTAACAAGGAGGGAAAAAAAATGTGTTAAAATCATTCTGAATGATTCCATGGATAGGGTACCATATATCATATACAAATGAAAACATTTGTCTCTATTTTAAACTCAAAAAGAAGAAATTAACTGAAATAGTATTGGTAGAGTAGCATTTATTGAATGCCCAATGTCAGTCAATGTTTGAAGTACTTTGAACATGTTTACATATTAAATATGACTTTATATGATGTAAGTATATCATGAGCCGTCAGTTAAATACAGAACAGTTTGAATAAAACCATGGTGCCCAAATGCAAGCAAAATCCATTATCTCACAGTAACTAACTTATTCCATCCCATTCCATTTATGTTGAATACACAAATCTTCCCCTTTTATATGTTTTTTGATATTAGATGTCAATATGAGGAAATAACTGGTAGTTATTTATATGTATTTTAAAATCTCTTAGAATTTTGCTTGTCATATATTTGCATATACGTGCAAATTAAACTGATTGGACATGTGAAATTTGCAAAGGTAGATACTTAAATGGACTTATAATACATTTTACTCTAAAGTACAAGTGATTATATTAATCCAACAAAAATAATTTTCTGGATTTTCCCACTCTTCCAGTGTTGTTATGGTGATGAGTTTAAAGTGAAAGATATAAAAGAACAAAAAGGAAATAGTTTCTTATTCTTTCATTTCAAAGGATGACATCAATGACAGTAGTTTTTGCATGAAGTTAGGCATTGTTGAAGAGAATACTGGAACAAAAAACAAGCACCACATGGAAAGATTGCATTTTAATTTGTGACTGCTGCAGTTTTTACAGGGTTTTCTAGAGTTTATTTCGTGTTCCCAAATTCAGTCGAGATCCTCCATTCAAAAAGAGCCATGACTCCAAGTTTCATAGATGTCGACATACAAATTACTACAACTAAATTAATTCATTATTATACCTTGCAAGCTTCCCTATATTCTAATTCCATGGCATCAATTTTTAATCACTATTTAAACAGTGCTTTACTTATTCTTGTCTGTCATGTAAAGATTATTTCATTTAAATCTCAACTTTGTAATCATGATCATCTTAAATAAGCCCTACTGATATTTTCCTCTTTTATTTTTCCTAATGGTAACTAATTATACCCCTGGTACTTGAGGGCTTCTTGTCAAACCACTAATTACCTCTCAGAAGGTTTGGACTACTCTAGTTTGGAAGACTGAAATGTCTGCTACTGATAGAGAGGTTGAAAAAATTTATTTTGAATCATAGGAATGAGGTGTACTTTTAGAGTATTGAGGTATGAACCACACACAGTTTTACTCCATCTGAAAGATTATTTATATATTTGTTCAATAGAGTTCCTGCAAAAACAAAGTTTATACCAAATGTGAGTTAAAAAGTAATGAACAAGCAATATATTTCCTGCCCTCATCTAGCTTAGGAACAAGCTGGGGAGACAGGCAGTAACAAGAATAAAGAAGTTAGTATTTAACTTCATATAGTTTTATAGTTGCCCCTTGAACATTAAGGGTTTGAACTACCTGGTCCACTTGTATGTGGTTTTTGCTTTTTGTAAGTATAGTATTATAAATGTATTTTCTCAAAGTTTTATTTTCTCTAGCTTACCTTATTATAAGTATACGGTATGTATTACTTTAGCATAGTATATTACTTTATTATAAGCATACAGTATATAATATGTAATATGTAATATATGATACACAATATATATGGGTTAATATAATATAATATTATATAACCCATAATATTTGGGTTAATCGACTGTTTATGTTACTGGCAAGCCTTGAAGTCAACAGTAGGCTGGCTATTAGTAACTGAGTTTTACAGGAATCAAAAGTTATATGTGGATTTTTGACTGTGTAGAAGGTTGGTGCCCCTGATCCTAAGGTTATTCAAGGATCAACTGTACACTGTGCAAAAAGAGGAAATTGATACCAATTTTCTATTCTGTATGTAACAATTTCAGATAAGAGTTAAGAGCATACTGTTTAGGGTCAAGCATTCCTGAATGTGAAACCTGATGGCACTGCTCTGCAAATATCTGCAAGTTAAGTAACTTTATTAAAGTTGGGATTCCTTATTTGTACACAGAATAATAAAATGAACCTAATAGAGTACCTATAATTACCAAATAAGATAATCTATATAAAATGCATAGCCAAATATCTAGCACATTATGCCCATTCTAAAATGATTATAGCAGTACTCATTGTTTTTACATGTTTCTGACAAATAAAAGCAGATGGTAAAACTAGAAAAATTATATTGAGAACCATAATGATTGCCACAAATATTTGTATTTTATATCTCATTGATTAATAAAAAAACTGCATGATCTGAACAGAATTGTTCAGTCTTTCCAGATTGTGTACCACACAGTTGTGTAAAATGGCTTATACAATCTGACTTATAGGATATTAAGTCTTTGATACAACATATAATAATGAGATAAAAATATGTCAAAGAATTATTTTAAAATGCCTTTGCTGATACCATTCTGGTTTAGGAAAATTAAAGAACTTGGCTGAGAGCTCACTGTTATTAACTGGTAAAACATTGCTATTCAAACTCACATGCCTTTGAATCCGAAGACATTGTGGCTTCAGATTCATTCATTTATTTATTTATTTAGTGGACAGATAATGAAAGAGCCAGGTATAAGTCAGGGTTTTCGTTACCATTTATGTGCAGAGACTTCTTCAAGCACTATTTTACTTTACATTAGTTTCAACCTGTGATTACTATTTGTCTAGATTTTTTCAGAATTTTAATTATGTCACTCAACATAATGGCATAACTGTCCTTAATTTCCTTTTCCAGAAATCTGGTTAAATATGCCATTTATCATACAAAAACCCCTTAAAAATAGTCCTTAATTATTCCCTACATACACCTAGTTTTTGAACCCACATTATTAATTGGAAAACAAAATGGCACAAAACAAAAACTGAAGCTCAGGAAAGTACTGTAAGTTATGTTGTCAAATTGTAAAATTATTAAGAATAGAGTGTATAGGGATGCCTGGGTGGCTCAGTTGGTTAAGCCACTGCCTTCAGCTCAGGTCATGATCCTGGAGTTCTGGGATCGAGTCCCACATCAGGCTCCCAGCTTCTTGGGGAGTCTGCTTCTCTCTTCTCATGCTCTCTCTCCCTCTTTCAAATAAATAAATAAAATCTTAAAAAAAAAAAAAGAATAGAATGTATAGATCCCTGATGCAAAACTGTGACATTCATGCCTTCTCAACAAAAATATTCCAATTGACACTGAGCCTGTTAATACCTCAAAAAATAACCTGTATAATATATTTAGGAAAGACCAGATATCATTTTTAACCCAAATACTCATCTTTTATTACTTTTACAAAGTAGGTTTTGTGATTCTTCAAAGGATGTTCCATTACTAACATTGAAAACATCGGGATTTTTAAAAACATAACTTAAACTTTTCTTTATTTCTAGTTAAATACTCTTATTTTTCTGTTTCTATTAAGGTCTACTTTGTAATCAAAACAATGCACCTCAGGTGAACAACTGTTACCCAGTAATTATCCACAATAAAGATTTTACTTCTCATTATTTTATTGGAGTTAATTGTAACTAGTCACCTTGACAGAGCTTATTTCTTCATTTTATTTGTACCATCTGTCACTATATTTCTATTTGTACAGTAGATACCTAGTTTATTGTACTGTACAAGTGAAGCAGACACCACTGAGTACAACTCACTATCAGCTTAACTTGATAAACTTTAAGTACTCAATTAGAAAAAAAAATAACTGAATGAATTAGTAAAATGTAAAAATGCAAATATACTGAAATTGAGTACAGATATCAGAAGGAAATGTTATCCTCATAAAATATTCATTACAAACTCAACACATAACTGTTCTGCTTTTTGTTGTATCTGCTTTTTTTTCTCTTATGCCTCACTACACTTTTACATTTTTCCCAGGTAGTATATGGTAGGGAAGAAAATAGTGTACAAGTCAATTAGTAAAGTTGCTACAAAGCTATACTATCAAGTCATTCTGGTGAGTCAATGTCGAGGTGAATTCTGGGTTAACATTGACAGGGGCAGTGCTGGCTGGCTTTAGGTACTTTGGGTTTATTTGTCAACCATGATTTGTACTTATATAATTTTTGGCATTTTAAGATTGATTATTTGGGGTTGGGATCATTACATTGTAAGTGGATCTTCTTTTCTTAGTTCAGTTGAAATCCAGTTCTGTTCTGCCCCAATATTTTCTGCCAAGTTTATATTTTTTATAGAATTACTGAATTCTAAATGTTTCATATAAAAACAAATGCCATGTTTTGAGATGTTTAATTAGAGCTGAGGCAAATTAATACAGATTTTCTAATTAATATTTACAGATTCCAAAACACTTTACAAGATTCTAAGATCTGATTGATGACACTTTATTTTTTTTTTTTTTTGCCTTGTTTGCCTGACATTCAAATTGCTGAAATCTAAATGAGAACTAAACGTTTTTGTCTTGACAGTAAAACAACTGCAAATATATCCTACCTTGGGTTGAAGGAAAGTACTTTTATAAATCTAATCTACGAACCACCAAGGGCGTTCTTATTCCCAATTTAGATACTGGGGCTAATAAATCTACTCTACTATTATAGCAGCACCAAATCTTGAAAGTGTTTTTCTCAGTGGGTGCCAAATTTGGCTGTGTTATTTGGATTATGAAAGAACATCAACTACAACCACGATAATATATACTGTTGACAAGTCATCTTAATCTTTCCTGTTGAGTTTTACAAGATAGATACTTAGCTTATTCAGCTAAGAAACTGAGAAAGCTGTTTTCTCTAAACCCATTTTTTAATATTCTCTTTATTAACAATTTGAAAATAAATTGGTATCATAGATAAAAGGCCATTTAGATCACAGATTATTGAGAAAAAAAGCCCTTTATAGAAAGAAGGCATTTGCTTTTGGACAAAGACTTCCATACAGTAAGAAATCACACATATCTTAGGACAGACGGAGCAGAACCTAGAAAGGCAAAAATATACTGTGAAAAACAAATAGTATTGGTTCCCTGGGTGATAGAATATAAAGAATATGCAATATTTCTAAAATTTCTGTTATATTACTCTTACATGACTTAAAGAATAATGTTCTCAGTAACTCAATAAATGTCATTATTTTAATTCTTTCTGTATCAATGCATTATATAATTTATAATACATTTTTATAGCAATGCAAAAACTGTAATATTTGTATACAACTGTCAATTTTCCAAATGTTTCACATTAGATATTCTAGAAATGGTTTTATGGACATATTTTTCCCCTTAGTTACACTACTATAAATATACTACATTCTGAATTTGTAATATATAATTAAAAAGCATCATAAATCTATTCTAAAAAAATTAGGGTATTTACACATTTGAGCCTGGTCAAAAATGTTTTTTTTTTTTCTTTATCTTTCCAAAGTGAATGAAGTAGCTTTTTTTCTTATGAAGGAAGTAAATAGAGTACTTAGTTAGAATATACTACTCTACGTAGGGAAGTCAATTTTGTTCCTTTTTTGTTTTGTTTTGTTTTGTTTTGCCAGTGTGTCTTTTGAATATTCATCTGAGTTTACAGGTATAGCAGAAATATTTTAGACATCATTTTGGGATGAAATAAAAATAAAGGGTTTCAAAAGTTAATTTCTTTAAAATGATTTAGTATGGAAAGACAGTTGAAGGGATCTTTTTAGGTAACTTTGATATTATATGGAGGAAGAAACTGAGACGCTAGAAAGCTAAGTGAATTTACTTTAATATTAAACATCTCACAAGTGGCAGAGCCAAGATTTTTACTCAAGGCTTCTACATCCTGCGAATCAAAAGTGCTCTGAAACTCTTTCAGGAAAGAGAGAGATCATGAATTATTCTTTGAGGTCTCCCCAAAGAGAGACTCTACAATTTCCTTCCTGTTATGATAGCAGATTCTAATATTTGTGTCCAGTTGACTACTGGCTTCCCCTTCACAAATCTTCCATATACTTCATTTCTAGTAATGTTAACAGTTTCACTCAAACAAAAGGAAGCCGACTTGTACACCCATCCACCCCACACACAAACACACACATGCATATATATGTGTTTGCCTGTACTGTCACTGATCCGCATCCATCGTTGCAAATATAAATTCTCTCAGGTAAGTCCATAGTACTTTGCTATGTAGTCAAACATTTGTGAGGAGGGCAACGTTGATAAACAAATCCTGTCACTTCTGGAAAATCTTCATAAGAATTGAAATTATTAATAGCATTAAATCAGGTATAATTACTTGGGTGGAATCAATGGCTGATGATATCAGGTGTTGAGGACTTGGCAAAGGAAACTTCTCTCTTTTAGGAATATACGTATGAAGTAGAAAATGCATGCCAGCTGTTTGATGCTTCCTACTTTTGAAAGCATTAGGAATATAGTGCATTAGAAATCCAACGAGTAATAGTATTTTTCTCTTTGATTTATGGGTGTGTGTTTGTGTGTGTGTGTGTGTGTTTGTGTCTGTATGTAGGTGTGCTTGTCATTCTTCTGAAACATCATTAGTTTCAAACTAAAATTAAATATATTGCATTTTTCTTCTGTATCAAACATCCATTTATACTTTTCTGAGGATACAGCAGAATCCCTCTGATTGACCATAGAATTTTTTTTCCCAAGATTCCTCAGCAATATATTTATAAACCACCGAGTGGGTGAGATACTTGGAGGTTGGATGCTCATTATTTCTGGTTCTTAATATTTTGTTTGTTATGTAGACCCCATATATTTTGAGACTATTTTTACATCTCTTATTTTTTTGCTGCAACGTGGTTAGCTCATCTTTGAATATTAAATGAACAAAGAAGAACAAAAACAGAGTAACATTTATGATTGGAATTTAACTTACAAAGAACATTTAAATATATAACATTCTATTAATGACTAATACAGTTTTTTTGCAAAGCTTTAAACTGATCCCTTTTTTGGAATAAGTAAGATGGGGTGGAAGTTCGGTGAGCTGCAGTCAACAAAACAGAGCTGGAAAACATGAGTTGATGTGGGCAGAAAAGATAGGTTTCCCTTTTGAAAATTTAAAAACCCTGAGCACATTCAGTTGTGTGCTGCCACTTAATGCATCGTCCAAGTATTTCCTGCACATCCAATTTTTATGAGAACCTTAAAAGGTTTCTAGTAGACAGTTTAATCACATTTCCTCTCGCCACTTGTATGTGTGCTTCTTACATGGAGGTTATTGTCATAAAAAACAAAGTTGTTCGGTTTCTCAGTATGCCTTTTCATTTTCATCTGTTTTTGGTGGGAAGGGGGTCAGAGAGGGATGTGGAGGCTGGAAAATACACCAAAGCAGATAACATTTACAAATGCACACCAGTGCTTGATTTGTCAAATGAGCTATCATTATCATGTGTAAAATACGTATTTGTATGTCTCTAGACTTGGCTCTGCCTCCTCCCCTGCCCTTCCAAAGGAATTAATGACCAGGAACATTAGTAGATGAATGACAGCAGGACAGTTGCTCATAATCCCTATGATATATGTGTAGTCAGATGAAGTCATCTTCTTAAAAATGGCTTCGTAAGATTTTCATGCTCATACTTCTTCAATGGCTTTTTCAACAGATATACTAAATTTACAGATCAAAGGTTGTAAGGAATGAAAACAGAGCCCTGAAATGGAAAACCAAGCACTGTCCTCCTCAGGTCTCATTTACCACCTGTAAATTTTCTTTAGTTGAAGTTTTCGCTGCTGCTATCACTGACAAGACATAGGAAAGTACTAAATCAAAATTACTCTTCTTGAGAGAGATTTTATAACAGGAACAATGGAAGAAATAAATTTTGGTCATTTTGGGAAAACTACTCAGAATGATTTTTAAGGTCACAAAATGGTGTTACAGATTTGAATGACTGTATCCTTGGAATGAGAGCAGAATGATAAATAGCAAAACTTTTAGGTAAAATAAAAGTGCATATTCTTTTGGTTTGATGTGGTACTTTCAAAGTATGTACAGGCCAGAGCATACCATAGGAAAACAATTTAGATTAAAAGACCATGTCTACATTTCATCAGAAACCAGGTGAATACTGGTCTCTTATTAACATAGGTCATCAGAAAGCAGCAAGTAATTTCTCAGTTTAACCAGATAACTGCCAAGTAATAGTGTGAGAATATAAACTATACTCTGTCACAGGACTAGATCATGTATCACCTAGGAGCATGGTAGAACACAATACCTCTCTCAAGTTTCTATTCATTTCATTATCAGGAATTACGAAGATTTTTCCATGATATACTTAATGTGAAAATCTCCTACTTCATTTTATTCCTTAGTGTATCTAAATATTTTTCTTACTTTGAAGACTAAATAATATACATACATTATACAGTGTATACAGTGTACTAACTAGCATATTCCAAAAGGTTCACCACTATATTTTATTATATGGGTGTGTCCACACCATTATGGTATAGAACAAACTTCAAATTATCAAAAATATTCAGTTTCTAAAGTTTTAAATTTTCACATAAAAAGTAAAAATAAAAGATCAAATTAATGTGAATTATTCAATTTAATAGTAAAGATATGATTTAATCAGAGTATAAGGCTATTAGACATGAAAAATGTCAGTATAACATTAGGTATTGAGTAAGCATAGCTTTAGAACTTTGAGTTTTGACCAAAATATTTTGATAGCATGAGTTTTTAAACTTTTTATGTATGGTATTTAAGATGAAAATGATAAACAGCATAATCAGCTATTGTTCTTTGGTTAAAAAAATTATTGTTCTGTTGGTTTTGCTTAAAGGTAAATATATTTAAAATATCAGAATCATGTCCTATAAATTGTATTCAATATAGAAGTTATCCTTAGTCCAAAAAAATATTTTTAAGCATAGAAGATAGAGTCAAGAGATTTTTTTTTTTTTAAACCTGTACATGACTGTGAAACTGTAGGCATACTTACTTCAGTCTGATATGGAAAGGTGATGAACTGTGGAACACAAAGTCAATTTCTTTCCTGGTTATGTGACTTTAGAAGATTTCTTTAATATTCTGAGTTTCCATTTCCATATCAGAAGAGTAGAAAAATAATGTTTACCTTGTGTATTGTGAGAACATTGAATTTTGTACAGAAATGGCCAGAGTAGAACCTTGTACTATGTACCTTGGACCAGATATTATCATCTTCATCATCATGATCCCACCAACCTGTTGAAATAGATGTCATTAAAATTTCCTTTATCTTGGAAAAAGTTCAAAGTACTTCTCCAGATTTTATACTTAAAAAATGAGATAATTGAGGCCCTAATAGATGACCCACCAAGGCTACACAGCAAATATATAGCAAACTGAGAAGAAACCCATGGTTCATGACTTGCAGTCTAGTGTTCTCTCCACATGATTTTAAGTAAAGAGAATAAATATAATATGCTTTGCTTTTCTCACATTTTTCCTATTTCTGTGTGGCATGTATACAAGTTAGGGTGATCTGAATTCAAATAGGACTTCAAATTAAAGAATTTGATTGATGGGGATTACTTGTCTATTTATGTCATTTTGTATCCTATAAATGTACATTTACTAGGGTTATATGCTGAATCCCCACCCCGCAAATTTTTTGTTGAAGTCCTGACCCTTAGTACCTTAGAATACGACTGTACTTGGAAATAAAGTCTTTCAAGGGGTAATTAAGTTAAAAGGAGGTCATGAGGGTGTGTTTTAATCTAATACTGATGGTGTCCTTATAAGAAGAGGAAATTAAAACATCAGTATACACGGAGGGAAGACAATGTGAAGATAGGAATATGATGACTATCTATAAGGCACGGAGAGAGGCTTCAAGAAAAACCAATGCTTTCGATTGGTTAAGTACCCTTTTGGTACTTTAATTTTGAACTTCTAGCCTCCAGAACTGTTAGAAAACAAATTTCTGTTGTTTAAGCCAACCAGTTTGTGATACTTTGTTAAATCAGAGTTACCAAACTAATACAGTAAGCACTAGACACTCTTCTGAAAACTTGATCTACATTGTCATTCAGAGCTAATTTCAAGACTAGTTGTTTCCAAGTCTCATGAAAATGTTAAGACCATTCACCCAAATGAGACTTTATTCTTTCCCTTGAAAAAAAAAAAAAATGACCACCTGAGAGTCAAAGGAGAAGAGCAGTTCCCAGGAATCTCTCATTGGAAAGTGATCCTCATGTTACTGAACACTTTCCTAGTCCAGTCCTATGAATCTACTTGAGTAGTAGACTGTGTGAACTACTCCTAAGAAGAAGCTCTTTATATCATGTTTTACTGCTTCGTTGTGTATCTTTCTCTCCTAAAAGAATGTTTGTTAGTTCACGTAATACAGACTCTATCCCCAAGCACTTAGCATAGGAAATTGTAGTGTGTGGCATATATATGTAGGTTCTTGATAAACGCTCATGGGATTATACTGAAACCTCTTCATAATTCTGATCTTAGTACCTATGCTATGTAACTGTTTGCCGTTGTGGTGAATCAGTATTATAACATGATCTTTTGAACGCCTCAGTAATTAAATTTGCTTGGATGGTCTCCAGGAAAGACTAACTCATGCCAACGTTATTATAGCGAAATTCCAGAATGGTAATTCTGGTTCTTGGTTGTAGAGATGATCCCTGGTACCTAAAGCTAATTAACATAACAATACAAATCTTAATCCATGCAGCTTACAAGTGAAAACCTAATTAGAGTGATGTGATATTAATTAGAAGAAAATAGGAGTTTGGATTGAGAGCATGGTGACACAGTATGATTTACCAATAGGGTCATGTGCGGAGAAAGGGACTAAGAGGTCCTATCAATACAGGGCATGACAGCTTCAATTAATTGAGATATTGTGAGTGTTATTTTGAGAGTACTTCAGATGTCTTTTAACTCATCTAAAAAAAAAAGATTTAACGTACAAAAGTGGTGATTTGGGTTTTTTTTCACAGATACTGTACAGTAGGCCAGAAAGGGAATAGGAAAATTGTATTCAGGGAAAATCAGTAAAGGAGCACCTACTTCCTCACTACTCAGATAGGATGGGAGGCACATGCGATGATAGGGCCATATATGGGTACTGTTTTTTTAGGGGAAATTGAGTATGTTGGTTTATAGTGCTTTTCTAGGAAAATAAGGTTTGGAAAGAAAAATAATATTTGGAAATATAATAATGTAACTCAGGTATTGCTATTGCCATGACAGTTTTATTCAGATGATTGTATATGTAGATAATAAATAAATGAAGCCCTGCAAAGAATTAATTATAGTTAAATTACCATATCCAGAGGCAAAGATTTATTTTAAGAATTATCACAGAAAATTGTTAGGAAAAATATTTTTATGCTATTATCTATTTATTTTATTTCATATTATTATATTATAATACATTACTATGCTATAAAGTATTTGACAAAAGGAATATAATTTTAAATGTGTCCAAATATGCCATTAATGAAAGAGGCATTGAAGATGTAGTAAGAACAAGAGAATGTACAAATCGACTTCAATTGTTTGAGTGGATCAACATACAGCAACTGATGACTAAATAATGATGTCAAACTCAAACTCAGAAATGAACAGGGAGTTCAAGTTAAAGACTATTGTTTAGGGAAAAACAAATTTTAGAATCAGTGAGACTTAGTTAAAGCAAATCTGTGTCTTATGACCCCTCCACATATGACTCCAAAAGGAACATATACAGAGTTCTCAAAATATTAAACAATGATATATTTGGGAAAACATTTTCTGAGGTGTGTTTTAAATATTTGATACAGAGACACACAGGTAAATTGAAGGCTTTTATGACCCTGAACATGGAAAGTGAGTTTTTTTCACCATTGGAAGAAATTTTTGATTTTTAAAATAAAATGGCATACAGAGGCATCTGGGTGGCTCAGTCAGTTAAGTGCCAGCCTCTTGATCTCAGCTCAGGTCTTGATCTCAGGGTCATGGGTTCAAGCTACATGCTGGGTGTGGAGCCTACTTTTAAAAAAAATGGTTTGTAAAAGATATTCCAAAATCATATTTTAAAATTTCTGAATGAACAGTCATATATCATAACCTATCTCTCAGTCCTTTTATTAGTTGAGAATACAATTTGAGAGTTGAATCAAATTGACAAAGAATAGATTTAAAATTTATTTGTAGGCCATTTATTCATTTTAGTTTTATGATTTATATACTTCTTATTTCCTCTTTACTTCCTATTTCAGATTATTTGCTGAGATCTTTAATGTCTCTTACAATAGTTTTTGTTTATATTTGTCCCATTCATTTATATATTCATCCTACTTTGTGAGTTTTAAAAAGCATCTAGGGTTTATCTGCTTTATCACAGCAGGTCAATTTGCCCTGTGGGATGTGCATACTACTAATCCCAGTCCCTACAGATTTTAATAATAATGTAACTACACCAGCAAACTTGAAATTCTAAACACTCTAACTCTGAGCAGTAAAATTCTCTAATATTTATCAAATCTGTAGATATTTAAATTTTTTTCTATGTGCATACTTTGTGTATGCTCATGTATGTACACTTTGCTATTCATGTATGTATTAATAACATTATTTTCAAATACTTATTAGATTGACTAAACACATTTCCAAGTGACATTTTTATTTGTTTGTTGGTTTTTATATTTGTTTGTTTTTAATTAGTACATGATGAAGTTACTTTTTTTTTTTTTAATGAAGAGCTTTCCTAGTACATTTGAATACTGGTAGAATCTCATTTTCAGTCGCATTACTAAGATCATCAAAACTCTTACCTTGTGTTTAGACCTGATTATAAACAGTAGTTGATTGAGAATATGTACAAAGTACAGATTCTGAATATTTTACATTTTTCTTTTCACACAAAGCCTGTGCTTACCTGTGTAATATATTTAAAAATAATAACATGGTTGGGGAGAATGCACTGCGATGGAAATCTTACTATATTCAAAGTGGTACTATCTGAAAGGGTAAATTTTTTTTTAATCCACCCTGCACTCTCTTTGAGGACTGCCTGAAATAAGATATAGATACGTTTTAAATGTAACACTAATAGTTTGATTTGATGAGAGCTAAAAAAAGTAGTTTTATAAGTCACACGAGTTTTTAAATGATACACTTTCTTGAGCAGTGGGTGGCTACTTTTTCATGGATTGAATTGAATTCTTACCATTCAATTCAAACATTTGAATTCTTACCCAAGGGAATTTTCCGAAGGATTTTAAGGAATACAAGTTGAAAACCAGTATTGAATAAAAGAGTAAGTGGTCGAATATGTTAAGGCTAAAATAAAATTTAAGAATGGCTGTCTTTTAGGTTGCAGGATTTGAGAGTAGTTGGTGGTCTCTTTATTTCTCTTAATGTCAGTTTTCTTTTCTTGGCTCTCCTATTTTCTGCTTTAATTCTGTGCCAGAATGACTGCATGCTTTCAGACCTGACCCCGGTTGAAAGCTCATTGCAGGGACTAGATGAAGCAGGAAGATCCTGTATCTTTAAACCGATTTTAAACATAAAATTATTAAATTGCATTGATATGTTAAATACTGTATTTAAATACCAAACAGACAACAGTTTCATGAAATAGGTAGCTGGTAAAATGGAAAGAATTGTGGAGGTGCTTTGAAAACATTTTGTTGCTTCTTAGAATCTACTTCACCCTCATTAATAAGCTATAATAAGAGGGTGCAGTTGCCAACATTAGGGCCTCTTTCCATGGCAGAGAACTCAGAAGTGGGCTTATTTAACCATTTAGCTTTGTGACATTGAGCAAATTATTTACTCTATGTGTACGTTTCCTTATCCAATAAAAAGAGGATGTAGATTGCATACATTCTATTTGGTGATTATGAAGATTTACGAAAAGATAATACATTTGAATTACTTGGAACCATATCTAGCGCATAGTAATGTTGCCTATAATTATAAGCTTTTGATTTTTTATAAGGTTTTGATTTTAACTTGGATATTAAAATAACCCCAATCATATAGAACTAGATATGTTGATTATCTTGATTAAAATGGAATCTTTATTCAATTTATAAAGTTAAAATATTTGAATACAAAATTTTCAGAAATAACTCTTATGAAACAGAGTTTACATATAATTATGTACACAGCTCAAAGGTGTTCTGTGCTTTTCTCATTTCACTTATTCTTCATAGTCAAGATTTGGTGCATATAATTAACGATCAAATGTGCCAATTATACAAATGCTTATGCATATTAGCCAGGTGTATCATACCTTAAATATTAATTCTGTGAATCTAGAGAAATTATATGAATGATGCTATCTTCTGCTCTTCAGATAATGGGCATACAATAATACATCTATTCACCAGTGATTTAATTTTTTCAGGTGTGTGTGTTTTAGTTATCTGAATCATGATACATTAATATGTTATATTATGTTTCTGAATCGAGCATAAATGTTCTCTTTCATACTCCAGTGGTGCCTGGAGAATATTAGATAAGATATAACTAAAAACTAATAAACATACACACTAAAAATTAATAAACATACACTAGTTCTGTTTATTTCTAAACATTTAGTAAAATGATAAGGTTTTTTTTTTTTAAGGATTTTATTTATTTATTTGACAGACAGGGATCACAAGTGGGCAGAGAGACAGGCAGACAGGCAGAAAGAAGGGAGGGCGGGTGAAGTAGGCTCCCCACTGAGCAGAGAACCTGATGTGGGGCTTGATCCCAGGACCCTTGGATCATGACCGGAGCTGAAGGCAGAGGCTTTAACCCACTGAGCCACCCAGGTGCCCCAATAATAAGGTTTTTTAATATGATGAAAAAAATAAATGAGTTATAAAAATATGACCATTGCAATAATAGGTAGTCTTGGGAGGAATTATCCTTTCCTCAAGGAGATTGGAAGGGAAATGTATTTTGATTGGCTGTATCACCTAAAGAAAGACTAAACTTTGAAACTGAGCAGGACTGTCAAGTTCCTCATACCTAATACAAGAGTAGCAAATTAGAGTTATCTGCAGCACTAGCAATAGGAATAGATTGCATTATAAATCATCATATCATTGACAGACAATTACATTCAGAACTTCCCAAGCATGAGATGGTGGCAATATTTGTCCACCAACAAAGTTATTCAAGCCAACAGCTCAGTGAGGATGTGAACATAAGGAAGTTACTTCTGGGTGAGTTGCTGGAATTAATTTCTCCTATTACCTTCCCTATACACATCTCTAATAGAATCATGAAAATTAAAGATAGAAAATGCCTATTAGTGCTCATTGAGTCTGCTCTCCTGGCCATTCAGAAGCAATTCGAATGCAGTGTCTTTCTTTCTTTCTTAGGTCAGGGGAAAGAAACGTCTTTGTAAAAAGAAGGCAGAGAGGTAGCTCTTCTGGAATTGAAGAAGAGCGAGCTGATTTTTTTTTTTTTTAAAGATTTTCTTTATTCATGGAAGAGACAGATGGGCAGAGGGAGAAGCAGGTTCCCTGATGTGGGACTCTGTCCCAGGACCTTGGGATCATGACCTGAGCTGAAGGCAGATGCTTAACCGACTGAGCCACCTAGATGCTCTGATCATTTTTTTAAAATTATAAATGTGACACTTGATATTTGCAATTAGATATACTTATATATTCAAAACATTTGTGTAATATTAAATCAATAAGTTTTGATAAGTTGTTACATCACATTTAATTTCTACACAATCATTTTATCAGAGCATAGTCAACCACATTGAGTGAGTGTAGTGAACTGAAGAGATGGCGTGGCTTCTCTATATGAAAGGCAATCAAATATTGGTATCACTTATGCATGAGACAAGTTAACCCAATTAAGCAAGTTACTTCATGACATAGTTGACAAAGTTGACCTAAACTTTGTTATTTTCTCAACAATTATGTTCCTCTGACAACATTTTAAATTAAGGATCTTAACTGATCTACAGATGGATTAATTTATTAAAACTGGTACCAATAACATGAATAAATATGAGAAGAGTTAATAACTGTTAGAACTATTACTATTAGGATAGTTTTGAATATTTCCCCAGGAGTTTTGCTAATCACCCAACTCAACTCCACTGTACTTATTAAGAAGCATTCAAATAACAATCCACCTCATTTTAAGTCACTTTTTGTACATGTGGTCTTCTCTTGAGGTCTAAGATTCTGAAAGGGTGATGCTATGTTTTAGTTTTAATTCTTCTAGTAGGTTTGAATGTATGCTTTTCTCCTGCTTAGGTGAAACTCTGCCAGGTCTTCCACTAAAATTGGCTTTGTCTGTATATAACTTCAGTAAAATAAAGAGTACTTACCTACTATGAGAGGACCAGATGCAATAAATAGAACACTTCACCTTAGTTTTATCAACTGGATTAGCCAATAGAACATATTCAAGGTGATTAAGTCGTCTACCTTATAAAGGGAACTAGTCTGAATCTAATTCTGGTTTTTAGTCTTTTAAAAAAAATCCTATTTCTTACATAAATACAATTTCTGCTTCCATAATTACAATAATTAAATGTAGTTAAGAATATTGAGTTTTAAAATGCTTATCCAATATTCCTAATTTATTCACTTTGGAAATATACCAATCACCTGAAGTCTTTTAACAATGTTTCCTGGTTTACCAGAGAATTCTCAGACATAACTCTACCATCTGCTCTAGATTATGCTTTTCAGGTAGAGATCTTTGCAGGCTGAGGTAAGAATTTATGTTAGTTTGTTGAGTGTATACTTTATGGTCTTTATGCATAATGAAATTCAGTACAAACATTCATCAGTCTTACTCAAAGAGGAAGCCTCCATCACTGAACTCTGAGATTCACTCTTAGATAGTTTTATGTAAATGGGAGTCTTGCAGATTCCAAGAATAACCCTATAATCTGGCTTCACCATAATTGTTGAGGCATTCATATGAAGAGGCATTTTTAAAATACTGATTGAAAATATGCAAACATTCGGGAGGTTATTGTTTTAGGATGCCTTTGATTTTGGAAAGGGGTTATTTTTTGCTCTGAAAATTATGGCTCACTAGAAACAAGAATTCATTCAATAGAATTGATTTGGAACACAAAATGCTACATAATTTTCAATATATCCATGTTACGTAAGTGCAGAAGGCTGCATAATTTTACATTACATGGATTGAGGATTGGGATATGTGTTTTGTTTCTGCTTCAACAGTTGCCTGTAAAAAAGATGATGAATTGCAAGGTGGTTACAGGCTTTAATTTTTTGATTGAATGAAGGGATTGTGTTTATAGAAGGTCATTCAGCTCCTGAGGGGAAGGTTATTAATATAAGAAATTATGTGCTGAGGTAAACCACCTCAGTCAGACAGTGAAATTCATCATTCACGACTTGTTTAGGGACATGCAAAATACACTGTAAATTGAGTGTCTCTCTTCCAAGGAGATTAATGCTGCAGCTCAGGAATTTTCAGGAAGTTGTGATGGGAGTCCTGAGGTTTAGTGACAACCAGCATACAGCCAATGTTTCCTTACTTTATCTGGAAACCAAATCCATTTTAGGATACTTCCTTAAATTCTTGTTCTGCTTATCTTGCTTGAAAATAGAAAGGGAAAACTGTTTATTCCTGTCATTCTTGAGTAAAAGTTAAAAATACACATCTTAAGATATGTGGGTTCATTAAGTCTCTTCCAAGGCAGAGTGTATAAGTAAATGCAAACAGTGTTTGGATATCAAGCTTAAGTCCTTCTGAACAACTGCATGCAGTGTTTATTCTTGGAACAATATTGTGAGGGCCACAAACAGCATATTATTTAGATTTTTCTAGGATGTGGACATGTTATCAGTTATATGAATATACTTAAGAAGGGAAAGAATGTTAAAAACATTGCCCTAATCTGTCATTTTGAGAAATGAACATCACGCTAGCTTTAAAACTTAATACGGAATAGTAAGAACATGTTTTATATAATTTAAAGTGTTAATGTTAATTAACAGAACCTGATTTGTATAGCCCCTCATACTTGTCAAATTCTTTCACGTCTAATTATCTCATTTAAGCCTCTTAGCCACCTTGACAGGCAGGAAAGGGGTCATTATCCCCTAGTGACATAACCATTTGCTCATGGTGTTAAAGCTTTTCCACTAAAACACTCTGAAGACTTTGCCTGCATACAACCAACCTGTTTGAACGAGAGAATCCCAAATACTCAGTACTTCCAATTAGCTGCAGAAACTATGGGGTCCTATGAATGCCAATGTATTTTGTGGTTCCAAAGTAGAATTTGAAATTGAAAATACTGAATATTTGAACTCAAAAACAGTTTTAAGAATATACTACCTGCTAGGCACTGTGAACAGCACTGGAACATCACGGGGAAAACAAGCACGAAACCACACGATTATTTTACAGAAAATGGATGTTCAGGAAGTTATATTTGGTATGGATGCATAAGGAAAAGAGTAAGGAGAGTGTAAGCCTGTAACTTGGACTTTGGGGGAGTTGATTTTAAGATGAATGAAGGAATCTTAGATGGAGTACTTAGCAGACATTTAAAAATGCACAATGAAGCCTAGGGAAATATTTGGTTCTGAAGCAGTGAATTTGGGTGTCACTTAAAGGCATATAGGAGATAATTAAGGTGTGGAATTACATGAAGTTTCCCAGAGAAATAAGAACATGAGAAGATAAGCTAACCAAGAAAGTAGATTTGTACACCACCAATGTAGAAGGTGGTTCTGGTGAGAATGGGACAGTCAGATAGTGAAATGAAGAAAATTATTGAGGAACAGAGAAATTAGCATTAGGGAAGGAAATGGAAAGAAAGAAGAGTGGTAGCTTTCTAAGAGTAACTTGTCAAATGTTAAGGAAGCTGAGGTATAATTGAGGAATAAGGAAGTTGAAAATTGAAGGTGCAGAATACTCTTTCCAAAGCACACAACAAGTGAAATATATGGAAAACAGAAGGTTGAAAATACCAGTGAGAGTTAGATTAGTAACGAGTAAATTCTGTGACAAAGTTGTATCATTATTTAGACTTAAATCCATCTGGCACATCAGAAGTACTCAATGATCTTGTTGTGATAATATAGGAATAGCAGGACACCCATCTTGATACTTGGGCATGTATCTTACTTCTCTGATTATTTTTTTTTTCAAGAAGATAAATTTAGTGAAAATTATTACTGTATAGATTATAAAAACTGTTGAAATGGTAAATTAAGACATTCTTTTTTTCTCTTTGCCTTAGTAAAACTGAGTTTAAAAATCTGTTTCCCTTTACTTGTTGTACACTTTCCTGCAAAAGGAGAGTAACAGAGTGATATAATGTGCAGTTAAAAAAGTTTATAGAGGTGCTTGGGTGGCTTAGTCAGTTAAGCATCTACCTTTGGCTAGGGTCAAGATCTTGGAGACCCAGGATGGAGCCCTGCATCAGAGGAGGCCTGATGCTCCCTCTCCCTCTCCCTTTCCCCTGCTCCTTCTTTCTCTGTCTCTCTCTCACTCTCTCAAATAAATAAATAAAAATTTTAAAAATAAAAAAGGTATAATCTATACAATTATAGAAGTTGATGGTGAAGACCCTTATAGTTATAAAAAAGAGAAATTCATTTATACCAGCTAGATTAAAATACACATCTGGAATCCAGAGAGAGAAAGCAAAGAACACTTGGGTTCTTACCTGAAGTGGAAAAGAGAGTGATAAATGAAGGACTTTCTCTGTGTTATCTCTGTGTCTCTCACTGTGTCCCTGTCTCTTCTTTTACACTTGGTGCTTTTTTTGTTTCTAGAAACATCTATTTACTTTTTCTGTACCGTTTTGTCACTCTTACACATGGCTGCTTCTGGGACCTTGTATACTCCAACCCTTGAATTTCAACTTCAGTCACCGACTGAGACTTTCTTTTCTCCATCTTGATATCCATTTCCACTAAAGCATTGGGAAAGAACTCATCATTTTTTGAACATAGCATATGCAGCAGTTTTGGCATAAGACATGGTCATCTTAGATTTTGCCTCTCTGGGTGTTAAGGCACACCACTTTGCTGCTAATGTGCCAGATTGTAGGGGAGGAGAGATAGGAGAGATGTGATTGTGTCTTGTATGTTGGGGTGTCTCTTCAGGGGATTTGGGTATAGCAGAAGAAGATGTCTTAAGTAGTTTGTAATGTACATAATTTAAAGTGAAAACATAGCACTTTATATTTACAGAATGGTTCATATAAATAAAGAGAATTATGACCCTGGTAATATTTTAGTAAGAGGATATTTATGTATTTTTTTAACCTTGTAATGAAATTAAAAGGGATCTTCTGGTAGATTCTCCCGTATGAACTTTCTGCTTGTATTGGGTTTTTACACCAAGTATTTGTCACTTCTTTTCTATAAACTTATTTTACACTGCATCACAATGAATGACTATCACAAAAACAAATAGCATGTCAACACATTTATTGGACCAGAGCCCTCTTGAGATAATGTCTGAATTTTCATCAAGACTATAGTGATTAATGTTTCTGATTATGATAATCAAATAACTCATTAGTGGCTGTTTAAAGAGGACTTGAAATATAAAATGTGTCTAGAATATGGTGAGTCATTTGACTCAGACTATTGGAAGATCGGAAAAGCTGAAAAACATTTTTGGCCCTTAATATTATGCACTTAATATGTGGGGACCCCACTTTTATATGTAACACTTTCTCAAAGGCCTGGGCAGTTCATTTTAAAGTGTACTATTATTTGTGAAAGTGTACTCTTTGTTTATGAGGAATGAATTGAGCAAGAGTTGTTGTCTTATCCAACTTGACATTAATGTAAAGCATCCAAAGATGGGATAAAGTTTTCAACAAGTGAAGTTTATGTTTTGTTACTTGCTGCTTAATATATGCACTAGGCAACTGAAGTATGGGAAAGAAGGTTATTACTTTATTTTTCAAAGAAAACTTCGTTTGTACTTAGTTTCAGTTTAATGAGCAGCAAAGAATAAGGTTTTGTTTTCTTTCATGTGTACTTTCTATAGCTTATTTAAAAGTTTGTAAATATTTGCTGAATGTGTCCTTTATTGGGTGGGTTTGTGTGTGAATGAGTTTTCCGTTCTTAGGCAAACTTGCCTTGTGTTGAGCTATTTATTTTAATAAGCCTGTAGACAAATTTTTATACTTCTCTGTGCTTTAGAAAGCTCACTAGGGAATAAGATTACAAAGAATATTCTGTATTTGGAGAAGAGACGTATAATGTCAATTAGCTTAAAAGCACAAAATACAAGTTGGTAAGGTTCAATCAAGCCTTGCTCAAAATCAGCCATTAACACAAAAGGGTCCAAGCTACATGGATAAATTACATATACAGTTACAATACTTAGACCTACAGTTCTGGCCATATTCAAACATGTATTTTTCATAGTATTTGATTTTAAACTCATGAGACTCTCCTTTTTAGCTGATGTTTCACAATACCTGATTGGCCCTTTTAACTCCCCCAAATCTGAGCATGGGGTATTTCAAGTTGAACTGAGAAAGATGTGTTTTTATGAATACATTTGAATATTGAGTTAAGCAGATGGTTTCTTGAGATTTGGTTATAAGTCCCTTCCAGGGAGAATTTGTTTTTTTTTTTCCTATTAAATTGAATGGCCATCTGGATTGAATGAACTAGAGACTCTAAATTCAGTCTATTGATGGGTCTTTGTTATTAGTCTTTTTCATGAGAGTGATCTGGGCAATTTGTGAGAATATTAATGAGCTGGGTTCAGAGGTCCCTTTAAACTCTGTGAGCCTATAATTTAAAATATGGGATTGAGCATATGACTGAATTTCTTTTTGCTTCAATTATATTAAAAGGAATTAAGATAGTTTCTACTCTATGTCATACGTCATCCAGAACAAAATATGTCACCCATTGGCCTCTGAATATTTGACCTTGGGTTAGTCAGTCTCTATGCCTTAATTTCCTCATTGATGATAGAGTTTAAGAAAAGAATCTTTAACATCCCTTTCAGCTCTAAGATTCATTGAGTCTATCAGATATTGAAGTCACCCAAAGGAAGGGAATTGCTACAAATCCTTACTTGCAAGCACAATTTTCAAGCCCAGATTCCAACTCTTAAAAGAGTTTCAGTGCCACTGAGGGGAATAAAAAGAGACCTAATAGAACTTCAAAGGAGCAAAGGCTAAAAGAAAGGCAAACAGGGATTCAGAACTACTGAGCTCAATGTCAGGAGTATGAATCATATTTACTCTGATTTCCTGTTTCTTTTCATGTTGAGTCTCAAAAGAAACCAGCTACCTTATCTGGTTGCTTCCGTCTGCTTCTCTGCAGACACACAAATATGCAGATTCACACACACACATGCACACACACATACTGCAAGCCCCTACCTCTTAGAAGCTGGATAAAAGTTGTATTTTGTTTTTTAAAGTGTCCCATAGCTGTTTGGATTATTGCACGATATTATGGATTTCAAGATTAATTTAAACAATTTCTTGCCTCAGTGAGATAAGAAAATCAACACAAATTAGTGTTGGTGGTCTCATTCTCTTGGTAATCAAAACAGTAGGAAAAAGATATTGCGTAGTCTAGCAGGATCTTCTCTGCTATTTCACTGAAGGAAGGTGAAAAAGTCTACTCATTCTTGTCTAATTCTTATTATCTAACGTTGAATAACAAAAATCCTTGTAAAAGAGCTTGAATTTGTAATAGAGTGCTAATTCAAGACAACAAAGCATCAGTGGTATTGAATTTAAGAGGCAATAATTATATATATATATATATATTTATATTTATATATATTCTTTTTTCCTAAAAATACTTTTTTTATTCATGCATTTTCTTAGTTTGGAAGTGTTTTTCTGTTATCAGTATTATTTTTTAGATATTTTATTGATTTGAGAGAGAGAGAAAAAGAGAGAAAGCATGAGAAGGGAGAGGGCAGAGGGACAAGTACACTCCATACTAAGCATGGAGCCTGCCTTGGGGCTCCATGCCAGGACCCTGAGATCATGACCTGAGCTGAAACCAGGAGTCAGACACTTGACCAACTGAGCCACTCAGGGGCCCCTCTGTTATCAGTAATATTAATATGAAGAGAAATGTTTTATAAAATGTCCTTTATTTATTATTTAATCACTCTTAAATATTGCCCCTCCTCCAACTCTTATAAAATTATTATGAACCAAAACAGTAATTTAGTTGGAGTGTATTTATTGTAATATCATTGTAGGACAAAAGTAGGTTATTGTTGGTATATTTCTAAAAAAAAAAAAATAAGGAAAAAAACCCCTGTAAAAATACTACCATCTATTCCTAATCTCTTCAGTTTTACTCTCTTTTCCCTTCTATTCTGAGACGTGTGTATATATGTTGCTGAATGCATTTGTGAATATAGAGTTCATATAAATGACCACATTGAAAATACTGTCAACTCTTTGAGGACAAGGATTATTTCTTAATTGTATTCTTTTAACTAAATCATTAAAAAGTATTTGACACATAGAGGTTATTAAGAAATATTTGTTGAATGAATGGATGTGTTCCTTTGGAAGAATTTATGAAGTCATAAAATTTATAACATTTAACATGTTTCTTGAAGAGAATATTGAATCTTGTGTTTTATCAACATATTCTTGCTCAGAAAAAAATGTTTCCCAGTTATACTTGATATTTATTACTATAAATTTTCAGAATAAATTTTTATGTTGCTGTAATCTATTTCTGTTCATTTTCATACCTCCCTTTGCCAAGGGAACAACTTCATAAGGAGAAATGAAAGAAGTGGTAGTGTTTTAGAGACTTATCTAAGTGTTAACAGTTCTATGACCTGAGAATTAAAGATAAACAGTTAAGTGGTTTTGCTGAAGTTATATTAGTTTGGAGCTCGGAGATAAAGTAATTTAAAGATGGACTCTATTAGCAGTGACTACGTCTACAGATATTTCCTTATTTGTTAAAATATATTCCTTCGGGGATTCTCAGCACAAACCTGTAAATTGAACCGTTTTTAAGACCTTGAAAGTGAGCATGTTTCTCAAGTGACTTGGTTTTGTTCCTTCAAATACATAGAACTTCAATTTAAAAATAGATTTTAAAAATGCTCTAGCCTTTTAAACATTCACAGCTTGATAGATTCCAGATTTGCTAAAGTTTCCATCCAACAGCACTGTGATTAGTTTCTTTAATTTGGCCCTAAGTACTCTAAACTATTTCAAAAGTTACCCAATGTACCAATTTTTATCTAGAGAGAGGGTAGAAGTGTAGTCAATAAACTTCAGCCCTTTGACAGTGTTTTGTTTTTGTTTTCTCTCTTCATCAATAAAAAGATGTCTGTGGAGCCTGAGAATTCAAGTTTTACTTTGGTTTTAATACAGCCACACACATTTTCAAAGCTATCAGCAAGATGAGAGCAAATGCTTATAACACAACGAGTGGTAAAGTTTCCACTTTCCTGAAGTTTCCTCTATCAATGAAATTATTTACACCATTTTATGAAGAACCAAATTTAGAGATTTATATTTACCACATTTTTTACTTCGAGAGGTAGAGGATATATAAACTCTAAACTTTCCATTTTATAGACAAAAACAATGAAGCAAAAACACATGGTCAGATAGTGGTGGGGTTGGGTCAAATCCAAGACCCCAAGAGCCAGTTGGAACTTTCCATTGTATTCTGGAACATCCTTTTTACTCTAAATCATGAAAGAGTTACGAATTTTCACTCAACTTTAAATACTGTACAATTTGCATAAGTGAATTAAAATCAAAATATGAAACACTCAACTTAAAATTGTAAAATTATGTATGCAAGGGATAGTGTCTGTTATTAGTATACTACAAAAAATCAAACTGTGTTTGCTCTTTTTCTCTTTGTATAGGCTATTAATACTATCAGTTCCAGCTTCAAGGTATGTTTTAGAAAAATTTCCAGGAAGAGAATTATAATAAACCACTGAACTTATTCAAGAATTTGCCTAGAAAAGATAATGTTCAGATAACTGGCACAGCCTTGAATTTTGAATTCATTTTTAAGCACTCTGGGTGTGAATCTTTAAATTTATTATCCGATTTCTTTGACTCAAGGTTAACTTGAAGGCTGTTGTTAGACTAGCATGCAGATAGTGAAGGCTAATATTATGTTAAATTTTTATTTTTGGAAGACGTTTTTCATGATATAAGGACATAGTCTTACTAAAGGAAATTGTATTCAGTCCAGATTTTTAAAACTTTCTCTCTGTATCACAGAAATTTTAAAATATAATTCTTTTAAACATTTTTTTTTAAAGATTTTATTTATTTATTTGTAAGAGAGAGAGAGAGTGAGAGTGAGCACAGGCAGACAGAGTGGAAGGCAGAGTCAGAGGGAGAAGCAGGCTCCCTGCGGAGCAAGGAGCCCGATATGGGACTCGATCCCAGGACGCTGGGATAATGACCTGAGCCGAAGGCAGCTGCTTAACCAACTGAGCCACCCAAGCGTCCCTAAAATATAATTCTTGATAGAATTATTTTTCAGACATATTTCACCCTACCCTCCAGATGCATTTGTGTTAGACATTATATACGTTAACTTAGTATAATATAATATGTGATTTATTTATGGCACATTTAAAATTTTATCAACAGAGGCACCTGGGTGACTCAGTGGCTAAGTCAGTTATGTGTCTACCTTTGGGTCAGTTTATGACACCAGGGTCCCAGGATTGAGTCCCATGGCAGGCTCCCTGTTCAGTAGAGAGTCTGCTTCTCCCTCTCCCTTTGCCTGTTGCTCCCCCTGCTTGTGCTCTCTTTCTCTCTCTTTGTCAAATAAATAAATAAAATCTTTTACAAATGTATGAGTGTATATATATATACACATACACAAACATATACATACATACATGCATACACACACATACATACTTTATATAGTTAAGGGTGAAATCTTTTAGAAAAATGTAGTACTTGTACTATTAATTAAAGTAATCCTATGAAATAAGCACTCCTTCATATACAAATATATGCAATCATCTCTATGAAAAAATATATGAATCACCCACTCAAAATATGTATTTACAACCATGGTGTGTGTATCACACATGTAAATGCAGTTCACAGATGGCCACCTCTGTAGAGATGGAAAGCCCATCACTGTGTCCCTGGACTCTCCCACTCTGCACAGCCTCATATAACTTTTCTGTGCATTTTGATAACTAATACTGTTGTTTTTTCAGCATATGTATTTGGTATTCTTTCAGAACTGCTGTCTCAGGGATTTTCGTACAACAAATAATGGAATAAACTTAAATGAACTACAAAAAACCCCAAAACAATTGCCATGAATAAAAATAGAACATGAATAATCCTGATCAACCCCAGTGCCAAAAACGTCTGTTATTGTATTACTTGAAATATGTTTGGACAGAAGTTAGCTTCTCTCTTAAGTGTATGTGGAGTGGCAGAGGCTTACATTGTCTGCATCATTTATTTAAATGCATAATTAAGTTACAATGTGCAGTGTCGACTGCATTAATAGGTCTTTGCTCAAGCAATATAACATGTAATCGTTTTGTATTTTGAAACCTTTCAATGTAGTATTGCTCTTGTGAAATGGCTTTACAGTAAGGTAATAATACAAGTAGGGGACCAATGGAGAAATTTCAAAGTATAGAACATTAGTGTTTGAAATATACTTCCTGAGGAATTTGATTTTCATACATACCCATAGCAACCGGCTAAAAGAGGTACATAAAACTCTAATATAACATCCAGGAAGCATTTAAAGAAAAATGTCCACAATGTACACAGAGCAGCCACACTTTGTGGTCCTCATAAATGTGGCTTTGCGTTGCTCCCCCTTCATGTGTAATGATTTGAAATTGTGTTTAGTTTATCTGTATGAAGTTGGAGAGCTTGGTAATAATTGCTCATGAAAGAATTTTTAGCCAGATGTGGGAAAATGTATGGGTTTATTTGTGTATTTATTTGTTTAGTAAAATTTTGTTCATTCCATGTACCCAGCACCCTAGTACCTTAATTGTTCAGTTCAAAGAGCTCTGCTCGGCTGTTGCATATTTAGAGGGAAACTGCTAAGGAACTATGACATAGGGAGCTGTTGTTTAACTCTTCATTGGATTATCAAAAATTCTACGGGACTTCAAAGTTATTTTTCCCTTTCTTCCCACTTTCATTATATATTTTGTTGAGAAAAGGGGATAAAATTCAGCCGAATGCAGCCTTTTTGAAAACCAAATGATTATTTTTGGAATCTCTCTCTCTGTCTTACCTCTATTTCTGCATTTGTGAATAGTCCCTTAGGAAAAACCTTGCAAGGCTTTGCAAAAAAGGAAAATCAACTGAAAAAGCATTCTCAGGAAATGGACAATATACAGAGTAGCTGAAACTTTGTAGTAACCAAAATTATTTATGGCAATAGGTTGTTCTCAAGTATCACTTAAGCAATAATACATTGAAAGAAAGCTATTTCTTGGTACGTTACTTGGCACCTATACGTTTCATTAAATTGTTAGAATTATTTGAAAAATGTCAGCCAGCCAGTGATCGAGGCTATTAAATTTTGGAATAAGGTATGAGACAGAAATTCCTAAGCAAAGAAAAAATGTCTCATCCGGGGCTTGGGCTAGTACCTCTTACTGAATTTCCTCAGACTTTAATTTCACATTCTTAGGGTTTTTTTTCCAATTTTTTTTTATACTTAGCTAAGATTTTTTCCTGCTTACAAAGTTTCCTTTGTATCTTCACTGTTTTGGAAAAAAGTGGGTTTCATTTAGTGTATCATAAAGTTGTAAATTGAGGTAAGTTTCCACTAATGCTTTAAACATGACCTACTTGCAGTAATAAAATGCACATTAAGAAATACTTTTTTTTTTTTTTTAAGATTTTATTTATTTGTCAGAGAGAGAGAATACACAAGCAGACAGAGTTGTAGGCAAGGGAAAAGCAGGCTCCCTGCTGAGCAAGGAGCCCAGGATAGGACTTGGATCCCAGAACCCTGTGCCGAAGGCAGGCACTCAACTGACTTAACCACTCAGGTGCCCCAAGAAATACTTTTTTAAAAATTTTAATTTCACTTGATCACAAGGAGCTACAATTGAAGAAACCCAACTGGTCTACTTAATGGGCCTGTGCCAAAAGTCTTATACAAAGTAGTAAGGGTTATTGGTCATTTCAGGGAGTCTGAGGCAGATCCTAGTCAACTTGCTTACCAGGTGGTTTGCTGCCCTAGAAAAACCAAAGGTGAACTTGGCAAAGTCTCCTGGGTAGGACCCGGGCATTGAACAGGAGCCATTTGTTCATGTATATAGTAGGTAACTTCAAATTTATGCACTTAGGTAATATATTACTGTGAGAAACTTCCTGTCATGAATTGCTAAGGATTCAGTTGGAGAAACAAAGCATGAAGCCTAAAACCACTGCTCTGTTTAATGTTTTAATGACAGGTGCTCTCAGTCTATGCTATTAGTGCACCTTATTTTTGTGATAGCATCTATGAGACAAAATGCTAATTTGGGGATAAGAATTTCCAATGAATTTGTCTGCTGTGAAACAAAAGAAAAACAAACAAAAACAAACAAAAGAAATCAGCTACAAAGAAATTATCACCCAGAGAGTTAGAAGCCAAAACAATCTAGGTGACTGCAAATCTTTGTAATGTCTTGCATTTATTCATTTATCCCACTTAAAATTTTCACTTAAAATACTATAAAATACCGAGTAATGCTGAAAGCATTGTATTATATGCCTCTAATAAATTGTCAATAAGAGGGTCATGTTCTTTGTGGAGTGAAAAAAAGCAAACTATGTTTAAACGAAGTAGAGAAAGACCTTTATGCTATAACACCATAGAAGGAAGAATTAGCATGTTTCTCACCTGACTTTAGAGAAATATTTCCTTTTCCTTTTTTTTAAGATTTTATTTATTTGAGAGAAAAAGAGAGGGAGCAGGAGCAGGAGTGGGGGTGGGGTGGTTTCAGAGGGAGAGGGATAAGCTGACTCCTAGCTGGGCAGGGAGCCCAGAAATCTCCACCTGAGCCCAAGTCAGATGCTCCACCGACTGAACCACCCAGCCAGCCTAGAGAAACATTTTCTACTGACAAGGGGAGAATCAAAAGGTAATAACATCCACATGGTATCTTTACTTCTGAATGTGCACACTTACTTACAAGATTTTATGGTTTATAAAACTGTTTTACCACCATTATCAAAAGTCTTGTTGAGGTATTTAACAAAGCCACGCTAATCCTTTTTCCTGTGTGCTTATTCATATTTAGGTATTTGAAAAATTTAGAAAAAGTTAAAAAAATATATAAGGAACATACCTATGTCCTTCTACCCAGAATTAACATATGCTAATATTTTGTGATATTTCTGTCTCTAATTTTTAAAGAAAAAATACAATTTTTTTAGAAAAAGAAGCAAAACAATTTAAAAAAATAAACGATTCCTATTTACTAAAGGTATAGTTGACATTCCTTTTGAATCCTTTGATGGTCCACCTTTGTTTTTCATTTTACTTAAGGAATCTTCTCCTTGAAATTGTTACAGATTCTGGCCATGTGTATTTCTATGATTTGAATAGGTATTTATCTGGTATTTGGTTTTAAAATTTATTATAATGCATTTTTATTTTAAATCAAAGTGTCTATTACCCAAGCTGATTAACTTTGTGTTCACCACAGTTTGGTGAACATTTTAGCTTTGTTTTCAAATTATATTTAACAATGATAAGGAAATTAAGCCAATTGAGAAGATATAGAGAAGATATTAGAAGGCCGTTGACGCACGCTCCAGGCTTTCCAATTTGAAACAAAGTAGGTTCCAGGACAGTAAGTGATTGGGATACATTTTCAGAAATGGTGAGAAGCCACACTATATTATCTCTTAAACTATACATTTTCATCAGTTTCTAGAAGTACTCTTAAAATATCTTCTTTAAAGTAAGCATGTTTAGGAACATTCTAAGAATTCTTCCCTTGTCTTCTTATAAACAAGAAATTCTTAGGCTCCTTGGTGGCTCACTGGTTAAGTGTCTGCTTTCAGCTCAGATCATGATCCTGGAGTCCTGGGGTCCCTATATTGGGCTCCCTGCTTAGCAGGGAGGCTGTTTCTCCCTCTTCCTCTACTCCGCCCCCTGCTCATGCTCTCTCTCTCTCTAGATAAATAAATAAAATCTTAAAAAGATAAATAAATAAGAAATTGTTCATTTGTCTAACTGAGGAAGTATTTTAGAGTCTGGAACTAATGGAGGACATTGTCAGACAACATAGTTTCTGAGAAAGTACTTAGATTTCATTTTCTCTATGCTTTGCAGTTTTTTTTTTTTAAATAACAATAAAAACATGAACAGTTAAATGGTTCCAGAAAGAGAGCACAGCGGTAAAAAGAAAACAATGAGTGTATGGTGTCCTAGAAGGCTAGTGATGTAAATATGTCCAAAAGGAAAGGGGTTATCAGTTGTGTCAAGTGAGATGAGAATGGAGAATTTCTCTTTGAGTTACTAATATAGAAATCATTGGTGGATATGACAGAGCAATTTCAGGGGAATGCTGGTGGTGAAAACCTGAAAACACGTGGGTCCTCCAAAAGAATGAATGGAGAATAGTTCAAGACATCAAATATACACAGTTCTTTAAATCCTTTTTTTTTGTAAATGGGAATTTCTTATTAACCTTAGAGCTCTTTTTAATCAAAAGTTTTAAGAATATTTTATAGTTCCTCACAAAAAAGATTTTCTTAAAATGGGTAGGAATAACATTTACAGTGGGAGTTTTTAACAAATGGAATTATTTAATGAAACCTATAGCACAAAAATACAAGGCTACTGCCTCTATAATGATTGCACAAAATTTTTAACAGTGCCATTGATTTTTAGCAAACAATCATGATTTTATAAGAAGGTGGGAGGAGTATTAGAATAAAAGAACATGTTGTTGCTGCTATAGAGTTTGACAGAAAATGTAAAGAACCCCCTTTTTAGCAAGAAAACACCTCTGTCTTAGTGATAGTTCTGTGATTTTTCATAAAACTTTTGTTGCTTTTGCCACTGTTAATAGCTTTTCTCTTGATATCATGGCTATGAGCTCCCTTCTTAGAAATTTGTTAAAAATGAAAAGGCTAATATTGCTGACCATGAGGCAAGTTTGAGTAGGTATTTCTTTTCCTTCCTTTCTTTGTAGGTATTTCTGTAAGTAGTGAATGACAATTTCCCAAGAACTACCATGGGTGTCTTGGGGAAGCAAGATTTATCCACATATTAAAATGGAGACTATTAATCATAGGTAATGAAAAACATCAAATGGATTTTAAAGTACAGAACAAATGTATTTACAGTGATTTCCATTTAATACGATTGTTGTTATTGAGCTCTGGACCTCTCAAGTGATTTGTCTGCAATATGAAATCTGATTTAACAGATTCGTCTTAACCATATTCATTATATAGTTATTCATATCAAATTTGGCAAACAGAAAAAAAATTTAGTGGGTGAAATCCTGAGACATTTATAATAAATCTTTCCATTTCAGGCTACGGCTCTCCCTGAAATAGAAACTTGTTAGAAAGGATTCATAGTGATTAAATTGTTCTTCACTTAAGAACTTGTTTCCTTAAACTTTTGACTATTGATAGTATTTGATCTCAAAATATTGTTTATAGAGTTACTTTAATTTTTTTCCTCAAGCTTATAGATTTACAATCCCCAGAAGCTATTTACATCATAATACTAAAAAATTTTAGAAAGTGAGGAAGGCAGAGTGGGTTAAACTTTTCCTCGGGTGCCATTCGCTGCTTTACAGAGGCTGGCCTGAATTAGACACAGGAGAGACTTAGAGTTGAGATCTTGTTGGGATGGGAGGGCTTACTCAGGTGTTACAGTCATTTTGCAAACACACCCAGTCTGCTTATATTTCTTTATTGAATTTGGGAGGGAGAGGAAGGTGACGCAGGCTCACCCTTGGTACCACCCCTGTGAAGCACTTACCCCATTATTTGCTAGTCCTCCCTTAGGTTAAGCCCGATTCTGTAACTTCTCATCTTGGATCCACTGTTAAATTTAATGCTGTAATAACTTGTCTCTATCCTCAAAGCAGTCCTCACAGGCTTCATGGTTAAAGCATTGTCAAAATCCTTGCAGCTCACAGACCAAGTCACAAGAATTCATGTCTTCCAGCCTTTGCATATGCGGTTTGTTTTGTTGTGAATGTGTGCCAACCATGATTCGCTCATTGGCCCATCTTTCCAGATTCTTCCCACATATCAAATGCAGGAGTCTAGTCATTCTCTCTTCTTTGTCCCTAAGCAACCTGTGCATACATTTTCATGTGGTATTTTCACATATCATGGTGGTTATTTATTTCTATGTGTGGTTTCACTGCTGGAGGGAATATTAGAGATATTAAATCCCATAGCTGAAGGAACCAATCAAATCCTGACCCATAGCATGCACTCAGTAAATATCTTATGATCAAACAAATGAATAAACAAGCAGAATAGAATGTGTGGATGAATGAGCAAATGAACGAACGAACGCCTTAAGGGAGATATGGCAGAGGAGAAATAGCCTGAGTTCTGTCACTTAGAAATGCATTTACTTGGCAAAGTTGCATGAAGGCACTGAATTTATCTGAACCTGTTAAAGAAGGTTTGTTTCTATGTCTCTGTGGAGGTTTCTAGTAGATAATACATAAAGTTTTGTATGTAAAGGTATAAAGCATTATACAGTATAGGTTTTTTTTTTCCACATTCAAAGGCATTATGATATATTCCATGGAAAAAAAACAGCTCCCAACATATGACATTAAATAAGGAAAAGGAAGAACAAATGCTAGAGAGCAAGAGATCAGATCAAAAGAGGAGTGAGGCCAAAATTTGCTATATTGTCCTGAGCACCAGACAAAGAAATGTTAACCCAGGGATTCTAAACTCAGGCTGTATATTAGAATTACCTGGGTATTTAACCCACTGAGCCATCCAGGTGCTCCTAATTGCTGGGTATTTAAACCATGTTTTTGCCTGAATTCTAATTCATCTGGTGTGAGGTAGGGCTCAGTTATTGGTATTTTTTAAAGCTCTCCAGGTGATTCTAATATACAGCCAGGGTGAGAGCCACTGTCAGGCCAAAGGTATTGAAATAAATGTTTCTAGGGAGAAACACTGCATAAGACATGAGATGTTTTAAAAAGATTCATCAGCAGGAATAGATAAGAGGAGAGGCTAGGAACGAGCATTGGATGATTAAAATGTCTAGGAAACATCATAGATGACAATAACTGTTTTCCTTAGAAATCAAATAAGCTGTTTTCCTTAGAAATCAAAGGAAGCCACTGTGGAAAAATACGAAAGATAGTCCTTCATAATTAAGTGACTTTGTTCAGACGAACCTAGGCACATCCCAGGAATTAAACTGGTACAACAGCATTTTAGAAACTTCACCTGGAAGTTACTTAGATTACAAGCAGAGGATAAAATGGTTATTGCTATTTGCTTATTTACCCATGAAAATTCCTAGAGGAGGTAAGTTTTGAACATGGTTGAAATGATACTATTTGTACAGAGGACAGAAACAATGTATCTTTTTTTCCATGCAGAAAGGTTTCTAATAGGGTTTTGAGAGTCGTGTTTTCCTAGTCTGTCCTATTGCTTTTCCCTTAACTAACAATGAGATAATCCACTGGTATTTTTGAAGTATTAATTCTTTTTTGGTGTATTGGCCCCTTATCTGTGTTTAAAAGTATTTCAAAACAAGTCTAAAAGAATGTAATATGTTTAAAAACATAGTTAAATATATAAAATAGTAGCCTTGAGGTGAAAATACACTGAACTTAACACTAGCCTCAAAAATTAATTCACTTTTTAAAATGTCTTTGATAGTCATTTTCTATCAGATTATTTTTTGGCATGGGAAAAGTAAAATTTCATTGGTTAATTGAAAATGTGCCATACTAGTTTGAAAAAACATTATCTTCTCTACTTATGTCATACAAATCTGTTCATATGAAAGGGTGAAGGTTATATTCCAATGGTGAACCTTTTCCGGAAGCACTACAATATCTTTCATTAATGTAGAAGACTTAGAAATTCCAACGTTACCTGTACTAAAAAACTGCAAATACTTATAAATATTTGTTGCCCTGAATCTAATTAAGAGGTTTAGGAAAGAAGGAAGAAAGGATAACAGGAAGCAAATAATATCTTATTTTTGCATAAAAAAAATATTGTGAGGAATATGGAAGACAACCACTTTAGTATTTTCATGGAGAAAGATCAAGCCATAATTTAATGTCTTACCTTGTATAATTCACATCCTTTTCCAAGTGAATTATTTTAGTTAACCTTTTCAAAAAATACTTGGTATTAGTACAGAAGAAAAGTGAATACTTTAAAACCTTAAGCTTTAAGTTTTTCACTTTTGTTTGCTTCAAATGTATCATTTATAAAGTCTGTTCATGTAGTAGATAAGGCATAAGGTGTGCTCTCGGAAATTTGGGTAGGCAGCCCAACCTTAGGAAGAATAGTTTGTATGCCTAGTTTTCCTTACCTGTAAGTGGAAATAATAATAATATTTATGTCAAGTTGTGTATGATATATATCAAACACTTAGATAATACCTCACACAAATAGTAGCATCATGTAAGATTTAGCTACTAAAATCATAAGCATAACGATACGGCTTTAAAAAAGACAGAGTAAAAATAAAATAACTACACTTAAGATTTTTTTTTCATTTCACTTAAAACATTCTGACAATTTGTTTATCCTGGGGATATTTTTAATCTTTTTTTTTTTTTTTTTGGAAAAGTCTCCATATTAATGCATGTTACTATGAGTCTAGACCCTTGCTAGTTCAAATGGTACTCCTTTAATTAGACTCTTAGCAAACAACCATGTCTCTCAGTAGACACTCTAAATGTGGAGTAGTTTGTCACAATTATTTGGTAATCTCTTTCAGTGTAACTCACACAGCAAAAGTGACAATATTCCTGTCACTCCTCAGAAATGTCCCAGCTCTGCGGGTTTCCACATTCAGGAGAATGAAGAAAGCCATTACGAGGTATGCTGTATCTCTATAGAGACCTCATGTTAGTAACTGAGTAATTTGCATTTTCCTAGTGATTTATATAGTCTGAGTTAACTATAATAAATATTTTCTTTGCCATCCTCTTTTATGTTCATATTTTTATACTAGTACTTTTTTAAACAACATACACTTTTAGAACAAAAGATAAATAATATTTTTCCTCTTTGATAATAGTCTAGCTATTAAATATGCTGTTCTTGTCATTGAATGCAAAGTGTTGATTATTACCTAGTTTGGGAGAAAGTAATGAGCAACTTTCTTTTGGAGTGAAAGATTCCTAATTGGTTAATTTTTATTAGTTGAGCTCAAAGATACGAACATCTGTTGGTTGAAAGACTGATTTGCTTCATCCCCTATACTTAAGGAAGATAAAGAAGACAGTGTTGCTCAATATGAGCAGGTTAGCTGGAATTTCCATTAATCTTTTCCCTTTTTTCCTGCCCTTTCTCAGCTTGATCTTTTATTTCCTTGTATATTTGGATTTAAAACAAAAATTACTTTTCTTTTTCCTTAATGAGTCCATCCATTGTAAAATCTAAAAGATGCATATTTTATTCTTTATACTTTTTTTTTTTTTCTAAATTGGGAGGAGTATTCCAGTACCAATTATTCTAACATGGCTGGATGCAAAAATCTGTTGCTTTTCTTTTTTTAAAAAATTTTTTAATTTTTTAAATTTCTTTTCGGTGTACCAGAATTCATCGTTTATGCACCACACCGAGTGCTCCACGCAATATGTGCCCTCCATAATACCCACCGCCAGGCTCACCCAACCTCCCACCCACCACCCCTTCAAAACCCTCAGTTTTTTTCTCAGAGTCCACAGTCTCTCATGGTTCATCTCAGCCTCTGATTTCCCTCAACTCCCTTCTCCTCTCCATCTCCCCATGTCCTCCGTGTTCTTGCTTATGCTCCACAAATAGGTGAAACCATATGATAATTGACTCTCTCTGCTTGACTTATTTCATGCAGCATAATCTCTTCCAGTCCTGTCCATGTTGATATAAAAGTTGGATATTCGTCCTTTCTGATGGAGGCATAATACTCCATAGTGTTACCTTTCTTTTAATTTATTAAAACTGTGGTTTGCAACATAACATACAATTTACCATTTCATTCATTTTAAAGTTACCGTTCAGTAGTGTTAAGTATGTTCACACTGTACAATAGAATATCAATTTTTAAGGAATTGTGTTTCAATAGTTAACTCTAATATTAATACCTACAAATTTGTTTCATGTATTTCTATAGTCTTAACATATAGATTGTAGATAAATGATGGAGAGATAGATAATATGAATATGTATATATGTATGTGTGAGTGTTAGTGTGTCCTATGTATTCTATTTTCTCATCGAAGCTAGGTTTTTCCCCCATTTCCTTAAAGGTATTGAAAATATTTTGTTTATTATTAGTAATACAGGTTTTTTGCACTTGTTTTTGCCAAGTAAAGGGATCTATCATTCTCAAACCTCCCAGTAGTAATGTAGGTCAGAGAAACTACTTTGATTAATAGAAATTTGATGGAATAAGTACCTTCTTTTCTAACTATTAAATGAGGTGGAAAAAGGATAAAGTGGTGTTTTGGACAGTTTTATCCCTTAATACTTCCTTTACATTTTTTCTTTTTCTGTGTGGATCTAACTCGTCAGAAGCATCCTTCTAGCCTATAGCATATATTCTTCTTCTTATTTTGCTTTTATTTGCTTTCTCCAAAATCTCAATCACTTGACAGTTGAGAGAAGAACTATAATTTAACCCTTTTATTTTTCATCACTACTATGTATATTTCAGGTGTGTAGAACATGGAAATTTCTCCCATGAGTCACCTTTATTTCATCCAATAATAACACAATAACACTTACTCTATGGCAGAAATAAGTAAGTTTTATTCATATATAAAAAGCTATGTAAATATTTTCAAAGCCCACACAGAATGTTCTGAAAGCTATTGAAATCCTGAGTATTTCCCAATTTTTTGTAGAGAATTTAAATGAGCTATAATTAAAATAAGTTTATTTTATAAGGCCCAAAGCACAAAAACACAGTTTGTACAGGGTTTGTCTAGAGAATGTGGAGAAGAAAAAAAAAAAATACTCAGAGTTATCATGTTGACTTACAAGTCTAGTTATCAAAGAATAGTGAAAGAAATCTACTGTGTTATATTGATAAACAAAGGAAAATAAGTTATTTTAGAAAATTTTTATTCCACAAATTCTCACTTGACCATCCTATTCAGGTCCACTACAGTCTCAGCGGTTCCCATTTAGGTCATCTCTATGGTCCTAGTTCTCTCTAGTGCTCTGTGATACTAAAAAAAGATGATGATATTGACAGATGACACTTTTGTGGCACCTACTCTATGCTAGGGTCTGTGTCAAGCTTTTTATGTATATATGTGGCCATCATTTACATTTTGCCCTTGATGAGTTTAGATTGCTTTTCATCATAATATACCTAATTTAGTAAGTATATGCTTTTATTTTTTAATGCAGAGTGAAAATCTCTGATGTTTCTAAGAAAATAAAACTTGGAAACAGAAGTCATGCCAGCTTTGGAGTGCTATAAAGCATTCTTCGAGACAGGGTTTCTATATAAATGCTTAATATCTGTAGACCAATAACAAAGGGGATAGTTGCAGTAACCTGTTCCTTAAAAGTTATTAATCTAGTATTAACCATTCTTGAGAATTTATGAGGTGATTATAACCTACAAAGTTGGTTCCTGTGCTATGCTGTTACATTTTTTTCCCTTTATATTGAATAATGTGGTAAGCCTCATAAATATATTATTTTTTTTTATTTTCTCATCATTTATATGTTCCCTCTTTAATCATCTTAGTAAAGTAAAAATAAGAACATGTTAAGCTTTTAATCATAAAAATATTTAATTAAATAAAACTATACTGTTCAAGTAGAAAGTCATATTTTTTGTTGACTGATATTGATTAATCTGAATGTAGTTATTAATAAGTTTGTATTATGAATTTAGATATAAAATGGAACAAAATCTGTATGACTAGCAAGTTTTTAATCATTCTTAAATTATCAGACTTTACCCATCACACTTAACTTAGATATAACAATTATTGCTTACTTATAGAAAAAATGATAGTATCAGCTATTGGGTAATTTTTGTACCAAACATTACCCCAAGCATTTCATATGTATTACCAAATTTTGTCTAATCTAAGATGTTTAGATGTTACTGTTTAACATCTTAGTGTAATGCATGCTACAGTTTCATTTACCATTGGGGAAAAAATGCTGTTGATTAAACTCTGGTAAGTGCTCATTTATGGTTTCTTTAATACGTTTCCTGCTTCAAGATATGTTAAAATGTAAGAAAGCTTACATATTGAATCATTGAAATATAGCTCATTCAATTCTAACAACAACCCCATTATTATTATTCTCATTTTACAAATAGGGAAACTGAGACATACAGTGGTTACATAATTTGCTTGAATTCACCCAGGTAGTAATTAATAAAGTTGGAATATAACCAACACAACATAGTTTCAGAAACTACAAGGTTAACTACTCTAAGATAGTATTTAAGTCAAAAAGAATTCACAGGCTAGTTGGCTGTCAGGGACCATAGAGATTATATATTCATACTACTGAAGCATAACTTGATGACAAGAAAGATAGAGTAGCTTGCTGTAGGTCACAGAGCTAGCTGGTGATAGCACTGGAATGAGATCCAGGTTTTCTGGATCCTGGAGTGATCTAATGACTACCTCTAAGCTGTATAAAAAATGTCCAAGTAAATGTTAGAGAAAATAGTTCATATTTGAAATTTTTCTTAAATTAGATTTTAAATAAGGTGTGGAATTTAAATGGACTATCATATTTAAGTATTCTCTTCCTGGCAGGCCTTCTGTCATTGGATACACAAAGTACCTTGATGGTTAAAATAGAAGCATAGAAATGAATAAGTGCACATTGTTTTCATGCCATAAATGCATATTACCTTTACTAAGCATCTTTGATCTATAAATTTTATTGTCATTTCCCTTCTATTATGTTCAGTTCCCTTTATCCATGAAATAGCATAGAATGCAAGCAGTTAGAGCTTTGAGTGTCTTATATTCTGCAATCTGTAGGAAAATGTCTCATAGTTATTGGAATTCACACAAGACTGCACCTCAGTATGAGTAGCTGTTCCCTGTCACTGTTTTTGATGCTTGAGCTGAAGTATTTTTACAAAATGCTATAGTGTTCAGTGTATGAATTCTTGAGATAAGACTTTTCCCTTGTAGCAATGAAATCCGAAAATCAATGTCAGATGGAAATCTTAACTCTAAGAGTTAGGGAGATTGGTGGAAGAGTTTTAAAATAAGTATGAATTTTAGCCGCCAGACTTTGGAAATGTGGCAGTTATCGCAAGTGTGAAATTCATGGGTGCAGATGGTTGATCAAGATATCCAAGGATGGACTACTACTATAAATCTCCCGACCAAAACTGGGAAAACAATTTTGATAAGGGAAATATATCTGACCTTTTACATAAATTTGTAACACAGGTTTTTGCTGGATTCAGAGATACACAGAAGTTAAATTATCATTGGAATTTCATGAACATTCCAATTGTGTCATTTGATGGAAATATTTAATAGAATAAAAATGTGTCAAATGGAGAGTGAAAGGAGCATGTGGGAAGAGAATACAACTAAATGTATTAGAGTGTTACTATTTTTGTGTGTCTTCCATTTCATACTCATAACCTCATTTAGGACAGTAGTCTTCTGGGTAAGCATAATTTTCTCACATCAAAGATGAAGTTACAGTACACCTTGAGTTTGAATTCACTGAACCAGGGGTACACTGAGAGCAAGGAGATCAAGGATTCTCCATGTTTGTAACTACAGTTTAGAACCCTCCTGTTTAAATTAATAATACCAAATGGAGTAACAGCAAAATAGTAACATTATCTGTTACTTTCTATGAAAGACATGTAAAGACAAAGGCCTTTTGCTTTTGTTTTACTTGATCTTGGTCTTTTCTTTCCTTTTCTTTTCTCTTTTCTTTTCTATACCTATCACAGATTAACCTTAACTAACAGTTTGGATCTAAACAAATAGAATTTAGCACGTATGTTACACTACATATTTATATTTTCCTGTTTTTGATGTTTTATACAGTTGTGTGAACCAAACACATATAACTTCCAACGAAATAAACATGTTCAGGCCTTAGAATAGATATTACAGTTGATATCAGCTTTTAAGTTAAAATAATAGGCAAATCATTTAACAATAAGTCTTTATGTGCTACAATATCTGAGCGTAATATGGGTAATTTAAATTAATAGATTTTCACTAATAATAATAAATTAATTCACAAGCCAGTTTATTTTCATTTCCTTTCCTCATAAGAACAACCTTTTCTAAAACTCCAAAGGTAAAAATACTTAAAATACACACACAGGCACAAACACATACTATATATATATATATCCATACATATATATTTGGGGACTAATTCCTAATATGTCAAAATATTTAAATTCTCAGTAACATATAGGATTACCCTCCAAAATTAAATGTTAACAGACATGATAAAAGCTTTGTTACACCTCAGTCACTTACTGTGAAACTTTGCATGTATTATGATCAATAGAGACAGTATTCTAGATGACAGACTGGCTTACTCACTAGATAAGGATTTATTCCTCTTTCATCCTTTATCATAAAGGAGCCAAATCTGCGCTTTGGCAAAATAACAACAACAACAACAACAACAAATACATATCATTTACAGATCTATTAGAGTTAAGTTCTCACATGCCCACCTGGGAGAAGTCAAAGATCTTACAAGCCATTTTATGTAAGATTGGCCTTGCAAAAAGTTTCTAACAAATCCCGGGACAATTGCTGACTACCATTAAAAGTAGTTGAAAACTTTCCTTGATATGTATTTGTTATATGTAACTTATATATGGATGAATTTTCCCTAAATCTCTAAATTTTTTAACCACTTATTAGCTACCAAATAAGTATATATAAATTTGAAATTGAATTACTAAAAACTCATTTACAGTACAGTAGTACATAGACACTACATACATTCATGTCTAATGCCTATGTATAATATTTTCTAGAAACTTGATCTTGGTCTTTGAATAAAATGAACATTTTATTTCATACCATTGAACTTATGTTAGAAAATTGTAGGAGGTATTAGTAATATAGGAAAATATAAAAATACTCACTTTTGACCAACTCTATACTACAATCTCTGCCTTCTGATGTGGTTTGATTTAATTTTTAAAATGGAACCATTCCCTAAACCAAATAAACAGGGATTGGGCGCCAGACATTCCTTCCTTTGTTTCTTTCCCATGAATATGATGTTGAGACTGTTCTTTGGAGGGGAAACAAATTATCTGTCTTCCCTTTGTTGACCTTTTGCATAATTATGCTGAAGCCAATCTATAAATCTCACATTAACAATCCCTGTCTGCCTTCCTGCCTTCCACAAATATTCATCCAGCAAATATATCAGAGATGCTGTTATGTGATATGCTAAGTTCATTAGGCTGAGCAGGCACACATGCTTCTTTGTGTCTCGGATATTATAGGGGATACACTCTTAATAGTAAGTTACCATAAAGTGCAAAAGTGCTACAATGTGTTCAAGATTCAAGAGCACATAGCAGGAGCCAGTTTAACCTGTTCCAGAAAAAACACAATAATGTTAATGTAAGTCTGGAAGAAGTCTACCAGGTGAATGATCAGGAGTGATGTGATCACTGTGATCATGGACAGATGAGAATGTTTCTCCAGAAGATTGCATGGGTGAAGGCTGTGTGTTGGGAGAGGTCATCACAGGTTTAAGAAAAGTTCCACTGGTTATTTCTCTTCCCAATTCAGAGCTCTTTCCTGGCTCTATTTTCAAGACCTCATGCTGTTTCAAAATACAGAATGACAATACCTATCAAACTTGACATTCTTAGTTAATGTGGTATCTACCTACACTTTTAATTATTAAGAACAATGACTATGTAATGTTTCTCAGTTCGTGTTCAGTATTGTCAGTTTAAAAACTTCTAAGCACTTGGGTCGCCTGGGTGGCTCAGTGGGTTAAAGCCTCTGCCTTCTGCTTGGGTCATGATCCCAGGGTCCTGGGTTTGAGCCCTGAGTCAGGCTCTCTGCTTAGCAGGGAGCCTGCTTCCTCCTCTCTCTCTCTCTCTGCCTACTTGTGATCTCTGTCTGTCAAATAAATAAACAAAATCTTAAAACAAAACAAAACAAAAAAACTTTCAAACACTTGTGAACTCAGATATGTGTACTTACAGATGCACTCTTAGAGATTTAGATTTTAAATGAATCTTATATATTATATATAGTATGAATATATGTAATAGATGGGGTTTTAAGGTTGCATCCTCATGTAAATGTGCAAATCTGATTTTATTTATAATAGTTGATAGCCCCCTATTATTAAAGAAAGTGCATGTTAGTGTTTTTCAGAGGCTAAATAAATATAATTGATCATTTGGGAATTGCTCCATTGGAGATTCATGGAGATGTTTTCAGTTTGATTCCCTGTAATCCAGCAACAGCTGTAAATCAGGTATTCGATTTTCCACTGGTTTAAGATTTGTTTTCAATTACTTAACTCTGTATAAAGGATGGCCATCACCCTTTTTTACTTTTTATTACACATGTTCTGCCAATTTCTTCTTTACCATAGAACAAGTGGCCTTGGGTTTATTCATAGGAAGAACCACATTTGACAGATTTTCTGACGGCATCAGTGCTGGTTGCATGCTTGATGGACAGCACCAAACCTTGCTGTGGCCCAGCTCCTTTTAATTAGTTGTTTGACGCCACTCTGTGTGCCACAGGCATAGGCTTATCAGTCAAAGACAACTTTGCCATTCCAAATGACAGGTGTGATGCAGCTGTTTGTGGAATGAAGTGTACAAAGACAGAGGAGAAGGGCCTTTCAAACAAGTGACAACCATAGTACTGTTCACTGAAAGATCCTGAAAATATAACAAAACAACAAAAAAGGTAGAATATGAAAAGGTACAAATCAATATTTGTCACATCAGCATGGAAAACCTACATGAAATGACAATAAGTAATATCAAACTGTGAGAATGAGAGAAAAATATACCTGCCTCACAGTACTTTTTAAATCAACTGAAATTGTATGTTGTGATCAATACAGATCAGCCATTTGCTAATGGAATTAACATAGATGTGTAGAGTTCTCAGAAGGCTCTGCATATATCCGTGGATGCTAATAGGGAAGCCTGCTGGAAAGTCTTGTATTTGAAGTCCTACAGAATACATGGTCATAAATAATTTATTGAGACACTAACTATTTCAGGATATTGAAGAGGAGTAGAAGTAATACAAATACATCTGAGAAGAGTATAGAAATGGAAAATACAGAAAAAAATGGAAAATGTTAACATTTTTTCAGAAAATTGAAATATTGAGGAGCACCCGGGTGGCTCAGTAGGTTAAGCCTCTGCCTTCTGCTTGGGTGATGATCTCCGGGTCTTGATAGCAAGCCTCCCATAGGGCTCTCTGCTCAGCCGGGAACCTGCTTCCTTCTCTCTCTGCCTGCCTCTCTGCCTACTTGAGATCTCTCTCTCTCTCTCTGTCAAATAAATAAATAAATCTTAAAAACTTATCTAACATTCTTAAAAAAAGAAAATTGAAATATTGAAATAATAATAAAATTTTCTTCTACTCTGTGATAATTGTGAACTATGAGATTTCTTTCTAACTACCATTGAAAGGATTTGGAAATTGAATAGAAAGCCAAAAGATTCATTGTTAGAAGTGCACATTGACAAATGAAATATTTTTCACAAAAGCATTTCATGTTTAAAATCCTCATTCTGATTTCCAAATATCCACCAAGAATCAATATTTTTATTGATATTTAATATTTTATAAAACAATTTTAATTATATATATACATTATAGGACTTTTAAATATGTTTAAAATTATTATGTAAGCTACAGAAATTCTGATAATAAGGTACTTCAAACTTGAAATGGGTTTTTGGATGTTTGCACTGGTTTTATGTATTTATGTAATACAAATATTATTATACTCTATAGACATATATAATAATTACTTCAGGGGGCACATGAGATGTCATTGGTTGTATCGCCAAATTCTGGGAAGAATGGAGGTAGAATTACAGCTAGTCTTCTTACCTGTTCTATAGTACATAAAATTGTAGGTATAGATGTAGGAATGTTTTACCTATTTAAAAGTCTTTTTTTTTTTTTTAGTCTTTTTTTTTTTTTAAGATTTTATTTATTTATTTGAGAGAGAGACAGAGAGAGCATGAGCGAGGAGAAGGTCAGACGGAGAAGCAGACTCCCCGTGGAGCTGGGAGTCCGATGCGGGACTGGATCCTGGGACTCCAGGATCATGACCTGAGCCGAAGGCAGTCATCCAACCAACTGAGCCACCCAGGCGTCCCGACCTATTTAAAAGTCTTGATGCACACTTGTCTATGACGGTTAAGAATACAAAAATATTAGAGATAATATAAATTACATAATCCCAACTTTGACTTGATTTTAGCTTTTATTTTAATTATATAATTCTGGGTTTAAAAATGCTAAAATTTCTAAAGTGGCATAGAATCACTCTCATTGTTGAAGAATGGTTATCTAGATTTTTTTTTTTCCCTTTAACTCCTTTGGAACTGCAACAAACAGTAGTGTGTATTAGACTTTATGTGTATGTGTTGCATATATTAAATACAGATGAAATCTTTAAAAAGAATAGATTAAGTAGATACCTTCTCTTTAAATCCCATTTATTTCTTCAAGTTTGGACTTTTTAGAAACCTAGATGGTTTGATATCTACAGCTTGTTATGTGTGAGAGAGATTCTGGGGCCAAGACCACAAGGAGATCCATATTCAGCAAGTCAGGAATGGAGTCTGAATATGGCTTTTTGAAAATTTTCAAATTTTATGAAGCATCTAATAATTTTGATATGGAAGGTGGACTGAGGCAGAGTTTTATTAATGACCAGTACATAGGTCATAGGGATAAATGAGTAAGTCTGGCAATCTGAGGATTAGCACTCGCTTTTTCTTAATGGAATGGAGAAGAATAGAGTAGAATAAATTGTATAGAATTTAATAAATGGAACAGAATAGAATGAAGAAAAAAAGAGGTTAAGAGAAGTAAATAGAAGAGAATAAATAATATTAAAGTGCATGGTATATGCAGTTGTTAAGAATTATTTTATTTCCCATGTGTATTTTTGTATATATTTGAGTGTTTATATTGTGTTTCTATGTAAAATGAATTGCTTATTGTGGGTCAAGATCGAAAGTTTGAAAACCATTGATAAAAAATAGCTCACACTTATGTACTGCTTACCATTTATCAGTAACTCTTCAAAAACACTCTGATTGTATTAATGGAATTAACTTCTCCGTTATCTTCTATGACTCTGGCTCTAGTTGAATAAAGGACGATATAGGAGACAAGTGCCTTGTATGGTCACATAGCAGACAAGGTACTGTGACAGAATTCAAATCTAGAAAGTCTGGATCTGTGGGTTGTGCTCTTGGCGGCTACTCTAATGCTTCTGACAAAGCTGGTGGTAGATCTAGGGCTTGAGATCAGCCTCCTGACTCACAGTATTATAGAAGTCTCTTTCAGTTCACAGTGACCTCTCTTGTTAGCCAAAGTCCAATCTTAGGGTAGAATTTACAGATGTATCTCTCATGGATAATTAGGCCTTGTAAAGAGGGTGTCTAAACTGGAAGGGTTTAAGACATTCTCCCCCCAGTAATTTCTCTTGGTGATTTACAATAGGTTTAAACTTAACGTTGACTTAACATTAATTTAAAGTTAACATTAACATTAACTTAACGTTAACTTTAACTTTACTAAACTTTCAGTTAGTTAAACTCTAACTTGACCAACTTGCATAGTCAAGTTAAAAGTAAATGAATCTATTTTCAGTTGTTCAATCTAGTCCTTGGTAAACTAACTTGACTATAAAATCATATTGAAAAAACACCTATTCATAATATTTTTCATGTAACTCATTTTGATAAATAATATGAGGTTAAAGTCAAGATTCTTGAAGTTTAAGTAAAACCTCTATTTATAAACAATATGCACATCAGAATTTAAAACAAAAAGGGCAAATAAGCATTCATTCAAAAAGCAGAAGCCCAAATTTTCACTGTTTTTGACATTGTTACCCATTCAAATGTGTCTGTTTATGTGTTTTTTGTGTGTTGTTTTTTGTTGTTAAGGAGATGTACATGTCTTATCACAAATATGTCTTCCTTTTTTCTGGTTTTGCTAAGAATTTTTTAAAAATAAGATCAAAATTAAATTAATTTTCTAGTTTTTATCTACTTTACAAAATAATAACTCCCAAACACAGTGATATGTTTTAATTATTGCAAAAACACTGTTCTGCAGTGGAAAATGACAGAAATAGAGCTACATTTTGGGTGGCAGCCAACTCTAGCTTCTTTGTTGGGTAATTTATAGAAGTTTGCATTTTGCATACAATGGACATTTCCTGAATCTGGACACATAACAAATAGCTAAAAATTTTATATTGGTCAAATACTGCTCATATATGTGAAACATAAGTTGTTTCAAATTGATCATGGACATTAAAGAACTAGCCAATTAAATTTATAGAGTAATATGAGAATAGAGGGAAAGTCATTAATTACTTACCACTTTCTTACATATTTTAATTTTTGAGTATGTCACTCACATGTTTGCATCTTAAAATTCAAATGAAAGTGAGGAGACTGCCACTACATTCAAACATCTTTTTAGGAATCTGTTTTCTAGTTATAGAAGATGGAAGTTGCTTGATGCCCAGGAGTCAGAATCTCCAAATAATTCCACTCACTGTCAGTTAAAGGTGAAAAAGGCATCCAAAACTAACTAACTAACTAACTAACTAACTAACCAACAAAATCCCATAACATATGTAGGTTTGATAATGAATTTAGGATAATGAAGTTCATACATTTAAAATACATAAATATGTGAGTTTAGCCCACATCTAACAGTAGGAATTTTCTTTAAAAATATACTTTTAGAGAAGAGGTTTATACTCTTTTCAAATTAGATCTTCTATATAACATTCCTATTCTTTTGGTGTGTTGTTATTCCCAGGTTTTTGGCCAGGAGGCCAAGCAGCTTTAAAATGTACTTTCTGGCTGAATTATCTCAATTTTGACTTGAATGGATAATTAGGACATGATATCTGTTTAGAACAAATGAACAGTATAAAATGTCAACAAATTTCATATTGATATTTAATTTTAAGCAATTTGTAGATATTCATTTTACCAAAATTTTATAGAAGATTTGGGATTGTTTTTAGGGAGGTGGCTGGATATTTTATTCACATATTGGCCTTGTTATTATATGAGAAGTTTTCCAGTGGAAACCATGGGAAACCTCAACCCAGCCTGGAAAGGAAAAGCAAGGACCTTTTGGGTGAATCCAGTCTTGATTCAAAATGTATCTAGAAAACACAGTACTTACTATATTAAGACAAATATCGATATGATAAGGAGAGTCTAATTTAAATTCAAAATATGAATTGAGAACAGACCAGTTGTGGTAGTATACAGTGTAACAGTATGCAGCAGTGAAAAGGGGAAGTCATGGATACCGCAATAACATGGATGAATATCATGCTAACTGAAAGGAAAAACAGATATTAAAAAGTTACATATTATATGATTTAGTTTCTGTGACACTTTGGAAAAGGTAAAGCTTTAGAGACAGAACTTCGATCAGTAGTTACCAGGAGTTGGCACTTGAGGGACTCAGAGGAAGTGCTTAGAGTGATGAAGATATTCTGTAATTTGACTGTAGTTGTATGTCAAAGAAAAATTGCATGGATGGAGTTAAATAGGCAAAGGAATTTATTCAGGACTATGTTTAGGAGAGAAATGAACTCAACTCCTTTGAAATCAATGCAGGAGAGTTTTTAAGTGCTGGGGTGAGCTAGTGGGGAAAGACTGGAAGATGTTAAGAAAGAGAGCGGTTAAAAAAAAAAAGAAGAAGAAGAAAAAGAAAATAAAAAAAAAGAGGGAGATGGGTCAGTGTGGATAGGCTGGCTGTGCTTCCTGATTGGCAATTAGCTAAGTTAGGCTCCTCCCCTCCCACGAAGATGAGGAGATGCAGAGACTATTTTTCTTGATGTGTGCATTTTGAAGGGATAACTACTAGGAGAAAGACATTCCTAAGGTGTGAAACTGGCCAGAGCTGTGGAGAGTTACATCTCAAAAGGGCAGAGACAATTTACAATTGCAAGTTTTGTTTATGCTTTTAAGTAAGTGCTCTAGAAAAAGGGAGGCCAGTGACCTAGAGTCAGGAAGAAGCCTGCCTCAGATTGAGTCACGCTGAGGGGAGCATTACAGGCATGTTAGGTTCCCAGATTGTGTGTTTCAGAACTCATAGAACTTTACTTCTAAGTAGGTGGCTTTCACTGTGTGCAAATTATTCCACAGTACTCTAAAAAAACCTGATTAAAAACAAATGCAGCTAGCAAAAATATCCTCATTGGTATAGACTGAGAGTAGTAGAATCATGATGCCATAGAGAAAGGGAGAAAAAGTGAGATTATAACCCCACAGGGAATAAGTATATGGAACATCTAACATCTTTTGTTAGTGATATGGTAATTCATAAAACCTAATATATACACCAGACAGCAGATCTCTGATGAGAAATACAAAATAGAGACACTAACTGCTATAGATAAAATTATGTTTGCATATCTTTCTGTTTACTGGATTGTTAAGAAAAGCAAGAAGCCCTTACCCAGAGGAGCATATCTGATTAAAATCAATACACTTATATATCCACATGCTATGCCACACTCACTATTCCAACTTCAAAGAACTGAAGCAATTGTACTATTCTTTCCACAACAACTGATGTACATAGTGATGGTGAAAAGCATCTCAGCAGGAGTGAACTTTCCTTTTTGGCATGTGCCTCTTTCTCAGAATGCAATAGTCTAGTGGCAGAAAAAGCAAAGAGAGTTTCTATATGTTGACGCCTATACTGCTGAATGCTTTATTTCCAAACCAGAGTGTCTACTCTCCCTAAGGTGGCAATTGGAGGGTAAAGTTCTTGTTTTCACGTAGGTGACAAAGGGCTGGGGGCACACGGGGCCAGGATCTCCAGAGGACAGCTTGTTAACAGGATTCACAGGCCTCTCTCCCTTCACCCTTTAGTCACTTCACTAAAAATACAAAAGGCTCATTTAGCAGCACCCTTAGGCATATGCTTCACAGACCAATCATCACAAATATTTCCTTCCTGAGGCTCCCTTGTGACCTTGAGAAGTGTGACAGAGGACTTAGAGGATGGACTGATAGAAGTTTCGTGATAAAACAAAAAATTGTTCTGCTGCATGATGAAGAGAAATAAAAGGGAGTGAGCTAGATATATGTTTAGTTTAAATAAGGCTCGATAAATTCTGTAACTCTTTTGTGCAGTGTTGGCCCTAGATCAGAGGTACTCAGCCTGCACAGTAATCAGGACTTTCTCAGTAAACCTCAGCCTGTTAACAGTTCTTACCACATTTACTTTCTCAATATGATAGTACTTTACAGCTATCTACTCGATTATGGCCAGAGTTCCTAGCAGTTATTGGTAACCATACCATCGACTTTATATCTCAACCAGCCCAGGCAGGAGGAATGCAATCAGCACAGTGAATTTCCTAACCTGGATCTATCTTTCTGAAACGTGAAGATGATGACTCAGTTCTACAATTGAGCTTGTGATTCTCACTGTGGTGAAACTTCTTATGTCATTTTTATTTTTAGCTCTTTGGCACAATTATAGAAAATTATTGTAGGAAAATCACAGCTTCCATAAGGAGGAGCCCTGACTGCTTTTAAGGGGTTCTAAATGTTGGGAAAACTCATAAACCCTGTGCAATGCATTTCTTGGTGGGGAAATGCAGATAGAAATGTGTTTACTAAAAGAATGAGCAAGATTGCAAGACAGTTTCAGTTTATCTTTTCCATTCTCTACCCTCTCTTTTTCAACCCTGCTTTGTATTTCCTTTGCCAGGGCTGCTATCAAAACTCCACAGTCTTCTAAGGCTTAACTTTCTTCAAAAATCACCTCTCTAAGATTCAAGGGTTCATTCCCTGCGTGTGCAGCATAACTAAGTTGTGTGACCATGTAGTTGATGAGAATGACAATTTTGAGTAACTACTCACCCACTTCCCTCTCACTGAGATGCAAGTGAGTAAAATGAATTAGTTTAATATAAAGCCAGAGGTGTTTGCAAAAGCTAAATTCAGTAAGACCATGTCATAGTGATTTGATACGTCAGAGTGACTTCAGTACCACAAAATACGGGGCCAAATTTTTGGATTGCCGCCTATACACCTTAATGTTTGGTTATTATCCATGTTATGTCTGACTCACTCCTTTACTAAAAGCAGTATTTTAGGTCTGGAACAATATAATTTTTGATATTCTTATTATGTAAAACAATGGCAGATTTTACAATTTGGGTTTTTAGTAGATTTTAGATATATGGGTATGCTTTTACTTCTAAGCCAGTGTCTAGTACACTTCAAATACCAGAGGTGATGTAATGATACGAATGGAAGATCTAGGTAATATTTTATAATACAGCTGTTACCTAATGGTCACTTCTTGTAGTTTGGTAGTAATTAGTATATTAGTATTACTGTAACTAGTACTAAAGCAAAGAGGCAGCTAGTACTAAGAGTATTCTTAATGATTTTCTATTATGAATGCATGTGATTTATAAGGGCACTCTATAGTTTCAAATTAGTGCATTCCTTATTTGAAAGTTTCAAATGCTTTTATTAACATCTCCCTTTTATACAAACATTTTCATGCTTCCTTTTCTACTTTATGTTTGCTAAAAAGTGTCTTCTCTAGAAAATAGGACGTAGCATTTTTTTTTTCCCATGGCAGAATGCATATCTCCGTTTTTAATGCATGAGCAGGCGGTTTGGTTCATTAAGCTCAGTGGCACCGACAGTAAACTAAAGAGGAATGAAAGGAAAAGGAACTGAAATACCGTCGTCCCGCTAATGATACTGAAACTACTCAGCTTTATTGGGACACTGCCCAGACATCCACTAATAGAAGGCATGGTTCAGGATGTGAACTTGGTGCTGGAGTGCCAAAACCACAAATCTAGAGGGGAAAAAAAAAAAAAAAAAGTATTGCCTAGAAGAATGTCTGGAATAATTTAAAGAATTATCCAAAATTATAGTGTGTGTATGTTACTATATTTGTTCGTGGGTGGGTTAGAATGAGAGAGAGGGTGGGCACACAATAGGATAGAAGAAAAAAATTGAAGTGGGGGAATATCCAATTATCTCAAGACTATATTGAATGAGAATAGCAGTTGTATCACAGGGATATATGTATCTCAGGGTGTGTGAATTGGAGAATATCCAGATAGCTTGGCGTCACTTTTCGACTTAAAGAATGTAGCTTCAGAATGTTAAATAATTTCTAGATAAATGCATTTACTTAAGAAGGAAATAGAATGCATGGCTCTTCACACATCCATACACTTCCATATCTCAATATTTACTAACATGGTTATAATAATTAACTACGATTTCTTTTATAAATGAATATTATTGTTCTCAATTTACCCCTACGCATGAGGAAGTATTCAGAAATGTGCCCTTTGAAATGAGGAAAGAAAACAGATTCTCTGTTCAAATTGGGCTTATGCCCAGTGCGAACAGAGAATCACTCAGCTGGGGACGGCAGCTTTCGTGGCCTCTGGCTAACACTAACCCCTCAGTGGCTTTTCACAGCCACTTAGAATCAAGTCCCGGGAGGCTCCAAGTGGAAGCTGCAGCTGTGGACTCTGGGGAGTCACCTTTGTGGCCCTCAACACATGCTCACAGGTCCCTTTCTGATTTCAGTCCTGCGTAGGTTTTGTGCAGAAGGTTGGAGGGCAGGTAGAGAAGGGACATTCCTCTCACCCAGTTTTCCCCTCCTCTTTGAAAAGCGCTCAGAGAGAGAGAAACCTTTTGGACATTGGTCAGGTATGTTCTGAAAAACACAGATCAGAGATTGGGCTCAATGACATCTTTGCCCCTTAAAAAGCACAGAACTAAACACAGAAGTCCCTTCTTTAATGTTCCACCAAAGGCAAATGAGTCAACAGAACAGAGACAGTAAGAAGGCCAGGGCTGATCATTGAAACTGAGTTCATGCTGAACATTTGAAGGTGGTAGGAGAATCAATCCATAGTTAAAGCTTTTCCTGCTGGAGGACTTCACTGAGAAGCACATGGTATGTTTTACAATACCAAGAGGATCCCTCCTATAGGGGAAGGACATGGAACATATGGAAGAAATGGAAAAAATCCAGCAAGATGTCCTTAAATAGAAATGAGTTTCTAGATAAAAGACTTTTATGAAAAAGAAATACCAGCTCTTTCTGGGTCTCAGGTATTCATAATGCAGCAGAAATCTCCGTTTACTATCACAGACTCTAACAAGTTATTACAATTCCTCCCATTTGCTTCCATTTTTATTCCTATACTCTTCGAAGTAACAAAAGATAAATTAAGTGTTCTAACCTACCAGGGGACTAAAAGGCCTTGATCAAACTAAAAACGTCGTAGAGTTCAGTAACATCAACGGGTGAACTGGAATATTGGCTGGTTTGACAGTATAAAAACACAATCCTGATTTTCACTCGAGCCGTCTCTCTCTCACCAGTTTATCTCCATTAAATGTTGAGCTCAGGAACTTCATATTTTAAAAAGCTATCCAATAAAAGAAACATCTGGAACCTTAGTGAAAGCAAATTCTTTAAGGCATCATAAGTTTTTGTTCTATAGGATCATGGCTCAAAAGTGAGTAAATGAATTTAATTCAGAATAGCCTGGCTAATTAAGTATGTTCTTTTAATATTCAGTTTAATATACATATGTTAGATTATTACTTATGTTCAATACTTCGCTATTTTCCTGGCACTTCAGGGATAAACACTTTAGCGAGTTCTTAAGTTCTACATTCAAATTTTCTAGAGGTGGGGACAGATCCCGCACACACATTAATAGTGCAGCCTTTGTTATTGTATGCTGGGATGGGGCCCATCAGCTGGAAGAAGGCTGGATGGTGGGAAAAGTTCAGGCTGACATATCAAGGAATGCCTCAGGGAAGAAGTAAGGCTTAGGAGAGCATCAGAGAACAGTAGCAGAGCTATCAGGAGATTAGAGTGCGAATCGGGAAAGAAAACTGTGAGTGTTGTGCAGTTTAGACAAAGGAGGCAGCAAAGGAAGGGGCACAGGATGGGAAATTTTAAGTTTCATCATGGTATAGAGAGTGCACTATAAGGAGGGGCACATTTTTACCCTTGATCCCAGCTGAGAGGCCAAAAATTGGTAGAAAAGATACAGTTTAATCAAATTTATTGCGGATACGAATTTGTAAACCAGAACTAATATTATGGCACTCAAGATTTAGTGAGACAGGCAACAATAGAGTTTAAGATTATTAATGTTTTTAACATGTTTTTGAGGGGAACAGCACATAACCTTTTCTTTTTTAAATTCATAAAGCTTCTAGTAAAGGAATTTTTTCCTTTTTTTTTTAAGATACTTTTTTTTTTTTTTTAAGGATTTTAGTTTATTTATTTGACACAGAGAGAGAGATCACAAGTAGGCAGAGAGGCAGGCAGAGAGTGGGGAGGGAGGAAGCTGGCTCCCTGCTGAGCAGAGAGACCCAGGTGGGACTCTATCCAAGGACCCTGAAATCATGACCTGAGCTGAAGGCAGAGGCTTAACCCACTGAGCCACCCAGGGGCCCCAGGAATTTTTTCCTTTTAGGCAGTGATGTTTTGGGAGGGAGGAAAGAAGGGGAAACAGAGAAGAAAAAAGATTATTAATAACATTGATGTGGCATAAACCCTTTATTTTCATCTCTTCTTCAAAGGCATCCCTTCTGTTTGATGACCTAAAAGCATTGTAAACTTGATTAGTCTATGAAAGTATTTATTTTTTAGATGGTTTGGTCAACTATCAACATTATGTTACCTAATAAAATATTATAATGAGGCAAAAGCCAGTTTAGCTTTGGGTTTTTTTTCTTATGCTGTTTCTCCTTTTACCTTCTTCCCCCAAATGAGCATAACCACCACCCACCCACTTCCCAACACACATCCATAGAAAATCGGCCTCATTCCTGAGATCCTTTCAGTATTACATGCATTTTCGATTGCCTGGTGAGTGCAGGGCATTACCCCCACATAAATTATGAATGAGGACAAGCATGAAATAACTAACAATAATGTGATATCTACTCGATTGTAGATGCTATGAGAACACAAAGAAAGGAGCAATTAGATTCTGAAAGAAGCCAAGTGAAAGAACAGTAGAGTGTGATATTTAATATCTAATATCTACCTTTTGGGCTGAAGTCTTTGTTGGTATAAGAATGCTTTTTCCTGCTGCAGTCCTGGAAGCCCATACAGAAGAAGGGACCAGAAAGTCATAGTAGTTTGGAATGCTGAGCCCCCTCCATGGAGAGCCGTGGCTCTGGAGAGTCCCACAGCCCTGTGATGGACTTTATGGGAATAAAAAATAAACTTGTTAAACTACTGGAAACAAACAAACAAACAAACAAAAAAGGTCTACTTTGAGTGCTGGTTAGGAGTTCAGTAGGTGAACGGTTAGGAGCAAAAGCCCACCAGGTGGAGGGGACAGCAGACAGGAAAGGCGAGGGGACTGAGGTGTATGCATGTAGTTCTGTTACTGGAGAAGCTGGTCACATCTGCAGAGACTGGACCAGTACTTCCCATTCTATGTCCCAGGAGATGGGGAAAAGCAAACAAACCAAAAAACATGGTAAGAAAACAGCAAATATTTAAACCTCCATATTTCTTTCCTAGAGGACTTCTTTATCTCTTTAATAAGCTAATATGTTTCCTTACTCTTCCATAAGACATTGCCATCATTTCAGGAGGCATCTCATGTGACTAGTGTTTTATGGTCTATAACTTGGGAAAGGCTGACTCAGTCAAATGTGCCTATTTTGTTAGAAGAAGGCAAATGAAAGTATTTAAGATTCACTGGATGCTTGAAACTGGGACAAATTCTTTCAAACAAATACCTGCCCTGCCCTCTCCCCACACTAGTACTGACTACACATCTGGCCGTATGTCTGTGGCTTCATAAGCATGAGAAAAAATGAGCAAGATAGGGTGTATGCCTCTAAGCAGCTGACGTGTGTTCAAGTTGTACAAAGGAGTGAAGATCATTTCCAACTGTTGGAACAGGTGAACACTCTTGAAGCAGGTGGCACTTCAGCAGTGCCTTACAGCAGATACAGATACACATGAAGAGCGTTCCAGGTGGAGGCAATAGCAGGAACCAACGTTCTGTCTTGAGCTCCAGAAGAGTGAGGTACCCTGGCTCAACTAAATGTGCGCAGCTTGTTTGGGGGGAAAAAAAAAAGAAGATGAGAAAAATGAGAAAGAGAGTTTAATCTTATCTAGATACTAAAGGACACTGAATGTCATGATAAGGAGTTTGAAAGTCAATCTCTACATAGTGTGAAGTTGTAAATTTGTGAACTCTGACATCATCATAAGAAAGAAACTGAGAACTTCATGGGGTCAGCATTATTTATCTTTAATTAAGATAGTGTGAGCAGATAGAATTTATGCACTGATATCTTTTTGAAGACAGTTTTGTTTCATGGGATTTATTTATTTTTAAATTATGTCCTTTAACTGGACAGCTTTCCCATTAATTAGTGTCATAGTAAAAGAGTAGTTGCCGTTGCCTTGTATTTAAAACAGTGAACAAATTACCGTTGAGTAACTGCTTTCTGGATATGTTTTGAGGGCATACAAAATTGAACAAATATTTATCAAGTGTTTTTCTGATTGAGGGAAGCCAGATCTGCATATGTGACATTTTCTGAGGGCAATTATATTCTAGGTAATATGGAATTGAAATGTAAATGCCTGGCGGAGAACACAGAAAGAGGAATGCAGGTTTCTCTTTTTAGTAAAAGAAATGAAAATGGGGTGCAGCCTTGATAAATGAGGAAAACTTGGAGAGGTAGAGAGGAAGCATGAGGTTAATGTGGGAGGAAAAAGCATGAGCAAGACTGCACCATCAAGTCTTGTTGCTGCATGTGCCTGGCATTGAAGACGAACAGGCAGCATTCTGAGATGGCAAATAAATATTGTTTGTGGAGTGGAAGTACACTAAGGATATATATGGCAAATTATGACAACCAAGAGTTTACTTTTAGATTTCTAAAAATGTTAACCAGAGTTTCTCTGTGGCACATGAGATAAATGTTAGTTTCAGAAATAATTATACTGCCACCAAGATAATTTCTTAGAAACCAATGCTCCATGGAGACAGAAAACTACTTGTTTTTGAATTGGTGACTTGGCTTTCTAGATCAAATAGGCAATATAGCAGGAAGAGTGTAAATTTGCTTTTAAAAGTGGATTGTACTAAAAAAAGGGAGGGGGTTATATGGCATGCAGATTTAATAGGTTACGCATAAAAGCTACAACAAGTAAATTTTTTTTTAAAGATTTTATTTATTTATTTGACAGACAGAGATCACAAGTAGGCAGAGACAGAGAGAGAGGGAAGCAGGCTCTCTACTGAGCAGAGAGCCTGATGCGGGACTCGATCCTAGGACCCTGAGATCATGACCTGAGCTGAAGGCAGCAGCTTAACCCACTGAGCCACCCAGGTGCCCACAAGTAAATTATTTTTAAAGGATTGTTAAGTTTACCTTAGATAAACCTATAGAGCTAGCCTGCTTTACCCAATCCTAACAATGGCGAACTTGCCATATTTCACATATGTGATGATTTCTCTTTCTTTTGCATTATTTCTGTGGTTGTGAGTTCAAGAATATTTACAACCTGAGTATTTATAGAAGGCATTGGAAGTAATCTTAGAGTTTTAGGACTAGAATGCTTAAAAACATATATTCTTTTATACCTGTTACAGAATCCATTTTTAGATGTCTGTCATTACTTTCTTTTGTAAAATATTTTCAAACAACATGTTTTGGAACTACATATTGCTATCCCTTACTAATATAAACTGCTTTCCTAATCACAAATCAAAATTGCAAATTATAATAATCTAATTCTTCAGTTAGTTGCAAATAGATATGTGTAGATGACCCAACTACTTCTAGTTTACAAGTATTTTTATCTAACATGTCTAAAGTACTTTACATGAATTATTTTATTTAAAACTCAATTACTCTCTCCCTTTTTTAGAGGAGACTACTGAGGTGTAAAAAGATTTAGCAATTTGTCCAAGATCACACACTCATGGTTAGTGTTGGAATTTGAATTGTGGCTCCAGAATCTACTATTTTTGGCACAGTATGAAGCTCAATGTCATCAGGAATATATAAGCAATAAGCAATTCATTGAGTTAATATATTTAATTTTTACCATTTATGAAGGGAAATAACCAAATATATGATATGAACCCACTGTCTATTACCTGCTTTATTTATATTATGTCAAATAAATACACTGTTAGTTAATTCTTCTTATATTCTTTACAGGAATCTTTTTCTTATATAGAAAAGGGAGACCTTGAGATAGTTTTCAGACAATTAAGATTATTCATATGAGGACTATGAAATATTAAATGCAGTAGAATTACAGAAAGATACCTGAATAAACTTAAATATTTTTTGCTTTAATTTTTTTATTGTTTTCTTACCCAGTAATATAATTATTTGCTTTCCTACTATTTTTTTTTTTTTTTTGTAGTTTCAAAATCTTTCTGTTCATGATTGTCAGCTTTCATTACTTAGAGCGGACCATCCCATTTGAGAGGCACATGTCTCATCCCTCATCAATTTTCCTTTATTTTGGAGTTGTTGCTGTCACAAGCGATGATGTCTGATGTTGGAACTTCATAGGATGATTGTACCCAGAGGCTTTTTAGGCAGCTGTGTTTGGTGTCTCATGGACATTAAAAGGAATGCCCTCACCATAGCTTCTTAACGAAGTACTACTCATATAGTAAGTACGATGGATCCAACCAGTGTTTTATCATTATTCTACTTACTTTGATTTATTCTTTAGTACTTCAATAGCACAATATAACCAATCTCTTGTTTGTTCTAATCACTGCCACTATGCACTGAGCTCAGTGCTTTGTAGCTATTTTTCCTTAAATAATAACATCTCCTTTTTCATTCTGTATCCTGAAGCATTTTTTGGATTTGTCCTTTGGCTCCAGGATTTGTTTGCATTCATTTGTACTAAACTACATTAAAAAAAAAAAAATTGTCTTCAAGCCAAGCCATTTAAATTATCTAAATATGTCAGTAAGTTCTAAAGGATGTCTTATTTCATTTCCTATTCTGCTTTTTAATTTAACAGTATTAGTAATTGTGCAACCTATTGTAAATCTAATTTGAATAATTTTTTGTTCAACTAGATGCTTGATGTGTTATCACACAAATGCATTTTTGAGATTTCCTTTCATGTTCCTTTCTTATCTCTAGGTCTGGGCAAAATGAGTAGAGCTGCCTTTGTCAAAGATACCTTTTCAGAACTGAGGTTATTTTTAAAATGAGCAAGGTGGGAAAATGGACTTCTTACATATTCATGTTATTTACACATAATTAATCTTAAATTGTCATTTGATACTGGCAAGTGCATTAGCTTATTTTACAAAGCTATCATGCCATCTGTAGGGTTATGTGTATGTGTGTATCTCTCAAAGGAAAAAAAAAAAGAGCGAGAGAATGGTAGCCAACCACTGGGACCAACCATGTTCATTCTGTTGCACTCCCTCAGTTTTAGCCATCTTGATATTTAGCCATCTCTTTTCAATATAAGAATACAATTTAGAGTAAAGGCTGGCCTATGATTGTTGGCAAGGCATTTATGTAGCCAGCTGTAAAATTTGCTTAAGATTTGTACTTGTTTCTTTTTCCACCACCCTAGAGAATGCCTCCTCTAGTGGTTTTGATAGTGGAAATTCTCACTATTAACAGGATAAAATTCGAAGTAGGAAAAACGTAATTATTAATCGTGCATTAGTATTTCTTTTCTTTTGACTTGAGAAGAATCACTGTTATCTACTTTTTTAAAATTAGCTCACAGCAAATCTGCTAAGTGTCTGTTTTCCAAAGTGACTGTCTTCTCCACGGGAGAGGCATAGCTTTTCACAAACAACAGCTTTACTGTTTCTATAGTGATGCCTCCTCCTCGCTGCTGTGAATGACAGTGTGCCATCGTCTTAGGTTAGGTTCTTCACACTCACTCATGGATTCCTTGGTTTAATCGTCTTCTAGGCACATGATGCCCTATCCAATTTGGAAGCAGAGAAAAAGGAAAAACATTGAACATTCTAGTGTTCTTGCTTGTCATCTTACTCTGTTCTTCACCTTCTGTTCTCTAGTGTATTACACCTTAAAACCACCAAAACTGCTCCTTAATCTCAAATACCCAATGATTCTCCTTTCTTGTAAATATCTTATTTACAAAGAGATTTTCCTTTTTATACCTCGTTTATTTGGTTTTCGGTTGCAAAATGTATAACTTGCCAACTATTCCTCATTTCACTTTCAGGATCACAGAGGATAAAACCTAGTTGTTTGTTTTGCCTCTCCACCATGATAAGCAGCATCACACTCCATAGAGATGAAGATAGGCTTTCAAGGTCCATAGATGAAAAGGGTTCTGTTTAAATCAGTAGCCCTGCTCTTGCCTTTAGCCTCTGCGAATTTGATTGCCCTAACTCATCTCCCCTTTTTCACCCTCTGCATCCCCTACTTTCTCCTTTATGATCCAGTCCTTATTTTGGTATCTGTCATTATGAGGGAAGCTATTTTTTTTTTTTTTAAGATTTTATTTATTTGCAAGCGAGTGGCACCCTGCACGACTCAGTCGGTCTGCTTGTGCTCTTTCTATCTCTCAAATAAGTAAAACCTTTTAAAAAATACTTATCTGAGAGAGAATGAGAGCGAGCATGAGCAGAGGGAGGGGCAGAGAGAGAGAGAGAGAAAGGGAGAAGCAGGCTCTCCGCTGAGCAGGGAACCTGATGCATGACCTGAGCTGAAGGCGGATATGTGAAGCTATTTCTGACGGTATTTAAACATCTCTTGGGTTGAAGACTGGTATCAAGTGCTAATGAAGGAAAAGGGAATATTGGATGAGAAGTTTGCCTCTGATCGGCAGGCCAAATGATAAGTGCCCATTTAGGTGAAAGGACTTGTGGGAGTCAATGAAACATGCTAGTGTCCCCTATTCCTACTGAGTTTAGAGACCTACAGTTCCAGATAAAATATATTTGAATTCACAGGAGCTACCCGCCAGAAGAAAAGAAAAATGTAGGTTCTAAGGAGTTGAAGAATAATCTTTTTTTTCTCTATGAACATCAAACATTGTGTACTTGAAAGGTGCCCTCCAATGAAGATGTTGTTTCGTGACTAAGGTGCTGGTTTAAACATAAAACTAACCATATGATGCCTAGAGGGGGAAACTGGAGCGAAAATGATCTGAGTGTTTTCACAAGTATCTGAAGCCTGGAAGGGGCAGAATGCAGATACATTTTCCCAGGGGAAACACCTGAAAATCTGTTAACTGAAACTGATGGCTTATAAATTCATATGCTCTAGTTCATTGACCACTTCTGATTTGGGATTCTCCTTGAATTTGAAACCACTTTGGGAAGATTGCAGAGGTTTAGGTGCAAAGCAAAAATTGCCAGGAGAGAAACTAATCCAGTGGTGCTCAAATTTACTTATATTTGACTCTTGCTTCCTATTAATTCTAATACTATTACTTATTTCTAGATTTAGGAGACATTCCATATTTTCCCCTTAGGTAAACTGTGGGCGTTTGGGTAATCATTATAGAATACAGTGTTGTTTTGAACAGAAATCTATTTTTTATGGTCAAAAGGACTATCTGATTTTATTGCCTTTCAACTAGTGTGTTTCTTTCCTTTTTTCTTTTTTTTGTTTCAACTTTCTATTTAAATTCTAGTTAGTTAAAAAATAGTTTAATATATAATTATATGTATTTATATATAGTACACAAATATATATAATTCTAGTTAAAATATAGTAGAATATTGGTAAAATTGGTAGTGGAATTGAGTGGTTCATCACTTACCTATAACACCCTGTGCTCATCACAAGTACTATTCTTAATACCCATCACCCATTTAGTCTACTCATGTTCAGTTTTCAGTTTGGCTAAGATTAATTAAATACCAAGCATTACTGGGACCCTTCGTATACATTGTCTTATTTAATCTTCTCAATTAAATCTGTGACATAGATATTATTATTTTAATATTTAGATTATAAAACTATTTCATTAGCAAAAAGGAACCTAATACCAGATGATAAAAGCAGTCTAAATGGCAGGGCAGTGTTCCAAAGATACATAACTTTGAGAAATCAGAAAATATCATCATATTAAATAAAAATAGAATATGTGAAACCATCAGATTTTTCTTTTTCTTTCAAGTCATGCTTTGCCTGTGACATTTAAAACATTTTGATCTTTAGAAGTCTCTTTTCTCTACTTACTTCAAAAATAAGTTCTCTTAGTTTGTAATAATGCCTTTTTATTATTCATTTTTGTTTCACTGCTAATTAGGCTACACACACCGTGACTCGAGTTCATCATCGTTGAATGCCCATGTCTATAAACAAAAACAAAAATCAAGTAATATCAAACACTAGAGAAGCTGAATTTCTCCTAATTCATTCCTTTAAAATTTAATTTCATTAGTTTCTTTGTTGACATGCTGGAGCAGAGAAATGCGTTTGAATTTGAATTAACAGTAAGAAACTTGATGTTTTGTAATTTTCTTTCATTTTTTTTTCTACTTCAGTCCTTCTAAGGCAAGTTGTTATGCTGAGCTTTCTTTCTTAATCAGCAGCAACTGAATATCTGATGTGTTGTCATGCTCTCATTTTTTACTAAGAAAGATACATGCGCAATAATTGAGTAATCTATTTTTTTTAATTTCCTTAATCTCTGATTCTTTTTTTTTTAAATACTTTATTTATTTAACAGACAGAGATCACAAGTAGGCAGAGAGGCAGGCAGAGAGAGGAGGAAGCAGGCTCCCTGCTGAGCAGACGGCCCCATGCGGGGGGGCTCGTTCCCAGGACCCTGGGATCATGTCCTGAGCCAAAGGCAGAGGCTTTAACCCACTGAGCCACCCAGGCGCCCCACTCTCTGATTCTTGATGTACAGTATTCACTTTAATTCAAAGTACAAAGTCTAATCAGTTCTTGCCATTGGTTTAAGTAAGTTCTGGCAATATTTTACTGAATAATTTTATCAACTACTAAACAATGAGAATTCATACTCTTGCTATGAATTTATAGCTGTGTTTACAAATTCTGAGGGGACAGTGAGCCCTTCATATTTATTTACACTTAAACTTATAAATTGTTAGAGTTAGTGATATAATGTGAGAAGGCTTGGAATATATATTTTCATTCTCCCTGTGTGCTATAAATGCATGTGTTAGGCAGCATACCAGGTCCTAAAGTCATACCTTTCTCTTGAAAGACAACAAGTTCTATCTAATATAAGTCTGTTTGTTATAAAGGCTGACTGGATTTTAAATATAGATACTGCTGACCACCAAGACAATTCATCAAAGCATTAAATACTGTCATTGTAAATTCTACTTCCTGTCTTCTCACCCTATGAATCATAATGAATTGATTCATGTCTAGTAAACTTCAGCAGTGAACTATAAATAAATTAGGGACAGATTACTTTTTGGAATGTAGATAACAAACATACAGGATTATATAGAAAAGACAGGGTAAGATGTGATTTTTATGATAAGTGAAAACTTTTCCCTGCTTGACATTTAAAAATACATAGTGCAGTTCTTTTCACCAAAATAGATGCTGGAATGGAAACTGCCCACACTCTCTCCCGTAGAAAAGTAGGAAAATGTTTCCAGCAGTCACTCACCCCTTGCTTTGTATGCTCTGCGTATCTGGCATCATGTGCACTCAGTGAGAATCCAAATGTGTTGATGTTTACTAAACAGCATGGTGCACAATTTCTTACCACAGTGCATAGGGAAAAAAGCAGAACATATGCTTGAATATTCCAAATAACTTGTTAGAAGATGCATGTGGATCTATATCTAATATGAAATTAATTTTTCACACACACATGGAGCTTTGTAACCAGATTTCTACACAGTGGGTTGTGATACTGTAATCCCTCATTCATGAGCTATGTGTTTGAATTACACTACTTGAATTATCAAAGTCATCTTGCTGTTTGAATGCCGCTGGCATCATATTTGAAAAAATTTTATAATCAAGTCTAGCTCCTTTAGGGGAGATGTTGATACTGCCCCTGTAGGTGGTACAGTAGATGTTAGTTAGTGGCTTGAAGCTAATTTTTCTATTTCATATATTTATGAAACATTGTTTTTCCAAAAGACACCAGAACTCTGATAGGCCCTTCATTTTCCTCTCTCTCTCACACACACAAACACATGTGCACACTTTTGCATACAAAATCTGTTACCTTCCTCATCTATAAAATAAAACTCCAGTAAAAAGATAATTCAATGGACTTTTAAATGTTTGAAATTTTTCAACAATTTCACAGAGGATTGGATCCTTACAGAAGTCTTAAAACCTCCAGATACCCCGTTAAATGAGTCTTAAGCAGTGAAATGAATCTTATTTAGGGTTTGGCCTCAGAAGGATCATACCAAGTATATTTTACTGAACACCTAAGTCAAATATTTCCCTAGGCATTCTCATTTATCTCTCTTCCTTGTGACAGCTTCATAATGTTATAATTATTTCCATGTGAGAGCTATGTAAAGCTGTAGGAGTTCCATATATTGTTATGCAACACTGTGCTGCTTCTGATCCTATTTTAGTCTGGCCTTACTTTATTACTGACTTTGATAAAGATCCAGAAAATATGTTCATCATATCTAGATGTTGTATGAAGTAAAATCTACAAGGTAGGTGACAGAATCAAAATGAAGAAGATTTCTAAGTGATTGGAATAACAAAGACAAAAATGTTTTAACTATTTCATGTGTGATGTTCCATATGCATTAGAGCTGAGGAGGACTATAATTAGAAAATGCACTTGACCTAGTTTTGCAATGAATCAAGTGATGAGATTTGGATTATTAAATTCATTATAATTCATTGTAATTTAGCAGGTTTACATTGTTTCTGAAAAATGATACTGTTTTCTTGGACCAGATTGAGAAATATTCTGGGTCTATGTAATGACTGTAATGGTTTGAATTTATTTTGGGATAGTTGAATCCTATCTAGAGTTTTACATTCAACTCTGGGTACCAAATTTTCAAAGGTACATTTCTATATTGGAAAGTATACAAATGAGGTCAACTTGGATAGTTGTGTCTGGAGTCCATTTCCTGTTTCAACCAAGGCTGATACATCTGGAAAACCAGAAACTTGAGGAGCTGAGACAGAGGGTGGGAGAGGGAACGTGTATGTTCTATGTATCTTCATTTTTTAAAAAAGATTGCATATATTTATTTATTTGAGAAAGAGAGAGAGTGTGTGTGTGTGTGTATGTGTGTGTGCATGCACACACATGAGCATGGGGACAGGCGAAGGTGGAGGGCATGGGGGAGAGAGAGGCATTGGGGGAGGGAGAGGCATAGGGGGAGGGAGTAGGACAAGCCCACTCCAGCTCTGCACTGAGCAGAGCCCATAGTGGGGTTTTATCTCATTACCCTGAAATCATGACCCGAGCCAAAACCAAGAGTCAGGTGCTTAATCAACTGAACCATTCAGGCACCTCTCTGTGTATCTTCAAATATTAAAAAAATTATCTTGGTAAGTGGAATGAACGGAATCTAAGGCATTCAGTGGATCAGTGTATGGAGATGAGAAAGGCCTGCCACATTAAAAGGAAAATTATAGCAAGGAAAAATGTTCCACAATAGGACAGTTTATAATGAGCTTCTTTTCTTTGGAAATGCATTTCTCATATTAAAAGGTAAATTGGACTGTTTGGCAATCACTGTTCCTTCCATTTTAAATGCTTAAGACTTTATACTTAAAATGTAGAATGAAGTAATGAGAGAAAATAGCTTATGCATATTTTCAATATGTAAAAATGGCATTTCTCTTACTTTTTAAAATGTTTTTATAGATATTATGGGGACATTTCATAGCAGGCCATAATAACACAAAATGGCATAAGTAGACTGACTCATGAAAGTTGTTTACAAAAAAATCCTATTCAGACACAGGTTAAGTTGACTTGATTTTTTTTTTCCCTAATCAAGAAAATAGAAATAGTAATAAAATAAATAGAAAAAATAAATAAGTAGAAAAAAAGAAATGCTTTGTACTATCTATATTTAATGGTAACTTTAAAAATCTCTTTACATACACATAAATAATTAGATGTTCATATTCAAGATTTAGACTTATAAATTTCAAAATATAAACTACTCCTTCCTACAATCATCCATAGAAAATGACATGATATATGTCTATATTTATTAAGTCTCTGTCATCTTCCTTTCAACTACTTTACACCAAGGTTTGCAGATATTATTGCAAAAAATATTTTTTTACTTCATAAGAGCATATTCTCAAAGTAGATTGTAACTCAAGAAAGGAGTAGAAGAAATACCATTGACTAATATATTTGAATGTATCTATTTAACTTTAAAGACTTGCAAGTTGGATCCCATAGAATTTGATCCATAATCATGTTTACATAACGTTTGGCTTTCATTCATGCTTTTCATTGGCCTCACTGAAGAATGTGATATAAAGAACATAAGAAGTAGTACTTTTTAAAGTATTAATATAGGTACAAGGTTTGGTTTAAAAACTTATTTTATTAAACTCCTCTTCCTACTATTTGTGGACTTTTTAATTTGCCACCCTTATCTTTATTCTAAGACTATATGATTTTAAGAAGAATTACTAGATAATTAAAGTTCTTCCAAACAGTATAGCCATGCTAGGTGTATACTGTGGACATAGGTATAGCCAGATATGGTAAAATTATTTCAGCTCTATTCATCATCGCTAAGAGCAGGTCAACCTTCTAGAGAAAAAAGAAAACAGAATCTTATGTTTCTGTATGAACTGTGTCTGTATGAACATCACTGAAGAGATGAGTATAATTAATTGTATTTTATTTGTCCATATCAGATAATAAAATAGTTGTGGCACAGAGTGAAAAGTGTATTTCATTCTCTTGAAATCAAAGATTTATAATAGATTAGCAATATCATTAATTTTGATAATTTCCTCATATTTGATTCATTCTTTCATCATATGTCCTTTATTGAGAATCCTTAGTATCTGGCACTTTTAAGATAATTTGATAAGAATTTGAAGTGTGGTAGTAGATAGACATGTTAAAATAATCAAAACACTGTTTTACAAATATGCTAGGCATATGTGTAGAAAGAATTGTCACTCTGTGACAATTGTCATTCTGATTAGGAGGTTTGAAGAAGTCATTTCAAGGAGATAACATTGACTTGTGTCTGGAAGGATGAGATGTTTGCCATGTAGGAAAGGTAGGGCAGACTATTTCAGACAGAGAGAGTAAGAAATGTAGGAAGAAAAAAGAGAGAGATAAAATAGCATCAACATTAAAAGCTTTGGTTTTGTATGAGTCCAGGAATTAGGTCTTGAAATTTGTACTAGGGAAGATCAAGATATGACCAATACTGATAATCCATATAGATAGCATGATAAATGTAAATAATAAGAAATTTAAGCTGGTAGTGACGAGTGTACAGTTGTGACAGATGACACTCTGGATACAGTTTGGGCAGAGGAATTAGAGTATGTCTCATTGTGATTCAGAAAGATGAATTAGAAGACTATCACAAAGGGTGCCTGGGTGCCTCAATTGGTTAAGTGGCTGCTTTGGGCTCGGATCATGATCCCAGGGTCCTGGGATTGAGCCCATGTCCTGTGTCAGGCTCCCTGCTCAGTGGGGAGTCTGCTTCTCCCTCTTCTTCTGCCCTACTCCAGCCCCTCCCCCTGCTGCCTGCTTAAGTTCTCTCTTAAATCTTTTTTTTTCTTTTTTTTTAAGAAGACTATCACTAAAATCTAATTCTGAAGCAAAGAGAAACAGTGACAATCAGCAGTAGACCATGATGATCAGTTTATCTTATACTCTGTGCTCACAGAAGAATTAAAGAGAATTGTGTTTTAACTAGAGTTCATTCTCCTCTATAGACCTAACCCTCCCTTCTTTCCATCCAAAAGTATTTTTGAGTCCAGTCTATCTTCAATATTCTAGTTACTAGAGAAATAGTAGTGAACAAAGTAAGAAAGGAGTGAGAAGAATGTGTTTAAGTTTGTGTGTGTGTGTGTGTGTGGCGGTGGCTAAGTTTTGGAAGTTCAAAGGGAATGAACAAATACTTGACCAACAGCAAAACGTCTGTCAAGTATATAACATGTCTTCTATAAAAATGAAACATGGAGGTATGCAGAATAAATCCTCAGTTCCTTGCAACAGTATCAAAATACTTGTATTAGAGCATGGCATCTGAGCATGATGGATGGGAAAGTAGACAGGATGGAAATGGAAAATTTCACCCGTTATAGTCCCAAGAAATCTGTGTTCAAATCCCATCTCTATTGCTTTCTAGTAGTAAAACTTTAAGCAGTTTATTTCCCCTCTCCAAGCTTCAGGATTTTTTCCTCACAAAAGGTGGCAAAACAAAACAAATAATGTATTCAGTATCTGGCTCATTGAAAGCCTTCAATAAATGTTAGTTTACTGAAAGTAATAATGATTAAGACTCTTTTAGGATGAGGATATTATTAAGACTTCTCTTTATTGTTACTGCTCTAATTGTTAAATTCAGTATTAATTTTGTCATCTTCAGATTACTTCTTAAATGCTCCATCTCTTAAATGCTTAAGAGAGCATAAATTCTGATGAAGGACATCTTATGGTGGGCAGCTTTGCTAAATGAAAATCTCATGTGGCTTGACTGAATCTAAAATTTAGTTGAATGAGACCTATTTAATTAGACCTATTTAGTCAGAAAGTTTATAAGTTCTTTGAGAAAATCCGTTTTTTTCTGATGTTTTTGAACTCTGCACTTCTTCGCACAGTGCCTGGCACAAAGTAGGTATGTAATAAATACTTGTTCGCTAAATCAGGGGGGAACTTCATTTTTTTCCTGACTTCTCCTTGAAGTGAACAGAAGTTATCACCTGCAGTCAGTCAACTTCTGCCATACTCTTATATCACATGACTTCTAATCATGGTATGTAATAGCAGTTTTATTTCATAAGCAGACCGCAAATGTCCAGTATCTATCTTTGACCCTCATTCACTCTGGATTCATGTCTGTGATATTTCTTCCTCATACCATGACAGAGAGATAGTGCAAACACTATCTATAGAACACTCAGCACATTTTTGTTCCTACAGTTCTTAATTTTTTTTTCTTGCTCATGTTTGATATTCCTCAAATATTTGTTAAAAAGATGTAAAAGGAAGGTATGTTTGTGCATTTGGATATATTTTTCTATAAGAGAATATGCAAACCTCAACCAATAATTTTAAATGATTGTAGTATTTCATATAATTGTATATTATCTTCTATAAAATTTTTGACGATGAATTGAAAGCGAGTTAGTATTATTGAAATTTCCCATGTAAATAAATGTAATTATAAAACTAATTACAGTATTTTGTCATGGTAAAATTACCTAATTTACCCAGTTGTACTGTTATCTTCATAGACTAATATTGAATTTAGCCATGCTAAATTTGTACTGCGTATTACATTCTAGCAGCAGTTTCAGGAACCCATTATTAACTGTCAGATGTCATATCAGTGAAATTTGAATCACTCATTACATTTTGGCATTTATATTATGACAGTAATTCAGTCTAGGAAACCTATTTAGAGAGTGATTTTAACTTCAGCTAATTTATTATTTAAATAATACACATTTTAACTATCAATTATGCTTATTTGGCTATATGCTATAAAGTAAACTTCAATTGATCAGAATCAAATTAATTGAACTCCACATTTACTTATTAAGTAATTCACAAAAGTAACTGCAAACTTTTAATATTTGATTTTAAAAGGAAAAAATGAAAGAATAAAATCTAGTATTTGGATTTTTTCATAAGGTTGCTTATACCTGATAGGGTCAGAAAATATTCATTTCGGGGCACCTGAATGGCTCAGTGGTTTAAAGCCTCTGCCTTCGGCTCAGGTCATGTTCCCAGGATTCTGGGATCAAGCCCCACATCGGGCTCTCTGCTCAGCAGGGAGCCTGCTTTCTCTTCTCTCTCCCTGCCTGCCTCTCTGCCTACTTGTGATCTCTGTCTATAAAATAAATAAATAAAATCTTAAAAAAAAAAAATATTCCTTTCATTTATCTTTACTTGACCCCTACAGGTTTACATTATCAATGGTTTTGAAAGGCCTACTTTTTGACAATAGCAAGATCCAATTCATCCAAGAAAGATGATAGCTTGATATACCTCTACAATAATACATTATGGGTGGTTTTTGCATAGCATGGCTTAACAAATTATTTTTCCTGCAACTTTCAATTATTCAGCAACTTTCAATTATTCAGCACATTTCATGTTTCTAAGCTTTTTTAAAAAATTATAGCTCTTTTCATCACATATCCATACCTCTGTTTTGTCTTTTGCACTTTAGGATTCACATAAAAATATTAAATCATATACTATTCAGTAACTTAGCATTGTACTCCACAGGTTCTCTAAAGGGAGAAAATATCACTTAAAGATAGCGATTAGGTATTTTAAATATTTAGATACCTAAGTATCATTCTACAGTCTTAGTCTCTCTTACTGAGACAAATTATTCCCCGGTTCTGCATTCATAAACATCACCAGAAAGAACATTAATAATCATTAGGTATGTGCCTCAATAGAAATTGGGAAAGAGTTTAATGGGATTTTAACTTAAATCAAGACCAACCGTGAGTAACACTTACTTTATGATGGATCCTCAGGGTCTGAAAGATAATCACTAACAAGAAAATGATCAGTTATCTTTCAGTTTGCTCTTTCTTCCTTCCTCAGTTCCAGAATAAAAGGCTTAAAAAGTAAAACCAGGATAACAATTCAGTCCTAATTAATGTTAAATATAAAAATGCAACATAAGAAACTGATATGATTGTTACCATAAACAGTTTGAGAACCATACAGATCTAGTTTTTGGATTTCTAATATTAATATCCATTGTCTTAGAATAACTGTATTTTGCTTCAGGCTTGCTGGATTTCAAAAATGTCAGAAATTTAGTTTATCTCCCTACTGTGAAGTGATGGTGTTCACATACATGAGGGCAAGTTTTTTCTCCAAGATTACTATGTCCCCCACATAGTTATACCAATAGAAATGATAAAATAGAAACAGATTCTCACAAAACAAAAATTCCAGATATATCTCATGTAACACTTACACTTTTCTTCTTTCAGTGTTCTTTGTTCTCTTTCCTCCATCATAACAAAGCAATCTGCTGCACACTTTCTATCCTTAATATTTTTTTTTACTTAGTAATGGAAACAAATAAAAGCCCACTTTTAAGTAAAAATCTGTAGTAAATGAATGAATTTGGAACAATACAATTTAGGGATAGTTTTTAATTCTTCTTTTTTTTTTCCGAAAGATTTTATTTATTTATTTACTTGACAGAGAGAGAGAGAGAGAGAGCACAAGCAGGCAGAGTGGCAGGCAGAGATGGAGAGAGAAGCAGGCTCCCTGCAGAGCAAGGAGCCCAATGCAGCACTTGATCCCAGGACCCTGGGATCATGACCTGAACCGAAGGCAGACGCTTAACTGACTGAACCACCCAGGCATCCCTAGTTTTTAATTCTTAATTAGACTATATAAATTTCTGACTCAAATGTTTTCTGAAAACAGATAGGAGTACACATTTAAAAGGATATATTTTTTAAAACTCAGCTAGTTAATATTGCTACGTATCACTCCTGGATATAAACATCATCATTCAAGAGTTTACTTTAGAAGTAACTTGAAAGAGCATAATAGAAACATGATCTCTGCCACACTGCAAAGCATGTATAATAGCATTTTGAGGAAAAAATGGGCACTCCCCCATTCTATATTCTTCTCTGCAATGTTCATCAGGCATCCCTAAGTGATCAGGAAGATGCACTGTGGTGTGTCTTAGCAGAGACCCACCAAAAATGGTCTAATCTGTGGTGATTGATGCTTCTAACCTATGAAAAAGTCAAAGAATTAAAACTGTCCCTACAAAATAAAAGCTAGTGTGGATCAAAAGACATCATTTTTTCAGTAAGTTCTAATCACTCAAAACCATTGAGCTGTTTTGATAATAGAAATCATAGCAATTTGTAATAGTACATCAAGAAATGTTTAAAACTACAAAGGAAAAAATTTGACTACATACAAAAATAGAGAATACATCATTCTGGGATTGAAAGCTCTATTAATATATTATTTGTATGCTTTTGTGAGGTAAATGAACCCATATACTTGAAGTGATCATTAATGAGCCTAATAAGCACAGAAGATTATAATGTGTCTATAACATGCTTAAGGGTAAATTATTTTAACTATATTTAAAAATTAACCTTAAAGTCTTTTACCATGTTTTAAAACTATTTAGACAATATTTTTTTAGGAAAAGAGTAAAGGTAGAGCAATAAAAAAAAATGCATGGAAATTCTGTTTCAGTGATATATACGTATCAATTTTTAACATATTTGTAAAACTCCATTGGAAGCAAGGATTTGCTTTTAAGATCTTGGCTCATTCCTTCCCCTTGTATTTGTTCTTGTGCTTGTCCTTTCTCCAACCTTCTATCATGACAAAGTGATTGAGAGTATGTGCTAGGTTTTCTTCCTTAGTACTTTGTTCAGCAAGTGTTCTTTTTTCATACTTTCCACGCAATTGGTCCGCTTTCAAGTTTATTTGCATTTTTAAGACAACACGCGAAATAAAACACTCTCGGATCTGATTAATGCTCACAGTTTAACTTCTGAAACACAAACAAACAAGCAGTGCAGGCCAGCCACCTGCAAAATACTAATGGGGCTTCATGATTATTGGGAGAAAGAGCATTGCATGAGAAATTTTGCAGACAGGAAGAAGTATGCAGGGCTGATTCTAGGGAAAAGGAGTTTGCTCACCAATTTTGAATAGAGTTAAATATAAATAAAGGAAATATTTTAAATGTGCTTTTGTAGTAATATGATGGGATACTGAGAGTGAATCATCTATAATCACTTTTTTTTTATTAAGTGACTTCAACTATGACAACAACAACAACAAAAGAAAGCCACATAGAATTTAGAGTAAAGCTGATCTTCTTTCAAAGCAACTAATACTTGCTTTTCTGTCCTCCCAATCCCACTTTTTGAGGGAGGGAGGTGCACCAAGTGAGCCTCAGAAATTGATCGCTCAGTGACCAAAGAACATTAGAAATGTTCCTGCTGTTACCATGAAAATGAAGGATAAAAATACAGAATGTCTGCACTATAATTTCCCATAATACTATAAAGCATTTTTTTAAATTATAATTTCCCATAATGCCCTATACTGATAAGGTTCCCAGGAAATGTTATATGTCACATAGTTCATACAGTGGCTTTTTGTTATTATTATTATAATTACTAGGTATTATTCCAGTAAGTCAGTTTTAGAATGTGTTCAATCATATGTTTTGTTTTGGGAAAGCAAAACTATGTAAATTGATTTCTGAGAATTTGTCTCAGTGATCATTTGTTATTTGCTAGTCAGTATGCTAGATGGTTATCCCCCTCATTATCTCGGTTAATCCTCAAAACCAAATTCTGAGGTGTTCATTATTTTACCACTATTTTACAGTTGAGCAAACTGAAGCCTAGACAGGTTAAGTAACTTTTCTAAGGGTGACGTGACCAGAGAGGACAGAGACAGAATTGGAATTTAAGCAGTCTATTTTCAGACCTTGTTTTTTTTTAAATATACTCCAGCCCTATGAGACAACTAAATTAACCTCTGAGTAGGTATATTTACATATTTTAATGATATTAACTAATTTTAAGAAAATAGGATCTTGAGACTTCAAAAATGTGACTTTTAACATTCCACTGTTGAGACACATAAACAATTGTAGGGGTAAGATTTATTTATTTATTTATTTATTAAATTTGTGGTGAGCTGCTAAAAACAGTTTGGGGAAAGTTACATCTTCCCAAGTGTCTAAAAATATGCAATTAATTTTCTCAATGTTTAGCTTTTATTTCATAATTATTTCTCAAAATAATTATGCTACGCTATTTCTACTGGGGTATGCTGGAGGATGACAAAATAGTGAGTGGCAAATACATATTAACTGAGAGCCTTGGACACAGCAATGATACGAGTCTTAGGGGATTCTTTCTTGAGGGAAGTGTGTTCATTTCATCCATCTAGATAGCTCATTCATATGATACAGTAATAATTTTTGTTGGCAAATTATTCCATCTTTTATATTAAAAATTACTGGCTTTAAGGGATTTACAGAGTAGTTTGGAAGAGAGTATGGGTAGATCATTATAACGCAAAGGGACAAATGCAGTGAAAGCTGCAGGCAGGGAGGCTGTCCTGCACACAGTTGACTCAACCCAGTCTGGAGGATTATCTGAAGAGGTGTTTTGAGAAGGAAAACCCTAAACTGAAACTTCACGGACCAGGGAAACAAAAGTTGACTTCATTTTCTTAACAATTTCATTTCAGATAGTTTAAAACAGATAATGAAAAGAATAAACAACTAATGCTCTTCAGTGTACTATAATAAACACTAGCAAAAGCTAAAGACACCTCTCAATATTAACTCCCAGTAAAAGATCTATATTTAGCAGCCGTTTGGGTGCAGGCTCTCCATACAGCAGAGGAATATGGGAGTTGCAAAGCAGGCAATAATATAGAGAATTTAAGTCCTTTGTTTCTCTTTAACAGGAAAAGTTAACAGCAGAGGTTTTTCTTCTCAAAATCACTAGACTTAGTATGCTTTACAACCCTACACCTACTCGCCAGAAACACACATCACTGAATAGACTTTTTCCTGGCTTAAAATCAAAGTTTTTTCCCCAAATGCTTCTTTTTGCATGCACTCCCTTTTTGGTTAATAGAACACCTGCAAGATATGACCAAAAAAAAAAAAAAAAAGATGCTTAGATATGCAGTATCCCTTTCTCTAAAGATTGTTAGGTATTAGTTAATTTAATTAATTGAGGTTTGAAAACACAGTATTTAAGTGGCTACAAAGCTAATGTAAAGACAATAGAGCAATACTGTTAATATTTAGAGAATATTTATTATTCAGTATTTAGAGAAATATTGGTATGACTAATAATGGTGCATTGCTGTAAAGTTGAATGCAAAACAAATAATAGGTGAAAATGATAGTCTATGATTGGTTGTGGAATTCATTTGTTTCACTTTTACAGTCCTCCTTTTATAAAATGAGAAGTTACAGTTTTTAAAAATCAATGACACTTGTTAATGATGCTAAAGCAGACTTTATTCAGGACCATGGCAGTAGGCATAGGGACCACTGCAATGGCATTTTATAGTGGGAGAGAGAGATTGGACTCAACTCTGAATACAGCATGAGCAAGTGGGAATTTATAGCCAAGGAGTAGAGTGGGGGTCGGTGGATGGAACCCAGAGAAAACATGGGCAGTTAAGTGAGGTTCTGGCTAAAGCAGCCTAATAGGATTATTGCTGAAGACAGTCACAGGTGATCAGTTATCACCTAGGGGTGGAGGAGGATGAGGAAACTGATCAGATATTCAGGATGATCAGATAACTTGGAATTTGCAAGAAAGTGCACAGATGAGCCTAGAAGAAGGTTCAGTAACCTGGCTGAAGTTTGGTCAAGCAAAGAAACTTTGTCTGAAGAGAGAAAGGAGAAGATATAATATTTTACAAGGATTATTTCTCACAAGTGCTTTAAATCCTATATAGATATCAGTTTCTTTCCTTGTTCTGTGATTTCGTTAATGTTAGTGTATAATGTATATTGTCAGCACTATTTCATTTATATAAAAGCAAGCCATTTTATTTATTTATAGATAAGTAAAGCTCTGGAAATATTAAAATTTTTTTCTAAGAGCTGAAAATAATGGGCGAATTGTATGTAATGGAAACAACATGGCTCACTGGAGGCATTTAGTGTCCAGAATGGAATAGCCTTTGACTGATTAAGTGGGCAGACTTTATTGACTACATTATTAAATATGAAATCTATTAAACTTAAGTACAACCTTTCCCCCCTTCAAATGTTAACATCAGTGCCAGTGGGAGAGTAAAACTCGTGACATTTAGAAAGGAGAGAGAATCAGATGAGATTTACCAGAAAGAGGATGTATAAATAATTGAATAGGAATGTCTGTAACAATGCAGCTCTTTTAGATAATGTGTGACAAAATATTTCTCTATTTTCTAATAGGGAAAACTTTCTAATAGAGGACTCAATCAGTTGTTCCTAAGGCGCTGCAATCAGGGTAATTTTGGAGGCTTCCTTTCAAGTTCTGATTTATCACCCCAGTATCCCAAGGGCCCTCCATGTGATTGCCTTGGCACTGATATTTATGCTGGATGAACTCAAAGTGCCACACTTAACTCGATATTATCCTTCTTTAGGTCATGAGAGTGCTATCTTTCAAGTACATTTGGGTGATTTTCACACCACCCCATATCTCACCAACACTAGAGGTATCTCTTCTTTGAAACTTAGAAGGCGTCTGCTAGTCCCGTAAATAAAACTCAGCAAGTCTCAGTAAATATTTCTTTTCCCAGCTGGGATGCCAGTTCACAGAAGAGGAAAGTCGATGCACTGAAGTGGGATAAATTAGTGCATTGGCTCCTAGTACCAGCTTCGCAGCTGTGTCATGATTTCCTTTAGGGGTCTAGGAAAATGTAGCTTTTCGTGACTGATATTCTTTCTATTATTGTTATCTGTATCCTCTTTAGAGGTGTAAAGAAATGACCTTTCCCCTGGAAATGCCAAACTGATTCTTTCGGAGAGACTGCTGTTGCTTCTAAAGCGACAGCCCTCTGTTTTGCTCTTTTGAAGAATCTGCCATTGCAATCACAGGTAAAGTACTTAGTAGGAAGAAGACAGTGCCAGGAGTCTCCAAGGTAGGCTTGCTCTCACCACGGGGCACGGGGTTGGCCACTGCCTCGCTGCATTCAAGCTGCCAGAGTGCTTCTTGCATGCTGATAGCTTTAGATGGGAAGACCTTCACTGTCCTTGTTTACATTCTTAAAGTGAGGCTTTCTTTCTGCTCCAAGTTTGCAAGCTGACAGCTTCGGAATGTGAATTTTTCTGTGTCTTTTCAGATCAAGTAGCACTGACAGGATCTTCCCACACTGCCTCAAGTTGGTTTTCTACAAAACTTGTGTGGAGACTGGTGTCAGCTCTGCTGTCCAGCTAGCTGGAAGTCGGGCCAAAGGCAGAGAGAGCCTTCCCTGGCCCCACAAGGCGCTCCAGTGGCATTGTATCACAGTCTGCTCCTAATGCCCGTACAATTTTTTGTATGGTGAGGTCTTACAAAGAGTGGGTTCACTGGTCTTAAGACAAGGGTGAAAATGTTCTCCTTTTTGATTCTTTGCTAAAAATAGATGCCATGTAGGATATATATTATTAGAATGGTTTAGACAATGACATTGTTAGGAAATGGAAATTCTTTACTCTTGGAACCTTGACATTATCACTGTCTTGTCATTTGCATAATGTTAACTAATTGGCCAACTCTTGATTTCCATATATATGCCTCTCTGTAATCCAACCTATCTTTTACTGAAATAAACTGAGGACCTAAAACATATCAGGCCATAATAAAAATTACACTGTAGATGTTTGTAAATTTTTAAAATTTGAAGATTCATTAAATTCAAGCAACCTTGTGCCTCTTTAAGTTATAAGAAAAGCATATGGTGTATTAGTAGAATTGCATTTCCATAAAGCCAAAAGGTTACAAAGCAATCAGCAATTATCTGGCAATAACACCAGAATGTATCTCTCTATGTACTTTCTTCTTGGATTATATAGTTATTCTTATATCGTCTTAAAATAATTTTGAAATTTCTGTTTTAGAGATGCCTTCATAATCAGGCTGGTAATTAATACAAGATGAAATTACTTTATTTGATTGCTTTATATTATTTCACCACAAACAATATTGCATACCAGTTTCATCACCAATTTTTTTCTCTGCACTTGCACTTAGATGATTTTTGTGCCTGAAAATGTGCAGCTTTCTATTCCTGAGAGCATTTAAAGACTGACTATAAAACCTAAGGATAGTTTTTATGATATATTGCATAAAACTAATCTACTTCATCTAAACTTTATCCTTTAGCTGCATTTTTTAAAAATTTTTTTAAATTTATTTGACAGACAGAGATCACAAGTAGGCAGAGAGCAGGCAGAGAGAGAGGAAGGGAAGCAGGCTCCCTGCTGAGCAGAGAGCCCCATGTGGGGCTCAATCCGATCCTAGGACCCTGGGATCATGACCTGAGCAGAAAGCAGAGGCTTTAACCCACTGAGCCACCCAGGTGCCCCTCTTTAGCTGCATTTTAAGCTGCCATGTTGGTTAAATGTTGGGCTTAAAAAAGCCCTTTTCATTCAAATGCAGATACGCAGATATTAACAGAAATTAATATGAAGAAATGCCAACCAAAGAAACAGTGAATGAGAGTCCTTTTTTACACCAAAAAGGAAAGGTTAACAATGGTGGAATAAAGCTCTGAGTGCCCTACAAACAGAAAGTTTTCTGAAAAATGAAATGTAATTAAAATATGGATATCTATTTAGTAATTTGGGTAAAAAAAAAGTTTTATGTGTAGGGGCGCCTGGGTGGCTCAGTGGGTTAAGCCGCTGCCTTCGGCTCAGGTCATGATCTCTGGGTCCTGGGATCGAGTCCCGCATCAGGCTCTCTGCTCAGCAGGGAGCCTGCTTCCTCCTCTCTCTCTCTGCCTGCCTCTCTGCCTACTTGTGATCTCTCTCTGTCAAATAAATAAATAAAATCTTTAAAAAAAAGTTTTATGTGTAATTTCTACTTTTAAGTGCATAAACTAGCCAAACAACCCTTCGTTGTTCTTTCTAAAAATTGTGATTTATTAAGGTCACATATTCAGGAAGGTGACATTGAAAGCACACACAAATGCTTTTGTTTTGAAAGATATTTCCAAATATCTGATTTTCAGAGCACTGAATAGTAAACTCCCCAAAGTTCATTTTCACCAGTAATTGCTATAAAATATTAAATAATGCTGTGCAGTGATTATGTAGACATAATAAAATAGATGTTAGAGGAACTTGGAGAGAGAAGGAGAAGGGCCTTATGAAGCATTAAGTGTCTACTCTAAGTCAGCCAGGCTCCTAAATGCTGTGAAGCAAGAATCAGTGGAGGTGTGAGGAGTTGTTACCTAATCAAGGAGGCAGACACATAAACAAATGATTACTGCATATGAGAATTATTAAAATAGAAGACCACAGCTCTGAGAACATCCAGAAAAACACGGGAAGCACTATCCTGTGGAGTTTGGTAATCTGAAGGTGGCAGGGTAGGGAGAACTTCAAAAGTATATTGAAATTTGAGCTGGTTCTTAAAATGTAGGGGTCAGGCAAAGAAAAGGAAAAGAATTCCAGACAAAGGGGAAAGTAGGGAGCTGTGGGCTTAATATAAATATAAGTTAATTAATGTGGCAGGACCCAGTGGTATCGTGTGTGGATATAGCAAAATATGGATTTGGAAAGACAAGAATACAAGGCACGTGCAACTTTCCTGTCTTATTCAAACAGGGGCACCCTTTACCTGTAACAAAGGAATACAATGACGTATCTTAAGCACATTTTATTAGGATCAAATTTGATTTCTAGAAAAAAAAATCACTCTAGGAAGTGTTTGAAAGTTAATAATTATATCATTTGTTCAGGTTAATGGAGCTGATTAATTAACAGCATACCCTCCCACATAGAATCTCCTTTTTCTCCAAAAGAGAAAACAAATCAAGTGAAAAATGAATAAATTTACCATGTTTAAACTTTAGAGTGAGTCTGAGGTAATCTTAATAATTTAATTATGTGGGGTTAAGTGTCTGCCTTTGGCTCAGGTCATGGTTTCCAGTCCTGGGATTGGACCTCATACACAGCCCAGCATTATCAGTCTTCCTGCTCCTCAGGGAGCCTGCTCTTCCACCCCACCCCCACCCCGCTTATGCTTGCTCTCTCTCTCTCAGATGAATAAATAAAATCTTTTAAAAAATAATTTGATTCTGCTATTCATCTTAGTAAGAATATTATTTTAAAGAATCAATTAATTGAATTGAAAGAAAGATTCCATACATTTTTGTCAACCCAGGACTTTGATAGCATTACACTTCTTGGGTTATTAGGTACAAGAAAAAAGATAAACACCTTTTTTGCTGTTTTTTTGCTATTTTGTTATTTTCTTTGCCACGCAGTTCAAGATTCTAGGACTGTTGTGGTCAAGACAGATATTGCCAGTGTGTCTAGGAGTTTGGAGGAGTTATTGTACCTTCAGTGTGGATCATATTTCCAAAGATATAACCACAGGAGAAAATGATCTGTTAAGCTTTAATATTTGCCACATTTATTTTCCCTATCAAATAATAATATGTAACCTGAAATCTCTCATCTAGTTGGAATTGGATGAGTATATGTAAATGGAGGAGGAGGAGAAAGAAAAGGAGAAATGAACATACAGACCAAAGTGAAGAAGGAATGCGTTTAAAATTCTTGATGCCTAATCTGTGTTTTGTATTAGGGTATAAACAAAGCAATATGAATAAAGATCTGTATTTCTTCCCTAGTTCCCTCCAGAGTTGCTGCTTTTAACAGTGCAGTTTTCTGCGCGTTCAACTAACGCAGCAGCTCTTCAACAGACATCTTTCTGGTCACTTAACATCCTTTTCCTCATCTCTTCTACCCCCCACCTCCATACATGAGCTTTTGTTCATCAGTAAAACAAACAAACAAAATCTTGACTACTCATTTATTTTCTAAAGGATTTCAGTAAACCAAATGTACCAATGAAATAAGGTTCATTTGCCCCAAAGCAAAAAAGTCATTTGAACTTCAAAAGTCAAACATAGATTGAATTTATGGTAAAGCACAAGACTCTTAATACCCTCTGACCTCTTCAAAGACTTTGCTGTAAAATATTTGCAACACTCTGAGATGTCAGAGTGTTTGGTTTGACCTTTGGCTCAGGTCATGGTTTCCAGTCCTGGGATTGGACCTCATACACAGCCCAGCATTATCAGTCTTCCTGCTCCTCAGGGAGCCTGCTCTTCCTCCAATTTAAGACAGATGTGGAGAATTTAGCATGTAGGATAGATGAACTTAATTGGTATGATTAAATTCTTGAATAACAGTAGCTTAAAGTTAGAAAAATTTAAGACTAAATACTATGGAATTATGTTAAAGGGAAAAGATTGAAAGTTTAAGAGATTTAATGTTATGTAGGGACTGATAAATTCTTTATAATCAGTTATGTGAAGTTTCGGGGTTTTTTTTTTGGTTTTGTTTTTGTTATGTGAAGTTTTTAAAAGGAAACACCTTATTAGGGTTTTTTATTAAAAGAAAGAAAAGAGAAAGAAATCTACTCCAAGGTAAATTCTTTCCCTACAAAGGTAAGAGTTCATGCGCCTGGGTTTTAGGGAAAATTTTGATTTTAGAAATACCTTTTTGGTGGGTACATGAAGGTTTAGAGCAGAGCAGGTAATGAGTATCTTACTTCTGGAATAAACATTGTCGATGTACATGTTAAGATATTTACCAAATATCCATATTTACAGTGGACATTCTTTTCCCATAATCTCATCTTCAGCTTACATCACTTACTAATTTGGGTAATGAAAATTTTAAGGGAGATTCATAATGTTCCAGAGGAAGTGCTGTGGAGTTGTGTACATATATTATCATCTCTCGAAAAAAGATAAAACAAAAACAAGATAAAACAAAACAAAACAACAACAACAACAACAACAAAAATCCACAGGGGAAAAATTATATTTCTATTGTTGTTGCTACAGGTTTCCGAAAATACTTCCCAGGTATAGAACTATTATTTTCAAAAGAAGCTATTTATTGTGGTTGATAACCTATTTTCAGGTGATCAGAGAAACTAATTACTACTCTGTTTCATATTTATGCTCTAACACTAGATGTCTTAAATGCATTTGAGCCCTCATAAGTTAAAAAGATAATACTTCCAACTTTCTTCCATTTCCCTTGATGTGCAGTATATTTTGCTATTCTTTTACAATCTCTAAAATGGTGATAAACATTGAAACTAATCTATCATCTGTCAGACCTGCTACAGTGTACTAGAAAGTAGCAAAATAGTATCACATTTTTTGTTTCCATATATACATGTTACTGAAGTTAGTAAATTATTTCTTTATTATTGTGGAAAGGACTAAAAATAAGAAAATCCTTTATTTTTGTCTTTGAAAGTAAAACTACATTTATGAAGCCAAAAAATCCATATCTATCATGTATTCAAATGAGCCACCTTTTTCCATTTGTTTCTTTATAAAAAAGAAACTGTGAACCATAATCATCACTGTTTTGGGGGATTTATGATTTCATCTCTTTATTTTATTTTTAGAGTAATTTACAGACTTCCTAATGCTTCACTGTTTCAATAGATCTTATCCATGATATGTCTCACTTTTTCTCAAGTAGATAAGTTAATATGTGTTTATAATTATGTGTATATAAGTACACATAAAATTATATTCCCTGTGAAGAAAACAGAAGAGACAGTATACAAGTACATTAACTAAGGGTTTGAATTCCCAGCTCAATCACTAACTCAGTTACTTTGCACACATTACTTAACTTTTTTCCATGGTTTGTTTTTTCTTTTGGTTTCGTTTTATTTTTGTCAGTAAACTGGCACAATAACAGTAATAATAACCCCTAATTCATAGAGTTGCTGTGAATACATATTCATATGTATCCTGTTTAACATAGTTTCTGGCAGAATAGCTCAGTTAATATTAGCTATTTGTTTAGTCCTGTGTCAGTTGAAAAGTTATTTACATTTTTTGAGGAAAAGTCTAACAAAATCAGGAAATATATGTTACAAAAGCATAATTGTATTCTAATAACAATGGTCCCATCCATGTAGATTGGGAGATTTGTACCTTGGAAGCACTTAGCACATATTAAGGGAACAGTCAATCAAGGTATTATTACAACAGGACAATCCTGTCCATTATTCATTTCTGAAGAACGAGTCTGAAGGCAAAGGTCTGTCTGTTAGAGCTGATTTATTACCTTATCACATGTGTTCATTTTTTGGTGAATGAGAGAAGTGGCTTTTCTCCATGGACCAAATCCACGCTATTGCTGAATAAAATAGAATGAGAAGAACATGATCCAAGGGCACGAACTAGTCATCTTTTCGTGAGCATTAGTTGCATGACACCAAATCCACTCATTTCTTTTATAATTACCTCATATTTGTCACCTGTGAAGTAGAAGAAAGAAGAGTTTAGTGTTTCCTGAATTTTCAAAGTCCATGTTTGTATATCCATTTAGAAGGAAATGCATTCAGGCTCTCATTATCCACAGTACTTATATTTGATAAAGTTCCCTCAAACACTGAATTTGTGAATATTGAACCATTGCTCCTGGGGCAACTAATAGGGTTAGCCTTTGTGAGTCTCTGATCCTCATATTTTAATGTATTATCAGTACATAACTTTGTCTTACATGTGTTCCTATTTAAAGACATCTTTTTAAATACATATTTTTGATTCATTAATGTTGAACTTGTGGCCAAGAATACTGTAACTCATGCTTGAACAAAGCTTATCTAACACACATATTTTCTCTGTAGACACATCACAGTCTTTTTGTGCTTAGGAACACTAGAGAGCACTTTATCACTATACTTGGAGTCCTTTTTTAAAAAAATATTTTATTTATTTATTTGAGAGACAGAGATCACAAGTAGGCAGAGAGGCAGACTGAAAGAGAGAGGGGGAAGCAGGCTCCCGGCTGAGCAGAGGGCCCTGAGATCATGACCTGAGCTGAATGCCAGGCCCAGGCGCCCCCTTGGAGTCCTTTTTAAACAGCAAAGTCAACAACAAAAAGCACAGAAATGCAAAGAACATGGCTCTAAATAGATTGCCAAAATCATGCTCATTTACAAAACAAGAGCTGAAAAAGGAAGACAGAATGTCATGCTATTTCCTTTAGCTAGAAATATGTGTGTTGGGCAACTAAAATTTTTTGGACCTCTGGGCATGTCCAGAGTGACCACAAAAGCACTGTGATTCCTGGCTTTAGGATAGCAAATAAGATTCAGCAAGTAGGCAAATTCACAAATGTGAAATGTATGAATAATGAAGACTGACTCTACCTACATAATCTATATGTGAAAAGATTTTTTTTCATTACACTAGGTAAGAATTTATAATAATAATAAATATTTATTGAGTAATTAATGAGTAAATTTCAGGTCAGGCTCTGAATTCATTTAACCACCTTGATTATACTACTCTTTGTTACAGACAGGAAAATAAAGGCTTAAAGAAATAATGCCACATTCTCCCAGCTAGAACTGAACTAGCCAGGATTTGAACCAGTCTGCTTGAATCTAGAGACTATAAGCTCTTAACCACTCTGTTATATTTCTCATTTTAAAGAATACAATTTTCAGTTGTTCATAATAGAACAAGATTAATGAGTAAAAGAACAGTACATTCTATTTTAGTGCTACTTTGATCTTTGAATCTCATGTTCAAGGCTTTACTTCTCATCTTTGAACATTCTATTCAAATATAAAATATTTCCCTCTTTGTGTATATTGGGAAACCGTATTATTTACATTTTTAAGTAAATAATTTCATGTTTTTCTCTATTTGTATTTCCATTAAAATTGGTTCATGTGTGAGTCATGTTACTGAAAGTCATGAGTCATTCAGAGGCTTCATTATTTAAACCTAGCAGGTGATACCCTGGATACCTTATCAGCCTATGTAAGCCCACTTATCTCAGTGAATCTTGACTAGCAAAAGAATACCAATAGTACATTTGGAATCACCTTTTATAACAATATTTCTTTGGGACAGCAGAGTTTCTTGATAAAAGGACAAAAAATATATCCCCAGTACAGTTGGTTAGGCACTTACAGTTGCCTGATGTATGGGGGGTATGGAGACCCTCCCATCTCAAAGGCATTGCTGGCAGCCTAAGAAAGGAACTGGGAGAAACTTTAGAAAATTTGAATCTGGAGAGAGTGAGGGAAAGAAAACAGATGGAGTCAGAAATCTGGGAAAAAAGAAATAGTTGAGACTAATGAATGAGGAGACCAGAAGGACTCCTAGTCTTTCCAACACTCTTTCTACCAGGGGACTCTCTTAGGGCCAGGATATCTTCCTATCTAAACAGTATCTCTTTTCACTGCTACACCCACAGATTTTGATTGGTAAGCTGACATTTTCACATTCATATTTATTGCTTTTGATCAGTTTTCTCATCTTCCTGCTACCCTGCAGAAGATAATTCTACAGATTTTCACCTATACTTTTGTTCCTAAAGTTCAAAATTCACAAATAACTGAAGCATTCTTAGAATATAAAATGTTAATGAAAAAAAATTAACTTACTAAAGAATTCTCTATTTTTCCTCTCCCTTTCTCTCTCCTTCCCTCTGTAATTGTTTCGTCTTTCAAATTTTAGTATAAATAAAGATTATCTAAGGAGTGTGTATTTTAAAAATGTAAAGATCCATGGATTTCACCTCCAGATAGTCTGGTCAAATAGGTCTTCAATGGAGTTCAGGAATCTCCATGTCTAAAATGTGTCCCAGGTGATTCTGTTAGAGGTGTTATAGGACCATCTTGAGTCCTATGACTTAGTGCTTAATAAGAAATGAAGTTCATAGGGAAGGTTACCAAAGGATCTTTACATATGTATATGGAAAAGTAAACAGAATCAGCATTTAGAGAGCCCAGAAGAAAAAACTCTACACAATATTTGAGTACACAATTAAGAGCAAGAAGTTGGTAACAATGGTGCCATCTTTTGGAAAAAAGTGTTAAGAATTTGGCCTGGGAGAACTTACCCTTCTCAGCCACAATGATCAAGAGAAGAAAATGAAAGATAATCCAAAGATAATCCATAGGAATCTTTCCTGTTCATATCCTTTCCTTGTACCAATTTCCCACTGGTAATTTAGCCATCAAATGCATTGACTTGATTGATTTAAGCAGAAAATGAAGACGGAAATTAAGTTTGGAGGATAGTAATGGGCAGTGCTTATGTCAAGAGATTGAGAAGGAAAGGAAGATTAATTTACTTTTTGACTACCAAGTCATATTGTTGGGTGGCACATTCTGGAAAGATGTCCTTCTATTACTGGATGAGCAACATTATCATCATCACTATCATATAATGGCCATCATCATGCATTGTTACCATTTATTTGTAACTGAGGACTGAATGCTATGGACTGAATTTTGTTCCCCCAAATTTATATGTTTACCCTAAGCATCCAGTGTGATTGTATTTGGAAATGGGGCCTATATAGAAGTAATTAAGGTTAAGTCAGGTTATAAGCGTAGAGCCCTGATCCAATAGGATTAGTCTTTATAAGAAGAGGAGGAGATACCAGAGCGATCTCTCCCCCCCCCCGCCCCGCAACCCGGAATGACCTTGGAAAGGTCATTTAAGAGACAGAAATAGTTGGCAATCTGCAAGCCAGGAGGAGAGCTCTCACAATAAACTGCCCCAGCCAGCACCTTGGTCTTGGACTCCCCAGCCTGCAGAACTATGAGAAATAAATTTCTGTTAAGCTGTTCAGTCCATGGTCCTTTTTTATGACAGCCCAAACAAACATGTTTGCTCTTGTTAAAGCCAAGAACCTTAATACATTCTCATTTAGTTGTCCTAGGAATTTGAAAATAACTGGTATGATCCATTTTAGTCAAAGAGCCCAAGTCTAGAGAAGTGAGGTACTAGTTAAAGAATAAAAATTGTGTGTTTGGAGGTATTAGGTGTAACCCAGTCTAACACCAGAACTTAAAATCCTAGTGATAGATAAAGACATGCATATTTTTCATAGATGCATACAATTTGACTTTTGTTTTTTTTTATTATGGGTTTATAATTTGAATATTATATTTTTCTGTTAAAATCACTTTACATCTTATGTTATTTATTTGATAAGAGAGAAATCAATTAATAATTGTATAAACTTACTGGTGTATGTTGAATAGATTCTTTGTCAATGAATTTGTTATTATTTCTGTTTTAAAGGATTTCAGATTCTGTTTGATACAGTCAGAAATTTTGCAGTCTCTTCAGAGGAGGGTCCCCCCCCCATAGGTGGAATATTTCTAGACACTAAAGCTTTGTGGCAGACTTCAAAGGAAAGTTGTCTAAGAGCAGCATGTATTTTAGAAGAGTTTCTCAAATGCTTTCTTGTTCTTTGTTACACTTTGTATTTTTAAATTCTTTGAAAGTAGGTATAGTGCCTCAAATTCAAAAGATGTTAGAAGAACCTAAACTAGATTTCTATTGGTTTAATTCAACATTTCTTTGAAAACATGCAAGTTGGCAGAGATAGAAGTTCCTCAAGGAGGTCCAGAATTTCAGTTCAGAAAAGACTGGTTGTCCGTAGACACACTGTTTCAAAGCATTTAACACTGTGATGTAACTTGAGAAGAACACTGGGCCCCACACAGGATATCTGAAAGATCAGCTGGGCGTATTTTCAAACAGAAGAATTTCCTATTAAGGTTAACTCCCTTGCTTGTATTAAAAGTTTCTAATGTTTCAACTCGAGGTACAATGATAAAAGAATTTGCAATCATTGTAAATGAAAAAACCAGCAAATATGTTGGCTAACCATTGGGATATAACTTCACTAAAGGAGAAGGAATCAGAGGTGTTATCTTTAAATTAAGCTTGAATAGATTTTGAAGTAATTCATTTTATTATTTTAAATAACTTCCTTAACAAAGGAAATAGGCATACCTGGGTGGCTCAGTTGTTCGAATGTCCGACACTTGATTTCAGCTCAGTGTGTGATCCCCAGGTTGTGGCATTCTGCTCCATGTCAGTCTCCAAACTTAGCGTGGAGTCTGCTTGAGATTTTCTCTGTCTTCCTCTCTCCCTGCCCCTGCCCCCACTCATGCGTGTGTGCTCTCTCAATTTCTCTGTAAATTTTTTTTAAAGGACATAACTCTTGCTGTTTGCCTTTTTCCTTTACTTTGCTGTTTTGACTTACATTCTGATAGTGCCAAAGAATAGAAACAACAACAACAACAACAAATCTAAGCTTTTGCAGTAGTGTCACTCTAACATTCTGAGCAATCAGTCATAATTTCTGCACTTCCAGTTCTGTTACCATGTTTAGTGGCACTAAATTATTGTTTTTCCTTGATCGGTGGCAAAATGGAAAGAATAGCAATTTTTAGGAGGGAGGAACCCTGAGATATTAAGTGACCCTCTCTTTCCTGAAGAGTGACTCAATGCTGAAGGAGAGCAGGTGCTCCCAGGCATCACACAGCCTGGTCTGACATTCCGTTTATGCTAATGTGGCAGCACCATGGTCAGCGGCAGTTCTCAGCAGTTTCCGTTTCCCTTGTCTCTGGTAGCTCTTCCCGAAGACTTGCAGATGCTAAAAGCAGCATCACCTGGTGGCTCCTTATGTTACCAGATTTCTTCCTATCTCATTTCTTGTTGGCAGTAAGTCCTAGTCATAATTACATAGCTCCTTGCCTCCTCCAACGGATTCAATCACATGCTTTTCCCTAAGGCTGGATACAGATTCAGTGACTCTCAAAATCCATTACCTTAAAGTAGCACAGCTCCCCCATTCCGCTCATGCCTGAAGGGCATTGTTGCCAGAGAAGACTTGCAATCTCTATCTGTCATCTCTCTCTATCATCATCTATCTGTCTAGATATGATATAATCCCTAAATATCACATAGGTCCCCTTGAAAAGTTATATATATACTAAACAAGTGCAAAACCATTTATCAAATACAGTGTACCCAAAAGAAGGCTGTCTTGCAAGCAATATTTTAACAGAACCACTATCACTGGCACACACTGCCAATATGAAGTATACCGTCACATTGACTTGAACAGATAAGCGTCACTATATTGCTGTATCTTATTTAGTGGCAGGGGTGTTAGTGATATTGGTCAACTCATAATATATTAACAAAATATTACCATGGGAGAAAAAAATGAGTAATACTAAATCCTTATATAGCCAATTATCATTACGTGAATAGTTTGTGAAAGTGGTTACAAATGTATAATATATCAAAAATGCCAATGTGTTAGAATTTCCAACTTAAAGGGGTCACAAGTAGAAGAATAATTGGTAACGAAGTTACTGGGAGGTCTTTATAACAAATGAAAGAAAGTTAATTTTCTCTCCCCTTACACATTCTAGAAATTATGTCCACAAAGTATGTAAAATTACCTAAACTGCATACATAGGAAAAAGATTTAGCTATAGAGCAGTGTTTATATTTAGCAGTTAGTGACAGAGCATGAACATTTATTAATACTCCCACATTAAGCTAATTTAAATTATACATCCTGAGACCTGCTATTATTGCTTTTTAAGGGTAAATATTTGACCAATGATGTCCTAGCCAATAAATTAAAATGACAGTATTTTGTCTTTGGGTGATGTAGGACAGCAATAAAATGTGATTGGCCACTTGAAGATCTCTTGCCAGCTTTCAGCATAGGCAAAGCTGAAAAATTAAATTATGGAATTTAAAAAGTATATTGGCTATTTTAAAATTTTAAGTGCTCCATTATTCTAAGTATAGTTTATTTTTAGTAAGCTTAATAATTTTAATATCAATTTAAAATATAGCCAAAAAAGGGGAAACAGATTCTTTTTTTAAAAAACAGATTCTTTATAGTAATACATCTTTTTATTCAAATATGACTTGCTTTTTAGGCCCTAAATTTTGTTGATATGCCAAAATACTGACAGAAGATTTGAGTACCTGGAAAACCATGATGATAAGATATCAGAGATTCTTGACAATCAGACGAAAACACAAGCATGGCCACAAACACATAAACATACAGAATAATCAAGTTAAATACATACAAGTAGAAATACACTTTATACAAATATGTAGACATGAAATAGCAAATTACTTTAAAAAGTCCTATAATAATAGTTGAAAGAGAAAATGATGTATTATGAATCAGTTCTGTTATAGAAAAAGGACTTGAATGCTTTAAAGGAATATTTGAGTGTATGAAAATAATTTTACATAAACCTTGTTTTGGACACAACACCAATGTACAATTTTTTCTAAAGGCAAGAGCCACTTAATAGCTTTAATGGATCAAGTTTAGAAAATGTATCATTTAGACTTACTTTTATTTTTGTATGTGTAGTTCCTACTATTTATTTCTTTATCAGTTCAAAAAAATGGGAGAAATGATTCACTAGAATTTTGAGATCTGCTCTTTAAAAAATTGTCTTGTTTATCAGGTAACGACAGCTGCTTGTGTGTGTGTGTCTGTGTATGTGTGTCTGTGTGTGTATGTTTGTGTATGTATATAAGGGCTAGAGATAGAGATGGCTGGTATGCCTAAAAAAAGATCATGTTCTTTCTCACATCTCTTACTAGTAGAGTATTTACACAGAAAGTCAAGGAGAAGGAAAATATACTTTAAACATTTTTTGGTTATTTTATTACTCACTGCTTCAAAATTCTGCTCTATTGTTAGTAATATCCATATATTTTTCACAGGTGGAAATTAATTTGATGTAAAGGGACTGGCAGCTGAGTATATTGCCCAATAATTTGATCTGTGAAAAGAAAGAGAAAAAAAAAAGCAAAGATCAATAAAATAGGAAAGGAGACAAAAAGAAGGAAAAGGAATGTAACAGCTCTCAAGGTCTATCAATAAGAATCATGTTTCTAAAAAATTTGTTAAGAAAATATCCACTTAATTTAGGTGATAGAATTATCTTCTGTTTCTAGTATTTTTGATAGGTAATAAAACAGGAGATTTAATGCGTTAGTGAAAAAAACACATGCATATATTCTCTCATTCAGCAAGATTGGAATCTGCTTAATTAACAACAATAACCCACATTTGAGAGTTCCTTTTATATTTAGAGGACACAAGATTAAATTTTTCTATTGAAAATGTATTTATATATTTAGTGATACATTTCCAAAGTTCTTCCTAAATCATTTTCTAAATTTTTACACAGTGTCCTGTATTTTGTTCCCAGGAAGCTTTTATACAGTGCTTTTATACAAGCTGATTTTTGCTTCCCCTCCCTAGGCCCCCACATTATCTATATGTGTTTACACATTTCACTATAATGGCCCCAGAGGAAGTATTATGGTCCATCTCGTCGATAATCCATGTTTTAAATTCTCTAAATACATGGATGGCATTATCAGCTATCACTGTACTGCTCTCCATTTTAAGAAGTACCTAAATACATATTTACCAGCTTAATCTGTATCTTGAAAGGTCCCTAAGTGTGTATTTATATGATAAAGTGTACTGACACAACGCAAACTGACCTTTTTGCACTGTTTTTTAATTATTAAAATAAAACACAAAGCTGTAGGGTACATTTAAAGCACATGTTTAGTTGCACAACTATTTTCTTTTGGAAAAATGGCAGAAGTATGTAAATGGCTTTTGGCCGCTAACTTTTATAAGTGTCCTAGAATCAAAAATTTTGAACAAATTACCTGAGAGTCAATACAATATAAGAAATGCTCAGAGTATTTTCTTTTTCTTCCCCCCACCTCTTTTCTTCCCACATTAGCAAGGATATATGTGGCAGGATAAAGTATCTGTTTCCAAAAATAGAAACCTTCATTGATTATAAGATATGATATTTATTTATTTATTTGACAGAGAGACAGATAGCACAAGTAGGCAGAGAGGCAGGCAGATGGGAAAGAGAAATGGGCTCCCCATTAAGCAGAGACCTTATGTGGGGCTCAATCGCAGGACCCTGGGACTATGACCTGTGCCGAAGGCAGATGCTTAGCTGACTGAGCCATTCAGGTGCCCCGAAAATGTGATTTTTGATATGCCCCATTACCCGAAGAATTCCTACAGAATGGATCCTCTTAATTTGCATGTTACTTAGGTTGTGTGATTTTTAGGGACTTTTATTTGGTTTAGAGTGGAATACTTTCTTTAGTTGTATATGTTTAAAACTTTATCTACTGATTCAAACTAGAAAGTAGACTTGTGCATAATGTGGAATATGAGGTATTAAGGAAACACACATAATACAGAATTAAATAGTAATACATATATTTATGTGTTTTTCCCCCTAAATTAACTAGACTGAAATCTCTCATAAGGCAGTCACAGATCTTCACTCACCCCATGACTCTCCTTGTCAGCTGTGTCTCAGAAATGTGTTCTTGAAAACATGAATTGGAAAGTCTACTACTGCTGTATATTTGAGTCGGATTTGTTAATCGCACAATGCATTGGACACAACTGAAGTAAATTTGGAGATTTAAGCCACAAATGCGCATATACACGATACCTTCACACAAGAGCATTTCTAAGGGCATTTACTGACTTGTACCTGGGTTGTACCTTCATTTAAAATCCAAGCGACAGTATGAGCTTCCATCTCACAATCCCATTCCTCTGGGCTGTTCCACTGGAAGATCCTCTTTGTGACCCCAGCAGCAGGCCCAGCTCATGTGTTTCAGGCTTGTCCAGGTGGTCCTACAGTAGATTTACTATTCTCCGTATCTCACCAAGGATTCTGGACCATGCTCCTGTCCCTGAACAAGTGTCTGTGTCTGGGAAGATAGAGGTGCTGTTTAGAATAGTCTTTGCCTCTGTCCTCAGACCCAGGGATTGAAAGTGAAGAAAAAGTCTGTGTAGAACAAAGTTTGGGCTGTGATTACCAAAAGAGAAGGAGGTAGATTCTTGTCTGAAAATAAGGACAAATATCCAATACATGTGACTCTAAAATTTTAATAGGTCCAGACACTAGTGTGCTCACCAGAGAATATTGCGGTGGGTGTGTGTGTGTGTGTGTGTGTGTGTGTGTGTGTATGCAAGCATGTATTTGTGTCTGTGTCTCTAATAGACCTGATCTTCTAGATGTTCAGCTCCACCAGCAGATAATTTTGTCGGTGCGGTTAGGTGGTTTATAATATTTGGGTTTTTCCATCTGTCTCTGTCTACATTTAAAATACAACCATTTACCATCTCAAAACAGTGAATGCAGTAGCACTTCTACTTAATGAAGGCTTAGTCAGAATTATCTTTGCTGAGGGCACACACCTGCGTGTAGCTGGCATCTCCAACCTGGGTCTACCTGACGTTCACTGCCGATAATAATTGATTTCCTTCCTTCAGTCAACTTAACATAGATCAAGAGTGAAGTGGTACTTGGCTACATACACAATCTCAGCAGCTGCAATTTTGCTGTTGCCTGTCAGAGTCCGTCTTTTACGGTTTCCATAGAGGCTGGGCATGTTACTGAATTTAATTTTGAAGCACTGACTGATTCCTCCCTATGCATCTGAGTTAGAGAGACATCCCACACCCATAGATCTGAAAAGAAAATCATCTCCTTTACCATCATTAAATTTGTACCTTTCCCTCTTTATTAGGTACTTATAATAATTTTATAATATTTCATCCTCATTACCCAAACATTGACAGATGACATTTTATTCTCATGCCCCAAACATCAAGATTAATAAATGGGTAATACCAAACAAGGTATATACACGATCCGTCCTAAGTTGTTGTTTTATGCTCAAATTGGAAGTAGTTTTATGCCATCCTCAGTTTAGAAAAGAGATGATGTTTCCTTATTTTTATAATTTGAGGAAAATAATGTATTGTCTTGGGGGCTACAGTAGGTCAAATATTCAGTGGGAACTTACTGTTCCTTTCAGAGGCATCATTCAAAGTCTGAAAAAAGTGATGGAGAAAAGAGTAGGGACCAGGGGAAAGGATCATGAATTGCTCATCCCTCTTCAATGAATGTAGCTTTAAAGAACTGGGATTTTAATCACATTAGAATTAATTTGCTATGCGTACATTGGGAAAAGGAGTGAGGAAAATAAATTTCCTTTTTCCAAGATAATGCTTAAAAAAAGGCCGGGTCATTGGTAAGTTATTTTACAGCTGATACTGCTCTGATACATGATGGTAGCTATGTGAGGATTTATTGGTTTTCAAAAAACCTTATATATAATTTCATATAGAAAAAAAAAGATAAAAGATAATTTTAAACTATGAACTTAAATGAAGCTACATCTGATGTTAGTGAAGTATGGCATTGTATGCCTAGAGGAATCCATGGCAACATTCCCATCTGGTTTTCCTCCAGTGTTCTCCACTCCTAGTTTCCTATACTGGGAATCAGAGTTACCCTACTCTGTCCTTTCCCTCATCTTACCTTTGATTGTTCTCTGATATCTAATTCTTACCTTTAGAATGTCATATTTCCCCCACACTGTCCTAATTGAGCCCTAATTGTCTTTTATCTGAATTAATATGATGATTTTATACCTTCCCATGTAAATTTCTAGTGAGAAAAATAAAGTAATAAAGAGATTTACCCTGGGGGGACTCCAAACAAAACTTCAGATCCATGTTCAATTCTCCAACTTGGACGGCAGGGTTGTGTGAGCTACAGGGTAAATCTTAGAGTGTCTCCATTAATATTTACAAAAAAAAAAAAAAGAAGAAAAAAGGATAATAATTGTTGTTATTACTTTCCTAAACCCAGATATGTGAATTTCCAAAGTGTTATAGATGGGGCAATTCAAATATGGCATGAGTCTAAAGTCATTTTTATTGTTTTTTTTCATTATTGTTATGAAATATGTTGATGATGAAAACTAGAGAAAATGTGCTGTACTATAGAGCTCTAACATTTTATAACCTGTGGCTAATTCTTAACTGTATTGCTAGATTCTAACTATGTTAAAAAATACTTAATTTATTTTCAATAGCATATTATGCTGTTTTAATTTGCACTGCTTATAGCCCATTTAATTAAACATAAGAAAAACAGGCATATAGGGGGAAAATCACATAATTGTCATGCAGCGTACATAGTAGAAGGATTCCTGATTTTTTCCTAAGACTAAGATGATTGTCAAGAAGACTTTTATATATGCCTGTATTTATGCATTCCCGATTTAGGGAGCTGCAGGCTATTGTAAAACTCATTATCATAATTTTCATTTTTTTTCACTTTGCTACCTCTTAAAGATAGATACCCTGTCTTTTAAACATATTTGGATCTAATCTAAATGCCCAGATTTAATCACATTGAATTTTTAAAAATAAGTTATCTTTGAAAAAACTAAGATATTTTTATGCTAGAGTTTTCTTTTAAGCTGCTCATGAGGCAACAATTACATGAGAATTCAGACTGAGACAAGCCACTGAGGTGCTGTTTTCAGTACCCAAATGGTCTCCACAAAACAGAGCATCGAGGGGTATATTTTTTTTCTTTTAACTTGACTTCATTTCTCTCTAATTAGTAGTGTGCAATGTACCATTGTGATGCCTGCTTCACCCTCTTGGTTCTTGCACCTCCCCTTGGGGATTTCCCAGCTGTTTTGCTCTCCTGTTGTAATTGAAATCTTACTTGTTCCAGCCTGTAACTGATAGTGAACCCAACCATTTTATGTTTGTCATGCAACAGATGTACAACAGAAACTCTCAAAGTGGCATATGGAAAAACTGCCCTACTAGAGTGAAGTCAGATCCACTTCTATGTCACAATTCCATTCTCTCAACACTTTGTGATTTTTCTCTTCCTTGAAAGTGCTTTGTTGCTGCAAAGTCAATGTAAAATCATAATACTCATTGGCTATATGATGAGTCTTCTTAGCCTTGTTACATGATTCTATATCTATAAGGGCCTCATAGAATAATGTAGATGATTTAATATAATAGGGCTCTCTACACACTTCTGTCAAGTCTGGTCACCTCTGTTAAAGTAAAATAATTAAGTTTCCATGAACTTGTCTTGCTCACAAATAAATCGAGTGATGTTTGAATTAGTTAACTATATTTCTTAAATTAAAAAAAAAAAAAGAACTTGCAAAATGAACCTCTAAATCAATTAATTCCAATTATAAATACACCTGTAATTCAAGAGTCATTCAAGAACCATTTGCTTAAAAAGAAATACTATCTTTCTGGGCTCTTGGGTGGCTCAGTCAGTTAAGTGTCTGTCTTCATCTCAGATCATGATCCCAGGGTCCTAAGATTGAGCCCTGGTGTCAGGCTCCCTATTTAGTTCATCCTCTCCCTCTTCACTCCCTCCACTTAATGCTCTCTTGTGCTCTGTCAAATAAATAAATAATTAAAAAGAAAGAAAGAAAGAAAGAAATATCTTTCCAATATAACATGAAGGATCTTTGTAATTGATTCCAGATTATGGGATATATTATATTTTCAACAAGTAGTGTTGGATGCTTTGTAGATTGTTTGGTAGGCTTTTTTAAGGATATGTTAGGCCCTGAGTAGCTTAACTAGTGTGGAAAGAGGGTGGGCACCTGGATAACTCAGTAGTTAAGTGTCTGCCTTCAGCTCAGGTCAGTATCCCAGGGTCCTGGGATAGAGTCCAGTATCAGGCTCCCACTCAGTGGGGTGTCTGTTTCTCCCTCTGCCCTGCCCCCTGCCATGTTCTTGGGCATGCTGTCTCTCTCTCTCTCTCAAAAATAAATTTTAAAAAACTTAAAAAAGAAGAAGAAGAAGAAATAGACAGGGCCTGGACTGAGCAGAACTGTCTAGGGTAATTGGCTATTTCTTAGGATGGAAAACCCTTTGCAAGTGAAATGGGATATCCAATTACAACATCCATTGCCCTAGGACTTTTAAAGTAAGTTATCTAACAAAATTAAATCCAGAAGGAAAAATCTGGAAGTAAAATGTTTGGGTAGTGGGGAATCGGGAAATAAAATGAACAGCAACTTCTTTCTGCAAGTATTCTTTTTAATTTTTAGCAGAACCTCAGTCGGTCTCTGAGAACGTGAGGACCAAGGTAGGAGGAAAAAATAATTGACAAGTGTCTAGGGTAGTACTAGGGTACCAATCAATGGTCATATAATCCAAGTCTAAGTTCTGAGCCCCAGTGGAGACCACAAGGGCTCCTTAGCTAAGTGAGGCAGAAGCCTGAATGACTGATGGTATCAGAGATGTATTTTTGAAAAAAATGATTGGTGATATTGTAGCCATCGGGTTTGAGAATAGATTAAGTGGAGGATGGAGATGAGTTAAAGGGCTACTAAAATATCCAGGTGAGATACCAGAATTGAACAGAGGACCTGGGGAGTGCCTATGGCATAAGATATTTCAGATGTCAAAGTGGCATGACACTCCAGGAAAATGTGGCAAGTGGCCCAGATATCTGTAGGCTGACTGACCGGAAAATGTAATATTGACAGAAGGTGGAAGTGGGGAAATACTGAAGGCAAAACGGATCTGGGAGATAAAGTAAATAAATTAGGCACCTAATACCTTGGAAATTCTTTTGAGATATCTAGACACAGTATAAAGTAATTATTTAGAAGCAGGAATTGGGAGGGATATCAGATTAGATAAACATTAAAAGGTAATAGTTGCATATTAACCAGTTATATAATATTTAAATATATTTCAGAACCTTCTGTAAGAGGTCATTTTTGAATATAAATATATTGAAAAGTTAATATAATATTAAAAACTTTAAATAATTTTAATACCATTCTTTCTTTGAAATAACTTATGTTTATACAAAATATATTAGCTAGGAAAATGGTTAAAATCTCGTTATTATATTTTGCTGTTTATGAAAGCAGATTGGATTATCATTAGAGAAGTTAATTTTCTTACACCAGCTCAAAATTTACTTGCAGTGCCTTTTTTTTTGTTCTGAATTATTCAAATAGTTGACGTTATTTTTAAAGTGATCACTTCTCCCTTTTGAATAAAAGTCTGTTACTAGAGATTAGTGCCTCATACATTATAAACAGAGCAGAGAAATGAGCTGCACTAAATAATTCTAGTATATCATGTTCGCCTTTTAAGTGAAAAAAGAATAGAAACATGGCACTTATATTTAGCTATGTTTGTAATAAGATGTGGCTATAAACTCATACATTTTATTTCAATTGTAATATTAAAACGCAAACATTCACATAGGTTTTTATGTACTATAGTTTTTCATGCTAGCAAGAAAGATTGTGTTAATATTAGTTCAATTTTAATGAAGTAGAACAAAAGGTTGTAAAATATATCAAATACATTTTAGCTATTAATATCAGAACAAGTTTTCTCCATTGAAAGCCTGGCTGAATTTTACATGATTCTTAAAGTATATATGAATATGTAAAATTTTACTTTATTTATGATAAATTCATAGTTTACATTTTTCAAATGATTAACACACCAACAGTTTGTTTTTGTTTTTGTTTTTTTTTTAAAGTGAATACTTTTGAAGGTTAAATTAAATAAAATACTTTTGTGGACATACAATTTAAAGTCCGTGGTACTGCTGAGTTGATTTTATTAGTCTCCATATCTCAGATGGCTGAAGTACACCTAGAGAAGGTCTTTAAAAGAGAAAAAGTAAATGGCTCTCTGGTTAGACTCTGGTGAGTTGTCGAGACTCACAGAAGACTGAAAGATGAGAAAAGATAATGTGGAATGAAATATATGTTCTGTAACATGAATATATATTTAGAAACCTGAAGTAATGGTGATGAGTACAAAACTGGAAAATTTGGCATAGTGGATTAATCTCATTTTTAATTTTTTATGCCTTAATTTTAATTTTTGATGTTTCATTTTTTCTTTTATATTTCCATAAAAATCCAGATTCCAGTTTCATTCACACCATCTTCCTATTGTTTTTGCACTTTCAGGCACTGATTAAAATGGGAGAGGAAGAAGCTCTTGGTGTGAATTCCCATGGGTGTGTGTTTGGCAGTCTTGTAGTGTAACTCTATCTATTCCCTGAGGATTGCCTTTATCTTCCTTGAAGCTTATTTGATGAAAATATTACCAAACTACATAGCTACACAAAGATGGCTTGGAAGATTGCTATTTATAGACAAAGTCATTTCAGCATAAAAATTTGAGACGCACGATACTTTGGACGCATTTTTCATAGGCTTGGGAGCAGGGCAGAATTTGAAGCAAGGGACAGAAAAAAAGAAAGATTTCTGCTCACTTTGTTTCCCTCCTTCCCTTCCCCACTACTTGATTCAGAAAAAGGATGTGAACAGGAATCAGGACAAGAAACGAAGGAGGCAGAAACAGGCTTAAAAATGGCAGGTGTTCCAAAGGGAGTCCAGCTTGCTGAGGACAGAAGGATGCGATGGTTCTTCTGAGCATGATCTTTGGAGCCATTTATTTTTGCCTTATTTTGTTCAGATCTGTTAAGTTTCCTACCCCTCACTTTCTGTCTCCATAAAAGGAAGCCCCTAACAGTATGTTAGTTAGTTCATGAGAACTGGGTGAGTTAATATACACAAAGTGTTTGAAATGGACCTGGTGTATTGAAAGTGCTGGGTGAGCATTTGTTGAATACAAAATAAAAGGACACTCAAAAGAGTACTCCCTTTTGAGAGATTTTGGAACTAAAGCAGACAAAAAATTAAAACATGTCACTTAACAGTACTTCAGAAGTTGACCTTCATAGTTTTGGTGTATTTTGTGACATAGCAATTCCATCCATGGGTATATATGCCAAGGAAACCTTCACAGATTCCATACAGGTGCCTCCATGCTGTCAGTGAGGACGCTGATTGTTAGCGTTTACATTTGGGTCCTTAGTATGTGAGGAGCTCATTGGTAAGCAGTTTTTGTACATTAACACATTTACCCCTCGGGCTAACTTCATGAGTAGACTATTTTATAGGTGAAGTATTGAGGCCCAAATAAATGACATGCCAAAGGTTACAAACCTAGTCCATCAGGGATCTGAAATTCAAGCCCAAACCATCTGACATGGAATCTTGCTTTTACCTATCAGTCATACCAAATGAAAAGTCAGGCACAGGGAAAGCTGCTGATAGATTGATTCAGAAGCACTTTCTCGACATCCACAGAGGGCCAGAAACGGTTTTAGATATGCCAATGAAGCAAAAGTGGGGGGTTGGGAAGAATGGTGTTCCCACTCTCAAACAGTTAGGCTTTTCTTGATTAAGACAGATATATCAGCAAAAATTACCATGTACTGAAATGGGTTGTAAAGGTGCATGCAAAATAGAGTTAATTTCTGTGTCTCTATGTCTGGGATTCAGGTGAAGACATAGTAGAGAACCGAGACTATGAATGAAATCACTAAGAAGGTCAAGAAGAGGTTTGATAGGTACCAAGATGCCTTTCCAAACAATAGGACATCTTTAAAAAATCATGTGGCAATGATATTTAAATGTGAAATGAATGTGATAAAAGAAAGGGCAATTTGTAAAATTTGCATATCATAAAAATTACTGATACTCCAGTCATCAAATTGAAGTAAGCAGTTGGGAAAAAGATTTTGCATCAGATTTTCATTCTTTTTTATTCCTAAGAAATGTAGAGCCAACAAATTAGGGGCCAAAGGTATAGAAGAAATGGCTTTTATTTTGAACTTCAGGGTTCACTAGTGTGGACAATATCAAATTCAGACAAATATCGTGTCTTTCATCTGTTTCCCCATGTGACTAAGTGTACTATCACTTTTATTCCTCTCTATTCTGTACACAGATGCTGTTTTCTTTGGTTCTGATGTTTCAACTCACTCAACATTACTTTCATGCTCAAATCTCTGTATTTCTTATACTGGAAAAAGAAATGCTGGTTCTTTTATATTTTAAATTCATAGCACTTTTGATTTGCAACTTTTATCTCCAATTAGATATTTAGGGTCATATTTAAGCTTTTTTTTCTCCTTTTTATAATTTGAGTGAATACCTTTATTTTCTCCTTAAAAATCTGTTAATAAGTATATATTAAATGAGTTGGGAGGGCAGCCTGGGTGGCTTAGTCTATTAAGCCTCTGCTTTTGCCTCAGGTCATAATCTCAGGGTCCTGGATGGAGCCCCACGTCTGGCTCTCTGCTCAGCAGAAAGCCTGCTTCCTCTTCTCCCCCTGCCTGTCTCTCTGCCTACTTGTGCTCTCTCTGTCCAAAAAAAAAAAAAAAATCTTTTAAAAAGATTAAAAAATGAGCGGGGGGGGGATGACCCCTTTCAAAAATAAAATACATGATTTTCTTCTAATATTTTCTGTTCAAAAGTGTACTGATTTTAAATTCATTATTTAAACATACATAGGCTAAAATTCTAGCGCAAAAAATACTTGTGAAGGCCGGGTGGTTAGGAGGAAAACAAGTTTTGTAGCATCATAACAAAACCTCAAAGAAAAGTGAACCCAGCGTCTCCCCCAGATTTGGTGGGAAGAAAAGAACTGCAGATCATTCGTCACTTTTGTATCATGACCTCTGCTGAATCCACTAGCAAAGTCTGTGTTACTGAATCACAATGACAGAGCCAAATACAAATGTCACGACTTCTCTGTGTTCCCTGGGTCTTGCCACATCACCATCACCATTTTCTATTCCCTTCCTGGGACACTTTGGAAGATTTAAAGGCTTTCAGCCTAATCTGACTGGCTCCACACAAACACCTGGAGCTTTGCCAAGGAGCCGAGCCGGATTATGTCAACAAGATGGCTTCGTCCACAGGGGAGCTCCAGACGGGTATGCAGGAGCTCTGAGAACTGCCATGAATTAGCTTTATATGCTCCGAGAGGCAATTTCCTATAAAAACAAACTTCAGAAGCTGCCAGAGGAAATTGTTTCCCATTGGAACCGGGCCTAGCTAGCGAGTGTCTTTAACAACTGTGTCACTTTGGTAGCCCGTCCTCAGGACATACCATGTCCTGCACTTGGACTTGAGTTTCAAGACAGAAAACCAAAGCCCAGTTAACACTGCCCATGTCAAAACACTTCTGTAAGAATCTTGGAGCTGCTGTTCAACACCCCATTATTTAAGTTATTGTTTTTAAGTTTCAAAGTTAGCTAGCTAGATAGAGATTTTCTGATCTCAAAGAGGGTAGGTCCTATGACTTGAAGGAGGTCATTCTGTGAAACTTAGAATCCAGATTATGCGGAACACAAAGCACTCTTCAGTTCATTAGCCTTTTGCTAAAGTGTTAAATGGAACAGTAGGAAGCTTCACTTAAAGGTATCTTTAAATATTAGTGGCATTTAAATAAGCCTTATGCATTTTGACTAACTCTGTTCTATTCTTTCCAAAGTGTGTTCCAGCTGAAAGACCACAGGGAAGGTTAACTCTTAGCTTCCCCAGTATACTCTGAAATTGCTATCTTAAACAGCAATCATTTGGGGTACAACAGCTACATATACGAGCAGTGCAATATAATGACTTTCTTTTTACGACCTATAAAGGAAATACCTAGAGTTCGTGATGATTCTAGTGTTCTTCTGGGCTTTTACAAAATTTAAAAATATCTGTAAATTGCAATTTTGGGTATGGTTTTATATATACCTTCAGAAGTGCATAAACATTTAGATCATTAGGCATATAGAAATTATGTTCGGGCTAGTAAATTGGCAAATGTATATTGAGGGGATGTCAGAATATAAAGACTACGTGGATATAAAGAATGTCATTTTAATGGAAAGGAATGAATTTGTAAGAGCTGAGGTTTTTTTCATTCTACTGGAAGGTAGAATAGGTGTTCTTTTCTTCCACAGAAACAGACATTTTGGTGATGTCTGTCAGTTAACTGTCAGCTATGTAAACAGTACCAAGTAAAACTAGTCATGGTCAGGGCATCTCTGTTACTAATCACCTGCTATCCATATTTTCCTACACAACTAAGAAAGAATCATTCAAATCTCAAGTTTATGAAAAACAGTTTTCATTATAAATGCCTAATCTGCAAACATTATATGATGTCAATTCCCTTATGCAACTGTAACTTCTTTTCTATGTGAAATTGCACACTTAAACTAAAAGCTATATGCAGAAATGGGTAGAAATGTCATAATCATGTGTTCATTTACCTGCTAAAAATCATTAATCATGTACCCTCATTAAAATAATCTTCCTGGCAGGGTGCCTAGGTGGATTAGTCCATTAAGCATAGGACTTTTGATTTCAACTCTGTCTCTCCCTCTGCCCCTCCAACCCCCCCTCAAAAAAAAAAAGTAATTAAAAAATAATCTTCCTGGCTTTTTGAAGAATACAAAGATAAGCAACAGTGCCTACCCTCAGTGTGGTTGTACTCCCTAAATAGGAAGGGCAGTTATACAGTTGGTAAAAAAAAAAAAAAAACAAAACAATAAAAAACAGATTTTGATGCTGGCCACAAGGAACAGAGGGTATAAGGAAGAGGAGATTGTAATTCCCATGGCCTTGGGTTGGAGAGAGGATCAGCTAGGATGTTATGGAGGAGTTGACATTTCCCGACAGTGAAGTAAAACCTGTAGAAATAGGAGTAAAGGAAGGAAAAAAGACAACAGGACTAGTATGACCAAGGCAAGACCTGGGCTTCAGGAAGGAGTTTCAGTTTAGTTCGGTTAGAATGAAGAAAGAAGGAGATAAGATGGGGCACATCCCCTGAACGTTACTTCGAGGAGTCGGTAAAGATGGTGGAGCAGGGAAGTGAGAGCATCACAGCTGTCCTTGGGGTGCGTTGACCAGGTGTTAATGTGCAGGATTGTGGGGAAGGGAGAGATTTATTGGCTAGGAGATTACATGTTCAAGTTTTTGATTTAAGATAGAGGCAATGAGAATGAAAAGAAAGGGACACTTTGAGATGCCGAAAGACTTGATAACTGATTCTTTTGTGGTGTAATGAGACAGGGTTTAAGATCTTGAGCCAGAGTGACTCTGAGCCTGTCACTTCTATCAACAAGCACAGGGAGCAGAAGGATACTGATGGCCTGAGCTCTAAGCTGTGCTGTGTATGGTTAGTGTAGCACTGATGTTGTCATCCAGTGGCTTAACGACCTTAGGGAAGGCTCTAAGACCAGGGAAACAGTGGGTGATCATGTGACTTGAGCTAATGTCTCTGAACTGATATTAAAAGCAATTTTTAAGACAAAATCATGGGTAAATACATTTTTAATTTTATTTGACTAACTATTTGGGAAAGGCATTATAACCTGAACAGGTTATAACCTAAATAGGATCACCCTCTATATAGAAAAATAGAGATTGAGAAATGGATGACCATTAGTGATATCTATATCTATCTATCTATACACTCATTCATATATGGTACATTCTCAATATATGTAAAATATTTCTATATATTTGATTTTGCATAAATGTCTATGAAACATATTAATAATTATAACTTATCATTAGAGGTAAAACTTGGGGAAAACTACATTATAGTGAGTTACAGTGTTTAAATTTCTGCAAGATGTTTTAAATACGTTATTGAATCTAAGAATATTCTAATTCTGCCTTAATTATTAGTCACCTTGTTAAATAAAGATTTTAATTTATTGATTTGACAGAGAGAGATAGACAGTGAGAGGGAACACAAGCAAAGGGAGCGGGAGAGGGAGAAGCAGGCTCCCCACCAAGCAGGGAGCCCAATGTGGGGCTTGATCCCAGGACCCTGGGATCATGACCTGAGCCAAGGGTAGACACACAACAGACTGAGCCACCCAGGCAGCCCAGTTATTAGTCACCTTTAAGTATGTTAAATTCTATATAAATTTTATATGCTCTAAGTTTGTTTTCTTGAGTATAATCAAACAATACAAATTTTATTTATAATCTTTAAAAAATGATTTGTATCTTGGGTTAGATTGTGTTCTTTTCAGCTAGCTGTGCTCCCATACCCTTTGTGTACTGTTATTATATCAAAAAGATATTTTTTTTTTTTTGAGGTTGTTGACAAGTTACTATTATCCTTTAGCTCTGTGAAAGTTGAGGGGCCTCCTCTGGTTTGGTGTGAGTCCGATAGCATATTTAAGCAACTGTGTGAAGAGAAAACAGATGTGTTTGCAATATTTTCCCATAATTTTATGTCCTATGAAAAGGTAACATACAAGGAATTATACGGCCCTTTTTGAGCTTTTGTTTTTCCACTGAGGTTTTCATTATATTACTCAATTGATAGGCATCTAACTCTATTAACAGTGTTATCCCAGAAGCTGAGAGGCATGTGCATGCCCAGGTAAAATCTATTCTTCAATTTCCCTCACAGATTGTAACCCCAGTATACCAACAGTGATCTACAAACCTGAAGCTGAAAGCTAGACACTCATCATGACAACAATTACTTTGGACACATCTTAATATACAGGCCCATTTCTCAGTCTCAGATTTAATTTGGTGCTTCAGATGAAATCCTATTTGTGAAAATCAAATAGAGGTTAACTGAAGATTAGGCTTTTCTGCTGTTTAAATGTCCTCAGCTTTGATGTGACACTAGTGTGACATCTAGGTTTTATTTCCGTATCCCTATCGGTTCTACCTCTGTGTGTCAGAGATCATTTCCTCCTGCCAGTTAACAAACACAAGTGGCGCACAAGAATTAGTATGCTCGTCACGGCTCCTATCATTTTGGAATTCCCTTGTAACAACTCAGAATATAAAAGGCAAGAAAAACATTGCCTGCTTCGTGCAGCTTAATTTCTAGGAAGACTGGTGTTGGGAAGCCACGCCTCATACTTTATACTGTCAATTTTAAAAAAGACTTCTAGGCTTGAAACAAAAAGAGGTCGAAAGGTTTGTTGTTGTTGTTGTTGTTGTTGTTGTTTTTAAGATTTTATTTATTTATTTGACAGAGAGAGAGATCACATGTAGGCAGAGAGGCAGAGACAGAGAGAGAGAGGAGGAAGCAGGCTCCCCGCTGAGCAGAGAGCCTGATGTGGGGTTCCAACCCAAGACCCTGAGATCCTGGTCTGGGTTAAGCAGAGGCTTTACCCACTGAGCCACCCAGGCACCCCATGAAAGTGTTTTTTAAAAATGTAAAATGCTGCACAGCAGTCAATACAAATAATACTACACATTTTGGGTCAACAACCTTGTACGCACCAAAGATCTGTATGACAGACAAGAGATCCCACTGCTGAGAGAGAACGCCCTTCTCTGTAGTGTGCATCCACCCAGAGAGCCTGACTCCATGGAACTCACGGTCCTCTTCAGGCTCCTAGAGTCCGTTGGTAACAAATCATGGTATAAACTCCTGTCCGTGAACTGACTCACCTGAGAGGCCTTGTTTTTGTAATAGCTGCAGCGGTTCCATCTAATGTGTTTTCTTTTTCTTTTTTTTTTTTTTAAGTTTTTATTTATTTATTGGACAGAGAGAGAGATCACAAGTAGGCAGAGAGGCAGGCAGAGAGAGAGGAAGAAGCAGGCTCTCCGCTGAGCAGAGAGCCCGATGTGGGGCTCGATCCCAGCACAGTAGGATCATGACCTGAGCATGAAGGCAGAGGCTTAACCCATGAGCCACCCAGGTGCCCCCAATGTGTTTTCTATGAGCATTTTTTGCTTAAGTATTTGTGTCCCAGGCACAAAGTTTGTGAAATGTACAATTTGAAAAGCTGAAATTTAATAAAAAATATTATCTAGCTCTAATGTATGTATGTATTAATCATCTTGATTTCATTCTCTTCTTCCTAGAAAAAAAGTATTTAAAAGCTGTTTATGCAGTTGTGAAAACTACTCAACTCTGTATTTAAGATACTTTGGGTTGGTTTACACATTTATTGGCCAGGGATAAATTTAAGTATTGAAAATGTATACATTTTGAATTTCATAGAAGTGATCTAATAATTTTACTGTAGGTATTGACACCTACCACTAGGGTATAGGACCTTAATTAAATATCAATGTCTCATAACTCAGTACTTAATCTCTTGGGATTTTTTCGTAATATAATTGTAAATAATACCTTTGATTATATATTATATGTATTTATGGATGTACATATATTAATATTTTGTCTTTGGTTCATATTATTTTTAATTAGAATGTATTTATGACCTAATTTTAAGAACCTGGAGTTGTTCATTTGTGGATATATATTTAATATAACCTGCTCTTTTTTAGAAAAGTTGATAATAAGAGGGGGTTAATGACTGCTGGCAAACCAACCAAATTGTCTCAGACAAGGTAGCCGTTAGCCTTTTAAAGAATAAGCTGAAATTTGAGCAGTCATAAAATCACTTGTTGAACCTGAAGTCTTTAGTTTCCTTCCTATCTGTAGTCCTATCTCCATTTAAAAAATCATATCCTAATGTACACTGCTAGTCATTGAGAAGCAAAGTACGTGTTATCTATTTTGTCTGTAGTTCCAAGGACTTGCTCTGGCTTTATTCTCATTAAGGTTTCAAAGATGTTTTTGTAATATTTATAACTCAGCTTGGCCAATTTGTTGCTGTTTTGTTTTTCTCTCAACAAACTCAAGACCAAAGTAATAAAAAGTTGAAACAGTTTCTCTTTCTTTTATATAATTTTTATATGTTTTAGCCTTAGGGTCATATGTAGATGAGTTATGTTTTTAATATAAACTTCAGATTTTTTAATAAAGATGTGATAAGTTAAAAATGTGGAGTGTGGGGCTAGTTTGGAGCTTGATCTCGGGATCCTGAGATCATGACCTGAACCAAAATCAAGAGTCAGATGTTCAACTGGCTGAGCCATCTAGGTGCCCCCCAAATCTGTAGTTTTTTAAACAATTTCAAAGGGGTATCTTTCTATTTCACTTTTTAAAGTAAGGTTAACTGAGGAATAGTTTCACACAGTAAAACTTCTTTCAATATACAGTTGCTGCGTGTTTGACAAATGGACACAGTTCTATAACTACCAACACAGTCAAGATACGGAGCATTCTGTCATCCCCAGTATTCCCCCTGCCCCTTATGATAGACCCCTCCCCCAAACCCAGCTTTTGATAACCTCTCCTCTGTTTTCTGTTCCCAGATTTTTGCCTTTTCCAGAATGTCACATAAATAGAATCTTCCATTGTGTAACCTTTGAGTTTGGTTTTTTACTTGTCTTTCATTTTAATAATGCCATTATTAATTCCCTTTTATGCCTGCTTATAACATTTAATAGAGACAAACATCCTTATCAAATGTGGGTTTGGTAGGAGGTATAATTTTTAACTCAACCTATGTAAGTGATAAACATGTTTATTCTCCTTAAATTATTATCATAATTTTGACAAATGGCTTACCATAACATTTAAAGAGCAATTACTGTGGATCTCCAGGAGACATTTAAGTTACTCAAATTTCTTTAAAAAATTCTTTCTTTATTCTATACCTTCTCCCTCCTGCTCATTGTCACTTTTTCTTTTCTTTTTTCAGATTGTATTTTTTTTAAATTTTTTATTTTTTATAAACATATATTTTTATCCCCAGGGGTACAGGTCTGTGAATCACCAGGTTTACACCCTTCACAGCACTCACGAAAGCACATACCCTCCCCAATGTCCATAATCCCACCCCCTTCTCCCAAACCTCCTCCCCCCAGCAACCCTCAGTTTGTTTTGTGAGATTAAGAGTCACTTATGGTTTGTCTCCCTCCCAATCCCATCTTGTTTCATTTATTCTTCTCCTACCCACTTAAGCCCCCATGTTGCATCACCACTTCCTCATATCAGGGAGATCATATGATACTCAATGTGCGAAAGGAATCCATCAAAATCCTTGAGGAGAACACAGGCAGCAACCTCTTCGACCTCAGCCGCAGCAACATCTTCCTAGGAACAACGCCAAAGGCAAGGGAAGCAAGGGCAAAAATGAACTATTGGGATTTCATCAAGATCAAAAGCTTTTGCACAGCAAAGGAAATAGTTAACAAAATCAAAATACAACTGACAGAATGGGAGAAGATATTTGCAAACGACATATCAGATTGTATTTCTTTATTTGAGAGAGAGAGAGAGCGCACACATGTGTGAGAGAGAGCAGTTAGCAGGAGTTTGGGGTAGAGAGAGAGGGAGAAGCAGACTCTCCAGTAAGCAGGGAGACAGATGCAGGGCTCAGTCCCAGAACCCATGACCTGAGCCAAAGGCAGACACTTAAGTAACTGAGTTACTCAAGTGCCTGTCACATTTTATTAATATACTGTATTAGTATTTACTAAAGCAAGTGAGTGATTAAAGGACATTTAAATTATTTTAGTTTTTTCCTACTACTCTAAAATATTGTATACTATCTGATAGACTTTTTAAAAATAATGATTTTCTTAGATAATTATTGATATGCAGCACTATTTATAGGTGTCCCTGGTTTTACTTCAAACAAGCCAATCAAATAACATAATTAAAAGAGATATACATGTTGGAGGAAAAGTATGCACTATTAACAATGGGGACAAGCTTAGTATTTTGTTCTGTTTTCAGTATTGTTGTCATTAATATTTTTAAAAATTTAATTTTGGCGTTCTGTATTTATATTTCTTTTCCAAAATGGTTATGTTAGAGGAATTTAGGAATTATTTTGTATTTAGGATAAAACTATCACATAAGGCTTTGAAGTCCCAAACTGTGCCTTGATTTACTTCTAGATACTATAAGGTTACTGATTTTCATTTATGTTTTCATTTATCTTTCCATCAGTCCTATAAATAAGTTATAGTACTTTCATGTTTTAAACTTAGTATTCTATGTTTTTTCTTTTATTCTGTCTGCCAGTATTTTCCTCAGACATTGTTCTATACTGGCTTGAATTTAACTAGTAAGTGGGTATGTTTGCAATTTTACCTGTAAGAAAGTGGATAGAGAGAAGAGACGAGATCTATATTTACATTCAGTAATAAAATTTTTAAAATGGTTGGTTTTATTGTTTAATTACTACTTATTGATAACATATGTGATCCCTGGGGAAGTCTTGTGTGTGTGTGTGTGTGTGTGTGTGTGTGGTTGGAGATGAGAGCGTAGGGGCGACTATCATCCTCATTGTCCCTGGTCACTCTTTTTAGCTGAATCTCTTTGTTACCCATTAGTTAAAATTTAAAACAACTCCACTGCTTCAACTAGAATGTGAATAACATATGAACTCTCATTTCCTTTTCTGCTATTTCCTAGCATCGATGTGCAGGCTTAACGGTCTCTTATAAATGGTGTAACAATCAGCCAGTTGTTCCAGGGTTTGGGATGACCTCAGTCCACTTACTCTAACCATTGGCAAGTACCGTCAATACCACCTTCAAAATACAGCCCGTACTTGAGCCTTTTCTCTGTCTCAAGCACCACCACGACCCAGGTCCAATTTACCATCATCTGATGCTTAACATGTCCTTTTCTATTACTGTTATACAAATGACCACAAGCTTAGTAGCTTAAAGCTACACAACGCTGCCTACAGAAATTCTGCATCAGTTTCACTGGCCTACAACCAAAATGTCAGCGGACTTGTTCCTTTCCGAAACTCTATAGAGAAGAATCTGTTTGCTTGGCTTTTCTTGCTTCCTGCTTCCTGACCTGTTCTTTCCCTCACTGCAGCCTCTTGGGTCACGTCTCCTACCACTCCTCTATAGTCCGTTCTCCTTTTGCCTCCATTTTATAAAAACACATGTAATTAGTGGTAATCTAGGATAATCGCCCCATTTCAAGTATCTTCATCACATCTTCAAAGTCCCATTCGTCATATAAGGCAGCATTTACAGTTTGAGGATTTGCATATCTTTGGGAGTCATTACTCAATTTACCACCCTTAAATTGCTTTGCTGAAAACAAAGCTGCTTTCTTAAGTCAACTTTTTATAGCTGAGCTTTTTTGCTTCCTGTTCTTTCTGTTGAGAATATGGCCTCTTTTGATTATTTAGGTCCCTGCTCCAAAGCCGTTTCTTCAAAGAGATCTTCCCATTCACTCTTTGGTTCTGCATTATTCTCTTCACAGCCCTTATAAACCTGCTATCATTTTATTTGTTTGCCATCTAATTGACTCTATCACCATAAGTCAGGGTTTTTGTCTTGTTCACTGATGCATTCCCTGGATTAACCATATTGGTAAGACTGTAGTAATCTCTTAAATACATATTGAGTAAACATTGTATTATTATTCCAGTTATAAACAGGAGCAAAAGCTGAGACTCACAGGTGTTAATTGTTTAAGATCACAGATCTAGTAGTAGCAGAACTGAAATTTCATCTCAGATTTGTCTAACTTCAAAATCCACATTCTTTATATTACCTCTTTCTCTTTAATGGAATTTAATAATGATGACCTTTATTAATATGCATCTACATTAGCCACAACAAGAAGAACCAAACCCAGAACAGACATCATTTGCATTTTTTCAGGGAATCCTGGAGAGTAATATGCTAATAAGTGCTATTGTCAGTGCTTTCCTGACATTGTGCCATTTTGGAATCCATTCCGTGACCATGTGGTGAATTCAAGCTCAGGGAATGATTTATGTAAGTCCTTGAATATGTTATACAATATGGTCTTTAACATGCAAGTTATCTTTCTATCATCTAAAAATGGTTCTGGAATGTTAAATGCACTTACTCTTTGGGTAGTTTTACTGAAACCCTTGAGGAGTCTCTAGGTTTTAATTCAATATTAGAAATTCAGTTTTATGTATGTAATGCTTTTTTTACTTACTATTTCTTTAAAGATAAATATTAATGCCTTACCAAATCAATGATTGTACTCAATATGCAAAAACTTACTATATTATTTTTTTAAAAATGAGAATAGTTTCCTTCTACAGTGCCACGGAGTTTTGTGATTTCTTTTGGCACCATTTATTTTATCAGGCTGGTTGTCTATCAGCCAGATTCTTGAATCATGGCATTCCTGTGGAGTAGTTGCTTGGGTGTGTGAGAAAACAGGAATTTCATCCTGTTGATTTTGTTTTGAAACCCGTCAATTTTTATCACTACTTTGGCAATTTTGATTTAGCTAAACAGATAATCTAACAAACTTGCATTAAGCTTTTTTAAAGCTTTTGAAGCACTCTGCTTAATGTTACTTAGAGATAATACAATAAAGTTTTGTACCATTCCTAAATGCTCCTCAAATATGGTATAAAAAAATAAATAATGTGCCCAAAAGAAGGAAGTACATTTACACTCATTCCTGTGTCATTTTGTGACAGGTCAAATGAAACGAAAACATTCTAGAACCACCTTTCTCTTTCAGGTGATTAGAAAATGCTAGTAAATTAAAATTAAAGAATGCCATGTTGTTGATTTAAACAGCATAAATATGAATATCTTAAATGTATAGAACTGTTTTATTCCTGAGGAGTTTAGCTTCTCCTCTTAATTCATTGATTATGCTGATAATAGAAGCATCCTAACAGCTTGAGATATTAAAGCAATGGGACATAAAAACATCTACAAAACCCATCCTTTTATGTGGGTTGTAATCTTTTGAGCAGATTTTAAACTTTCACTTAATCATTTTTTAATTGGAAAATCAAATATAATAATCCTATATCCAATTGGACTTAACATTTTTTGAACATTTAGCTGTTACATACTATTTGAAGCAAAGGAAGGTAGAATTAAAAATTTAGCCCAAACTACCTTTGGCAAGTCAAAGAATAAATTTTGTTGAAAATATCTTAATTTTTTTTTTTAAAGATTTTATTTATTTATTTGACAGAGAGAGATCACAGTAGGAGAGAGGAAGGGAAGAGATCACAGAGAGAGAGGAAGGGAAGCAGGCCCCCTGCTGAGCAGACAGCCCGATGTGGGACTCTATCCCAGGACCCTGAGATCATGACCCGAGCCGAAGGCAGCGGCTTAACCCACTGAGCCAAGTTCTTGTTTGTTTGTTTATTTGTTTTAAAGATTTTAAAGATTTTATTTATTTATTTGACTGACAGAGATCACAAGTAGGCAAAGGCAGGCAGAGAGAGAGAGAGGAGAAAGCAGGCTCCCCAGTGAGCAGAGAGCCCGATGTGGGGCTTGATTCCAAGACCCTGAGATCATGACCTGAGCCGAAGGCAGAGGCTTTAACCCACTGAGCCACCCAGGTGCCCCAAGACAAGCTTTTAAAAAATACATTTAAAATAGTTAAATAGGTTTAATGGATTCCACTTTTGTATTAATAAGTAAAACATCTCTGGGGTGCCTGGGTGGCTCAGTCAGTTAAGCGTCTGGCTTATGTCATGATCCCAGGGTCCTGGAATGAAACCGTGTCTTGCTCCCAGCTCTATGGGGGGTTGTTTCTCCCTCTTCCTCTGCTGCCCACCCCACAGCTTGTGCTCTCTCTGACAAATAAATAAATGAAATCTTAAAAAAAAAAAAAAAAAAAGTAAAACATTTTTAATGACCTAAATTGAACAAATTAATTTTGACTACTTTATAAATAATGAAAGAAATTGTTGGATACAAAAACAACTAGCACTCTGTAGAAAAAAAGTTGCTCAGGTATCCTGTATCTTTGGAGTCCACAGAGAGCCCTCTTAGGAAGATGCCTTATAAATGTTACATGTTTTGTAAGTTTAGGTTGACTGGGTGAACACATTAGATGAGATAGATACTACATAGAAAAAGGAATCAGAAAACTTGACTTTTTTTTTTTTAAAGATTTATTTTTTTATTTGACAGAGAGATCACAAGTAGGCAGAACAGCAGGCAGAGAGGGGAGGAAGTGGGCTTCCCACCGAGCAGAGAGCCTGATGTGGGGCTTGATCCCAGGACCCCAAGATCATGACCTGAGCCAAAGGCAGAATCTTAACCCACTGAGCCGCCCAGGTGCCCCAAACCTGACTCTTTTGAGAACTGATATAATATAGTGTCAGAGAATCAGTATTGTTCACTAAAACAACTTTTTTGTGGTCTGAGTCTAAAAATACCACAAATATCTTAGACCATCTTATGAGTTTTGTCTAAAATTACTTAGAATATTTAATATTTAATATTAGGGCACAGTTGCTGAGATGAACCAAAATGTACTTTTAGAATAGGGTGAGATTTTAAACATACCTCAATAACTAGTCCGAGTTCCTGAAAGATCAGTAGTTTATCACTTGCAATTAAAATTATATTCAGATGTCTTATGAAAATTCATTATTAAGGAAGTCTTTGACTAACTCATTGATATAAAGAAGCAACTTGCAAAATTATACTTTCATTCTATACTATAAAATCTATAGATTTATGGCTTATTTATTAAAGTCTGACTCTACCTGATGAAAATTTTTTTTAAGACATTTATTTATGTGAGAGAGAAAGAGAACATTGGGAAGAGGGGCAGAGGGGGAGAGAAACTCAAGCAGACACCATGCTGAGCACCGAGCCCTGAACAGGGCTCTATCTCACAACCCTGAGATCATGACCTATACTGAAACCAGGAGTCAGAAGCTTAACTGACTGGACCACCCAGGTGCACCCCCCCACGAAATATTTTGAAGTGATTATCTTTATAAATTATTTTTTATAGTTTTTGCATAAAGTTGGGCATTGTGTATTTAATTTTCCTTTTTTTAAATGGAATGTGACTCAATATGCTGCCTTTATTAGATACATTGTGTGAAAATACTGTGAAATAAAAATGACTTAATTTTTAAATTTTAATATTTATGGAAAACTAAAAACCTATAAACATGTATTGAAAGTAGAGCCACTTTTTCTGTTTGGCATGTAAAAATAATTAAAATTCTTTGATATACATAATTTTAATATTGTTAAATTTATAATCTAATGGAGAATATGAGATAGAATGGATTTCTATTTCTCAATAATTTTACATTTTTTAATGTTTTATAATACCTTGTGAAACATATAGGTAATTATGTATTACAGTCTCTAAAAACCCCTTAACTGTTTAAAATACATGTTAAAATTTCACAGTACAGCTCTCTATATAAATATATTAATAATACCTATATGGTGCTTAGATACTAGCTTATATCCATCCAGAATCTAGGGAAATAATTTATTTAATACATAACTTTTTAAAGTAATAGTGAAAACTAATAATGGGTTTAAAAAATCTAAAGTATCACGAACAGAGACTAATATAGCTATTGTATAATATAGCTCTAGCACTACATAATAAAAACTTCTACTCATAATAATGTTTCATAAAAAATATCAAGAATTGAAAGTAAGATATTCTTGATATGATGCAGGTTCTAAATCTTTGAATACTGGTCATCCATTAACCATATACATTTTAACTTTCAACTAACTTAATCAGAGATGTCCATTCCTTAGCAGTTATGGATAAATTTGAAATTACTGAGCACACTAAAGCTCAAGATCTGCATGCCAAGACAGTACATGAAGTAAGTACACAAAGTAAATAAGCCATACATATGTTTATGGGTGTAAATTAAAAAAAATTATAATACTTATGTATACAGTATAGGTGTATATTTATGTGTTAAATGAAACTCATTACAATTGACTTGAACAACATGGGTTTGAACTGAGTGGGTCCACTTTCACATGGATTTTTTTTTTTTTTAGTAAATACAGTACAATCCTGTGAATATATTTTCTCTCCCTCATAATTTTCATATTTAAATTTTTTCTAGTTTACATTTTTATAAGAATACAGTATATAATACCTAAAACATACAAAATACATGTTAAATTAGCTGTTTATGTCATCAGTAAGGATTCCAGTCAATAATAGACTATTAGTAGTTAAGTTTTTGGAGAGTCAAAAGTTATACACAGATTTTCCACTGCATAGAAAGTGGTTAGTGTCCCTCCTCCTCACCCATGTTGTTGAGGGTCAACTGTATGTAGTTAGTGTCTGGAGGGCATTATGCCAAGTGAAATAAAAAAGAAAGAAAGATAAATACTGTATGGTATCACTTACATGTGGAATAATAATTTAAAAAAAGGCAACTTCACATAAACAGAGAACAGAATGGTGCTTACTAGGGACTGAGAAGGGAAACAGTTATGTAGATCAAAGGGTGCACACTTTAAGTTACAAGAAGTGTCAAGTTCTAAGGAGTTAATGAAAAGCGTGGACTATAGTTAGTAATATGGTATTGAATATTGAATAGTTAGTAATATGGTCCTTGAAAGTTGCTGAGATTGGATCTTAAGCATTCTCACCAGAAACACACACACAAGTTACTTATGCTAACTATGGGAAGTGATAAACGTATTCATTATCTTGATCTTGGTAATCATTCAACAATATATATGTATATCAAATTATCACATTGTACACTTTAAATATACACAATTATATTTGTCAATTATTCCTCAACAAAGTTAGGGAAAAAAAAGATTGAAAAGCCAAGGGAGTAATGATCTGATTCATGCTGCTTTGTACTGACATATTCAAAATATAGATATAGGTTGAGGCATAAAATTCAATAATAAAGAAAAACTCTCGACATTTTCTGAAAGCCGTGTTCATATAGTCTGTGATTTTATGAGTAGTCAGTTGACATAAAATAATATAGACAAACTCAGTAAGAAATCTGTGAAAATAAATGTGCAGGATAAAAGAACTATCTCCAGGCCAAATTAACATGTTTCTTAGCTAAATCTTCTAGACATGTTGCTAATTATTTCCAGTTATGATATTAAGGCACATTGGGAATTGAATGCACCACAAAAATCGTCACATAAGGATAACAATTTCATACAGGAACAATTAACAGATGTTTTTATTTTTAAGTTGGGGATTCTGGTCACAGAGTTTGTACAACTGCTATGAAATTAGGATGACTTAATAAAAAAAGTTCCTGCATCATTTACCACTCCAAATTTATTTCCTCCGGAAAATAAATGGTCTGGCTTACTCTCTTAAGGATGCCATTTAAAATACTGCCTTTTTCTATGAAAACTGACTAAGTACTTGGTAGAAGATATGTTGTGCCATTGCTAGTGAAGTATGACTCTTATGAGTTTGGCTTCCAGAAAGTCTCAGAGGGATATAAAATGGTCCGTTTAGCTTATGTTTATATAAACCCTATTACTCTGTAAGGTTCAAAAAGGAATAGCTACTATATTTCTGTGATTCAATTTTCCTCTTGTTGCCTATTTCTTTTTGATCCTCTGAAGTATCTTCATTTTTTCCTAATCCAGAGGTCTAAGAGAGATCTGAGTAGGAAAACATGATTGTACTTATTTATCTAGTGTAAAATACTGCTTTCAGCTGAACATAAAAATGGAGACAAACATTTCCCCCTTTAACTTACAATTGTACAACAAAGAATTCAAGGTCACTAGGGATATAAAAGGTTTAGAAATATAAATAACTAAAGACATAGAGTTCAATTTGAATTTATATTATGATCAGAACCAGGTAACCATAGTTTATGATAGAGTACTTTTATTAGAGAAGGAATCCTTTTAATACTTAATGAGTTGAACAGATTCTAGGAAGTTAGCAATATTGACAGAAGAATACAAACCTACCAGAAATAGAACAGGTAAGAAATTAAATATGTTAAAAATGGTTAAAACAAATTAGGTGATATAAAATGAACTTAATTTAACATCTAATGGAATGAACAGTCTTATTTTGGAGAATTGCAAAATGGTCCAGAAGGCAGAAAGCTTTAATAGGATAGAGAATAAAGAACAACAAAGAGGAAAATAGAAAAATCTCATTGCTGGGGCCACATAGTCCACTTTGTTTGGGGTGAGAAGGAATAAGAAAATGAATAGAAAGCCCATTTGCTTAGTATTTGGGGATTGGCTGCCTGGATGTATTCTGTTCTGGCCAAGCATGGCGTTTATGGGAGCTTATCTAAGTTTTAGTTTTTTGACATGTTACCCCTGGCAGAAGTGGCTTCATTGTGGGTCTAGAAACTTATTTCAGCAGTTCCCCCTTTTGGTTATCCTCTTGATCAGTTAAGAGGTTTGATTGGAAGTATCAATCTTGGGGAGCCTGGGTGGCTCAGTTGATTAAGTGTCTGCCTTTGGCTCAGGTCATGATCTCGGGGTCCCACACTGGGCTCCCTGCTCATTAGGGAGTCAGCTTCTCCCTTTCCTTCTGCTCCTCCTCCACCCCAGAACGTGTGTTCTCTCTCTCTCCTCTCAAATAAATAAATAAAATCTTTAAAAAAATATATCCATCATGGTGTGATTCTTAGTTACCACCATCTCTTCAGGTGTCAGTGTAGCATATACAAGAGACCATGTCAAGAGTGTATTCTTACCCATGGTTACATTCTTTTGTTCTTCTGACATGGCCTATTAGAGAGACAATAATAATTATTAGCAACAAAACAATGTCTGTGGTTTGGAGAATGCTCCTGAGCCAGGGTCCCCATGGCCCAAACCAACTAGAATCAAGTAAGTCAAGAAATGGTCCCAAAGAGGGGGATACTTCTATAAGCCGGTTGGTCTCCTTATGCATTTCTTTTTTTTTTTTTTTTTAAAGATTTTATTTATTTTGACAGAAATCACAGGGAGGCAGAGAGGCAGAGAGAGAGGAAAGGAAGCAGGCTCCCCGCTGAGCAGAGAGCCCGACGCGGGGCTCGATCCCCGGACCCCGGGATCATGACCTGAGCCGAAGGCAGAGGCTCTAACCCACTGAGCCACCCAGGCGCCCCTCCTTATGCATTTCTTATAGCTGTGTCTCTTACTTCCCCAGAAGTGTCTACTCAGCAAGGCTCTCTGAGAGAAACTGAGACATTGGAAAACAGAGTCCATGTTTTGGTTATGGGCCCCTGGAAAGGGTGCATGGGGGAGGCCCAGGTGTTTTAGGTCTCTGGTCTTGGAGCTATTGTAATTGTAAACGCACTAACTTGGTGGCCTTTGTTTGTAGACTTGTGGTCACTTCAGAGTAGAAAGGTGATTTGGATAGAGGATAAGTAGACCGTGAGTACTCAGATAAAGGAGATTAGAGGAGAGTAGTAGAAATCATGTCAGTCTTACAGCTTTTTGTTTAAAGTATGTCTTTAATTTTTCACTAGCCTTTGCAATGAATAATCCAGTGAAGCTACTTTGGAATTTTGAAGCCTTTTGAAGGTTTCTGCATGCCAGTTGAAATAGGTATTTCATTCTGTTTGATTTGGGGACTCTTTCTTTCAAGCACTCCTGTGAATGTAAATGATCTTATATAATAGGAACATTCCTCGTAATGGTCATTGTAATTTTGCCATTTTTGTTGGTATCTACAGTTTCCAAGACCATAGTTCCTAGATGGAAAACAAGCAGGCATGTGGAAAGGTGGCATGCTCAATTCTTTGAAACGTGAGGATCCCCTTTCTTTAGCTAAGCTCTGGGTCTCTCAGAACCACTTTAATATGCTTCTGGGTTGGGGATTTTGTGGTATTTTACACTGTACCTCCCTGCACAGAAATTTTCTTGAGGTTGGCGGGATGATTTAGTGTCAATCTAACCCATTCCATGATGTATTTATCCTAACACAGGAGTCTTAGAGTCGGATGGTGAACTCTCTAACAGCTTTAGAACACTCTACCCCATGTCCACCAGTTTTGTAGCTTTGGCTTCTGAGATTGCCATTAGGAACTCATCTATTTACTCCTTTCAAGAGAAGATTTCTTTACAGTGCTGGACACCCTAATCTCTTTCAATAGTGGCATTTGTGCCTCCTTAGATTTTGATTTTGATTAATTTCTTGTCTTCATTTATATTCCCATGTCCCCTATTGGTTTATACTGTGGATTTACCTTGAGGCTTTGTGAATTCCTAAGAGCTATCACCCATTGTGGACCTGCAGGTAGCTCTCCTGGAACCTTTCCAGAGACCCAGAACCTCTCCAGAGGTTTTAATAAATCCAAGAATCTTTTCAGGAGCTCAGAACCTTTCTGAGATCAATTGCTTGGTAGATTGACTGACCTATCTATCCATCTATTTACCTACCTACCTACCTATTTATAAAGGCTGCACCCACAGGAGCACAGTTCAATTTCAAGAGTGACATACTCACAGCCCTTGTTCACTATGACAGAAACCTTGAACTCAAAGCGTTCAGGGGACATGTGAATCTCATTCTCCCACAGGTTTTTAGTAGTAAGCTTCCGATCTCATTCCTCATCACCAAAAAAATTTTAAAAATCATATGAAAGATAAACAATTTAGGTGATGCAAACATGTATTTAACACTATATGAAGCGGACAGCCTCCTTTTAGAGAACTGCAAAATGGGTCGGAAGACGGAAAACCTTTAAAGGATAAAGAATAGAGAACAAGGAAGAGAAAAATAGAAAAACATCTGATTGACTGGGGCCACATAGTCCTTCTTGTTTGGGGTGAGAAGGCTGAGAGTTGGATTGACATTTGGGGATCAGCTGCCTGGAAATACTGCTGTTACTGTTCAAGTGGAGAATTTACAGGGACACAAACGTTGTTCAAGGGTTGGTTCGCTGATGTGGTACTTGGGTAGGAATGACTCCATTTTGAGCCTAGAAATTTATTTCACCAAACATAAATCATCTTTTTATCTTACAGTAGTATCTATTACTGTGAATAGCACATAAGGTAGATAATATTTTCAGTTTGTATTTGAAAGACTAAATTTATTGTCACTGAAAAACAGATAAGCATTTTCATCTAAATGTTTACAAAATACCTTATTGGCACTAAATAAATATTAAAATTTGCTCATTATAGGGGCACCTGGGTGGCTCATTGGGTTAAGCTTCTGCCTTCAGCTCAGGTCAAGATGTCAGGGTCCTGGAATTGAGCCCCACATTGGCTCTCTGCTCAGCAGGAAGCCTGCTTCCCCCTCTCTCCCTGCCTCTCTGCCTACTTGTCAAATAAATAAATAAAATCTTTAAAAAAAAATGTGCTCATTGTAATATACTACCTCCTCTAAAAATTACTTACTTGGAATTACTGTAAATAAAGAGTAACAGGTAAGTTTATTTTTATTTTAAAATAGCTATAATTCTCTTTTCTGGTGAAACTTATATTTGTCCTTTAGAATTAATAAGAATGAAGAGAATATTTTTAAAAATACAACAGTTATTCTCTAAAACATACTCATATTTTAGGGATTCTATGAAAGCCTAACCAGAGGTATTGACTTTCAATCAAGTAGGTTCCAAAAAAAGGAGTCTACATATTTCTTGAACCAATGTGGACTACACAATGGGTAAATAACAGAATGTAGGTCTTTCTCTACTTTCCTTTCAAAATTTACAGAATTCTGTAGAATTTACAGAATTTACAGAATCTCAGAATTACAGAATTTCAGAATCTATAATCCTTTCAGAATTGTTCATTTTATTTTATTTTATTGAAGATTTTATTTATTTATTTGACAGAGAGAGAGAGAGAGATCACAAGTAGGCAGGGGTCGGGGGAAAGCAGGCTCCCTGCTGAGCAGACAGCCCGATTCAGGGCTCTATCCCAGGACCATGAGATCATGACCTGAGCCAAAGGCAGAGGCTTAACCCACTGAGCTGCCCAAGTGCCCCCCAAATTTTTCGTTTAATTTTTTAAAAAGATTTTATTTATTTATTTTCCAGAGAGGGAGAGATTACAAGTAGACAGAGAGGCAGACAGAGAGAGGGGGAGGGGGAAAGCAGGCTTCCCACTGAGCAGAGAGCCCACTGCAGGCCTTGATCCCAGGACCCTGCGATCATGACCTGAGCAGAAGGCAGTGGCTTAACCCACTGAACCACCCACTGAGCTACCAGTGTCTTCCAAATTCTTTATTTTAATAAAGAATGAAGCAAAACTACTTTTTCAAAGTTTTTTGTTTTGTTTTGTTTTTTTCTTCTTATCAACTACTTTGGGAGAAAGAAAATGTAAAGTTTTATGATGGAAAAAAATAAATATATAAATCAATGCTTGAGTAAGCAGCTCTGTTAAGATTTGAAAATCCAAATTTGGCAAACTAGTGGTTCAGGTAGCTTTCTCTTTTTTTTGTTTAAAATATGGACTGCACAGCCAAGCACTTTATCTTTCTTATGCTCAATTGAAGGGAGTGATGAGCTGGAACGCATCTGTTGGTTTTGGCTGCCCTGACAAACCCCTTCTTTGTAGCTTTCTTTGCTGTAGTCATGCATATTGACACCCATTTTAAGCTTTACTTGAAACCCTGTGGCTTTTCATTTGAAATAAATTATCACACCTTTCGACAGAGAACATGGATTCTTTTCCCCACAGCTTGTTTCTGGCCTTGTCAGCATTTGTAACATGGAAGGGGAGAGTACTATGAGTTATTAATTAGTCTATTGATTTGATAGAGTCTCAGCGTAGGTTTTTGTTTTGTTTTTTTTTTTTTTCATTTTTGTTTCTGCTGCTACTGTGCTACCGCATAAGAGTTTAGACATAGGCATTTTCTGTGCTTTTCAGGATAAATGAATTTATTTAAAAGTTAGATACTGATTGAAATTCAAGTTGAGGTACATCCTCCTCTCCTGAGAAACACTATCAAATATTTTTTTTAAAAACTTATAACAGTAAACAGCAACAGAACTTAAACACCAATTAAGGGTAGCAATAGAACTATAAAAGATAATTTAAGACTTGCTTTTTTGGTACACATTTTAATCAAAATGTATGTTTTGTCATTTGCTCAACAAGTGAATCTGCTCATGGCTAGGAGGAAAGGGCAATATCATATACCTGAATTTATGAAGACTGCTCCTTACCACAGCAATATTCTGAAACCAGTCAAGATTTCAAATCTTGATAATAGATACATATTCTCAAAATGCTATCAAAGAAAAAAAAAAACACTAGATGAGACTCTGTTCTTTAATCAGGACAGGACTGTATATTTTATATTCAGTAGCAGTGATTTATTTGGATGTATTTATTTTGGTTCCTAGTAAAATAGTTCCCTGGAGTGTTAAAAAAAAAATTATTGGGATCAATTATTTATCTCTGTAAAATGGCAAATCTAAATGCATAATTTCATTCGCATGAAATTTCTTAAGTGATTTTACTCAAACATATCAATAGTAATAGAATATTATAATGACATTCTACTAAAATGAGAACTAAACTAAAAATGCTAAGATGTTTAATGTACTCATTTAGCTTCTATCCATTAGGTAGTTTTTAAAAACACAATGTGGATTTTTGCAAATGGTTCAGTAATTGTTTCAGTGTAGTCAACAATAGGTACCAATCACATAGATGTGAAAGAGATATATAGGTATGTGTGTGAGAGAGAAACACATTTTATAAAAATTAAAATTCCTAAACAAAGTGGTATCCTATATGGTATTAGTCTTCTGCAGACTCCCTTTCCCAGCCCAAATTTAGGAAGAGGGAGCAGGTATATACAACATTCATCATTAAAAGAATCAATAAGCCTGTACAACTTTGTGATCCCAAAATGTTAGTAATGCAAATAGTTATTAATATCCAGTCAGTTGAGTTCATATTCTAACAATATGATATCACCAGCACACCAAGATTCACAAAAATATGGTTTGTTTCACAAAAAAAGGTTATGTTTCTCTAATAACCCACTGATATTGAAAATACTTATGAAAGTACACCTAACTTTTTGGAATTCCTACAGAGAAGATTCTCCTCCTATTCTGTCCAGGCTGTCCACAAACCTGAAAAGGAACATTAATGCTAAGTTAGGTAAGGTCAAAGAAACTCAGTTTAAAGGTATTGTGATTTTGAGTGTGTGTGTGTGTGTGTGTGTGTGTGTGTGTGCTGGGGAGATTGATTGTGCACCAGCACCCTACACTTGGGTTTTAACTCTGGCTGTATTGGCACTTGATCCACAATTCTACTGATCTAGAACTGGTTTAGTTTTAGTTTATTGGTTTCTTAGACACCTTTACCATCTTATCTAGGTCCAGACCAAGGTGTTCTAGAAAGAGTGTGCAGTTGGTCCTCCAGTGTACATGCTGCATTCTGGACACCTAAACATTATGGAAAATTTGAAGTAGTTTTTGAGAATTTGAGGTAATTTCTTCACATCTTAGTTTTCCAATTTGTGAGAAGGAATTATAATCTCCAACTTTTATTTATTTATTTATTTTTAAAATATTTTATTTATTTACTTGACAGACAGAGATCACAAGCAGGCAGAGAGGCAGGCAGAGAGAGAGGAGGAAGCAGGCTCCCCACTGAGCAAAGAGCCCGATGCAGGGCTCCATCCCAAGACCCTGAGATCATGACCTGAACTGAAGGCAGAGGCTTAACCCAGTGAGCCACCCAGGCGCCCCTAATCTCCAACTTTTAAATTTGTTCCAGGAAGCATATAACATACTTGTAAAGCACCTGCCATAATAAATATCAGTACTAAATAAACTTTTCCCTAAACTTTGAAATATCATGGAAAATAATTGCATTTCTATTAGAATCATGTTATGTAATGAGGAAGACCAGTCCAGTATAATATTTGCTTTTAATGTAAAAATTCAGTTAATAGAACTTGTGCATTTGAAGCTGATTATTTTATTGGGAGCCCAATAATGGATGTTTGGATATTTGTAACCAGACAGTTAAATGTATTTTTTTTTTTCTGTGCATCGAACCAGTCTTGCTCCAAGCATTGTTACTAACAGACATGCATTATTACCTAATCTGATAAGTATTTATTTCTATGTAAATGTAACACTTTAATAACGTAAACATTCAATAAATTGCATTTATACGAATAAGCAGACTTTGGATTAGTTAGAAATTGTACATCTTGTCTTATAACGATCATTATTAATAACAGTTTACTAAATTTATTCTAGGGAAAATTGTAAGGAAAAAAGAAGAAATGGTTAAGCTTCAAAGAAGTTAGACTAGTTAAGTCTTAAATTTCCATGATGATTATTTACAATTAGTCTGTGATATTATTGAATACATTCTGAACAAGCCTATTTAGTTGGAGGACACTTTCTTAATTTTTTTAAAAGATTTATTTATTTATTTGAGGGGACAGGCGGGAAGGGACAGAGAGGGAGGGAGAGAGGGTAAAACCAGGCTCCATCTCACAACCCTGACATCTCCACCTGAGGCAAAACCAAGAGTCTGTTGCTCAAAGGACTCCGCCACCCAGGCGTCCCTACTTTCTTAAAGTTACAACATCTTTTATCTTGTAACTAAAAGAAATCTTAAATTCTTCCATTAAATGCTAAATTTTTTTAAAGATTCTATGTATTTATTTGACGGAGAGAGCATAAGCATGGGGAGCAGCAGACAGAGAGAGAGGGAGAAGCAGGCTCTAGGTTGATTTTTTTTTTTTAAAGGTGATAGGCCTGTTGTCCGTTTTTCCCTGTCACCACTGGGTAAAGTAAGCATTTGTGGCATTTGCCTGTTTTATTTCAGTAGTAAATTTACACATTAATGCGATTCTGTTTTACTAATGAGTCCTAAACTGCTGGTAACTTGTTTGTAAATGGCTCCAGTCCTTCCTGCTAGTATTTAAAAAAGCCTGGGTTTTGGTAGTAACATTCACTGTTTTTCAATTTTGACTTTTTTTTGGTTTTGTTTTTTAAAGAACATTTCTTTAAAGAGGCTAGATTACTTTTGAACCTGAATTCACTATATGGTATATAATAAAACCCTTGTCCTTGTTCTCTTCTTAAAGAACGATTGAAGGTTAACCTGTCAGGTGAGCTGGCAGGGTTAACAACACAAAAATCTGCTATACTTAATAAAGAACAGAATAATGGGCAAATTATTCTCAGTACTATCTGAAAAACCACTATGAAATCAATACAATTTCCAAAGATATTTTTGCTTTTGTCTTTAAGGTTTTTATTTATAAATGTTCGGTAAATAATGCTCACCTTTATTTTGATGTTTCTTCCTTTCTTTCCATATTTCCTTCCATCCTTCCTCCTTCTGTCCTTCCTTTTCCATGCATTTATACATTTCAGCAAATATTTATTGAGTATCAACTATGTACGAGGAGTTATTTGGCAATAATCTTTGTAATTTTTTAATGTAGTCCGCGTAAAGAATAGAATGAATCTACTTTAATGCATGCCTTCTTTGCTAATGATCCAATTGGATACTGTTTTTATTGCTTTAGGAATTGCTTTAGGAATTCTGAGCGTCAGAATGCCTCGAGGCAGTCATCTCTCTTCTATTAATTCCACATGCATCAGCCCATGGTAGCGATCTTCTCATTTTTTGACAAGTGAAAAGAGTTGGTGCTTATGAAAAATCAATTTCCACAACCAGCACTGACTCCATTCATCATTCTCCTGCCAGAAAAGGGGAAAGTGAACAGTTCCATGTGAACAATTTGCATTTGCGCGTGTGAGGAATTACACTGATTGTCTATTGATTGCTTATCCTCATTTAGGATGACTAGCAAACATGAGCACATATAACCACAGGACTGGGATAATATTAGGACAAACTGGGGTCTATAATGGTTGCCATTGGATCTATAAAGGGTAGTGAGTTGTGTTACCACTTGACCTTTATAGAAAGCAATGTTTAAACCAAAGAAAGATAACAGAGCTGATACATCTGTTCTTAATAATTTCCTCAAATATTATTTTTAATCCTGTAACAACTAAACTGTGGTCACCTAGTCATAAGACTAATGCTTTTTTTTATGTGTTACTGCTTATGGAAATAACATTCCACAGTTAGATGTCATGCTCTGCACTATTCTATTTTATGCCACTTAGATGCTCTTTTTCTTCCACATACTACTTTAAATCCCCCCAGGCTCCATCAGTGCCTTGGGCTGTGAAATCGGAATAGAAAATGAGTTGCTCCTAGATAAATCAGTTACATTTTATATGCAAATAATTTCCTCCTCAGTATCATCAGAGTACAATAATTTGGTGTTTGACATAGTGATTTTTCAGTGTCTATCTAATATGTCTTTTAAATATTAGAGTTCTCCTGACCCAACAGAATTTGATAGGAATGATAACTAAACTTTCTAAGTTTTTCTTTTCCTCTGTTCCACTTTTCCTTAGATATCTAGTTTAGAATTACCTGATTCTTAAAAGATTTCTTATATAATGATATGAGGGATTTTATATTTCATCAGCTTATATATTTTATACCTCCACCTTCCAAACGTTTTTTTTTTTTTTTAATTCTTATAGGTATTACTGAGTATCCTGGAACTCTACTCATAAGACAATATCGAAAGATGAGGCTCAATCCAGAAGCTATTTTATGAAAACTTTGTTTCATGATTTTCTACATACAACCTTGTGAGGATATTTTGGGCTGCAAACTTTGTAACCAAGTAAAAGAAAGAATGAGAGAGAAAAAAAGAGAGAGGGAGGGAGGGATGAGTCTAAAGAATATTGGAATTGACTGCCAGGGAGCAAAAGTATTTCAAATATGAGCTATTAATTTGATGAATTATTTTAAGCATAGGAAAAATAGCATTAATATGGAAGCTGAGTGAGAGCATTCCTTAAAATATCTTTATCAGTTATTCCCCTCATGTTTACAAAATCTTTGACAATCACGCACCTGGTATAGTGCAAGATGCTTAATACAGGACCATAGGGGCCTCATTAGCAGATTCTTTAATTCAACTGTTTTGCCCCCTTTGTCAATTAAAATTTCTTTGTAAAATAGCAAGAATATCTCTCTCCACTTGTTTTCCCCTGGTGGACAAAAGACCCATGAGGCTATAAACTAATAATTGAAATCACCGTTTATAGTATCTAGATAGTCACTGTTTTAATATGAAATAAAAATTTATGAAAGCTCTGATCATATTGTCTTTGTTGAATATATTTTCAGTGGTATTTTCAGTAGTATTCTCAAATAGTCATTGTGTCTTTTTTCTTTTTTTGTTAAGGACTAGTATAGATAATTAGAGTTATAAAAGCTAATCAAACATGATCTCTACTTTCATGAATCCATAAATACTGCAAGATATAAGTATAAACAAAGAAATACATTGAAATTAGAAGGCAGTGAATTGGAAGTATATACAGATTGGTGCTAAATTGTTGTAATCATGAACATTTGCAGGAAACATACAAAAAAGTGTCATTTCAATAATGATACTGACCCTTAGGAACAGAGAGACTTGTTACCATATTTAGTGCTTTTGTAGAATTTACTGATTTTTTTTTCTACTTTGGCCACACAATTGGTAATAATTTAAACATTCCTGTTTATTGCAGAACAATTACCGGAAAAACTAGATTCCAGAAAGATCTTGTCACCTTTATCATCTTGCCTGTTTTCTGTTATAGTGAAGCTAGACAAAATGTTCTATAAATCTTAAGTTGTATTCAGTATATTATCTACTTAGTACCCAGATTCTAGGTGCTCTCCTTTTTTGTTGTTGTTGTTAAATGATTATTTTAGTTTTTAAATCATAGGGATAACTTTAGTGCAGTTTCTCAAAATGTAATATGCAAACGGTTCCCTTGGAGATCTTGTTAAAATGCAGGTATGCATTCAATAATCCTGGGGTGAGGCCCGAGATTCTGTATTTCTAATAAGCTTTTCGGTTTTGTTGATGCAGCTGGTTTAGGGTCTGTAGTTGAAGAGGAGCCAGAGTAGTCATGACTAATCTGCATTCTGTAAGTCTGATAGCATATTTCACCTCTGTGGTCAATTAGCCTACTAGTGCTTTAAGGGGAAGCAGGAATAGAAATACTCTCAATGAACTTGAATTTAATCAGATTGGATTTGAAAGACCTATGAGGCAAGTATCAGGAATTGGGTCACATTACCTGCTCTTAAGTCTAGGAACACTTAGTTAAATCTTTTTTTTACTTTAGCAGTAAAATAATCTGAGGTTAAATTATTCTATTACTGTATAATTGCTTAAAAGATGCTTTTATAAATATAAAAACCATAGATCACATATTTGCTAAAAGGAGAAAACACCTATTATCTATATTGACTTACATCTGGTCCATGTTGTTCATGGCATATTGATGATAGATCATTGGATGATGGAAACTTGATTAAAATCAAATTTAATCTACCATGTTTTACTTCAATATCAGAGAGAAAGAAATTCACATTTCCAAATACAATCTGAGTCCTTACATTTATCAAGATTTGCTTTCTTCATTAGGATGGACTTGGGGGTTCTGCGTGTTCTACGTATTTTTATTTGATACTACTGTCTAGCTTTTTCCTGCAGTTCTGGCCATTTGCATAACTCCAGCTGCAAATTTGAGAGGAAACTATCCACAATACTCTTAAATAAAGAAAGTTTGTCCTCTGATCTGGTCTTTTATAGCAATGGTTCTGAAATGTTCTTCTGTTCACCCCTACCTACCACACATGCCACTATTCCTCCATATCCAGCCCTCCCAGGATATATCTAGAGAATGGAAACCAACTGGAAGGCTATCCTTCTTCCTCCCTTTATCTTTTTCTTTTTAATATTATTTTATTTTATTTCTTTTCAGTGTTCCAGAATTCTTTATTTATGTACCACACCCAGTGCTCCATGCAATATGTGCCCTCCATAATACCCACCACCAGGCTCACCCAACCTTCCATTCCCCTCCCCTCCAAAGCCCTCAGTTTGTTTCTCAGAGTCCACAGTCTCTCATGGTTTGTCTCCCCCTCCAATTTCCCCCACTCACTTCTCCTTTCCATCTCCCCATGTCCTCTGTGTTATTCCTTGTGTTCCACAAGTAAGTGAAAGCATATGATAATTCTCTCTGCTTGACTTATTGCACTCAGCATAATCTCTTCCAGTCCCGTCCATGTTGATAAAAGAGTTGGGTATTCATCCTTTCTGATGGAGGCATAATACTCCATTGTATATATGGACCATATCTTCTTTATCCATTCATTTGTTGAAGGGCATCTTGGCTTTTTCCACAGTTTGGCAACTGTAGCCATTGCCACTATGAACATTGGGGTACAGATGGCCCTTCTTTTCACTACATCAGTATCTTTGGGGTAAATGCCCAGTAATGCAATTGCAGGGTCATAGGGAAGCTCTGTTTTTAATTTCTTAAAGAATCTCCATGCCGTTCTCCAAAGTGGCTGCACCAACTTGCATTCAAATTGGCAATGAAGAAGTCAAACTCTCTTGACAGATGACATGATACTTTATGTGGAAAACCCAAAAGACTCCACCCCCAAGCTACTAGAACTCATACAGCAATTCAGTAATGTGGCAGGATACAAAATCAATGTACAGAAATCAGTTACTTTCTTATACACGAACAATGAAAATACAGAAAGGGAAATTAGAAAATTTATTCCATTTACCATAGCACCAAGAGCCATACGATATCTGGGAATAAACCTAACCAAAGAGGTAAAGCATCTGTACTCGAGGAACTATAGAACACTTATGAGAGAAACTGGAGAAGACACAAAACGATGGAAGACCATTCTATGCTCATAGATCAGAAGAATAAATATTGTTAAAATGTCTGTACTTCCTAGAGCCATGCATACTTTCAATGCTATCCTGACCAATTTTCCACTGGCATTTTTTCTTTTTTTTTTAATTTTTAATTTTTTTTTTTTAAATTTATTTGACAGAGAGAGAGATCACAAGTAGACAGAGAGGCAGGAAGAGGGAGAGAAGAAAGCAGGCTCCCTGAGCAGAGAGCCTGATATGGGACTTGATCCCAGGACTCTGAGACCATGACCTGAGCTGAGGGCAGAGGCTTAACCCACTGAGCCACCCAGATGCCCCTCCACTAGCATTTTTCAAAGAACTAGAACAACAAATCCTAAAATTTGTATGGAACCAAAAGAGACCCCGAGTTGCTAAGGAAATGTTGAAAAAGAAAAACAAAACTGGGGGCATCATGTTGCCTGATTTCAAGCTTTACTACAAAGCTGTAATCGCCAAGACAGCACGGTACTGGCACACAAACAGACACATAGACCAGTGGAAAGAGTAGAGAGCCCAGATATGGATGCTTAACTCTATGATCAAATAATCTTTGACAAAGCAGGAAAAAATATCCAGTGGAAAAAAGATAGTCTCTTCAATAAATGGTTCTGGGAAAATTGGACAGCTATGTGTAGAAGAATGAAACTCAACCACTCTCTTACACCAGACACAAAGATAAACTTGAAATGGATAAAAGGCCTCAACGTGAGGCAGTAATCTATCATAATCATAGAGGAGAGCAGAGACAGTAACCTCTTCGACATTGGCCACAGCAACTTCTTTCAAGATATGTCTCCAAAGGCAAAGGAAACAAAAGCGAAAATGAACTTTTGGGACTTCATCAAGATCAAAAATTTCTACACAGCAAAGGAAACAGTCAACAAAACAAAGAGGCAATCCACAGAATGGGAAAAGATATTCGCAAATGACAGTACAAAAGGCTGATATCCAAGATCTATAAAGAACTCCTCAAATTCAACACACACAAAACAGATAATCACATCAAAAAATGGGCAGAAGATATGAACAGACACTTCTCCAATGAAAACATACAAATGGCTAACAGACACATGAGAAAATGTTGATTGTCATTAGCCATCAGGGAAATTTAAATCAAAACCACATTAAAATACCACCTTAGACCAGTTAGAATGGCCAAAATCAACAATGGCCAAACAACATGTGTTGGGGAGGATGTGGAGAAAGGGGAACCCTCTTACACTCCCTTTATCTTTTTACCATTAAAGAGTTGAGAAAAGTTGATAGACTTTTTACAATTATGAACACCTCTGAAGAGTAGAGAACAATTAAGATGTTTAATTAATATTTATTAAGACTTATGTATTGCTTTGAATGTTACAAAAGATTCAAAATTCCGGGACCTGAAAATATCACATTATTGATTAAAAATAATACATTTCTTTGCCTAATAATTTATACCTTTGAAAGCATTTAAAATTATGTTAGTAATAATCACAAATATTTATTTCATGTTTTTTGCTATGCACTGTGGGAAGTTCTTCATATACATGATCTCATTATAACTCATTAAAACACTAGTTCTCATTCCCATTTCAGAGAAGGGAATTGATGCCTGAGAAAGAAGTTAATTGACTCACGCATCTGTTGAAGGACAGAAATGCTTAGAAAGTTTTCACATCCCAGCCCCAGGTTCTTTTTATACTACCTCACAATAATTGTTTATATTTAAACAGTAAGGTAGACCAGAGTTTAATGGTTTTCTAATTTTTCAGTTTGAAGCATTTGAAAAATAGTGTGTTTAAGAGTGGTACCCAAATCCATATATAGCTATTTAGCAGTCATTTTAAAGTTTTAAGCAATGCAATAATTTCTTAAATTAGATTTTGGAAACTGTAAGCTAGAACAAAGCATGTTTTTGATAAAAAAAAGGGAATGATAAGGAATGGTAAAGCTGTAACTTTTAAACTATAATATAAATAATCCTGGAAGTTAGTATATATTTGCATTTGTCTTTCTCATTAGGTGAAAAAAATGGTTGTGGATGGTCTGATTTCATACTGATTAAAAATATGCCGTAAATATGAGATTTAATTATGGACCAAACTTGAGGTTTGAGTATGTTAGTGGAGTTTATATTTATATTGTTAAGGTAAAAGTAAAAGAAAAGTGCCAGCTATGATAATTTTCTAACTTAATTTGTAGGTACCTTGGCTAGAAAGGGAGGTGTGACAAAAGATAGAATTACAAATGGGTACAAATGGCCCTGTTTTCCTTTTGCAAAATGTGCAGTAATTGCTCCTATTATGCACATACTAGTTGCCAGTATGTGAAAATTAAATGGATTGATGGATGAAAGCTTACATGTAGACATAATGTGAAGCACTATACTAATTTATCTCACCAAATACAGCACAATATTATCCGAAGTTTATCCCAAGTTTATATTATTATTATCCCAACTTTCTATACAGAATTTAGATGGAGTCTTGTACTTTAGATTGCATTGCAAGAAATTATAAACAGCAAAGTCAGACTACAAATCCAGAAACAGCCCTAGTCTTTATAGTAGTTATTTAATTATGCTAATGAGTATATGTGGGTTGTGAAACTGTTTGTCTTTCTCATAGATGACTAGCTGTTTGCTTCCATAACAACAATGACAAAGGTAATCATACATAGCCAAGATTACACTGGGCAAAAGTGTTCAGCAGATGGGACTGTTCTAATATAGTAACTAATAGTCTGATTCATGTTGGATACTGGCTTGGAAACAAGTTTCTAGCAAGAGGTGGTTGTATATTCTTCCAACATCTTCTGAACTATGAGTTAGTGAACATTAGATCATACCACCTGGGGCTACTCTGAATTACCACAGCTCCAAACAGCTGCTAGTCTGGTAACACTGAACTACCCATGGTACCAAGCCTCAAAAAGGAAAAATTACATTGAATTGTATTTGGGACTTAAAATAAAACTTAACATAAATATCTTTAGCAGGAATGTTTATACATAGATGAATATGCATCTATGTGTGTGTGTATAGATAGATAGATATACATCTATTTGCGCCTGCATACGCAAGTGTCTTAAAATTTGACATTTTCCCCCTGGATTTGAACTATTAAAAATATATTTTGCATTCATAAAAGACATGCTGTCAGCAGCTAGAGCTTCGTTGGCAACCCATAAAAGAAGTCATTTTTTTAAAAATTTTTTCCTAGAATTGATTGATGGTTTACTGAGGAAAAGAACATTGGGCTTTGGGAAAAAAAATGTCATAAAACACAGAAAATAAATATGAACTACTGTGGTATTTGGCAACCTTTTATCAACTCTGCTAAGTCAAAAGGGCAGTCTGCCAAATATTGTATCCAGAATGAATAAAAATACTGTAGCAAAATAAATAAGGAAAAAGCCATGGTATCATCTTAATCTGAAGAAAATATAAGGGAATTGGAATATTGACTACTTTTTATACTAACAAACCTATCAATTTTTTTCTTTCATAAAATGTATAGTGGAGGGAACGATAGCTTATAGCCCTAGCAGGCAAGTGCCTGGTTGGTTGAGTTTGTGCTTGTTATTTAACTTCAGTGATCTTAATGTCTGCCTGTGTACCATAAGGGGATTAAAATATATCACCACTCATCTCCTTCCAGCAATAAAAATCCATTTTTCTAATTTTATAGATTAGTATAAAAGTTTATTTTTATTTATTTTAGTTAAAAGATTGCATCTTTTTTGAACTTCTCTATGGATACAAACTGGTCGCCCTTAGATTCTCTTAAAATGTCCTCAAGCCTTAAATTATTGTCTTTGAACCAGTGCTATTGAGTATACTGAATAAGTTTGACTGTAGAATTAATTCCCTTGTTTGGCAATTAAAACAAAAAAACATTCTTTAGAGATATGCTATATATCCTGTAGGATTTCTGTAGTATGTACACTTTAGGAAACATTGCAAAATTGAATTTTTAAAACTTAAAAATTTTAAAACTATTTACTTACTGTAAACTGAACAAAAATCGTGTATGATACCATCAAATCAAGTGTTTAAGCACCTATAGGAAAGTAAGTATGGTTGTCTTCATGCAGTTATTAACAGCAGTCTCCTTTACTCTCAAAAGTGTTTGAAATTGGATAATTAAATAGTTTATCATTCTCCATAGGGAGTATAAGAAGTCTCTAGCAACTTTCTAGAGTTGACCTTTGGGTCTTCATAACTCTTCCTCCCATACGCCTGGAGAAACTCAGGGTGTATCAAATATATTCCCAACTTTCCTGAAAAAGAAATAATTTTCATTTAGGAAAATTATGTGAGCTATGGCTAAGAACTAACTTGACTCTTAAAAGAATAATTCCAGTTAGTTAACAGATCTTTTGAGCAGTAAGAGGACGAAGGAGGCATTCTGTATGTTCAGTTCTATGTATTAATTTTTTTGTTAATATTGCTTTTTTTGCAACTCTAATGGAGAGAGCTAAAAGACAGCTGGCCATTGTCCTGCAGTGCTTGTGAAGCCATGTACCCTTTACGGTCTTTATCTTTAACCCACCCAAGAGACTTTGCTGAAATAATTTAAATTTTGCCAAAAGTTAAGCAATTTAGGATTCATGCAAAATGTCATAAAATATATCTATGCATTTTGGTTATACCAAGTACCAGCCTTTTCCATTCTTTAAAGGTGTGGTATACATTCTTAGGATCTAAATATTTACTAATCTTTAGGAAAATGAAGTACTGACAAGGCTCTTAAACCAGAGATCAGTTTTACAGCTGACTTACTTGAATGGTTTGTCCAAAACGAAATGTAGGAAAGTGTGACATGCTGCGGGGGGGGGGGGGGGGGAGGGTAGGGCAGAGAATTAGATACAAATAGTAAATTAGATAGGAAGGCTTCTGATTGATAACAGTGGAGTCACATGCCCAAATGCTGCCATTACAGCAGGATTTCATTGATATCAACCAGGATAATGGCTGCCTGTATCAAATCACATTGTGGTCACTCAGCAGTCTCTGTTGGGCTCAAGGCTGAGCTGTTCAAGTCACCCCTGGCACCCAGTGAGCCAGAGACAACTGGTTATTACACTAGGCTAATCACACAGATCACTTAACAGCATGTCTGTCTCAGTCTGTTGGAAAGCACCTTCCTATTTTGTGGACTATTCTGCAAGCCAATACAGTTATGCCACACATATTTCCAGATACTGTTTAAAATACTTTACTAAGCAAAAGAATATAGCTGACAGTTCCTTCTCATGGGTCAAGTTAACTGTAACATTATCCAAACATTTTTACAAAGAGCAGGCTCTAAACCTGTTTGCCATATGCATATGAAATGAATCATTATTGTAATGAAATTCCAAACACCCTAGAGTACTGGAGAGGAAAGGGAAAATAAAATAAAAACCTGCTGCCCTGGTATTGAAGACTGCCAAAGAAAGGGAATTGCTTCAGTGAGCATGTGGTTTGTGATTTCAGAGAGTTGCTGCAGGCTGGTGCAGCCAGTAGCAGGGGGAAGGTGGTCCCCCCAGGATACTCCATAGTAAACATTAAATGCATAGCGAGGGTTACTTAGGCTTTGCTGTCTAGAATACTATGAAATGGTAGTGTTTGAAATTAGAAGTGGTTGAAAGTGGGCACCTGTTTCATTCAGCTCTTAAGTGTTACCTTTTGATCTAGTTACTGCCATATGGATTTCCTCAATAGCAATGCATTCTTCATCCTTGCATTTGATAGCTTTTTGTTCCAGCCATTTATTGCATCGGAAATTGCACGTTTATAGAAAGCAAGAAGAGAAAAAGGCATAGGGCTGAGAACAACTTAGATTCCTGAGTACCTCAAGGGACAGGATACCCCCTCTGGAGAGGCTGACATCATAATTAATTAAACACATTTGTTTCGTAGGAATTCAGTCTTGACTCCAATGTGTACAGAGAGTTGATCCCATTTGTAAGACTGTATACCACACTTGAATAACTTGAACTCTAGAAATATATCATTAAATTAGTAACGTCTTCCATGTAAGGTTTTTCCGACGAGATAAACACAACACCAGGCAAAGTGAGTGTAAGGCAAGGTTTATTAAAGGTTCTCTCCGGTGAAGTTTCAGGGCCCAGGTGAAGGGGAGCCGAGAAAGTTGCACCGGGAGGAGGTGGGCACCCTCGGGCGAGGTTCCGCAACTCTGGAAAGCAGAGTGGGGGAAGTCGCGCCCAAGGCAGGGAGGAGGGGGCTTTTAAGGGGTCTTGGGGAAAGCTCAGGGGTCTTTTGGCAAGTTTCCCTTATTTGGATATCCCTCCTGCTCATCGGGATCCCATTGGTCCACAGGAGCCCAGGGCGGGGGTCTCAGGTTCCTGCTTGGGCCTTTGTTCTCCTGTCCGAGCTCAGGTGGTGTGGCGGGAACTTTCGCCATCTTGGTCCTTTGTTCTCCTGTCCGAGTTCAGGTCTTGTGGCGGGAATTTTCGCCATCTTTGGTAGCCCTTCCTGCCAGCCCAACATTCCGACCTTTTGCTTAATATAATGGTGTCAGGGGCGTCGACTCGGTTCTGGCTACTTCCTGCTGACAGGGGGCGTCGTCATAAGGGTAGTCGGATGTGGGCAGGCGAGTAGGGCTGGAGGAGGAGTTGATTGACGGATACTCGGGCAAGTTCTTGTAGGCGACCCTGCAAGTACCGGAAAAGACAGGGAGCAACTGAGATTAGAAGGAGGATTACGCATACAGGTCCCGCCAGAGGGAGCAGCCAGGTTACCCAGTTGTAGGGGTCCAGGCCCCAAGAGGACGTGTCTCGCCGCCGTGCTTGGATCCGATCCCTGAGTTCTTTGATCTTGGAAGTAACTATACCTGATTGGTTAACAAAGTAACAACATTCTTCATTTAAGAATAGGCAGGTCCCCCCTTTTTCGGCGGTCAGAAGGTCTAAGGCCCGTCGGTTCTGTAGAGCTAAGGCTGCCAGGCTGGTGACCTGGGTCTGTAGGGCTGTGAGGGAGTCAGCAACCCGTTCCATATCATCATTCAGAGCTTGGGAGAGTTTGTAATAAAAGTCTATGGAGGTTCCTATCCCTGCTGTCCCAGTTGCCACCCCTATGGCTACCCCTGCCCCTATTATGAATGGGAGGAAGACGGCCCTTTCTTCACGGTGTTGGGGGAATAGGATGGACAGAAGCTGGGATTCAGAGTAAATGGTGGTAGAAGGAGATAATAGGATGAATATACAGCCCAGGGAGTCGTTAGTGGTCAGACAGCGATAGATTCCCTGAGGGCACGAGAGAAATATTCCCGAGGGAGTACAATACGGGAGGGAGGAGTTAGTGATGTTGGCAGCTGCCGTGGTGAGGGGGGAGGACACATTAATAATAGGTATGTTTTCCCCAATGGGGCCAATATGAACCGTGCTATTTGTGGTCGTGGAGTTGGGGAGTGGCCAATCCATAGGGAGGGGTATCCCTACAATGTTAGAACGTGTTGAAAAAGGGAAACAGATCCAGCAGTCACTGTCACCGTTTTTCGACACATTACGCCATAGGCCGTAACTAGAGTTCAGGAGGGCCACTGTCAGTTGTTCAGTGGTAGGGGATTTTTGGATGCTACCGAGATTAATGCCCTTATAGACCAGGTCGTTGGGGGGTTGGAGTCGTTTAGTCATGTCCCTGACTGCTGTTTTAATGTGCTCACGGCTAGCCTGGTCCTGGACCCCGCCCCCATCGGAGAGGCCGACCTGACCCAGATAGGTCCAGCACACTTTTCCAGACCTGGGGTAGATGTTGCAGGGGGCAATACCTCGTTTGGCTGTCACAAGGTCGGAAACCCAATAGGTTTTCTGGTCATACGTACAGGTTGTCGGTTCCTTTCCCCGGTAGCAGGTTGCAGGCATATAAGTAAAGGCTGAAAAATGGCGAGAAGTACCTGAACCCCTCATGCAGCTAGACTCACATGATTCCGCCTGGCTTGTCTGGATTAGAAGGAATATGAGAAGGGGCCCTAACCAAGCGGAGTTTGGTGGAGCCTGCCATCTGGGAGGTCCAATTAGTCTCTGTGGGTGCCCGCTTGAGATTGTTAATATGTACCCATGCAGAGTGTCCCAACAGTTTTGCAGCAGTTGGGGTGGTAAGGACAACTGTATAAGGCCCAGTCCACGGAGTTTGTAAGGAGTCTGGCCGCAAGCTTTTGAGGAGGACCTGGTCCCCAGGGGATAGATCTCGTATACCCCCTTCAGAAGCATGGTCGCTAGGGGCTGGAATGACAGTGTCAGCTTGAGCCCTTAAGAGAGCTCGGAGGAGAGTAAGATAAGGTAAATAGGATAAAAGAGGTGGGGAGATGACCGGAAGGCTATGATTTATAAGAAAGGGCCGGCCGTATAGTAATTCGAATGGGCTTAAGCCCGAAGGCCCGCGGGGCGTAGCTCGGAGTCTGGTGAGAGCCAGGGGCAGAAGTGTGGGCCAGGAAAGACGGGTCTCTAGGGTAAGTTTGGTGAGTTGGGCTTTCAGCAGCCCGTTGGCCCTTTCTACCTTACCCGATGACTGTGGGTGGTATGGGATGTGAAGTTTCCAGGTTATGTTGAGGCTCTCCGCTACCTGCTGGGTTACACTGGAGATGAAGGCAGGTCCGTTGTCTGACTGGAGGGTCCGGGGCAATCCAAACCTCGGGATGATGTGCTCGATGAGTATTGTAGCCACTACATCTGCTGTTTCTCGAGCCGTAGGGTATGCCTCGATCCAACCTGTGAACGTATCAACCAAGGTTAATAGGTAGCGAAAGGTTTTATGGCGAGGCATATGAGTGAAGTCCAGTTGCCAGTCTTCCCCGGGCTGATGCCCTCGGAGCTGATGGTTAGGCCCGGGTCTGCGGATTCCTCCTTGTGAATTCACAGCGGAACAGGTTTTGCAAGCCCTGTGGACAACTTCAATTACTTTAAATAAGGAAGGATGATAGAACAATGGCTGAAGAAATTGGTGGAGAGCCTTTGGGCCAATATGGAGGGATCGGTGGATGTCAGTAATTAGGGTGTGCGCCAGATTGCCTGGCAGGGCAATCCTGTCCTGAATGTAGATCCACCCTTTATCTCCAATTTTTCCTCCCCGTGCCTGGAGGGCTTGTGTTTCCTCTGTAGAGTAGGAAGGCTGGTGAGGGGTGTTAAGAAAGAGGATAGGAGACACAGGGGTACTACTTAGGGCCGTTTGTCTGGCCACTGAGTCTGCCCTGTTGTTGCCTAGGGAGACCAGATCCCTGGGTTGTTTGGTGGCCTCGGCAGTGGACAATTGCTACCTCAGTGGGCAGACTAAGGGCCTCAAGCAACTTGGCAATGAGGGGTCCATTAGCTATAGGGGTGCCCTTGGTAGTTAGGAACCCCCGTTCTTGCCAAAGAGCAGAGTGTGTGTGAGTTATGAGGTAGGCATATTTAGAGTCAGTGTAAATGGTGACTCGTTGTCCCTTCGACAGGTGTAATGCCCTGGTGAGAGCTACGAGTTCAGCCTTCTGGGAAGTGGTTCCGATTGGGAGGGGAGCTGTCTCTAATACCGCATCCATAGTGACTACAGCATAAGCAGCGTGCCTCTGGCCATCTGAGGCCAGGAGGGAGCTGCCATCTACGAAGAGCACGCGGTCAGGGTTGGATAGTGGTTGATCAGAGAGACTGGGATGGGGAGGAGTGAGGTCTTCTATACGTTGTAGGCAGGAGTGAACAGGTTCCGGGGTGGGTGAGGGTATAGGTAGTAAAGTTGCGGGGTTTAAGCGGGGGGAGGTAGAGAGAGAGATATAAGAGTTTTCTAGAAATAGCAGATGGAATAGTTGAAGACGGGAAGGAGTCAGATGGGCCAGAGATCGGTGGCTAAGGAGGTCTGTGAGTCGGTGGGGAGAGTAGACTGTGATAGGCTGCCCTAAGGTAAGTTTAAGGGCCTCCTTTGTAAGAGAAGCGGCTGCCGCTAGGGCTCTGAGGCAAGGTTGCCATCCCCGGGCGGTGGCATCCAGTTGCTTGGATAGGTAGGCTATAGCCCTATGCGTAGGTCCCACCTGTTGTGTTAGGAGGCCGGTGGCAGAGCCGGAGCGCTCATCGGTGTAGAGATGGAACGGTTTAGAGATATCAGGTAGGGCTAAAACTGGCCTGGTGGTAAGGCGGTCTCTCAGCTTAAGGAATGACTGACGGATTGAAGTGGGATCAGTCAGGGGACCCTGGGGGGTCTCTTTAGCTGCCTGGTACAGAGGACGGGCCAGGATAGAGAAATTTGGAATCCAATGTCTAAAGAACCCGACCAACCCAAGAAAAGATAGTATCTCATCCGCCGTTTGGGGAGGTTGGAGTTCTTGGAGGAGTCTTATGTGGTCCCCAGTAAGGGACTTAGAAGTGGGAGTCAGGAGTATGCCCAGATAGGTAACCGAAGGGGCACACAATTGGGCTTTAGAGGGGGTGACTCGATATCCCTTGGCCCCCAGGAAATTAAGTAGGGTGGAAGTGTCGTCTTGGGAGACTGAGAGGGAGGGGCTACAGAGGAGGAGGTCATCCACATACTGTAGTAGAGTGCTGGCCTTAAGGGTGCACTGCTGTAAATCTGTAGTCAAGGCCTGGCCGAAAATGTGGGGGCTATCCCTGAACCCCTGGGGTAGGACAGTCCAAGTTAGTTGTCCAGAAACGTGTGTGTGTCGGGATCCTCCCAGGTGAAGGCAAAGAGAAAAGTAAGAATCAGGGTGCAGGGGGATAGTGAAAAAGGCATCTTTTAGGTCCAGTACAGTGAAGTGAGAGGTGTTTGGAGGAACGCGAGACAATAGGGTGTAGGGGTTAGGAACAACTGGGTGGAGGGGGACCACGGCCTCATTAATAAGCCTAAGGTCTTGCACCAGTCGATAAGCCCCTGAGGGCTTGCGTACTGGGAGGATAGGGGGGGTGTTACAGGGAGAACTGATGGGGATCAGGAGTCCCTGACGTTTAAGCCGTTCTATGATAGGTTTCAGGCCCCGGCGGTGGGCTAAGGAAATAGGAAACTGAGCTCGAGAGGGAAACTTAGAGTTATCCTTAAGCTGTACTTTAACCGGGGTAAGGTGGGAAGCGATGATGGGCTCAGAGATGTCCCACACCTGAGGGTCTACAGTAGGTAGGTCATCTGGAGCGGGGGGTCGAGGGAGTGGAGAGGTGTAAGATGAGACGGGTTGAGGTGGAGGGAGGAGAAGAAGGTGAGAGACAGATAGTTGCCCTCAGTTTCCGGAGAATGTCCCTACCCAGTAGAGGGACCGGGCAGGAAGGAATGACTAGGAACGAGTGGGAGAAAGGGAACCCATCCAGGCTACAGGTAAGGGGAAGGGTCACCCTAGGGTTGGAGGAGGTCCCATCGATCCCCATAACAGTAATTGGTGAGGTTCGAGTAAGTCCCGAGTAGGAAGGCAGAACAGAGTAGGTAGCCCCCGTGTCCAGCAAAAAAGAGATGGACTTACCCGCTACCTGGAGCGTAACCCTGGGCTCGGCCTGGGTGAGAGGGGTGACCGAGTCTGGGCTTCGTCAGTCGTCCTCCAATCCAAGCAGTTGAAAGGCTGGACTTACTGTCTCGGGGGGTCCCCCACGTTGAGGCGCCGAAGATACCCCGAGGTTAGGGCAGTCGGATTTCCAGTGGCCCATCAAATGGCATTGAGGGCAAGGCCGAGTTGGCGGCTTTGGATTGGGGCACTGGCGAGCCCAGTGTCCCTCGGCCCCGCATTTGAAACAGGTCCCCAGGGGGGTGCGGTTGGTTGCCCCTCTCTGCTGGCTCCCAGAGCCGGCCGGCCGCAGGGCTGCTACCAAGGCTTGGGTCTGCAACTGAACCTTTTGCTGGAGTCTGGCTTGTCGTTTAAGCTCAGCCGCCTCCTCACGGGAATTAAAAACCTTAAATGCCATTTTCACCAAGTCAGAAATGGGGGTCTGAGGGCCCTCCTCAGCCTTCTTTAACTTTTTTTTCCGTATATCCGGCGCCGATTGAGAAATAAAATGAGTAGCCAGTACCGTGGCCCCCGCAGGGGAGGCAGGATCCAAGCGAGTGTACTGGGTTAAGGCCTCAGTCAATCGGTTAAGAAACATAGCGGGGTTTTCGTCAGGGGCCTGGACAATCTCCCTGATCTTGTCATAATTAACGGCCTTATTAGAAGCTGCCCGCATGCCAGCTATGAGACATTGGACCATGCGGTCGCGGCGCCGGCGGCCATCTTGGCCATCCTGATAATCCCAACCTGTTTCTACGGCTGGGACTGCCTGGGCCCCAACTGGCATGGCAGCATCAGTGAGATGGACCTGGTCTGCGTGCTCCCGGGCAGCAGCCTGGATGCGTTCCCTCTCCTCTGTGGTGAGGGTGGTGGTCTGGACCACATGTAAATCATGCCAGGTGAGGTCATAGGCTTGGGCCAGATATTGGAATTCTTTAATATAGTTATCAGGACTGGCCGAAAAGGAGCCCAAACGCTTCTCAATTTGGGAAAGGTCCTGTAGAGAGAAGGGCGCATGAACTCGAACAACTCCCTCAGCTCCAGCAACCTCCCTTAGGGGGCAGACTAACTCAGGGGAGGGTTTTCGAGCCCTAGTGCGGGTGGAGATGGGAGGGGAGGCTGGAGGGGTTGTAGGGGAAGGTTCCGGGGGGGCCGCATCAGGAGCAGACTCAGGTTTTGGGGGTTGAGGGGATGAGACGGGAGTCGAGGTGGAAGGGGTGGAAAGGGTGGAGGGGGTGGAAGGGACCGAAAGGGGGGTGATTGGAGCGGCGGGAGGATTAGGGGGCATAGGGAGAGAGGGGCCTTGGGGTGGGGGATCGCGATAAGGAGGAGGAGGCAGAGGAGCCGGGGCCCCTCTCGTCGGAGGGTGGGTAAAGCTCTCTGGAGGTTCAGAGAGGGGAGAATCAGATAGGAGAGACGGGGAGGAGAGGTCCAGGTCTTTAGGAGCAGTGGGTGGCAGGGTAGGGGGAGGGGAGCGGGCCAGGAGGACCTGAGAGGTGGAGCAGTGAGAGCAGAGGGAGGGGCGAGAGCGCAGGGTCCAGAAAGCCTGGACATAAGGGACCTCGACCCATTTGCACTGGCGTTTGCAGAAGTTGCCTAGGTCCATGAGAATCTGATAGTCAAATGTGCCTTCCGGAGGCCACTGGGACCGATTGTCTAATTGGTATTGCGGCCAAGCGACGGTACAATAATGTATGAGACGTCGCCTACGCAAGTCCTGGTCCAGTTCCAGGGTCTTAAGATTGGCCAGCAGGCACCCTAGGGGTGTTTTAGAATCGAATTTGGATTGGGAGGTCCCCATGATTCGTTGCCAGGCAACCCGAGGGCTGGAGGAAGGCGTCCCCTCGTCCACCACTGGGTTGAGGAAAAACTGTATCGACTGCCGTAGAGGTAGGGACGTCTCCCAGCCTCTTGGAGTCACGGAGGTCACCTGGTGACCGGCGGGGTCCGCCCTGACGCGGCCGCGATTAAGGCAGGGCTTTCCGGAAGGGGGCGCAGAATCGGGGAAACTCACCACGGCTTCAGAAGTGGCGTTCGGAAAGGCAGGTCCAGTCCGGCTAGGGAAAGGAGAGAGCCTCCCCACTGGGGTGGGGGCTCAATCTCCTCCCGGGTTTCGGCACCAAATGTAAGGTTTTTCCGACGAGATAAACACAACACCAGGCAAAGTGAGTGTAAGGCAAGGTTTATTAAAGGTTCTCTCCGGTGAAGTTTCAGGGCCCAGGTGAAGGGGAGCCGAGAAAGTTGCACCGGGAGGAGGTGGGCACCCTCGGGCAAGGTTCCGCAACTCTGGAAAGCAGAGTGGGGGAAGTCGCGCCCAAGGCAGGGAGGAGGGGGCTTTTAAGGGGTCTTGGGGAAAGCTCAGGGGTCTTTTGGCAAGTTTCCCTTATTTGGATATCCCTCCTGCTCATCGGGATCCCATTGGTCCACAGGAGCCCAGGGCGGGGGTCTCAGGTTCCTGCTTGGGCCTTTGTTCTCCTGTCCGAGCTCAGGTGGTGTGGCGGGAACTTTCGCCATCTTGGTCCTTTGTTCTCCTGTCCGAGTTCAGGTCTTGTGGCAGGAATTTTCGCCATCTTTGGTAGCCCTTCCTGCCAGCCCAACATTCCATACTTCATGACTTGACTGCTAAGTTACGGACTACTCAACACCTGGTTGAATCTGGAAGAAAAAAGTTCCCCTTATAATATTCTGTTAGTGCTAATGACTCCACTGTCTCTCTGTTTAATTAGCAAATCACTTATGACTTTGAAAAAATTGAAAAATAATGAAATGAAAGGAAATAGTAAGAAATTGATGTATTTTAAGGGCTTTTTGTTGGTCCCAGTTGTTTTATAATACTACAAAAACAAATTACTTTGTAAATCATATATTAATATCTTTTATTATTTGAGTGAATTTTCAAAAGTTTAATGACTCTTGTGAGAGAAAACTCAAGTACTTTTAACTTTACAATGACCCATGATAGTGGACATTCTTTATAACAGATTAAATAACAATGAAATGGATAATACCTGCCATATTTTTCAGTTGATTGAAATTCTCCATTGTCTTTAAGAAGTAGGCCATAGAAAATATGTTTTTGTAATGATAGTTATTACATCTCTTGATTTCAAAATATTCCTAAGGTGAAATATGTGAATAATCTCAATTTTTACTTATTGAGAAAAGTTATGCCTAGTATCTATTAATTAACATTTTTAATGTTTTAAATATCCTATAAGAATAGATGGCCTTGTGTGTGCTGGACTCAGAGGTTCATAGTATTTTATATTACAGAGATAGTATGTTAAAAAGGAACTCACCTTTCTGAGAAGTTTTGTCTTGAAAAAGATTTTTTACCTGACCAAACTTTAGTCAGGCTCCTGAACTTTCTCCAAGGGTCATCTGTGCACTTCCTTAAAAAATTCAATTTTAGCAAGAATTGTGCTAAGTCAGCTTAACCAGAACCCCCACCCTTGGTATTTGATCACTCTCCATATCTGTCCAGATTCCTGGTCCTCCACCATTTCCCAGGTGATGTCTCATTACCTGGGCCTGTCCTGTTAGATTGGTTTAGCCAGAATCCCCATTACTCCTGATGTTTCCTCTTAGTAATTTTCCATGCACTGACCCCCATCCTTCTCCTTGGCTAAAAATTACCACTTGCACAAGCTGTATTTGGAATTGAGCCCAATATCTCTCCCTCACTGTAAAATCCCATAGCAGTGGGACCTGTGCCTTTTGCAATGGTCCTGAATAAAGTCTGCCTTTGCATCCTTAACAAGTGTACTGAGTATTTTTCTCTTTGACAGTATCTGTGATCACTTAAGACTGAGTTGGTTATTAGAACTATATTTTGGAAGCTTTGATAAATACTGATTGGAATTAATTTTTAAGAGCAGACTAAAGCAAATAATAAATAGTTCTTAAGGAAAAAGAGAACTGATCTGTGGATTCTGTGCAACTGGTTTAGAAGTGTTATCATCATTTTGTTATATTTCCTTCCAGAAACTTATATTTAAAAAATCCCATAGCCCACACATTATAGAAATTAAGAATTCAATGCACATATATATATATATACATACATATATATATATGTGCATTGAATTCTTAATTTCTATAATATATATATATATTTATTTATTTAAAAATCCTGATTTGAGATTTGATGAATTCTTTGCAAATAAGCAGTTTAAATTATTTTCTGAAGTTAATATAGTCAGTTTAAGTAATTTGTAGAGAAATAGGATGTGTGGATTTTTGCTTAAAAACTGTTCAATAGAATTTTAAAACCCATAGGACTACACTCTATTTGCTTAATAATATATCTTAACTTTTCTGCAATTTGAACTACATATGCATTGAATTAATATGTGTTTTTCAAAATAATCAAATAAATAAATAAGTAAATAAATAGTAAAAATAGTAAAAAAAAAAAATAGTAAAAAAAAAACCCCAAAACTGGCATGACAGTTTTGAACATTCAGGAATTATATATTTCCTTGCTTGAATTCATATGGTAGTTTATAGAGATAGCTGCTTGATGTTTAAAAGCATTTTCTCCCTTAATCCTCAACCAAATAAAATGATAAATTCTGACACTCTGGTAATTTGCATAACAATTGGCCACAAAGAGTAATTCATTAATATTCAATGAAGTTCTAATTTGCACAATGCCTGCAGCAATATGTAAACTTCATTTTGCTTTAAGATGGAAATTTGTTATAGTGCAAATATCGTAAGTATAATTTTATTAATCAGTCCCAATGAGCATTTGATTCTGTGACCTTGACAATGTCTATACTTTTTTCCTAGAACACAGAGACAAATGGAAATTGAGGTCACTGCATTTTCTTCTGGTTGCTACTTAGTTACACATAGTTCTAGATAAACACACTACAGTGCAAGAAACCCTCATTATTCAAAAGAAAACTAATGTCACTGATTAACCTTCTCCCCCACCCTAAAAATCAGGCTTATTTTCAGTCACTTCATTAATTTAATCAAGTAGTATTTGTTGACTCTCTGTTATTTTCCAGGCAACTTATGAGATGCTGGAGATACAAACTTGCTTTGGTCTTCTAGAGTTTTGAATCAAAAACTCTTACCCTGTCCTGCACACTTTGAATCAAGAAGGATGCTTTTGCTGTGAAATAGGAATGGAGAAGATGTAAATGCATTTTTGAACTAAATAATAATAATAGTAAGAGTCAATATTTATTGAGTGCTTATAAAGTACCAACCACTATTCTAAGTGCTTGGCATGTGTTATAAATAACACTATTCTAAGTGCTTGACATATATTACAAATAAATAGTTTGTATGTATTATAAATAAATAGTTTATTTATAAATAGTTTGTTTAATTTTCACAACCGCCTCAGGAAGTGCATATCACTATTATCCCCATTTTAAGTAAGAAAAATAGGGAATAGTAAGGTTGTTAAATATGTTTATATAAAGAGCAGTTTGACCTACATTGTGATTTAGAGTTGAAGTTTAATTTCTACCAAGATTGTCTGGTTAGATTTAAATATACCAAGAAATTTAATCAAAATTAATATGCAGGTGATGCATCTTACTGACTGAAACCTTACTGTCAAAATCTTTAGATCAGAAAAGTACTTTTCATTTATTCATTTGAAATGCATCTTTATCCTGTCCTGTGTAGGCACTGAAGATTTATTGGTCAGTAAAACAAATAAACCTTGTAGCTAAGGTGCTTATATGAGGGTGTTGGAGACAAATGATAAACAAGTAAATATATGCATAATATACACTCAGGAAGTGGTAAGAAGAGCAAAGCAGAGGCCCCTTAGTGGCACAGTCAGTTAAGCACCTGGACTCTTGGTTTCAGCTCAGGTCATGATCTGTGGTCTTGAAATGGAGTGGCCTGGTTGGGCTCCAAGCTCAGTGGAGAGTCTGCTGAAGTTTTTTTCTCTCTCTCTCTCTCCCCCTCTGCCTGTCCCTGCATGCGCGCACTCTCTCTCAAATAAATGAATCTTAAAAACAAAACAAAACAAAAAACACAAAGCAGTATAGGTGATTGACAGTATGGGTTGGATAAGGTTAAGTTGTTTGAGTAGTTAGAAATTGCTTAGTTGAACAATGACTTGAATGACAGATAAATGAGGATAAATTCAACAATGTGGAGGAAAGTACTTCAGGAAGAAGGAATAGACCCTAGGGAAAACAAAGGAGATTGGTTTTATGGAGGAAAAGATCAAAGGGTTGAACTGAGTGTATTAAAGTGTCAGAGATTGCAACTGGTGATCAACATTGTAACTCAGTGACCATGGAAAATAGTTTGGATTTTATTTTAAATATAATAAGAAACCAATGGAGATTTTGAGGAAGGAAATCAAGTACTATGGATTAAGATTTTAAAAGATGCCTCTGATTTCTGTATAGAAAACAGGCTCTAAGGCGCTGGAAGGGAAGCAGCTAAGTTAGATAAGTTAGAAATTCCTGTTCCAATCCAGGTGACTGGGGCCAGGGTGGTGCAGAAGCAGTGGGATATGGTCAGATTCAGGGAAGATTTAAATGACTGAGCCAACAAAACTTTATTTTGGGCAGGAGTTTTAAAGCTGTCACTGAGATTGATAAACATCCAAATTTCAAGCAGACTCATATGTGTTCCATTTTTTGAGCTGGTTTCTTTTTTGTTGTTTTTTAAGATTTTATTTATCTATTAGAGAGAGAGAGAGTGAGAGAGAAATAAGCAGGGGGAGTGGAAGAGGGAGAACCAGGCTTCCCACTGAGCAGGGAGCCCGATGCAGGGCTAGATCCCAGGACCCCGAGATCATGACCTGAGCCAAAGGCAGCCCCTTAACGTCTGAGCCACCCAGACTCCCCTGGTTTCTGGTATAGAGGATTGACCTTTAAAAGAAGATAGAGTTTTGGGGTACTTGTGTGGTGCAGTTGATTAAGCAGCCAACTCTTGGTTTCAGCCAAGATCTCACAACTCTGAGATTGAGCCCCATGTGAGGCTCTGCACTGAGTGAGGAGTCTGCTTGAGATTCTCTCTGCCTCTTCCTCTGCACCTCCTGCTAGTGCTCTCTTTCTCAAAAATAAAATAAATACATCTTTAAAAAAATGAAAGAAGGTAGTTTGTTTTTTATTATTATGTTCAGTTAGCCAACATGAGTACATCATTAGTTTTTGACATAGTGTTTAACAATTCATGAGTTGCATATAACACCCAGTGGTCATCACAATATGTGTCTTCCAAATATCCCCACCCCCCACGTGCCCCTTCTGTAACCTTCAGTCTGTTTCTCAGAGTCCAGATTCTCTCATGGTTTGTCTTCTTCTCTGATTTCTTCCTATTCAGTTTTTCCTTCTATCCCCTGTGGTCCTCTGCACTACTCCTCATGTTCCACATAGGAGTGAAGCCATATGATAATTGTCTTTCTCTGCTTTACTTATTTCACTTAGCATGATCCCCTCCAGTCCCATCCATGTCAATGCAAATGATGGGTATTCATCCTTTCTGATGGCTAAGTTATATTCAATTGCATATATGTACCACATCTTCTTTATCCATTCATCTGTTGAAGGACACCTTGGCTCCTTCTACAGTTTGGCTATTGTGGACATTACTGCTATAAACGTTGGGGTACATGTGCCCCTTCTTTTCACTACATCTGTATCTTTGGGATAAATACCTAGTAGTGAAGTTGCTGGGTTGTAGGGTAGCTCTATTTTTAATGTTTTGGAGAACCTCCATAGTGTTTCCAGAGTGGCTGCATCAGCTTGCATTCCCACCAACAGTGTAAGAGGGTTCCCCCTTCTCCACATCCTCTTCAACATTAGTCATTTCCTGTCTTGGTAATTTTTGCCATTCTAACTGGTAGGGTTAATGAAAGTTATGAGGAAAGATAATTTAAAATCATTGATTATTCCTCATCATAAGTCAGTGGTTGTATTAAAGGAAAATTAGGAGCAGACAAAATATAGTCATTCCTTATTGCCTGAGAATAAATTATAAGTGACATAAATACTGGTCTTTATATTTCTCAACTGATAATTACTGAATATTGCTATATATTAAGGGAAAAGAATTTTATTACATATTGAACACCTTCCTAGTAAAGTCAATCATATGTTCATAGGTGACTCCTCAAGGTTATAAGTTCTTGATGATAATATATACTTCAATGCAGCAAGATTCCACCCCCAGCTTTACTGAGGTGTAATAGACAAATAAAATTGTAATATATTTAAAATGTATAAGGTAATGAGGTATATACGTACACATTGTGAAAGGTTTCCCACAATCATGTTAACATATCCATCACCTCAAATATTATATCTTTTTTATTTTTAGTGAGAACTCTTAAGATCCATTCTCTTAGCAAATTTCAATTATATAATACAGTACTATCAATTATAGTCACCAGGTGCGCTACATTAGACACTTAGAATCTATTCATCTTAAAATTGAAAATTTTTACCCTTTAACCAGCCTCTCCTCATTTTCTCCACCTCCTAGCCCCTTGAAACCACCAACCTACTCTGTTTTATGATTTGGACTGTTTTAGATTCCACATATAAGTAGGGTCACATATACAGTATTTGGCTATCAGACTTAACTTCATTTAACATCATACCCTCCAGGTTCACTCATCTTGTTGCAAATGGCCAAGATTTTCTTCATTTTAAGGCTGAACTACACACACACACACACACACACCCCTCTCTTTCTATATAAAAATAATCGTATTTTCTTTATTCACTCCTTTATTCACAGATACTTAAGTTGTTTCCATGTGTTGGCTATTATAAATAATGTTGCAATGAACATAGTGGTGAAAGTATCTCTTCAAAATCAGGATTTCAATTTCTTTGGGCATGTCTTGGGGGGATTACTAAAGAATAGAGTAGCTCTGTTTTTAATTTTTTTTTATTTTAAATTTTGAGTGCATAGTGACTGCACCAATATAAATTCCCACCAACAGTGTACAAGGGTTCCCTTTCCTTCACATCCTCACCATCATTTGTTATCACTTATCTTTTTGTGAAGAGCTATTCTAACGGATATGAGGTGATATCTCATTGTAGTTTTGATCTGAAATGCAGTAAGATTTCTTAAGTAATTTTAATAGTGCCCGGTCTCCACTTTGCAAACCATATGCCCTTGGCATGATGTGTGTAATGATGGGCTCTTCCTAGTAGGCTAACTGCTGGTCTTTATTCAGTGTGCTTACCTTTTTGACCATTTGATTGTGTAGACGATCTCTTGTACTTGGCACCTTAGAAAAGAGCAATATGTGGATGTAGATCCAGGGATTCGAGATAAGAAAGGAGTTTAAAGTATGTAGTAAAATGTGGTTGTGATTGTATGAGAGAAAGCATGGTAAAATATTCCCTTTAAAAATAAGAAAGGGACACCGGGGTGGCTCAGTCTGTTAAGGATCTGCCATTGATTTCAGATCATGATCTTGGGGTCTTGGAATATAGCCCTGGTCCCTGCTCAGCGGAGATGGGGTTTACTTCTCTTCTCGTGCCCTTTCCTCCTCTCATGCTCATGCTCTCTCAAATAAATAAAGTCCAAACAAAAATAAATAAATAAATAAAGAGGAACAGGAATACAGATCATATAGTAAAATAATTCAAATAATTTGGAAACTTTTTTTTTTGGCATATTTATACTGCACCCTAAATCATTCATTTCTGGTTGAAAGCACCTTCTTTGGAAAGAAAATACTGTGGGTCAAAGATTGTGTTTGCTCTTAAGAAGTTGACTGACTGAATGAATGAAGCAGCCCTGAGGTCTGAGGTTCCTTTTCAGCAGCCAACCAGGTTCTATTAGGTAAAACTCTCCTTCAGAATAACTATCTCTACTGGCAAGAGATCATTTCACCTATGTCCGCCTTTATACAAATCCAGAGGAAATCAAACTTTCTCTTTCTAATTTTGATGGGCAAACTGTAGTCCTTTCTGAGAACACTTGTGCCTGCTATGAGGAATGCTTACCACTCCAGAGAAGAAAGGAAGACGAAAGGAAGAGAAGATGGGGAGAGACTCTCCTAAAGGAGCATTTGGCTCTAGAGATTTACTGACCAGGAAAAAGTAATCATTTTAATTATTAAATCAAAAAGTAATAGAATATTGTGGTTATGTCATATTTAGAACATACTTTGAAGAGAGGGTCATACATTTCATAGAACTGCATTTGTGTTAGTAAAGAATTTAGTGAATATTTAATTTAACACTAGCAAAAGGAAAAATAAGAAAAAAAGACTTATTTCCAAGAATTACTTCCTTCTTCCTCTTGCTGTTCATTCTCCTCCTCGTTTTTTTCTCTCCTCCCTTCTTTTCTCCTCCTTCCTTTCATCCCATAAACAAAACAAAACATTGAATGATCTCTGTGTGTATGGGCTGAGAACACCACATTGTAACCAGCTATGATTGGTAGATGAGGCTAAAGAGAAAGATTCCAGCTAAACTGGGAAAAGACATTAATAACCCAGCTGAGAGTTACAATCTCCTGTTCCTGTCTATATACAATGATGCTCGTGATTTTTTAAAAAATGCCATTTGTGTTTGTTTTAGTGTGTGTATTCTTTAAATACAATCATGTGGGGAAATTACATATAAAAGGAAGAAAGTTGTGTCATATGGAGAGGGTTCAATGTTATGTTATTTTGTCAGAAATAATCGTATGTGTTTTATTCACATTGACATATGTACCCACTTAGCGATGTCTTCATTTACCATGTGTGCAAAATTGTTTTTGAAAATTATAATTGACATCATTTACTTAGAGTTTTCATTAGTAGAGGACTAATATTTTACATTCTGCCATTACTTTATTCTTTAATAAATTTGAAGTAGCCAAAGATTAACTTTTATGATTCAGAAAGCCATGTCACTATGGCCAAGGGTTAAAATCTAATTCAAAACCTACGCACATTTGGATTATGGGTTAAAAATTCATTTAAAATAAGTATGTATCATTATCATCTTGCATTTTTAATGACTCTTTATACCACTTTCCCCAGGAAATCCAAATATGTGTAGTTTGAATGTCTTTAAACCAATACAATGGGCACCTGGGTGGCTCAGTGGGTTAGGACTCTGCCTTCCGCTTGGGTCCTGATCTCAGGGTCCTGGGATGGAGCCCTGTATCTTCCCCGCTTCCCCCCACTCTCTGCCTGCTTCTCTGCCTACTTGTGCTCTTTCTCTCTGTCAAATAAATAAATAAAATCTTAAAAATAAATAAATAAATAAACCAATACAACACAATAGCCTTGGGTACTAGAAAAATTGAAGCAGTGCTTATTTTGAGAGTAAAATCCCAATCAACAGATCTCTTAACCTATGCAATAGAGTCTTAATTACTTTATGTAGCATAGAATTATACCCTCAGTTGTTCTTTGTTTACATCCCTGGTTATTTCTATCTCAACGTATGAATTAGCTATACAGAATTTCTTGAAATTCCTTTATGACACCATATTATTTCATCACTTTAAGTCTCTGCACTTCTTAAGTTTTTTGCACAGAGTTTTCTTCTCCACTACCTGCCTTTTAAAGTCTTGCTCTAGCATAAAAATGAAAATCTTCCTTCTCTTTATAGCTTTGCCTAACATTCTCCTACTTATCCTACTGTGCCAATCTCTCTCTCTCTCTCTCTCTCTCTCTCTTTTTAAGATTCATTTACTTACTTTGGGGGTAGTAGAGGGAGAGAATGTTCAAGCAGGCTTCCTCCTGAGCATGGAGCCTGATGGGCGACTCGATCCTGGGACCCAAGAGATCAAGATCTGACCTGAAACCAAGATTTGGATGCCCATCTGACCAAGCCACCCAGGCGCCTCTATTCTCTTCTTGAATCTTAATGTACTTTGATTGGCTTTTATGATAATATTTTATTATCAATAATAAAAATGTAGTATGATTATATATCCATATGTCTGTCTCCCTAGAATTTGTGCTTCTTGAAGGCAAGAACTATTTTATTCATCATATTTATAAAGTGTGTAGTAGAAGCTCAGTAAATATTTGTTGAATGAATTAATTCCCTTGAACAAAATTATATTCTCAGTAATACTATTCCTTTGCTCAGTTTATTATTTATGTCTACTTTCTATAAGGATCACCGAGTTATATTTGCCTTATATTTTTGTCACCCAGAACTAAAAAATAGTTTTACCTTCTTTTTCAAACTAGAGAAGGAGAGTTGTTTGAGAAAGCTGCCGCTGTCTGCAGTAGACTGGGCTACTGCTTAAGTGATTGTCACTAATTGAAGAAAAGAGACTAATGGTTACAAGCAATACCACTGCAATAATGAGAACATTACATTGACATTATCATGTCGTGCCTTGGTAGGCTCACATGTTTTGCATACAAGGGGCTGCAGCATTACTCTTCTCCAGCTTCTTTGCACATTAAAAAATGCCACAATGCTATAGTAAATGTGGAGTTGGCTAAGAAATAATCTTCCTTCACGCATATTCGAATGGATCAGAGTAGTCACGATACATAAGTGCTTGCCAACTTCAGATGAAAGCCAGCAGTTCCCCATAAGCCAACGGCAAGAAGTAAGTGGTAGAAAAATACCCCCAAAGAATCACCCTAATTGTCATAGAAATATCACATTGCAGTGAAAGCCTAAACTATTTCTTTTGTTGAATAAATCTCTGATTAACCTAATACTGCCTGTTAAAAGGGGGAGGGGGAAGAATTTGCAGACAGCGATTCTAGACATTCCTGGGCAACAGTTACTGCTTCCCAGAGGAGAGAAGAGACGAATCTTTCCAAAAACAATGAGCAAGCACACAAACAAATCAGTGGGGAAAGCAAGAGGATACAGCAGAATTCACTGTTTGTAGTAACAAAGGGATGCTGTTTTATAGCCACAGTAAAAGTTCAGTTGTAGAACAAAATGAGCACAAACATTCTTCCTTGTAATGAACTGCTTTAAATTGACAGCATTATCATGTTTTGCCATCTTTGCAAAAACATTTTTATTAGCTTGATTGATAATGAATAAACAGATCCCACTTCCTTTTCCCTATCATTTGAATATGAAGAATGCCTTATCTAGAAATAATGACAGGCATGAAATTACGGGGGGCATAAAAACACCGCCTCTAAGGTGGAAACACTTCATACTACCAGTAAGGAAAGAGAGTAAATGAAAAAAGAATGAGAAAATATCACATTGCAATATTTTCCTCTAGTCAATATTGAGTAGAATTGTTTAACTGAAGGTATTTATAAATTATTTGTAGGGCACTTCTCCTGAAAGTGTAGGCATTAAATATTTGTTAATCATGTTATATACGTATACACAGTGTTATTTATTTTAGACTACAAAGAGAGAAATGATTGATACCATATTAAATAAGCCATTCAGAAACTTGATGATCATGTGTTGGTTAACTTTTAACACAATACTATCCTTTTTTCTTATTTCAGTCTATGCGTGTACGTGTGTATGTGTGTGTGTATGTGTGTGTGTGTGTGTGTGTGTGTGTGTTTGAGTTAATTCCATTTGTGAAACTACCTGATTAGTGTCCCTAGAACTGAAATCCAATTAGGATTCCTTTACTTTAAATGTATTTATTAAAATACTTAGCTGTACCCTTTGAGTGTTTTAGGAAAGTGGAAGCAGAAAAAGGACCAAAAATGCTAATAATAGTGCCAAGGCTTTTATACAGTTTCATTGCTTAATCAAGAACTTTACAGTGCAGTATACACACAGGATGAAAAAGCAAGTTAACAGGCTGCAATACAGTACTGACAGCAGGAGAGTTAAGGTCAAGCAAAGTTGAATGGCAACATTACTGCTAGCCATTCTTCCTTGTAGATCTGAACTTTAATCCACAGAGATTGTTAAAGCCTCAGGTGGAGGCTGGGTGATAATGGTGGCTGTTATCCTAAGGAACAGATGGTAGAGTGAGTGACACCTATAAATGTGCAGGCTGTGTTGCTTCAGTGACAAGATGCTAAACCCTTCTGGCACTGAAGTAAAAAGACAGGTGTCTTGACACAAAAAGAGGTATTGAAACTATGCCTCTAGCCATGTATAACAGTGGAGCCAATTCTTCAAGCCTAAGTAACTGAAAATCTAAATTGGGGTGTATTAGTATGGGTAGATTGCTCGTGGATCTTCCCCATTAATGTTTCTTCCTTTCTTCTTTCCTTCCTTCCTTCCTTTGAGACTCATTACCTTTCATCCAATAGCAAGTTAGGGAGTTGGAATTAGGACATTAGGAATTGCACTCTGAATTTCTGATTTTAATGGGTTTACGTGTTTATGTGAATAGCCTTTATTTCTTATTTACAAGACAAATAAAATAGCAAACACAGTTTTTCTTTCTTAGGATTATACATGACAGTGGAATCCTTCAGTTACCTCTGTGTTTCCTTTAAGTGTAGTATGAAGTTAATCACGTATACATATACGGTTTATTATAATTGCAATTAGCAATGCCAAGTTTAGAGATTCATGTGGCCAACAGGGAAACCACAATAGTGTAAAAACCAATTTAATGAATGTACTTACTTTAAATTCCATTATCACTTCAACAGATTACTTGTTTTAAAAGGTATTAAAGCTAATAACATTTAATCTACTTGCTTGAATGTAGCAGCATTTTTTGGGGAAGCCAATGAAAATAAAGCTTCAATAATCAAGTACAACAGATGTTAAAGTTTTCAACACAATTCTTTCTTAAAGAAATTAGGTTCTAATAGCCAACTTGTTATACTCTCTTTTTCTTCCCTTGGATTTTAAATGATATAGTCATATATTTTTCTACAAAGAGAGATAAATTTGATGGGACAATAAACCATTTCATATTGCTCCAATTAAGTGTTTTGGCACTAGTAATAAATAAATAAAGACATCACAAATGTTGAAAGACAACATGAGGATTGTTTAGATATATTTCAGTGAGGTGGTAATATGAGTGAATGGTACACTAGATTCAATGTAGTAGTGGTATTTAAAATTAATTATATCTTGGACCCTACTTTTTCTAACCGGCAAAATCAATGACTTATCTAGAGTAACATTAAAATTCTTTTCTAGCTCTATTATTCTAAACTGTATCTTCTTAAAAGAAATTTTCTTTTCATCTATCTACAGCAAAATTAATTCACTACACCCACTTTTGCAGTGAATCTAATATTTGATGAAAGATTATAGGTAAATGTATATCACTCTAGGCTTGAGGCATGCATACAGTCATGGTTAATTAACAGTATATCAGTAGAGTCCAAGTTCTCTGAAGGTGATTATCTGGTACATCATAGAGATTCACAGACTATATGTAGGGCCAGGTTCCAGGTCTTCTGACTGTCATATGACAATGTATTTTAAAATACCATGTTGCTTATTTATTTTACATAATACATGTGCAATATTGTAAAATTGTTAAATAGGTATCAAAAGCCAATTTTAACCTTTTTTGTTTATTTTTTGTTTCACAAATATGATAATGAAATCCACCATGATAATGAAATCCAACCAAGAGGAAATACTATTTTTTGATCACTGTTGAAATTATTTTTACACTATTATAGTGATTCTTTTTAATATTTTAGGTACCAAAATACTCTATGTAACTATCTTAAGTATTCTAATTTAGTGTTTGATTTGCTTTGTAATTCTACTCTTAAGTGCAAAATCCACGAACATATTATTGAAAAAAATTTCTATCACAAAACTAAGTTTATACATGTTTATAAATATTACATGTAGGAAATATGTGTATATAAATATATGTAACACATATACAACACAGATATGTGACCTATATATGCATATACACATATACATGTATATGCATGACATGTGTGTTTTGTTGGTGTGTATATATATATGTGTGTGCATCCAGTCAATTTAATGGTTGGAAGCTTTCAAAGGTAACCTATTATAATGCAATAAATTATCATGGGCTTTGGTTTTATAATGAGCCACATGTACATGGCCTGTTTCCTCTTAACTGCATCGAACTAATTTGTATACATGTGTTATATATTTAATAAAAGCTTAGGTTCACATAATTTGAACTGGTATGTCTTTGTAATAATAGATCCCCAGCCATTTACATTAATACAGGCAGTTTCCTACTATTGAGAAATTCTTCATGACCCTGGAATAAATCCTGAAGGTGATAGACTGACAAATAAGAAAAAAATATTTTCAATGACTGCATTATATAAAACCACACAAATATGCCTTTTATAGACCCTTGGAGTTTTGTGAAGTAAAATTTGCAAAGTGCTCTGGTGTAGCAAAGTAAGCATTCTAAATAAGAAATTATTGATTTCCATTGTAAAATTCATAACATGGGTCTTTAAGAGTCTCAGAATAAGTATCTATTGACTTTGGGTCAACAAAGATTTTGGGGGACATAACTTGTTATATTTGGGTGGTAATTGATACCCTATAATATTTATATTGTAGGAAAGTCCACATGTTAGGGGAAGAGTAAAGATAGTGTGGTTTATATATGTTTAGAAAGCTATTACAGCAAAATATTATTGTATGGAGTGCATGTTAATCTCAAAATCTTTACAGTCCTGCAGAGTTAGTCATTTTAACATTGCCAACAGCCTAAATTTATTTCACTGAAGGGTTTACCAGCATAGCATTGTAATGAGCTCTCTTTTAAACATATACTTAATTATTTTTATAGAACAGTGCCCAAATTGTAATATATTGACTACTGCTTCACAAATTCAAAACATGTAATAATTGTCAAACATTAAATTCTCTGTGTGTTATGACTCACCAACCTTGATTTTGCTGTACTTATTTAAAATGTATTAATTTCCCAATGTGTTTATGTGCAAAGCCTTGCTCTCGCATTATTGCAGATTAACAGAGCTACAATAGAAAGTGAAGTCATTCCACCTACTCTGGCAATAAATCCGCTGCGTGGTGAAAGATGATAGCTAACCTTACACAATAGGGTCTATCTTGCTACAGGCTCAGAGCTAAGAATTTGCATAGTGATAGTAAATTGCCTGTTTAGAAATTGTCTCACATTTGAGCATTAACTTTCCTGCATTATGTTTGATTGATTATTTATTGAAATGTAACTCCCACAGAGAACTTACATTGACTGGCTAAGATAAAATACAATTTTAAAAACAGCTTAGGTGATTAGATTCCTGAATGACATGAGATTTCTTCTTTAATCCTGTATAAAGTTTCAGAGATTAAAAATATGGCTGAAGGTTTCTGGCTGTGTGGAGGAATACTGTTTGAAGCTATATAGGAGATTGGGCCTCAAATAGGAAATAGTGATATCTGATACATGGGACAGGTGGCATTACATACCATTGGGTTAAGAATAGAATTTTCAATAGATATTGATAGGAGAGTTGGTTATTCATTTGAATAAAAACATTAAATAGTTCCCTGGCTCACACTATACACAAAGATCAATCCCAGAAGCATTAAAGAACCAAATATGTAAGGAAAAATAAGTAAACTTTTAAAAGTCAATATAGCAATATATCTCTGCATGCAGGAATATCTTTTAAAACAGACAAAAGATTATATACCATGCAGAAAAAGGCTAATCAACTCAAGTACAATTAATAAGAAACTCTTCGTGAAGTTACCAAAAAAAATGAATGAATCAAACCATTAACTGGGACATATTTTCCACTTATTTAATCTATGAAACCTATGAGTGATTACTATGCATGGTATATAATGAACTCTTATGAATCAATAAGAAAAAAAAAGCCAGTAATCCATGGAGAAACAATTGGCAAAATAATTTTGCGGAAGAGAAAGAATCGAAACGATATATGTATGAGATGATATCTCACCTTGTTAACTACGAGGGAAATGCTAATAAACCTATAGTGAAACATCATTTCACACCTCTCAGATTTAAAAAAAACAATTAAAAGTCTCAAAATACCAAGTTGTCTGCATGTGACTTCAGTGGAATGCCTATTCATTGTGGAAACAAAAATTGGAAGAGCCACTTTAATGACAGATTATCATTACCTAGTAAATATCCCGCAATCCAGCTATTTTGCTACAAAATAGTCTCCCTGAAAATAATCTCGGATGCTAAAGTATTCTAGACTTCACTATTTACTATGCTAAAGTATTCTAGACTTCACTATTACTCAAAATTAACAGACTTCTTTACTAAAGAATAGACACATCTGCCTGTTGTTCACTTTTTTACTTATTAATTATTTATTAAACACATATGCTAGATGTTGTTCTAGATGTGGAGGATATAGCAGCAAACAACACCGACAAAAATTCTGTCCTCATGGAGGTTATGTTTTATGAGGAAGAGCCAGTTAATAAACAAAAGAAGCAAATAAATTATATTTATATGGTATCCTAGAAGATGGTAACTGTTAGCAAGACTAATAAAACCGAAAAGAGGGATAGAGTGCTGGCAGCAAGTTGCAATCGGTTTGTTGTTGTTGTTGTTTGTTTGTTTGTTTTAATTTACTTGAGAGAGACAGCAGGAGTCAGAGAGAGAACACATGGGTTCATGGGGGGCAGGGGTGTGGAACAGACTCCCCTCTGAGGAGGGAGCCAGACGCAGGACTTGATCCTAGGATCTCAGGTTCATGACCTGAAGCAAAGGCAGTTGCTTAACTGACTGAGCCACCCAGGTGCCCCAGGAAGTTGCACTCTTATATTTTGCTTTACTAATAGAGAATATAGAGCTAGGGAAACATGTATTCCATTTTGGATTCTGGAAGTAGCTTCAGTTGGTCTGGAAGTAGATGCTAGGTTGGGAGCAAAAAACTTCCTAACCGAAAAAGAATCACTGTGGGTAAATTAATGCCTTACTATGTGGAGACTGTTTTGATAAGCTGAAGGTAAAAATTTAAGTTTGTCCAATTGCCAAAGAAGAATCATTTCAGTATGCCTCGACCAGCAGGCACTGGTCGAAATAGAAATTCTTGTAATGTTAATGACCTGGCTAATAGGAACCATAAACCACCTAAGAGATTGCCTTGAGTTGGAAGACTGCTGGTTAAGAGTCTGGACTACTGAATCAGATAAACATTTATACACATCTCAGCTTTGCCAGATGCTATCCACCTGAACATAAGCAAGTTCTTCAGGGTTGGAATTACCCATGATCCATAGGGACTTTATAAGAATTAAATTGGACAACATCTATCAATGTCTCACTTCAGACCCCTGACACATGGAAAGCACTCCTAAGTGGGAGGTATTTGTTGTTGTAATTGTTGCTTGGGTGTTTAGGATTGTTTAGTCTTCCTGGTGAAGGCCAGGAAACAAAGAAGAACAGCAATTTTTAAAGCCCAGTGGATTTGTAAAGAACCAAGGGAATTCTGGATGCGTTCCTCAGAGTGGAAGTCATCTCTAGAAAACTCTGCCATATTCTATGATGGCAGGAAACAGAGTAGACCAAACAGGGAGGACAGAAGTACAATAAATATAGTTTGCTGGGGTTTTTTGCTTTACTTGTTTTGATTTTTCCTTAGAGCCTTTAAGATATTGACTTGAAGCCTAGGGAGAAACAAACACTGTTTCTTTTTGTACCCTGGGAGATAATAGACTGAAATTTCAGCCTGAAATTCAGAGTGGGAAGTCTGTGAGCCAACAAGCAATTCCAAAACTTAATATTAGAACAACAGGGAGATGCTTAATGTGCCAGGCATTATTAAATGAATTTACAAATGCTATTCAATTTAATAGTCATATTCTATGACATATATATTATTATTATTATTACAGATGAGGAAGGCAACAGTTAAATAAATCATGTAATTTACCCAAGGTTGCCAAACAGTAACTTTTTTTTTTTTTTTTTAAGAGAGAGATCACAAGTAAGCAGAGAGGCAGGCAGAGAGAGAAGGGGAAGCCGGCTCCCCACCAAGCAGAGAGCCTGATGCAGGGCTCGATCTCAGGACCCTGGGATCATGACCTGAGCTGAAGGCAGAGGCTTTAACCCACTGAGCCACCCAGGAGCCCCCCAAACAGTAACATTTTAAAAGGATTTAAACCAAGTGTATGTGTCTCTTGCCCATGCCATCTCCCTGACTGCTTCAGCCAGGAACTGAAATGAAAAACAAACAAACAGAAAGCAAAACCAAAAAAAGACACAAGAAACCAAGATTGGGTATTTCCAAGGTCTGTATCTTTAAATTTTGAAAGAATCTCTCTTTTTAAAAAGTGGTTAATTTCCCTAACATGTTTTCTTATCAAAGACTTTAATATGGTGCATTAGTAATATAGAATGTGTGTGTTGTCCTTTGTCAGTAAGGTATTACAGCACTGGGTCCCTAAATGACTGGGGAAAATATTCTCACCAGGTGTGAGAAAAACTGGGTTACAGTTCAAAAGCATTATTTAAAATAAATAAAGCAGTAATTACAAATTTAGCATTTTCTCAACATTTACCTTTTAACAGACTTGACTTTGGAAAAATTTATTAATACAAGTACCACATATAAACTATTCTGTGTTCTTTACTGAGTGTCTGCTGCTCCAACCTTGTATATCAAAGATACTAGTTTAAGAGACAAGAATTACACCAAACAACAATGAATGTAGTTGAGTTGTACAACTGACTACACACACACACACACACACACACACACACACACATTCACATACACAAAAGGGACAGACCTTGTCACTTTGATGGTATAATATTGTAGACTAGAAACCTATAATTTATTTTACTTCCCACCTAAATTTAGTTTAAACATGGCTTAGGAAGTCAGATAAATATTATCTTGATTTGCTTTTTCATTTTGTTTTGTTTAGTTTTTGTTTGGTTTGGTTTGGTTTTATTTGCTTTTGAGAATCTGTTGCCATCATCTGTGTTGTCTTCTTTATCCTTCTTAATGTATTGCTTAGACATCTCATGTAACAGACCATTGGTTGTGTTTTTTTCTCTCTCCTTAATATACATGTCAAAGTCTTTCCCTTGTGTTTCATTTTTGAAAAAATTAATCAAGTTTAAATTTTCTCCACATAAAGAACTTTATTGTTTGTTTACTGTCTTAATTGTCAGTCAGGGTTTCCAATTTGAATCATTCAACTATTTGCTACCTTTAAATCATGTTTACCCAAATGGGATTTTCCCTAATTAACGCTAGCCCTACTTTCTGGAAGGATAGGACAGTTGAAGGAGGTTGGTTGTTGTCTCTGGTAGTCCATAGGAATAAACTGGATGATTTAGGCTGCACGTAATCGAACCCCATGGTCCAAACAGAACTTTTTTTAAAAATAAGAGAATGTGTACTTCTCTTAAGTATCTGGATGCAGTCAGATTAATGACTTAATCATGTCAGGGAGAAATCCAGAACTTCTGCATTCTGCTGTCTAGCCTCAGGGTCATTCTAGTTCTCATGTTTGCAAGATGATGCAAGTGGCAGTTTGAACAGTTTGCAAGAGTCCATAAAGCCTCTGCCCCAAATGTGGAACCTTCTCCTTTGATCCTGTTGACCAGTTTATAAAATGGTTCTAATCCTTGGTTAGGAGCGGTCACCAGGACAGTACCACATGGCTGGTTCTCATGATTATATACTTTCTGGAGCTTGGCAAGTGCCCAGCTGTTCTTGATGCATGTGGCTGTATGTAGCAGAGGTAGACACCTCAAAAGATACCAACGTTCTATAATTAGTGGAGAGGAAGAAATGGATATTGACCATTCAGTCAACTCACCCACTGGGGCTAATTAGCTGTGTGACCAGAAAAACATTGATGAAGCTCTCAGAGCAATATGAATATAGAGATTAAAACTATTTCATAAGGAACTAAGAAATTAAATAAGATAACATGGCATGAAGTGATAATATAATATGTGGGCAATTCTCTGTTGTCAAAACTGTTACATAGTTGTATTAGAACAGTCTTATGTTCATATTACTGTTGTAAAATGTGAAAATTGATCATTGCTGTCTCCCCCTAATTTTTATGAACTAGATAAATAACATTCTAAAGTAGTTAATTTTTTTTTTCTTTGTAAGGAACTGTGGAACCTCCACAGTAATCAGTGAGCTAAAGTCATGACAAGGATGACTCACACATGTGCTGTTCAGTGATGTCCCTCAATTGAGGAAAATGGTGAAATAGTGAATTAATAGTCCATTTTACCAGAAACCTTCTATTGGGTGACAGAATAGGAGGATGTAGATCAGAAAGATAGACGCACAGATATGTCACCTTGATGTTACTGATATCCTGTCAATTATCAATAGAAAGTAATTTTCTGAAGCAGAAGAAAACTAATGACACCATTCCTACCTTGACAGATATGTTTCCTGAGGTAAATGGTTCTAGAAAAACCCTACCTCTCCAATATTAAAAACCAAAAGAAATCTATTAATCAAATAAATGCAAATCAAATCAAAAGTATTATCAGTCAAATGAAAAAATAACATCTATTTGGGCAAAGTCTCAGTGAAAGAGACTAAAATGATGTAGCCTTCAAAGGGATCAATTTGAAGATATTCATCACAATAATATTAAAAACACTTATGCTTTTGGATTCAAAGTTATACTCACCAGTCTTCCAAAGGCACAATTGATGCAGATGGACTTATTAACTTGTTAACATACTGTATTTTGGTAAAGCATTAAGCAGACCTAACAATATCCAATGATATATATTTAATGTCATGGCTAATAAAGCCATTCATAAAATAAAATAACAATATCCAATGAAGATATTTAATGTCATGGTTAATAAAGTTAAGTGAACAAAACAAATATAAAAAAATGCTGTTAGTGCCATCCCATGTGTCATCTCTTAAGGAAAAAAATACAATAATAATTAGTATTTCTAATGCATTGTAGAAGTTTAAGTTTCAATAATAGTAGAATTACTAAACCAGAGTTTCAGCATTGAGAGTAAAGGAAAAGATAGTTTTCAGAAGATCCCTTCTAACGTTTAGAAAAACTATTAAGGTAGATGCTCATTACTTAGAGATTACATATAGTTTATGGAAGTATAGACATCATAATTATGATTTTCCTTTTGGAAATAGTATTAGGATGTATTGACCTCAGAAATATGTTTCAACTGTCCTTTGTATATAAAGATGCTATTGGTAATCTAAATGTTTTACATTACAAAGTATATGTTAGACTTTTATTTTTTAATACAACATTTGTAGAGATGCTGATAGAAGAGTTTTAAACTTACAAGTTTTGGGAAAAATTCCCAGGTGAGTTAAAATAAGAACATGACTTTTACATTAGTAAAGCTCTATCAATAAGGCTTAGTTTCAGTTGCTTGTCATAGGAAAACACAGAATGTATTAAGGTTTATTTATCTGCGTATAAATTAGGCCTGGAGATGGGTGGTCCTAGGTTTCTGCATTGCTTGCTGGTGTGCTCAGAGACCTGCCACAACATCCTGGCATCTGGCTTCCATTCTCAAGTTCATCACAGATCCTAGAAGGTTAGGGCTGCATTCCTTCGTTCCAGGTAACTGGAAGGACAAAGGGAAGAAAATGGGTGAAACTAATCTCTTGTACAGAAGATTTCCCACCTGTTTCACGCATTTCTGCTGATATCCCATTGGCTCAAATTTACGTGCTGGGTGGTATATGGATGTAAGGGGCACTGGCAGATTTATTTGTTTTTTGTTTTTTGTTTTTTTTTTAGATTTTATTTATTTATTTGGCAGAGAGAAATCACAAGTAGATGGAGAGGCAGGCAGAGAGAGAGAGAGGGAAGCAGGCTCCCTGCTGAGCAGAGAGCCCGATGTGGGGCTCGATCCCAGGACCCCAAGATCATGACCTGAGCCAAAGGCAGCGGCTTAACCCACTGAGCCACCCAGGCGCCCCAGATTTTTTTTTTTTTAATGTGGGGTGGCACTGTGCTTGCTAAACATTACAATACTACCACTAAAGTGGAAGATAAGAATAACTCTTGGAGTAGGCATTCAGCAGCTATTTCTGCATAATTAAGTTTCTACTATCAATGTTTGCGATACCACTGTCCTTTCCTTAATGAAATTTCTATTAAATCTAAACTGTTTATGAAATTCTTCTCAATTATATAATCCCATTTTACCATCTTGAAATCAGAGATTTATTCTGTTATGTTTCAGCCCTTAGATGAAATTAAATCATATTCATCGATATAGCAATCATTAAAAATGAATTTAAGAAGAATATCTATGCAATCTTGCATGCAGTTTGATAATACTCAAGATATTTCAATTCTGCTGTGTTGTACCTAAAGTAAGTCAGAAAATATATAGGGATAAAAGGACTGATAATTTTTAGGGGAAAGAATGTAGTATGTCTAATGAAAACATTACACATTACTAAGAAATATAGCACTATGACTATCTCCTTCATTTTGTTTCTTCATTCAGTGCTGTGCTTTTGGGGGGACATTATGTTTTCTATTTCTTTTTAAAATATATTAGAATGAATTAAAATAGTAACTGTTAAAAACTATGCATGTTTTTGGTAAACATACAGTTTCTATTTTGGTACTAGGCAATGTTTATTAGTTTCACTTAGATTTATTCCATTTCTTTGACTGTGTTCGACATTGTTCATGATATATCTGTCTTAGTATGGCACTTTTGAAAGAAACTGCTATGCTCCTGTTCTGGACAAAAGTAGAATCTGTGTGTTGTGTTTGTTTTTGTTTTGTTTTTCTGCCAAGTGACCTTGTCCCTGATAGTTGCAGCATTTAGAGTTTAGCCAGTAACCTTTGAGCCATGGCAGAGAATGACAAGATGGGCAAGGACAACCAGATTCCCTCTCGAAGAAATGTGTGTTATAAAATAAAGAGAGAATTGACTGAGACCCTTGGGAACACACACACACGCACGCACACACACACACACACACATCACAATCAGAGAGAGGCTGGAGGACAGCCCTCTGGAATCAGGTAATGGCCAAAGCTGAGGGAGACAAGGAATAAAGTGGGGCAGGAGTGGAGAAAACATGGGCTAGAGAGAAAAGCCAGAGTTGGCATGCAGAGAAAGATAGAAACCCATGGAGTGATTAAGACCATGTATGTGTCTCTTCAGAGAGTTAAATGGCCTTTGGAGCTGCTTTGATTCTAGTCCAGACCAGCCCTGCTGCTTTAGAAAAAGTTTCTGTTCTTGCAATGGGAAGAACAAAGCTAAAACACATAAATGTGAAATTGTTTAGATTAATTTACGTTAAATGAGCCATAGCTGTATAGTGCGTCATTAATTTAAATATATTAATAATATCCATTATGATTTGACAGAGAAGAAAGCTTATTTATCTGACTGAAGTTATGTGTAATTACTTCTTGCAGGACACACTCCCCTATTTAAGATATTGTCTCTGAGTAAATTCTGGAATACTGCTGTCTAATAGAAATATAATGTGAGCCACAAATACAAGCCACACATGAAACTTAAAATTTTCTAGTAGCTGTATTAGCAAATGTAAAAAGAAATGAGGGAAATGAACTTTAATCATTAACTGAATAATTAATATTAATGATATGTTTCCTTTAATCCCATCTATCTAAAACATTCTCACTTCAACATGAAATCAGTGTGAAAAAAATTCAATCCAATATATTATATTTCTATTTAAATATAATGTGTATTTTACATTTCAAGCAGATCTCTGTTTGAACTAATCACATTTCTCACATTTCAGCTACTCGATAGCCACATGGGGTGACTGGCTACTGTATTGGGCAGCCAGATTCTAGAGATTACCATGACTGATTTCACTGGCCTCTAGTCCCCTTCAAAATAAATGAATCAGTTGGCTGACAGCCATCTCTCATAAACTCTTCCTGTTTTTTCTAGTTCTTTTATTAACTAGGAAATAATTTGTAATCTGTGCTTCTGCCGATATAATTATTTCTAGTTCCTAATTCATAGGAGATAGGAATTTTCCATTTCATAAATAGAGAGAATATATCGCCTTAAGAACATTTGCAGTAGATAGTGGCGGGGGGGGGGTAGGGGGGCTTGGAGAATAGGAAGAGGAGGGAGGAGGAACACCCAAAGCAAGATGTTGTAAGGTTAAGAATGTGAGATGTAATGATGCTACCATGAGATATGATGTAGTGCAAGATGTTAATTCTTAGAAAATGGCAAAAGATTAAAATACCAAGTTCTGAATACAGAAAGTTTAATATATTGAGATTTACTTGAACGGAAGAAAGAAAATATCATATCTCTTTACTGGTTCTTTTCCATGAAGGGAAGAAGCTCGTCATAAAGAATTACAGGTGTTTGTGGCAAATTATCAGATTGTGTGCAGATGCTGTTGGTTGTTTGAGACCTAGATGCAGCCATTTCATCTGAAACTCATTATTGTGTAACTTATTTTATCGAAATAGCTTAAGATATCACTAAAATAAGTTCATAACTTATATACTAGTTTCATGATTAGAATATTGCTTTTATAATTATATTTCAGATCAGGCAGAATTTTAAAAATCCAGACCCCTGAAACACTCTTTAAAATACACGAATTCATATGTTTTGCCACTTTGGCATGTGACTGAAACGACTTGGTCCTTAATGGGCCAAAAAATATCTCATATGAAACCTGAGAATATGTTAACCTAGTGTGTACTTTTATATTTTTCTTCCCAAATATGTTTCTTTTCCTGCCAAGGACAAAATATAAGTGCTGAGCTAATCCAATCTTGAGAGATCAAGCCCCTACTAATTATAATTTCCTATGCTGATTTTTAATTCCTTTGTAATATCAGTAACAGTTTTAACACCTTGTCAGGCATTCAGGAACTTCCATCTGTGCTGTATAGTGTATTCATGAAATAAACCCATCTGTACAGCTGATTAAAAGTTGGATTAAATCCATGTTTTGACTTTGCCCTGGAAGAGGTGAATCCTAGTGCAGTTGTTGCTGTTAAGGGCAGAATGTGGAATGACTGAATGTATAAAGTAATAGAACCAAAAGTCATTTTCTGTTTCTTTGTTAGTTAATTTTAATATTATCTAAATTTAAATAAAATCAAATAATACTTCAAGTAAGTGTGATAATTCGACTGAATGAGAAATAGCATATTTCTTGTCATGATTCCTTTGTAGTCAAAAACATCTATAACAAGACCTACCCAATTTTATGCTACTTAATACAGGCTACATCATATGAACTATTTTGGGGAAATTATACTTACAAATTATATTGTTATTATGAATATTATGTTATTATTATATGATATTTCAATAATAAATTCTCTTGAAATGCCTCGCTTTCTGTCATTCTTTAGCATGGGCTGAAATTCCAACATTATGGCTTCATGCCATTGCCTCAGTTAATGTTTTATTGTTCTTTTAAACTGCATGTGTTATGGTAAAAAGAAAAAGAAATTTTTAATTTATTCAGTCAGTCGAAAAATATTTCGAGTACTTAGTATATGGTAGGTATTGTTTTATGCACTGAAAATAAAGCACTGAGGTGAACATTTGTTTTCCTAGGACTTTTATTCTATTGTGAGGAGAACTAAGAAATAAATAAGTTTTATATAGATTATCTATAAAATATATATATATATGATGTTAAATATATTGACTAGTATATAGGGGGTGTGGGGAATCAGTTTTAAATAGAATGGTTTTAAGTATCACTGAAAAAAGATCTGTTCAGAGAGGATTCTGAGAAAGAGAGCAAGCTGGCCATGTTGATATCTAGTCAGAGGAAATATCCCAGTTCCTAAGTCAGGAGAGCACCTGGTGTGCTTGAGGAACAGCAGAAGGCATGCAGTCAGGATTTGAGCCTGGGGGTTGGCAACCAAAGTGTACTCTCTTCCATACTCTGCATGGCCTCACATGGTCGTGTTTAAAGTAGAAAGACACAGATGCTGTTCCTACTGAAATATAAAATTGTATCTTTAGGAAATGCAATTTTAAAAATAAAATGTAAAACAAAGGAGAGGTTTGCTTTTATGCACAAGCTTTCTAAATTGAAATATTGCTCTAGGTGAAGGGAAATGTAAAAATAGAATTACACTGTACAATTATGAATAAACCCAGGGAGTGATCAGCAGAAAAGTGAGTGTGTCGTAGGGAGCTCTCTAACAACTACTACTCTGATACTATGAAATATTGATAGAATAAACTGGAAGTGAACCAAAGATAAGTAAAAAAGAATAACATAATTTGTAAAAATGATGTTCTTACACTCGATATGTGGAAATGTCAAGGAATTTAGAAGTGATTTAACCTATGTTGTAAATAAGATAAACAAGGTGAGGTTTACCACCTAAGGTTAATGTTAACAGAAGAGAGCACACAAGGAATAATAGAGTATTGCTGGTTATATTACTGCATTAAACACACACACACAAAACACTGACAGGACTGAGTTTGAATCCCAGCTTGGTCAATTAGTAGTTCTTAGACTCAAGACATAATATTTAAGTTTTCGAATCTCAGCTTCCTCATTGGCTTGTTAGATATGTGTGGTTTAGAATTATGTGAAATAATATTTCAGAGCACTTATCACAGTTCTGGGCACATAGACAATAACTGTAGGGCAATTCCCGTGTAATTACCTCTTCAGTAATCTGTTTAATCAACTCAGTAAGCGTTATGTAGAAGTCCACCGTTGACAGGCGTCATGGCAGGTCAAATATAGAAGACGCACTATTCCTGCCATCTGGGAAGAATGGCGTATAACTAATTATCTGTAATATGAAGGAACATATTTTAAAATTTGAGGTAAAATATACAGTCTAAACCTGGAAGCCAGAGTAAATACTTCCACAGCTGTTACTGGAGATGATATTGAAGAGAAAAAAAAAAAAAAAGCCTTGGTCTGGGCTGCTATACCCAAACTATTGTAGACTGGGGAGCTTATACCTAACAGCCTTTTGTTTCTCAAAGTTCCAGAATCTGGGAAGTCCAAGAACAAGGTGCCAGCCAATTCAGTTTCTGGTGAGAGCCCAACTCCTGGTTCATAGACAGCATTTTTTTTTTACCATGTCTTCACATAGTGGAAGGGACAAGGGAGCTCTCTGGTTCTCTTTTATAAGGGCACTAATACCATTCATGAGAGCTCCACTTCCAAATACCATCATGTTGAGGCTTAGGTTTCAACACATGAATTCTGGGGGGACAGAAACATTCAGCCTATAACCAAAGACTCATAGGAAGAATTTTGAAATGGAATTTGGTCATGAAATTTCAGAGAATAAGAACAGCAAAATCTTAAACAACGTTGAGTGTGCAGCAAGACTTGAGATAAAAACAGAACCATTAACAGGGGCCTTTGATTGGGTAGATTAATGAACCACCTTGTAACAGAGGGGAACTCAGTCCTGACTTTAGGGAAGGCTTGGTTTACTGTCTTACCAAGCATTCGTTTCCATGGAAGTAGAATTCCTGTGAAATAGCCAAGCATCCTTAAATCCAGGTCATTATGTCCTGGTTTACCCCATATACAGCCACTTGCTTAATTATTTACATAGCCTGATTTCACTCTCAGAAATATCCCATTCTGGGATGATAAATTATATGGACTACTCTATCCAAGTCTGAGAGCTAACATTAGGCATTTTGCAAAGGTGAAGTGATTTAATTTTACCACATACCTACCCTGCTTCCTGAGACACTGTTAAATCTCTTTACTCCACTTCTTAGTCTTCAAAAGTGATCCTTTTTGAAAAGCAAACAAATGTTAGGTCATTTTTGAAAGAAATGCTGCATTAGTTCATAATCCATAAATCAAAGCTGCTCACGTAAAAGGATCTTCCTTTTATAAAGCATTAGCAGTAATCAGCATAAAAAATGGTAACTTAATCATATATACAGAATTCGATCATTATAAAGGATTTCAATGTCATGTACGTAGAAAATGATACCAAAATTAAATCAGGTGAGGAAAGGTAATAAGCTAGTTGATAGTAAAAAGGAAAAATTTCCAAGCTAGCCAAGTACCCAAACTTGAGCAGATAAAACAAAGCTGTCTGTTTGAAGATGAGTGGATATGAACATTGGCTAAAAGTTAGGAGGACATGGATAATTGTAATTATACACAATAGAATTATTACCCACTGAGTACTGATTTTGCTTGAATGTAGGCCACTTCAATGCTTAGGTGATAATAACAATACGTCATTTAGAGTATTGTAAATCACCTCAAGGGATCAGTATGAAAACTCTAGGGTGAACAATGCCCAAGTGTTGGTACCTTGATGAAGCACAATAAATACATCAGCTTCTTTTATAGAATGAGTAGGACTAAAATATAAGCAGAGTGCGTTATGTTTGGCATGACATCCTCAATCTGTCCATTTTATATGCCTTGGAAATATGTTAAATTTCTTCTTTAAAATTTGCTGATGAGTTCTCCCCAGAGTGAAAAGCTAGTGGATGAGCAGGGGAAAAAAAAAAAGAGAGACTTCATCACTTTGCCCATCTTTCTTCATGGGGAAAACCATCTGTTTGGGAGCTGCCTTCTTCCTCTCATCACAGAAGCAGACGGTGATTCACGCAGGGACAGTGCAAGCACATTAGGTTTGCAAGGTGGCTTTTTATTCCCCTAGGTAAAGATGGGGTGAGTCAGACATTGCCTCTCATAATAGCAGGTCTGTCTCTTGTGATCTTCAGTCCCTTACGAATATAACAAAAGAGACTCAGGAAGATTCATATTCTTCAACTTGAAGCAGATTATTATTATGTTTGGACACATTTCTCTTGTTCCTAGATGCTGATGTTAAAAAAAAAAATGCAGAAATAGATGCAGGATGCAGGGACACTAATTCAGACCATCCTTTGCTGTCCAATATGGTAGCCACTAGCTACATGTGGCTGTTGAGATTTAAATTAATTAAAATTCAATAAAATACAAAATTCAGGCTTTTAGTCACAGTAGACATATTTCAAGGGATCAATAGCCACACGTGGTTTGAGGCTACCATATTGGACAGCTCAGATATAGAACATTTCCGTCATTGAAGAAAGTTCGGTTGGAAAGCACTGACTAAGCATGTAAGTTCCTCTTCCTTTTGCACTTGATGTCATGGGAACAGTCGTAAATGGGTGACACACCAGCTGGCTCACTTAGAATCAGTCATGTGGTTGAATGGATACTTCATATTACCATAAGAAGTGAAATTCCACAACTTATACATTTAGTTTAATTTATGCAGTTCATGTCTAATCAACTAAACTTAAGAGGGTTGCTGGCATCCTTTGTAATCAACTAAATTTAAATGACTAAAACTATTTTTGTGAGAGCTTTTTTTCCTGGCTTACTTTCCACCAAATGTGAATCTATGCACAGAGAGTAGAGAAATAATAATGACTAATATGCTAGGCATACGTATTATAGTCCTGTGACATTGGTATAGCTTTGTAATGCTATGCTAAATCATCATATAATTTGATATTTGACAGTGAACAATAAAAAAATAGTATTTTTTAACGTATAGGGCAGACATAAAGTTTTTATGGTATTTTTTTATTATTCTCATTTTATTAATATCTTCTTTTATACCATGCTGACCCCCACTTTGTGAAATTTAGAGATATTATGTAAACCAAGAAGAACAGCATAGATGGAGTTATTTATATGTAAGTTTACATGGTATGAAGTAAAATTAAAAGACAATTGTGTTTCTGATTGGTGTAATTTTCTCGGAGACAATTCAAACAATTCAACAACAGAGTCTATAATGAAATACAAGGCTTTTATTTGCTTATAATTTCATATATATATATATATGTAAAACCTTCCAAAAGTAAGTTTATAAAAGGGGCAAGAATAAGCTAGAAATTGAACACTTGCATGTAAGCAAGGCCTGCCACTGATGAAGAGGTATGACTTTCAACTTTGGATTGCAAGTGAATACTCAGCAGAGGCCACCAAGGATGGGAGTTTTTGTTTTTGTTTTTGTTTTTCATTTAATTTATTTCTTTGACACAGAGAGAGAGAGAGAGAGATCACAAGGAGGCAGAGAGGCAGGCAGAGAGAGAGGGGGAAGGAGGCTCCTCACCTAGCAGAGAGCCCCATGCGGGACTCAATCCCAGGACCCTGAGATCATGACCTAAGCAGAAGGCAGAGGCTTAACCACTGAGCCACCCAGGCACCAAGGATGGGAATTTTAAGAATGTATAGAAACATGATTTTTTTCTCCTACTGCAGGTGTCTTGAGGCATAGAGGATGATTGCTAGAGCAAATCTGATCAGATTTATACATGAAACATACTGTATTAATAAAGCTGTTTTATTGCATTTGCCAGGTGGCTTCTTGTACATAAAGCTATATTTCTGAAGCTCATATAATGTGTGTGTGTGTGTGTTTTTTTTTTTTTTCAAATTCCTTATGCCACAATGTTGGCTACTTTATGCCTTGTGATTAAAATTCAATTGTTCCATGTTTTTGTAAATTTTAATTATGGCTAATTTAAATTGTGATAGCCTTCTAAAAATAGAAAGGATATGGACTACTTTTAATTATGTTTTCCTTTTCTTACAAATTACATACATAGACCAAGATATCTTTGTTTCTCTAGAAATACTACCTTAATGCTACCTCTATACATCTATCACATTTTCTTCTCAGGGATTTATATAGCTTTTTTTTATTTGATGATTACACTTATTTCCATAGGGATGATTTTCTAAGTCCTATTTATAATTAAGAAACAGAGAATTAGAGAGGTTGGTCAATTTGCCTACTGCCATACGTAAAAAAAGGTAGAGTCCAAAATTTGAATCCAGTTAGAACTGACAACACCACAATGTTCTTTATCAAAACTCTACACTGCATCCTTGCCTTATGGCAGGTCTGTTATCTGCCAGTTTCTGTTGGTTCTGATGCTAATGTAGTAAAGATGGTGTATGACCTTGAACATTGTCCTCCTAACACTTATCATGATTATAATTAAATGATTAGTATTTCCGTTAATGGTTTAATATCTGCCTTCCCTGTCAAAATGTAACATCCAGGCGGGTGAATCAGGCGAAGATGAGGTCTTGCTCAATATTTATGAAAAGAGCAAACTGAAAGATCAAGACTGAATGATAAAGACTAAAGACGTGAATAAAGGAAAGAAGGGAGCGAGGTGGGAGGAGGGAAGAAGAAAAACAGTCCATATTCTCCTGTAAGCCAAAAGCTAATTAAACAAATCATTCACATTCATATGGCTACCAAGAGGAAGTGCAGGAACACGCAGGGATGGGAACCTGGTTAGCATGGGACATTTAGGTTGAGTCCTGGAGGATAAATAGGAGGTGATTCAGGTGAAACTGACCTGTTAGGGAGTAGCCAGGACCTACTGTGTTTTCTAACTCAGATTAATAATTTAGATTTATCAATGACATATTTATAATTTTGAAATATAAATATAATATAAATAAATAACTATAATATAAAATATAAATATATTTTTCTTTACCTTCAGTGTTAAAACAGACTTAAGGGAGATAAATGTGGATTTTTTTTTTTTTTTTTTTTTTTTTGGTCTGAAGGGCCCCAAAAGGGAAGAATTTTCCAGGATGAGAGAACTGTTGTTTTCTAATAGGAGAAGCTCTTTGGCAAAGCTGTGACTTCTCTTGGAGGGACATAAGAACAGACTTTTCATAAGGGATCCCTGGGAATAATCACCCAGAATTGTATCTCTGCACACCCTCCAATCCCCTACTGATGTCATCTTGCCTGAACCCAACAAGAAGACAAAGGGCATGAGGATCCTGTTATTGAGTGTCTATAGGGGTGAGCCTTCTGGGCCCAGGGCAGGTAGAAAAGGCAAAATATCCAGCACAGTTAGTAATTAGTCATCTTGAAAGAGATTAGTCCTCTTGAATGAATTGATCTAAGACTTTAGGGCATACTATAACTGAGCCAATGGGAGTTCACTCCTTGGTGAGTCACAGATCAAATCTATACCAATTGGACTTGTTGCACAAAGTAAACTTTATTTGCAGCAAATAAAGAGATCACAGAAATAACTTCCAAAGCCATGACTCCCTGAGCAGGAGTGAATGGTGTTTGCATTTGTTTTGTTTTGTTTGTTTTCGGGTTAGGTTGAATATTTGGATAGGGAAGCTTTGTCATCCTCTGTAGATGCAGGCATAAGGACACATGTGCATTTGAAGAAAACATGCCTACACATACATTGTCTGTTATGTAAATGAAGCTTGTGCTCCTCCTTGGGCAGATATTTTAGTATTATAATGAGGTAAAGATAACTGGTTGGTTAACTGGTCACTGCATGGTCCATCTGTGCCAGTATGTGTTTAGAGTTAAGCCCAAACTGGTCCGGGTGGTGGTCTGGGCTAGCTGCAACTCTTTGAGAACTCTTTGCCATTATTGCTTGAGGGCTAGTTTGGTTTCCATCATGGGATACTTTGTCCCTCCAGTCGTTCGCTGTAGTTGAGAGACAAGCTGGAAGGAAGAGCTTAAGGAAAAGTATGGGACAATGGTCAGTAAGTAAGTACAAACAGGTGAGCAGGAAAGGTTAGGTCTTGGGGTCTAGCTGGTGACAGTGCTACTGTAAAACCTACAGAGGCTAGATCCTACTAAAACTTTTTTTTTTTTTTAACTGACCTATTTGCTTATGTAGGTATTCTACTCTTTCTGTTGATAGTAAGAATTGAATATTGTTTCTTCCTTTCTACCTAACAAAATTGAATAACTTTTCATTATTAAAGGGTACATGTAACTCCATTTCCCAGTGCTAATAGAGTGATTCTCTCTTTGCTACCTCTAATAGTTTGCCACCCTTAATAGTAGCTTTTAAAACACTATAGAATCACACACTACTGAGGTCTATGCAAGCGACTACTTTTTCTCAGGGATTTATTTTTCTAAATGAAACACCCTTCCCTACCAAATGAACCCCCACACAGCCTGGTCCCCAACAGAGGCCTGGAATTTTTCTAGAACTTTCAATCATTTGTTTTCATGCACTCCCTTCAACTGTAAAAACAGGGTCTTTGATCAGATAAATGATCAATGAGGTTCCCTGAGACTCTACAGTTTTGTGGTTCTGTTTCCTGGAAGATCATCTAATTGAAAGTCAGTGTTTGTTGCAGTGAACATTTAAGGACATCATCTTCAGAAAAGCAGCCCATTTTAACTTCAATCACAGAGCGATGCGATCTTGTTGAATTTCTAATTGCAAAGCAACTACATGTGGTCTGTAGGTCAACTTTTAATAGCACAAGTATATTTTGGTTGATAGAATTGTAACCACACTGTTATCAACGTGGCTCCAAGAAACCTAGAGAATTGCATCTTTGAAAAAAAAAAAAAAGCTATTATTGATGCTAGAGAATTTCAGGAGATTGCCTTCCCAAATATTAATTTTTCTATATTATTCCTACTTTTATTATAGTGTTATACCCAATTAAAGCATCAAGCACTTAACCTATACTTGTGAAAAAAGCAGTTTATGATGAGTGTAATCATATTCCCATAGGTCCAATTATCTCAGTTGGCTCCCAATTAATCCATGGAGTTGTTAGGAACTCCTTTTAATTAGATCTCTTCCTTTTAAAGAACAGTCTTTTTTTTTTTTTTCATATTTCACTTTATTATTTCCTTTACTGGAACCCTGCAGGGTGGGGATACTACTTTGAAATGTAGTTGTTTGTTTGATAACTAGTTGAGATTTAATAAAGATGATATTTTTAACCAGAGTCTTTCTGAGTAGAGATATAAATGCAAGTCCTTCTGTATGAAAATTAAATGCAAATATGTACAAAGTGAGATGAGGCTTTTCTTGTATATTTTAAGTTTAACATTTTTCTTATTAAATCCCATTGATCTTTTGCATTATCTTCTTGAATGTGAAAATTGGCATAGAATTAACTGCTTTTTTTTTTATATATACTATCTGATCTATCTGTTAACTTTATTACCTTTAAGGACATTAATTTATGTTTTAAATTAAGATATAGTAAAGTGAGCTCTAGAAGGAAGATATTTGATCCACACTGACATTTTGCCTCTTAAATCTCCTCTAGGCCATAGATAAAATACGAAGGATAAAAGGTTGCTTTGTCAGCAAGGGGTTTCTTTTATATTTGCTTTCTGGTAGCTGGTATACGCTTGCTTTCTTTTTAGAGTTCATCAAGAAAACTCTTTGAAATTGTAGATTAAAATCTAAAATTGTGTCATTCTTGTCGAACTTTCTAAGCTGTTAAAAATATTGTTTTATATATGAGTAAAACCTTCTCATTAAATCCAGAATTGATACAACTTTATAGGAGTGTGATTCCCTTTGTCGTATCCCACATACCCTATTCACTGGCATAGACTGCCTTTCCCTGGTGGGAAGGAAAGTAAACCATTTCATCTTTAAATTTATTGACATTACAGGAATTTAGGAAGTGAGCCTTCATGAGGACTGAATTACCTCAGAAACTTTGTTATATATACTCAACCTAATATAAATAAGTATAAATTAAACTTTTATTTAGAAGATCTGGCTAACCACATGAAATATAAATTTAGCCCAGTCTCCTTTGTTATTTATGCCTTAGATTGTGTCTACTATGGCCATCGGGGAAAAATTGAAACATTTAATTGGGAGCCCATATTTATCTGGGATGTCAATGAACAATGAAAGCCACAAATAAACAAAATACACTCAACGATATACTATTTGTAGTAAAATAAATCTTTATTGACTGGGAACTTTTAGAATGATAAACTAAGACCTTGACTCCAGAATTTTTTCAATTCTAGTCTTTTCCACTGATGAGTTGGATTTTTCAACCCATATATTTCTTCCTCGTAGCAACTATCAGACTTTGTTGCTATTACTACTTTTCAAGTCTTTCCACTCTGATAGATTAAGTAAATGTAGGACCGAGCCTTAGGAATCTCTGCAATGGCAGAGATTTTTGTATTGTCTGGAGTATTCACAGGGCTTTCAATAAATGCTTATGGAAGGAAGGGAGAAGAGGAAGTAGGATCGCTTTTAATATCCATGTGGTGGGCGTGTTCTACAGACAAGATCGATGACTACACACATTCATTTAGTACTTAAGGAATAGACATCTATACCCAACACAGTTCAATAGAACTGTCCTCACCTTGTATCCCACCTTTGGCCGTCAGGCTGGTCAACATCATTAACTCTTTCTCTGAAAGGGACGTGCTGTGTACTGTTAATAGAAGTTCTAAAGGATCAGTGAATATATTGCTATCAGGGCGGGCGTCAATTTTAGTCTCCATTTGGCACGAACTAACAAAAATGTATGTATACCAGAGTCTCCAGGTCGTAAATGAAAATGAAGAATAATTGAACAAACATTAAATCGGGAACAATTCAGATTCTCTTGACTCACACTTTTTCTCAGGTGGGAAATGGGAAGGGAAGTAAATTGCCAGACTGTCATTTAGTGGTGTAAGAATTCCAGTGGTAGGATCTTTAAAGGAAATAGGCTGAGATTGCCTTAACGTTAATGCATCTACACTTTGCAGATAAAACCTCCCCTTTGGTCTTACGGAAGATCCTTTTTCCCCAGCACAGTGCCTGGAAGTTACTGCTAATGTGTGTTTCAGGGACTCCTTTTCGTTGCCTGCTTTCAGCCATATCCCCTTCAGATGGGCACAATTTTTCCTTCATATGTTTTTACTTCAGTTATGATTTTAGACTCTAGATCTAACCTGGGATTCAGTTTATGTAAAGAGATTTTATTTATTTATTTATTTATTTATTATTTATTATATAAAGAGATTTTAAACCTCTCCATTCAGACCATTAGGTGTTGATTACGTGGTTTAACTTGTTTGAAATCAGTGTTACTTCACTTTTTGTGTGTATAGAACCCTACTGTAGCTTCAAGGGACAAGTACATTAGATGTTCAAAGAGCTTATTGAAAGAAACCACTATGTGGTACTCTAATACCATGTTACAATAGCTGGTATCAGTGGTGAGACATATTTATTGAGGACGCTAACATCTCAATTTGCATTTGGGCTTGCTGTTCTGCATAGTAATCTCCAGTCATCTAGCACCGTTGATCACTAACGTATCCCAATAATTAGCTTTCCCAAATACACGGGATATAGAATGTTAGAATATTTAATGCTGTCAAGACCACCCAGAATTGTTTTTAGTATTCTCCTGCTCCTCCTTCCCTTTCTCCTGTGCTCTTCCCCCTTCTCCTTTCCCTCCCCAACCCTTTTTCTCCTCCTCTCCTCTTTTGTCCTCCTCCTCGAATTCCTTCTCTTTCTTCTCCTCATTCTTTGTTTTCTTCTTATTCTTTTCCTCTCTGACATACAAAATACTTTTCTAGCTCAGATATGTAGATTCCTGCTGTGCTATTCCTCATTAGAATCATCTGCACAAAAATGTCTACAAGGGATTGTGTTTTGATATATCTTGGATTGCATTACTTTTCTTTTTAATGTCCAGTTACGTTTGGAAATGATTATGTCCTGTATCTGTGCATCAAGTCTTCCAGAGAGCTCCTTGGCACCTCCCTTTCCTAAGCAATAGCCTCTTCTAGGGGCCATGGGCTGGCCGCTCTCTCTTGCTTGCTGAGTCTCAACAGCTGCCAATACTGATTGCTGCCATCTGGCCCCGTCTCAATCTCCAAAGTCCCTTCAGAGCGGCTGCCCCTTGTACGTCCCTGTACTTTTCTTAACTCTGCTTTTCCTCTCTTTTCTCCCCTCTCTCTCTGGTGGTGAGTTATGTCTCTTGTGCCATCACAACCTGAAAAGTAGTCCCAGTTTATGACAAGCAAATAAAATTACCGTTATTTTATACTATGCCTGAATTAGGCCATTACAGTACATGCAGCGTGATCATTAGGGTCTTAATTCATTGTTGCTGCTCATGGGCTGGGCTTTTTCTGGATTTAACACCAAAGGATCCTGGCAGACTCTTTTCAAAGTAATGGAAATTAAATTGTAATTGCTATTAGACAAGTTACACGACCATCATTACCTAATATTTGTGGATGGAATACTCTGTCCCAAGCCCTGTTCTACGTAATTCACAGCCATGATTTGTTAGGAGATTTCTTGTCACTTTCTTCGAACTATTTAACCTTTAGTTTAATAGATGTGTAACTTAATGATCTATGGTTATTTCAAGGTCTGGAATTGGAACATCTCATATAATCTGTAGAGAAAGTTTTACATGCAAATGCTAAGGGCTGTAACCCAAAGGAATTTAAATAAGTTAAGTCCTTTCTGAGTTATAGACTTCTTGTTGCCTGGGTCATATATTTTAATTGACCTTGAATTTGTTTAATTTAAGTAAAATCTTCTTTAAAATAAAGACAGAATGAGACTCAAGGCTTTTTGTTTGTTTTGGTGCACCCATGCATGTTTGTATATGTGTGCGATTGAATATTGTGTTATTATTTTTACTATATTGTTTTACTATGTTTATTATATTGTTATTATTTTTACTATATTGACCTTCTCCATATTCCATCTCTTAAAATACATAATATAAAAGGCCCTACCTATAATTGCCTAGTTTTGACTATCAAAGAGAACACATTCTTCCTACCTACCATAGAATAAATGAGTTCTAGGTTGGACAAACTTAACATGGGACTCCATGGAAACATGGACTGAGTCACCTGGTTGTCTTGCTCATGGCTTCCCTGTAGGCAGCTTGATGCTATCTCACTTCTCCTACCAAATGCTACACTTGTAATAGGGATGACTTTCCACCCCTCTTTACTTTGTGTGACAAAATAGTTTCTTCCTCTCTTCTAGAAGTCTCTTTGGGCATCTCTAGGAAAATGGAGTGGGAAAGCGTTGCGGGTATGAAGTATTTGGCTCCAGCTATATTTTAAATATGGAATTAAAGTACTGTTAGTTTTAGTGGAATCATCTTTATCTTAATCCAGCCTCATTGTCCTTTCTCTTGTGCTTACATACTTCAAACACTTGCTGCTAAGTATTGCCTCTTATTTGGTTCTGGTTTTATCTTTCAATACAACTGCTACTTAGTTAATTATAGCTTGTTTTTGTTTGCCTATTGGCCTCTCTGAATTGTTTGCTTTCTATTTTTATATGTATTTATTGTTTTCCTTTACTCATGTATGTAGTTTATAGAGAAAATATATGTGCTACTTTATAAAATTTATATACACACACATAAAATATATACACAAAAAACTAAGTACTCTTTTAATTCTAGAAAATGACTTGCTATACTTTTGTTTTAAATGCTGAACTCTGAACTTAAATGTGACTGGTTCATAGAGTTTTTTATTAAATTTCTTTTTTAGTTCTCAAGAGTTCTATGCTAACAAATGTGTATATTCATATCGTATGGACTGATCCAATGACTCACCATAATTAGTCTTTCATAACATCAAATATATAAATTTTAAGATATGTACCTTAGAAACAATGTGTTTACTTTGCATAGTATTTGTCTTTAGTATCATGCCAATAACATGTAATAATGTTGGATGTACTTAAGAGATAATTATTGGCATTTTAAATTTCAAATCCTTTTAAGAATACATTAAAGAGGGGCAACTGGGTGGCTCAGTGGGTTAAGCCTCTGCCTTCAGCTCAGGTCATGATCTCAAAGTCCTGGGATCGAGCCCCACATCGGGCTCTCTGCCCAGCAGGGAGCCTGCTTCCCCCCTCTCTCTCTCTGCCTGCCTCTCTGCCTACTTGTGATCTCTCTCTTTCTCTGTCAAATAAATAAATAAAATATTAAAAAAAAAAGAATACATTAAGGAATTTTGACTAAGGAACTTTGAGCTATTTCAGTTCCTTAATAATAGAAAATTGGAAGATCTTTCTCTATAATCCATGTGATTAGAGTTTGGTAATATCTTATTTTCTGTACTTCTTCACTCTTTCATCTACACAAAAACATTTTAGTTTAATTGGTACTGAGATACTTGGCACTAGCTGGTGCATATGAGGATGTTGAATAATTATTATTGGATATTTTCTTTCCAGAGTAGTTAGATATTTCCCCTTTTGGGGGTAGGTTGAGGTAATACCTTCCTTCATATGTGATATGCAAGTTAGACTCTGTAATTTACATGTTATCTTTGAGTTCTACTCCTGTATCCTGAAAGATAAACTCTAGTTTATTTTCCATTATATCTAGGGATTTTTCATTCTAGGAATTTTTCTTCTTCTTCTTTTTTTTTTAATGAGGACACATAGAAATTAATTGAGTGAATAAATGAATAAAACAACCAAATGATGATAATTTAAGTAAACCTGCATTTTAACTTTCAGAACTATATTGTAGTAGTTAATTTGACTAAGCCTTTAGGAATGGCCCCCAAATAATTTAGTGATGTAACGACTACAAAAAACAAGAATAAAGTAAAACAAAAAAAAATTATTTTAATGGTTTAAGTTAGCTATTCCAGTCAATGAATGGTTGTATCCCATGAAGTCATTGAGAGACCCAAACTAAGGGCAGCTGTGTCATCTTTAATTCGTGCTCTCCAAGTCATTCTAGAAAAGAGGGAGGAAGAAAAGCACTGAGGATCTAACATGCAGGTTCGTCCAGAAATCAACCACATGACTCTACCTAGCTGTGGGGATTGCTGGAAAATACCGTCCCTCGATGGTCAATAACTCCCATCTACGACTCTATTATTATAAAATAAATAAAGAACAAAATCTGGTGTGTATTTACCAATATCCACCATAATCCCCTTGACACATAAAAATATTTTTTTAAAAGACTATAAATTTCAGGCAGAAATCTCAGAAACTTGGGAATTAGAATTGCCATTCCTTCCTATGATATGCAGCTTTAGATTCATACTGGTATTGCATCAAAGATTATTCTATGAAAGATGTTGTTGACCTCAATGATATGAACATCAGAGATGATTGATCTTCTTGCCAGTGTCTCCTTGTAATCTTTAATAATATACAGTGGTGCATCCTCTAATACAATTCCTAAAACTATTTACATAGTCACACTTTATAGTCTAATATGATAATCAGTTTAATGAGTTAACTTGTGGTTTACAAAACATCCATTTATCTTAATCTTACCTTATTCAAGATTCTTTGATTTTTCATTGTTCTGATATGCTAGAATTTATGGTAAATATATTCATATTCATCTTATATACCTCATAATTTTTAAAATGTGTTTATTTGGGATGTACAACTGTTTTTTTTCCCTTAAACACCAAAATACACTGTTTTATCCACAATAACCATTTAATTATGAGTTTGTAGATCTAAACCTCATTTTAGACTTTTAAAGAGCAGCCATGTCTTCCCTCCCCTAAGTAATGTATGTTGACTCTGGATCTTCTGGAGGTCCATGGTACCAAGATATAACCATACTTACCAGGCGCTTGTTATTACTAAGGCACCTTATTGAGAGCCCTAAGGGATGCAAAAGTTTTTGACATGCACATGGAGCCACTTAAGGACAGAAGCCTCATGGTCCTTAGCCATCAGGACACATGATCTAGGATTCAAAGCACACTCTGGAGAAATTCTCTGTAGTTGTCTATTTCTTATTCATCGGAATTTTCTTCTTATAATCTTCTGCTGTTTTGATCATACTTGTTTTCCTGGACAACATTTCAAAATCCAGGACATGTATTTCTTATTTCCTTAATTTTATGGGATTCCTCTGTCTCCATCCGCTAACACCTTAGGCTCCCAATTTCAGTTACTTTTATGTTTTGGGGGGTTTTTTTGGAGGAGGATATAGTTACTATGTATTTTAGAAAACCAAAATTGCTTTTTTTCACATTAAAGAAAGTTAGGCAAGAGGGATTTGCAATGTCGTATGCAATATTTTGTGAAAAAAAGTTATTTATTCTACAAGTTTTATATAACACAGTTAAAAGATGATGAGTTTTAATGCTAAAAATATACTCAATTTTAATTTCTAGTTCCAATACTTTATTTCAACTGCATTGAATGCATTCCTAGGATATGTCAGTCACTCTCCTAACTATACACTGTAGGTTCAGAAAAGAATAAGACAGTTATGATCCTCAAAAGTATTTATAGTCTGCTAACTGTGTGATATAAACAATTTAGTTCATATTTGTAGGTACTAGTTTCCTTCTCTGTGGAAAGGGAGTAAGATCTGCCTCATAAGAATATTATGAGAAATTAAATGATTTTCTTTAATTCCTGTTACTATAATGAATATGAACTTTCATGTTTCTGCTCTGGGATCAGCAACTTTTTCCTTCTATGGATTAAAGTAATTTAAAAATTTTAACATTACAGTTTTAGAAATTGTTTGAATATTGACTTTATATAGAAGAAGCAAAAAGTAAATATCCCTAAAGTATATTACAAGCTGGTGATAAACAATTTATTACAAATTGTTTCCACATTTTTATAATTCATATAATTCATTTTTCATCAGTGGTTTCTTCAGATAAAAATAAATCCTAGTGGTGTCTGGCTGGCTCAGTCAGTTGAGCAACTGCCTTCGGCTCAGGTCATAATCCAAGGGTCCTGGGATCGAGTCCGAGAAGCCTGCCTCTCCCTCTGCCTGCCACTTCCCCTTCTTGTGCTCTCTCTGTCTCTGTCAAATAGATAAATAAAATCTTAAAAAAATAAATCTCAGAGATATATTCATTTCATATGAACTTCAACCTGCTTTAGAATATTAATACATTAGAATATTAATACATTTGAATTACATATGTATACATATACATGTATTTATAAATATGTATATGTAATTTCTTTCTTGGTTAATACTTTTTACAAATAAGAGGAGTCAATCAATTAGCAATATTATTTAAAATCTTGATATAGGAAGAGCCAGACTTTCCATTTTAGTTTCTAATATAAATGCTTGATGTATTTCTACCTATAGCAGTTTCATCTGGTTAACATATTTATTACATAATTATGAAAATAGGCAGTCAGCAATTATGCTTCTTTATGGAATTCTCAAGGAATCAGAATTCCTGAACCCTGTGTAGATTAAGTATGTTATAATATATTTTGAAAACTCTTTTGTGCAATGTTTCTTCACAACTCTGGACTGCAAGATTTGCTTCAGAAGGTCAGTTTATCCTTTATTCCTTCCCTACCCTAGAATCAAACACACACATAGCTCTTCTAACAAAGAGAATGAAGAAAAGTTAAGAAACCATTTAGTTAAGAAAGATAGGTTCAGGTAGAAATGGGTGACAACACTACCAGAAATTATAAGAAAAATGTAATGATTAAGTTTACTTATTGATAATGAATGAATTTCTTATACTAATAAAAATATGAAGATTCAATATTAACATTACTATAAGAAAGTTTATGTTCACAGTGTTTATTTGTACCCATGCATCTTTTGACAGTTTTGGTTGTCTGGATGCCATGTTTAAGAAAACTGTGGCATATTTTGTGACTTATTGCCATTCTGCTAAGAGAGGGACTATGGTATCATTTATCTAGAATGATGAAGCAATGATGAGGTTTGGGACAATGCACGGAAACTTTTTATAGGTAGAGCCAATATGAGAGTGGGAGTGTAGTCACAACCAGGGAAATAGAGATGGTAAAATAGACGGCCTACTCTGTTTACCTTATCCCCCCTTCAGAAACCACTAAGCCAGTTTTCTTGACTGGATGATATTTCCCCATTCATTTTTTATTTGAAATGGAGAATTCCTAGGATGCTTGGGTGACTCAGGGGGTTAAGCCTCTCAGCCTTCAGCTCAGGTCATGATCTCTGTGTCCTGGGATCCAGCCCCGCATTGGGCTCTCTGCTCAGCGGGGAGCCTGCTTCCCCCTCTCTCTCTCTGCCTGCCTCTCTGCCTACTTGTGATCTCTGTCAAATAAATAAAATCTTTAAAAAAAAAAAAGGAAAATTTGCTTAAAAAATTGTATTAACAACCTACTAAAATTTTTTTAGAAATACAAATATGAATGTGTGTCATTCATATCAGTTCCCATTTGAATCTCTTCATTTAGTCCATTCTTTCTTTGTTGTCACCAGCACTAACTCATAAATTCTAGGACTGGTTTCACTTTTCACTGCACACCTGCCTACTGGATCCCTAGCTGTAAGGACGATGGAACTGTGGTGTCCAATATAGTAGCCAATAGACACATGTGGCCTTTACAGTTTAATGAATTAAAAATTAAATAAAATTAAGTTTAGTCCCTCAGTGATACCTGCCACATTTTAATTGTGAAATAAGCACATGAAGCTAGTGGCTCCCCTATTAGACAGGGTGGGGAATATGTCCATGACTTCACTGAAAAAAGAATAGTGCTGCTTTAGAATGAGTAACAGTTTAGTGGCTTGCTTTTGAGAGATTTCTACATCGTTCTTCTGAGACAATTGTTAACATAACACAGATATGTAAAAATCATACATTATTGGTACATGGACTTAGTGAAATTTTATCTTCTGTAATAAGTCAAGGAGATTTTAACAGTGGGTGGTTTTTAAACTTGTTTACTTGTTTTGTTTTTGTTGTCTTATTTTTACATTAGTTTTTAACTCAAGCAAATTATTGTTATTTAGTGTCTTGACATGAAAAAAAAAAAAAAAAAAAAACTTCAGTTTATATATTACAAACCTTGCTCCCTTCCGTCACAGACCGCTTTTCTTTGAAGTCATTGGGAGATCCAACCAGGAATAGGAGATAGAAGAATTGTGCCAGGAGCCAAAATGCTGTTTCTTTTCATGTATCTATAAAATGAAATAAAATATGTTTGATGAATTGCCAGTCTATTTGCTCTGCTTCAAAACTTGCAAGCTACCTATGTTATTATGAAATATAGATGGTAAGGAAAACTGATGTGACTGAAGAGGGAGTAAAAATGTTAGAAGGTGTGGTGAGGAACTTTGTAAGATACAGAGTAGTAGAATTAGAATGCCTGGGTCTGTTGTTAGCTGTTTGTTGTGGGCTAGTGTTTCACATAGCCTGAAAGTGCCCTCTGTGTGTTTGATATTTCATGACTTCAGAATCCATTCTCATGAATGTATTTCACTAAGTCTTAAACAAATACTATGCATAATGTTTATAAATATAAGTAAAACACATCATCTGGCCTCAAAAAGTTTTAAATATTAGTTTGATATGAATATAGCTCTACCTGCCTCCCCTTTCTAATGTTGAATGATTGTAGCTATGCTTATTTCTTTTTATATTTGTTTGGAAATTTTCCTTTTAAGCCTCCTCATGTCTATTTTAGGCAAAATCTATTTAGATTAAAAAATTCAACCCAAGATACATGTTTTATTTTAATGGATTAATTTCGTTGATTATATTCGTCATCGTCATATTTTGTTAGTGTGGTAAAGTTTTCATTTGGCATTCTAATTTATGCTCTTATGATTTATCTTTTATGTTTGTTTGTTTTGTTTTGTTTTGTTTTGTTTTTATTTCTTTTTGGTACAAAAGTGGGTGGAGGCACGATTTTGTTTTGTCACAAAAGCCAAGGCAGCATCTGTGACATGAAGGCAGAGAAGAGAAACAAGAGTTGCATCAGAGTTTCTGCCTCTTTCAAACTAGGAGACGCCTTCTCTCCCCTGCCACACCTTGAATTGGCAGTAATAGAGCAGTAGCCCTCCTCTGTTCCCTAGTTCCAGCTTGGGAATTGTATCCCGTGTGGGGAAGTTCTCACTGTAACCGCAGGAACACAGGTCCAGCGTTCCTATCCCTCCCCACCCCACCATATATGCACACCCACATCAGTATGAAAGTGTGCCCTGCATTTAAAAAGCTCTCTCTCTCTTACTCTTCTCTCTCTCTCTAAGAGAATGGGGCGGGGTGGGGGGGTCGGTGATTGCAAAGGGAATGTGCTTTAGGACCCCGAAGAAGAAATACGCAGTGTTTTGTCTCAGTGCCTTGCTGGTAAATGACTTAACTGCAAGGTGAGCAAGCCTCCCCACTTCGCTTCTTAAACCTTTGTTAGGCAGATTTCAACCCCACTGACAGGACACAGAAGAGGCCACAGTAAGGATGACTGTCCCTGGGGAGAAGGGGTCCAAGAGCACCTCATTCCCAAGTCCCAAACAGACCATGCTCAGCCTCTCACTGCTGACAAAATCCGAAGGCAGACAGAGTAGTGGTCGTGAAACAAGAAAGGAATTTATTTCAACGAGGCCCATACTGGGAAAACAGGGGACTAGTGTTCTAAAAGCTGTCTCCAAAGTGCTGAAAATACTTCCTGGTTTATATTAGGAAAATGTGGGGCAAAGTTCGGCGGGTGCATGCAGGTGGGCAGTAAAGGTCAGGTTGATCATTGTCTTGGGGTCCCTCATGCGAGGTCTTTATTGCTCGAGGTGGTAGTTTCAGTTCCCATCACAGGATATTTTGCCTTCTGAGTCTTTTTTCTGTGTTAAAAGATAAACTGGAAAGGAGAACTTAATCAGTTAGAAAGCACAGACTGAGGTCAAAATGGCGGGAGTTGAAGTCCTCTTCCATGATTGCTTTCAGCCTGGCTCCAAGAGGCTTGGAGTTGGGGTCCACCCACAGGGAGTGCCCTGCTTTTGGAGGTTGTGAGGAATAATACCTCAGTTCTACCAGAACCCAGAAATTGTTGGGGAATGCAGGGCTGAAGAATAAGGGGGGACAGGATAGTGACATCTTTTCACCTTCCTAAACTACGCAGGCGTGTGTGCGCGCGTGCGCGCGTGTGCACACACTCACACACACACACACAGGTGTTCTGTTGGTAAGGCACTAAGGGATCTCAGTGATGTGGTGGGACCATGCTGCTGCCCTAGAGTACCAAGACCTGAGTGGGTGTGTCTATCCCCACCCTGGGGTAAGAGGCAAAGTTTGCTTGGAGAGGCAGAATAGCCACAGATAAAAGAATCCCAAATGAGGACAGAAGAGGAGCCTATGTGAGAGATTCACTCTTGTTCATCATATTTTTCTAATACGGCATCTGTTTAAAATGTTGGTTGAGTAATATTTCTGACTTATTTTCTTTTGCTTCCCTGATCAATGTTTTAGGAAATTGATGAATTTATTTCAGGACTGGCTCCATGACCTTGGCCCACAGAAAGGACCTGCCCTTGTTTTAATGTTCTACTGTTGCCATCTTGGAATTCTTAAGTTTTGAACAAAAGGCCTCACATTTTGTACTGGGCTCTGCAAATGTTGCAGCCAATCCTGATTTATTTTACCAGTAACAATATTAACTAGATTAGTTTTTGAGGTATCTCTTATTTCTCTATCTACTTTCACACTTCATCATCAAGTGTGATCTATTACATCTTTTCTTTACCCTGTAAATCTACTTTTCTTCATTTCTGTTGCCACTTCCTTATTTCAGGGTAAGATAGTTTCTCACCTGGACCATTGTAGTAATGGCAGGATCTTTCTTTTTTGTCTTTATAATTCAGCCTTCACACGTCTGCAAGAGCTATCATCTTAAGGCAAAGATATCACCCAGATTGCCACTTACTTAGGAGTTTATTACTACCCATGACAAACTGCTTTTTGTAAAATTATTATTCTACTCTACATACGTTTCTAGAGTGTTTTGTATTTAGTGGTAATTTACTGATTTGCTAATTTGACAGTTTCTTCTATTAATGAATTTTCATCTTTCTCTTCTTGTTTAACAGTAATGGTGTTTTCCCTCTGTATCTAAGATTAGATGATACCTTTTTTTTTTTTTTTTTTAAGATTTATTTACTTATTTTAGAAAGAGAGAGAGCACAAGTAGGGGGAGGGGTGAAGGGAGAGGGAGAGAGAGAATCTTCAAGCAGACTCCCCACTTAGCATGTAGCCTGACCCAGGGCTCAATCCCTGGACCCTGAGACCATGACCTGAGCCCAAATCAAGAGTCAGCCATTTAACCAGCTGATCCACCCAGGCCCCCCATGATACCTGCTTTTTAAGAGTCTTTCAGTACCTTACCTCGGATTGTGTGTGTGTGTTTGTGTGACACAGAGAGAGAGAGAAGGAGGGAGGGAGAGATTGACCAAAACTTTCTCTTTGTACCTACACTGTTTTTGTGCTTATTCTTACAGAGGTTTTCTGTTACAGAATTTAGAGCTAGTATAAAAGAGATGGTCAGTGTCAGGTCTCTGATTATAAAGTAGATTTTGTCTTCTGGTTCACTCTACTCCTGAAGCAAAGCTTAAGCCAGAGGGTTAAACCAGAGGGGTAGATGTTCAACTTCTAGTACAGATATTTGCCCGGGTTTTAGGAACCGTGCATTTTCATTTTGAAATATTCTGGACTCCTAAAATCTGGTTTGATCTAGTGGTAGGAATGGTTCTTGTGGTTAAGATAATGGATTTTGGAATTAAATTGAATTCCAGTTATACCGACCTTTCTTAATATGATTAATCTTCAGTTTCTAAACTATGGTTTTCTCATGTGAAAAATCAAATTGTACTGCTTATGTCATAGCATTGTTCTGAGGATAAAAAGAGGTAATTGCCTGTCAGCTATCACAAATGATTGTTGTTTGTCATGTAATATTTGTTATTGCTCCTGGGGTGGGTGCAAGAAGGTGCAGATAAGTCGTGATGATCCTGTCCTTTTAGCTTTTAATACTGGCAGAGTTTTGGGGGGAGGAGTCAAGATGGTGGAGAAGTAGCAAGCTGAGACTGCTTCAGCTAGCCGGAGATCAGCTAGATAGCTTATCTAAAGATTGCAAACACCTGAAAATCCATCGGCAGATCGAAGAGAAGAAGAACAGCAATTCTGGAAACAGAAAAACAACCACTTTCTGAAAGGTAGGACCGGCGGAGAAGTGAATCCAAAGCGACGGGAAGATAGACCCCGGGGGGAGGGGCCGGCTCCCGGCAAGCGGCGGAGCAACCGCGCACAAAATCAGGACTTTTAAAAGTCTGTTCCGCGGAGGGACATCGCTCCAGAGGCTAAACCGGGGCGAAGCCCAAGCGGGGTCAGCGTGGCCTCAGGTCCCGCAGGGTCACAGAAGGATCGGGGGTGTCTGAGTGTCGCAGAGCTTGCGGGTATTGGAACGGGAAAGCCGGCTACAGAGACAGAGCCGACAGTAAGCTCGCAGCTCCGTGTTACCTTGAACCGGTCGCAGGCTCGGTGAGCTCGGAGCGCGGCCGGAGGTCAGGCAGACGGGAGTAACTGGGCGCTGTTCTCTGAGGGCGCACTGAGGAGTGGGGCCCTGGGCTCTCGGCTCCTCCGGGCCGGAGACCAGGAGGCCGCCATTTGTATTCCCGTCCTCCGGAACTCTACGGAAAGCGCTCAGGTAACAAAAGCTCCTGAAAGCAAACCCGAGCGGATTACTCACCCCAGCCCCGGGTAAGGGCGGTGTAATTCCGCCTGGGGCAAAGACACTTGAGAATCACTACACCAGGCCCCTCCCCCAGAAGATCAACAAGAAATCCAGCCGAGACCAAGTTCACCTACCAAGGAGTGCGGTTTCAATACCAAGGAGAGCAGCAGAATTCCAGAGGAGGAGAAAGCAAAGCACGGAACTCAAGGCTTTTTCCCTGTGATTTTTTTTTAGTCTTGCAGTTAATTTAATTTTTTCTTTTTCATTTTTTTTTTTTTTTTTTTTTTTTTTTTTTCTCGCCTTCGGGTAAAATTTTTTTTTTTTTTTTTTTTTTAACTGTTACTTTTTTTCTTTTTTTTAACGATTTTTTACTAGTTTATCTAATATATATATATATATTTTTACATTTTTCTTAGGTGTTTTCTTTTTTTAAAAAAAAATTCTTTTTTTTTTTTTTTTTTTTTTTCTTTCTTCCTTTTTGAACCTCTTTTTATCCCCTTTCTCCCCACTCACGATTTTGGATCTCTTCTAATTTGGCTAAAGCATATTTTCCTGGGGTTGTTGCCACCCTTTTAGTATTTTACTTGCCCCTTCATTTACTCTTATCTGGACAAAATGACAAGACGTAAAAATTCACCACAAAAAAAAAGAACAAGAGGCAGTACCGAAGGCTAGGGACCTAATCAATACAGACATCGGTAATATGTCAGATCTAGAGTTCAGAATGACAATTCTCAAGGTTCTAGCCGGGCTCGAAAAAGGCATGGAAGATATTAGAGAAACCCTCTCGAGAGATATAAAAGCCCTTTCTGGAGAAATAAAAGAACTAAAATCTAACCAAGTTGAAATCAAAAAAGCTATTAATGAGGTGCAATCAAAAATGGAGGCTCTCACTGCTAGGATAAATGAGGCAGAAGAAAGAATTAGTGATATAGAAGACCAAATGACAGAGAATAAAGAAGCTGATCAAAAGAGGGACAAACAGCTACTGGACCACGAGGGGAGAATTCGAGAAATAAGTGACACCATAAGACGAAACAACATTAGAATAATTGGGATTCCAGAAGAAGAAGAAAGTGAGAGGGGAGCAGAAGGTATACTGGAGAGAATTATTGGGGAGAATTTCCCCAATATGGCAAAGGGAACAAGCATCAAAATTCAGGAGGTTCAGAGAATGCCCCTCAAAATAAATAAGAATAGGCCCACACCCCGTCACATAATAGTAAAATTTACAAGTCTCAATGACAAAGAGAAAATCCTGAAAGCAGCCCGGGAAAAGAAGTCTGTAACATACAATGGTAAAAATATTAGATTGGCAGCTGACTTATCCACAGAGACCTGGCAGGCCAGAAAGAGCTGGCATGATATTTTCAGAGCACTAAACGAGAAAAACATGCAGCCAAGAATACTATATCCAGCTAGGCTATCATTGAAAATAGAAGGAGAGATTAAAAGCTTCCAGGACAAACAACAACTGAAAGAATTTGCAAATACCAAACCAGCTCTACAGGAAATATTGAAAGGGGTCCTCTAAGCAAAGAGAGAGCCTACAAGTGGTAGATCAGAAAGGAACAGAGACCATATACAGTAACAGTCACCTTACAGGCAATACAATGGCACTAAATTCATATCTCTCAATAGTTACCCTGAATGTGAATGGGCTAAATGCCCCTGTCAAAAGACACAGGGTATCAGAATGGATAAAAAAACAAAACCCATCTATATGTTGCCTCCAAGAAACACATTTTAAGCCCGAAGACACCTCCAGATTTAAAGTGAGGGGGTGGAAAAGAATTTACCATGCTAATGGACATCAGAAGAAAGCAGGAGTGGCAATCCTTATATCAGATCAATTAGATTTTAAGCCAAAGACTGTAATAAGAGATGAGGAAGGACACTATATCATACTCAAAGGGTCTGTCCAACAAGAAGATTTAACAATTTTAAATATCTATGCCCCCAACGTGGGAGCAGCCAACTATATAAACCAATTAATAACAAAATCAAAGAAACACATAAACAACAATACAATAATAGTAGGGGACTTTAATATTCCCCTCACTGAAATGGACAGGTCATCCAAGCAAAAGATCAGCAGGAAATAAAGGCCTTAAATGACACACTGGACCAGATGGACATCACAGATATATTCAGAATATTTCATCCCAAAGCAACAGAATACACATTCTTCTCTAGTGCACATGGTACATTCTCCAGAATAGATCACATCCTCGGTCCTAAATCAGGACTCAACCGGTATCAAAAGATTGGGATCATTCCCTGCATATTTTCAGACCACAATGCTCTAAAGCTAGAACTCAACCACAAAAGGAAGTTTGGAAAGAACCCAAATACATGGAGACTAAAGAGTATCCTTCTAAAGAATGAATGGGTCAACCGGGAAATTAAAGAAGAATTGAAAAAAATCATGGAAACAAATGATAATGAAAATACAACGGTTCAAAATCTGTGGGACACAACAAAGGCAGTCCTGAGAGGAAAATATATAGCGGTACAAGCCTTTCTCAAGAAACAAGAAAGGTCTCAGGTACACAACCTAACCCTACACCTAAAGGAGCTGGAGAAGGAACAAGAAAGAAACCCTAAGCCCAGCAGGAGAAGAGAAATCATAAAGATCAGAGCAGAAATCAATGAAATAGAAACCAAAAAAACAATAGAACAAATCAACGAAACTAGGAGCTGGTTCTTTGAAAGAATTAATAAAATTGATAAACCCCTGGCCCGACTTATCAAAAAGAAAAGAGAAAGGACCCAAATAAATAAAATCATGAATGAAAGAGGAGAGATCACAACTAACACCAAGGAAATACAAACTATTATAAGAACATACTATGAGCAACTCTACGGCAATAAATTTGACAATCTGGAAGAAATGGATGCATTCCTAGAAACATATAAACTACCACAACTGAACCATGAAGAAATAGAAAGCCTGAACAGACCCATAACCAGTAAGGAGATTGAAACAGTCATTAAAAATCTCCAAACAAACAAAAGCCCAGGGCCAGACGGCTTCCCGGGGGAATTCTACCAAACATTTAAAGAAGAACTAATTCCTATTCTCCTGAAACTGTTCCAAAAAATAGAAATGGAAGGAAAACTTCCAAACTCATTTTATGAGGCCAGCATCACCTTGATCCCAAAACCAGACAAGGATCCCACCAAAAAAAGAGAGCTATAGACCGATATCCTTGATGAACACAGATGCGAAAATACTCAACAAAATACTAGCCAATCGGATTCAACAGTACATTAAAAAGATTATTCACCACGACCAAGTGGGATTTATTCCAGGGCTGCAAGGTTGGTTCAACATCCGCAAAACAGTCAATGTGATACAACACATCAATAAAAGTAAGAACAAGAACCATATGATACTCTCAATAGATGCTGAAAAAGCATTTGACAAAGTACAACATCCCTTCCTGATCAAAACTCTTCAAAGTGTAGGGATAGAGGGCACATACCTCAATATCATCAAAGCCATCTATGAAAAACCCACCGCAAATATCATTCTCAATGGAGAAAAACTGAAAGCTTTTCCGCTAAGGTCAGGAACACGGCAGGGATGTCCATTATCACCACTGCTATTCAACATCGTACTAGAGGTCCTAGCCTCAGCAATCAGACAACAAAAGGAAATTAAAGGCATCCAAATCGGCAAAGAAGAAGTCCAAATTATCACTCTTCGCAGATGATATGATACTATATGTGGAAAACCCAAAAGACTCCACTCCAAAACTGCTAGAACTTATACAGGAATTCAGTAAAGTGTCAGGATATAAAATCAATGCACAGAAATCAGTTGCATTTCTCTACACCAACAGCAAGACAGAAGAAAGAGATATTAAGGAGTCAATCCCATTTACAATTGCATCCAAAACCATAAGATACCTAGGAATAAACCTAACCAAAGAGACACAGAATCTATACTCAGAAAACTATAAAGTACTCATGAAAGAAATTGAGGAAGACACAAAGAAATGGAAAAATGTTCCATGCTCCTGGATTGGAAGAATAAATATTGTGAAAATGTCTATGCTACCTAAAGCAATCTACACATTTAATGCAATTCCTATCAAAGTACCATCCATCTTTTTCAAAGAAATGGAACAAATAATTCTAAAATTTATATGGAACCAGAAAAGACCTCGAATAGCCAAAGGGATATTGAAAAAAGAAAGCCAACGTTGGTGGCATCACAATTCCGGACTTCAAGCTCTATTACAAAGCTGTCATCATCAAGACAGCATGGTACTGGCACAAAAAACAGACACATAGATCAATGGAACAGAATAGAGAGCCCAGAAATAGACCCTCAACTCTATGGTCAACTAATCTTCGACAAAGCAGGAAAGAATGTCCAATGGAAAAAAAGACAGCCTTTTCAATAAATGGTGCTGGGAAAATTGGACAGCCACATGCAGAAAAATGAAATTGGACCATTTCCTTACACCACACACAAAAATAGACTCAAAATGGATGAAGGACCTCAATGTACGAAAGGAATCCATCAAAATCCTTGAGGAGAACACGGGCAGCAACCTCTTCGACCTCTGCCGCAGCAACATCTTCCTAGGAACAACGCAAAAGGCAAGGGAAGCAAGGGGAAAAAATGAACTACTGGGATTTCATCAAGATCAAAAGCTTTTTGCACAGCAAAGGAAACAGTTAACAAAATCAAAAGACAACTGACAGAATGGGAGAAGATATTTGCAAACGACATATCAGATAAAGGACTAGTGTCCAGAATCTATAAAGAACTTAGCAAACTCAACACCCAAAGAACAAATAATCCAATCAAGAAATGGGCAGAAGACATGAACAGACATTTCTGCAAAGAAGACATCCAGATGGCCAACAGACACATGAAAAAGTGCTCCATATCACTTGGCATCAGGGAAATACAAATCAAAACCACAACGAGATATCACCTCACACCAGTCAGAATGGCTAAAATCAACAAGTCAGGAAATGACAGATGCTGGCGAGGATGCGGAGAAAGGGGAACCCTCCTACACTGTTGGTGGGAATGCAAGCTGGTGCAGCCACTCTGGAAAACAGCATGGAGGTTCCTCAAAATGTTGAAAATAGAACTGCCCTATGACCCAGCAATTGCACTATTGGGTATTTACCCTAAAGATACAAATGTAGTGATCCAAAGGGACACATGCACCCGAATGTTTATAGCAGCAATGTCCACAATAGCCAAACTATGGAAAGAACCTAGATGTCCATCAACAGATGAATGGATCAAGAAGATGTGGTATATATACACAATGGAATACTATGCAGCCATCAAAAGAAATGAAATCTTGCCATTTGCAACAACATGGATGGAACTAGAGCGTATCATGCTTAGCGAAATAAGTCAAGCAGAGAAAGACAACTATCATATGATCTCCCTGATATGAGGAAGTGGTGATGCAACATGGAGGCTTAAGTGGGTAGAAGAATAAATGAAACAAGATGGGATTGGGAGGGAGACAAACCATAAGTGACTCTTAATCTCACAAAACAAACTGAGGGTTGCCGGGGGGAGGGGCTGGGGAGAAGGGGGTGGGATTATGGACATTGGGGAGGGTATGTGATTTGGTGAGTGCTGTGAAGTATGTAAACCTGGTGATTCACAGACCTGGGGATAAAAATATATGTATATAAAAAATATATGTTTATAAAAAATAAAAAATAAAAAAAAAAAAAAAAAAAAAAAAAAAAAAAAAAAAAAAAAAAAAAAAAAAAAAAAAAAAAAAAAAAAAAAAAAAAAAAAAAAAATACTGGCAGAGTTTAAAATGGGTTCAGCCGCTGTTACCTGTCGCTCTCGGCCCGCAAGAACAACTCGGAGACTCACGTAGCGGCGAACCTTCTTCTTTTTTTTTTTTTTTTTTTTTTTTTTTTTTTGGTTTGCATTCTTCCTCATTTTTTATTTGATCTCATTTTTATTTTTACTTTAATTAAGTAGGCTCTATACCCAATGTGGGTCTTGAACTCATGACCCTGAGATCAAGAGTCACGCCCGCTACCAACTGAGCCAGCCCCTGATTTGCATTCTTAAGTTATACAAGTTAATAATTTGGAAAAAAGTTATAGAAATGTTCAGGATGAAAAGCGTACAAGCATAGGAACCTTCTTCTTTAATCGCTTTTTTCTTTCTCCCTCTCTACCCTCGGCTCATGCGTTTTTATACAGGCAGTGTTAACCAATCAAAATGCAGTGCTCATGCACCTCCCGCGAGAGTGGACCTAAATGAACAGCCAATCATATTCAGTCCCTTACGGCTCTTAGAGTAGGCCTCCTGCACTGGCTCCCGACAGTTACCTATTACAGATATTGCTGGAATGCTCCCCCTACACACATCATATTATTGGTGGAAATGACATTTAAAAAGATAAAAATTCTTTGTGCAAGTAAAGAGTCAATAATCTAGATGAGTGATTCATATATCTGTATATGCATGTGTATCCTTGACAAATATTATATTTTGATAATGGTGGCTATAAATGGGAGAATCTCAAAAATAACTGTACATTCACTACTGTGATTTCTGCCTGAGTCACCATGAGCAACTTTCGAAGGAGTGGCAGAGGGAGGGTGCTCTGCTGACACACAGTATCTGTGAGACCAAGAAGAGACATGTGGCCAAAATTTAAAGCACAGCTATGGAGAATGATCAGGATCAGAGCAAATCACATCAGCTTTCGAAAATAATAGCCACTTCTAGAGAATTATCTTAGTGATACTTGAATGGCCTGGAGCATTGCAGAATGGGAAAAAGTCTTGAAACGCCTTTTGTGATTTATTATCATTTAACTATTGTGGACTCATCCACTTTAGGAATGAATCTGACTTTCTGACAACTATATAAACCAGGCAAGATATATGTAAAATAAAATTTATTTCACTAAAGTTGTCTAAACAATATACAACATAATTCTAAAAGAATCTATATTTACCCATTACCATTGGTTTATTTCTCTATAGTACTCATGGGTATTTAAATCATTACCATAGCCTTGTCAATGTATAATCAGTACTCTAAGGCTAACCTACCTTTCAAATGTACAATATGCTTTGGGATGTATCAGCAGTTCCAGTTTTTCTGCTTGAATGTGCATGTTCAGTAGCACTGAACCCAAAATATGAAGGTCTAATGAATTGGTTTTAATGGTTTCCTTGCCTCCTTAAATGTTTTTGTTTTAATTGGTTATACCACACTATATCCTGAACTACACTGAAAAGTTCACAGCATTGATGCTAATGGTCTCTTTTTAATTACTGCATAATGAACAAGGTCTGACAGTGCAGTTTTAGAGGTTAGACACCACACTTAGTGATTATCTTCATATTTTTAGGAAGTAGAAATCTAAGCTTTCCATTATACTGTGGAAATTATATATGTACACATGTGATTCAGTGTTTATACAATTGTGTATGTGTGTGTCTGCTTTAGGTAAATGTCTGGCAAAATCTACATTTAGGATATTTTATTTTTAGCTTATCTGCATGAGTGTATATATGTATATGTAAACATACATGCATACATTGGAGAAAAAAAATACTATATAATAATCAAATTCTTGATTTATTTACCAAAAGCTTTATTTCCAGTTTGACATATTCTTTCATAAATGTGTCTAGTACTTACGGAACATCTCTCTCTCTCTCTTGCTCTCTTGCTCTCTCCCTCTTTCTCTGGTCTGGAATTTGAACAAAATATTCATATTAGTCACAATTAAAATGCTCTGATGAAAAGCATTAGGATAATGCCATGTATGTAACAGATTTAAGCATCTTGTTTTCATTATAGATATAAATTGTTGTTACACTTTGATATTTAGGGGGCAATAAGAGAAAGAAATCAAATAAATTGTGAAAGTTGGGGAGGAACAGCCACATTAGGAATCCAAGATCCTTGGTACACAAAAAGTGGCAAACATTATTAGACTTGCCACTTCTAGCATTGGTTTTCCAAGACACTGCATTTTTTTTTTTTTTCAAAGGTGGTAAGAAAATTTTAACCTCGTTTTGGCTATGCACATTTTAGTTTGTTTTGCCTTTCCAGAGTGAAAATATTACTACTTAATTTGAAAGAAGTTTGATGCCACCTTACCTATCAAAAGAGCAATAGATGCTGTTTTAACTTCTTAGAAAAAAGACCTCTAAATATCTTTTATGCCAATTAAATTGTACATACTTTTATTGATTTCTATGAAAAAGAATTTCAATTGAATTTTTGTGCATATTTGTTTTAGAGATTTTTATGGGTAATGACTTTCAATCTTCTTCTGATTCCTACACCATTATTCTTTTCTTCGTTCTATTTAATATTCTGTATTCTATTTATCATTATTCCTTAAATTAAGCTTGGGTAAAACATGCTTTCATACCTGAAAATTCTATTTATTCCCTTTGTTAGCATTGCAACACTTTTAGTTCTTGTAAGCAAAGTACACTGCAGGGAAACATTACTATTATATTGTTTAAAATAATACACAAATTAAATGTATGTGACAACATACAGATAAGGCCAAATGAGTGGAAAGAGAATGATAGAAGAAAAATGATTTAAATGAATATATCAATGTGTTGAGTAAAATGAGCAGAAATGAGTCAGCTAGCAGCATTTCTGAGAGGAGAAATCTCAATACAGAAGTAGAGGAAATATTTAAATTTTAAACAGGAGGCGATTGGGAGCCAGTGCAAGGATCTAAGGGGGTAATAATGTGTTTGAGCAAAGTAAAAATGTTCTCCATGTTGGCAAATCTTAATCATTTCTTGCTGTGATAATTAATCAGACAGCCAAGCACTAGCCACTCACCTGCTTCAAAACATAAATTTTACTTTACGTACACAACAAATTACTCTTTCATGCACACATAAAAAATATACACATTCTCTATGGGATGGAGGAGATGTTCGATATCTGCCTTTGGTGGAAATAATTATTATTAATTTAAGATTAGCATACTCTAGACAGACTGTTAGCATTCCCGTTTTATCTAAACAGCCATGTGAGGGGCTCAGGGCTGTCGGTGTATTGGTGGAAGCTCTCCCACTGTTCCCAACAGCTGCTGAAGTCACAAACATTTCAATCCTATTAATTCAACATGAAAAAATCATTAGCATTGTACTGAGGTGTTGGAACCGGCTCATTCCTGCTTGGTTGATCTCTCAAGTCAAATTAGGAAACCTCCTGCTCAGGGGCAATTTACTTTTTATTGAATAAAGCCTATTATTCTGGTCACATTTTAAGATGGTGCTCCTTTTGCTTGTCTTATAAGCAATGATGAATTTAACTCAAGAAGGAAATTGAGTATTAGGATTTTGAGGGGAAGGACTTTTCTGTCTCTAATGAGTCTCTTCCAGTATAATACTTAGAAAAAAAATCCATAAAATATTTAAATGAATAAGACATCATCATCATCATCATCATCACTGTCATCAGCAACAATAACAGTTAACATTTATTTAATCTTCATTAAATGTGGGACATTATTCTAATTGCTGGGTGTGTGTTAACCCTTTTGATCCTTGCAACATCTTTATGAGTCAGGTTCTCTTATTCTCATTCTTCAGATGAGGAAACTGAGATGCAGATAGAAAAAGTAAATCATTCACAATTCTAAAGCTAGTAAGTCATGGAACCTGAATTTGAGTCCAGACAGTCTGATCCTGGACTATAGACTCAACTCTACAGTTGAAGGTAGAAATAAAATAAAACAGAGAAAGTGAAAGGAAACGAGAAACTTTTCTATGGTATTTAGAGGCAGTCTTTTTATTTCTATATGTGAGGGAGTAGCTAGAACTAATATATTCCAGAGCTGATATAATAAATACCAGAACTAATATAAATTTGAAATATAAGATTTATGAAAATCAGTATGTCTGTTGTCCAACTAAGACTAGCAGCCATATTTCCTTTCCATCTAAAACTCTGTCTAGGGGGCATGTAGGTGGCTCAGTCATTAAGCGTCTGTTTGGCTCAGGTCATGATCCCAGGGTCCTGGGATCGAGCCCTTCATCGGGTTCCATGTTCAGTGGGGAGGGGTGCAGGGGTGTGGTGGGTGTGGTAGGAGCCTGCTTCTCCCTCTCCTACCACCCCTGCTTGTGTCCCTCTCTCACTGTGTGTCTCTCTGGCAAATAAATAAATAAAACCGTTAACAAATAAATAATTAAATAAATGAACTCTGTCTATATCTCGCTTGGAAGAATAACACTGAACACAGCATTATTCTTTATGTCTGGATTTCTTTCTTGTGTTTGTGTTGGTATATTATGGGGTCTGGAGGGGACAATCTAATAAGGATTTGTTTTATTACATAATGTTTGTTTACTATACAAAGCAAAATAATGGCACACTCGACTTTATGTGTAATTAACCAGGTTTGGGAAGTGTATTTTCTTTTTTAAGATTTTCACTTATTTTTGAGAGAGAGAGAGAGCATGTGTGCCAGCACATGAGTAGAGGGAGAAGGGCAGAGGGAGAAGCAGACTCCTTATTGAGCAGGAGGCCCCATACGGGACTCAGTCCCAGAACCCCAGGATCATGACCCGAGCCAAAGACAGATGCTTAACCGACTGAGCCACCCAGGCACCCAGGAAGTGTATTTTCTTGTACGAACATGTATTGGATGTGATGGATATTGAAAGACTAACACTATTACCATGCTTACTTAGGACAGTGGTTTTATGCCTTTCGTTTAGTTTTGGGCTTCTCTAAAAATACAGCAATTCCCTGATATTCCTGATTAACCTTTACTTCAAAGTCATGTTTTAAATTCCATCTTCATAGCTTTGGGCATTTGATCCAAGTAAGTAAGTTGCTTAGCTTTTTTTCGTAAAGAGAATAAGAATTTTTGCCCTGCCATACCCATTTTTTCTTCAGAGAGTCATAAAGTATCTCTCTTTCAGGAAATATAAGTCGATAAGTGTTAAAATGATGATAATATGTCCTAAGAATTGATAACTATTTAAAAAATAATTTACAGTTTAGGAATTTCAAGCACAAGCACCAGAATTCCATTATCCAAAGTTCTTGGGCTCTCTGCTTCTGGTCAAAGTACTGAGAGAGGATTACAAAGGAACAGGGGTAAAGCGCTCATCTTGTTCAACACCTTTGCGCTGGCTCTTTGTGAACTTAGTACCTTATATTTCCTTCCTCTTTTGCATCTTTGTGGTGTTTGGTTTTGTTGTTTTTTGTGGCCGTGTCTGTTTTGCCAGGTGGACTTGAAGCTACTTTAGAAGCAGGCACTACATCTTACACGAGTTTAAGATGTATCTTGTAATTTCACTTGGTTTTTTGTTTGTTGCCTTACAGAAGATTTAAAAAAAAAATTCAATAAAAGTAAAATAAAATAACCTGTTTGGTTAATGCAATGAAATGATATTTATTAGATTAGCTAATAGCAATAGATGTCTTGTTGTGACTTTCAAGTTATTTCTGCATCCCTGTGAAGGCTTCATATGTCCAGGGCAAGTCTCAAGCAGCTAGTATACTTTCATTAAATGGAACCTTAATGGTTCTCACATATCTCATTCCTACACGAAACTAGTGAACTCCATAGCAATAGCCTATTAATCACTATAAAATAAGTGTGTTTAAGGTGGTGTTCATAGACATGAATTTTGGGCCATCTGTGAAATTCTGGCACTACTGCAAAAGTGTCTGTATGTGTGGGCACCTGCGTCTCAGTTTGGGGTGAGAAGTCTTATAGCTCTTGATCAGATTCTGAAAGAGATATCTGACAAAATAAAGCTTCAAGAACCACTGATTTAGGGGTAAGGACTAGACAACTAGGTGCAAGCTCAATTTATGCACCTTGAATCACTATGCTAATAACATAGCAGGAAACTAGACCAAACCAAAATGTGAGCAGTTGTGTGTTTTTATATGGCAAAATGAAACAAGGAGAAAATGAGCAAGAATATTTTTTAAATTTGTTAGTGCAACCTGTATAAAATGCTATTATCTGATAAATGAGTATTTTATTAAAATTATCCATTAATTTAGCATCTTTTTCATGCTTATTAGTTTATGGAATGCACTATCCTGGCTCTTGTGTAAAATACCAAAAATATATGCTCCTGTGCCTTTTTCCTCTCAGGAAATTACATTTTAAATTGCTTTATAAGTAAAGCAAATGATCTTGAAAGGTTACCAGATAAAAAAGATACTAGTTAAGGGTGAATTCAGGTGAAAGATCTCTGGGGGACTGAATCATTAGTTACGTCTTTAGGGAGAGAGCTAGTTTCTGCATGACAGATTAGATTCAGAGAGATGGAAAGGACGTGTACGTTTCAGAAATGGGAACTCCATCGTGAGTACACATAAAAGCGAGACTCTCGTAAGTATCTTCAAGGGAAAAAGAGTAGAGTCACCTACGTGTATTATGTGATTCACGCCTGGGTGCATTCAGAACTATTGTAGTAGTGACCAGTTTTTGATATCAGAATGAGCATTTGTACTTCCAATTAAATGTTACCCTAAAAACTGTTTTATATTAGAAGGGTGTATTAGTTTACTAGGGCTGCCATAACAAAATCCCACCATAACAAAATCCTAAACAAGATTGGGTGGCTTAAATAAAATAAACTTATTTTCTCACTGTTCTGGAGGTTAGGAGTGCAAGATCAAGGCGTCTCCTGGTTTGGTGTCTTCTGAAGCTTCTCTCCTTGGTTTGCAGATCATTGACGACTTGTGGTGTCTTTAAATGGTCTCTTCTTTGTGGGTGCACATCCCGCTCTCTCTCTGTGTCCAAATTTCCTTTTCTTATAAGGACCTCAGTTAAACTGGTTTAGAGCCTATCCTGTCAGCATCATTTTATCATAATTATCTCTTAAAGATCCTGCTTTCAAATACAGTGACATTCTGATGTACTGTGTATTAGGGCCCCAATGTATGATTTTGGGGAGAATACAATTCATTCCATAACAAATCCCAAAGTTCTGGCTGTAAAAAATAAATATTATAAATATATTACACTACAATAGTTTAATAATATAAGAGTGAATCAAAATTTTAATATCCTCTACTAAATTTTATTGAATAACTATAATGTTTCAACATATATAAGGAATATTTTTGAATATGTTATGTTTCATTAAATTCTTATAATTACTGCATGAGAAGATGAGTAAAATCATACAGTGACAAACCTCAGATTAAAATTCATGAAATTCTGACTCCGAATTTATTGCTTTTTCTATGAGTTTCTGTCATGCTATATAGTTCCTATATGTGCCTGGACTAGAAGATTTGTGATTCTCTTTGATTTAGTTTGCATAAGTTCTAGAAGTTTCTATGCATATACAGTTCCATACATATCTAAATGTTTGTAAATATATGTGGTACCAGATAGCCTTGTGTTTGTGCACAAAGTATACCCAATCTTTAGTTTATGAACCACTTTCTGATATCTCCTAAATCTCTCCCTATTTTAATAGTCAGAAGCTTCTCTAGCCTTCATAGAATGAGCTTTAGTTACATAAGATTTTGCAAGTGTTTGATAGTTAAACTTTACATTATATTTGGGAGCATCTTGGCAGCATGTTGTGTCAAATGAAAGTAGTGAAATCAGTCTGAGATTTCACAGCTGCCCTAATTAGCTGATAACTCTTGAAACTTTGAGAAGTCAGTAGCACAATCTGTTGTAGATATAATTTTGCAATGAACAACTATATATTTTGGGTTCACCAAAAGTGTCCAGCACTATATTTATGTGTCTAAACTAGCTATTCCTTGTATATTTGCTAATCATGTTAATCAAAATTGCATATGCTTTTAGCCTTAAGATATTTCAGACTTAATCAACTCAGCCTTAAAATAGGTTTGGGAGCTGTGTTAACAAGGAGAAGCTGCATTTGATAGTCATTCTGAGTGTGGGATTTGAAATGGAGCTGGTTTTGAATTCTGACTTTGCCACACATTAGGTATTGAATCTCAGACAAGTTATTTATTTCTCTTCCTCTCTGGAAAACAGATGTAACAATATCTATTTCACAGACTGATAAGATAAACCAAGCATTTAATACATGTACAGAACCTACCATATAGTTAGCACTCAATACATAAAGCTGCTATTTATTTTACCAGATACGTATTTTAATTATTTTGCAAAATGATTGCAATTAAGCAGAGGTAGAATTTAATTAATATTGGTGTCTAGTATAGACTAGTAGTATGCTAGAAGGTTGAAAAAGTAGACTTCAGAGGCCGAAGGCACAGTCCGCAAGACCACCTTCACTTCTGACAGCACTTGCAAATTTGGGGGTTCATAAAACCACTCTCAGATATAATAATTTATTGGAGAACTTACAGAACTCAATGAAAACTATTATACTCATGGTTACAGTTTATTATAAGAAAAGGATGAATATTAAATCAAAGAAAGAAGGAGACTCATTGGGTCAAGTCTGGGAAGGTTCCAAATGCAAAGCTTCCAGTGTCCTCAGAATGTGTTATCTTCTTGTCATTAATGTATGACAGAATTCAGGGAGTACTGCTGACCTGGGAAACTCACCTGAAAGCTCTGATGTCGAGTTTTTATTGATGGATCATAACATAGGCCTGGCCTGATTGACTGATTGACTGACTGGCCACATGGTTGAACTCAGTCACCACGTTAACTGATACAATGTGGCATCCTAAATCACATGGTTGGTCTGTTGGTCTTTTCTAGCATGGTCAACCCACTCTGTGAGATAGTTGGGGCGTGGCTAGCATCACTATAATATTTGATGTGGCCAGTCTCTTCCCTGAATAAAGTCACTCTTGTCAAGTGTGACATGGATTACCTTCCAGAAGCTGAGAGAAAAGCCCAGGCCTCTCATTGGGCAAGGCTAAATTGCGGACTACACAGTTACAGTGCCCGAATTATACAGGTAAGTTGATTTGTTATATGTTTGTTGAATTGTTATTTTATAAGAACCCAGTGAGGTTATTAGTGAAATAATATAGAATATGAACATAAATACACAATGTTGCAATTGTTATGAACATTTTCAAAGGATAATCTCCAACAGTCAATATTATAATGATATTTTTAATGTTATAACATACCTACAAGATGGACTGACAGCTCTATGGCCTACAGAGTGTTAATGCTATAATAAAAAGTCCACTTTGATACCTTTTTCTGCATGTAAAAATGTCACTAATCTTAATATGTATCTAAAATATTAGAACACTATATACCTATAAATATTTTCCACAGAAATTTTTTGAGATCTGAATAGAGAATTGAACTATCTGCCTTGATTGTTAATTTGTAGTATATGAGCACATATTCAATAACTTATACCTACTATTTGGAGAATGAATTCTTGGCACCAGTTTTGTAGTTTGTATGTTTTCAGTTACAAGATTAATAAATATATCCATCAAAATTGATTAGTGTGGAGGATGGTGATCTAAACAAATAAAGGTGATTGAGTAGCACTTTCTAAATTTAAAAATGTGAAAAGAATAATTTGTGGTACACTCAATAGAACTGTAAGGAGGAGTTCTAAGTTTCTATCCTGTTGATGTCATAGTTAAAGGGACCTTGTGAGAGGTGTAAATATTCTCAATAGGATAATTATGTAAATGAAAACACTCCCTGATGACTAAGTTTATAAAATTATATGCAGAGGATTTTCAAGGTTAGATTCAAAGCCATAGAGCCTGGTCTCAAATCTCTCTAGAGATTATGGTCAACATCATGACCTATAAGGCTTTATTTGTGTTATTGATGATGTAACCAACTTCTGTTTCTATTAGAATATTTAATTTAGTAAAGTAAATGAATATATGCTTCCATTTTAGTATCAGAGATAGTAAATATTACACATGTCTGTGTTGATGTGAAGTGAAGTGAGCTGAAGTGAGGTGATATGAGCTACAAGAACTAAGTAGGTAAAATATCAACAATTAATACTTATCACAAAGTTTCTCTCATAAATTACATTTCTTGGAAGATTTTGAAATTGTGGGTTAATCTTAATTAAAATTAATTAAGATTAATCTTAATCTTAGGCTAATTTTCATATATTTATCCTTATACAAATAAAAATGCCAGTTTTCAAGTGAACCTGTCTAAATTCAAGAACTCAGTTAGTCTTATATTAACACAATTTGGAAATATAAGCAATTTAGCAGAAATAAAATATCATTCCTACTTAGGTCTAAACGGAAACAAAATAATGAAGGTATTTGGCAGGTATTTTTTGGATTTAGAAATTTGGCTGTAATGATCGGAAAATAATTTTTTTTAAGTTTTTATTTGTTTAATTAATCTCTACACCAACATGGGGCTCGAACTCATGATCCCAAGATCAAGAGTCACATTCTCCTCTGACTGAGCCAGACAGGTGCCCTGAATAGTTTTTTAAAGGTTAAATTAGTTTTACCTTTGGGGTGGTAAAATTTTGTCTCTTACCTCTAATAGAAGCTAATCATTGAATAATTTTAAATTATTTTCCAAAGTTGGCCTAGATGAAACATCCAGATATTATTTAAACCAAATCAAGGTAAATAGTAAATTTTATATTACATCACAAATGATAGTAGCAGATTGACTTCTTAAAATATTATTGCCTAAAGAAGTTGAAGATTGCATTTTTTTTCAAATCGAAAGAATATCTTAAATGTAAGAAATAAAATGGAAAAAAATTTTTTTCCAAATATTTTTTGACTTTTCAAGGGAAATGTACTAGTGCATATAGCCTTCCATATATGGTGACATTCTTATTGTTCACAAAAGATAATAAAACAACATCAAATGGTTTAAGAAATATGCAGTCTATTTTTTTATGCAGTCTATTTTTAATGATTAAAATATACACTTTTCTTGAATATTGATATAAAACATTTTAAATTGTGTTTTCAAAAAAGGTGTGGAAGAGAAATCTATTGATAAGTAGGGCATATAATTTAATATCATGATCATACTAGTTTGGATTTGGGCTATGGCATTTATAATATATCTCCTTTGACTTACTTTGGGTTTTACTGCTTGTGAATTATTGAAACTTGATTCACTTATGAGATATGTTTATCTCAATTCAGTTCAAAGTGAATTTCCTTTTCCTTTCCATGCAAGAACTCATATTGAATGTTCAGTGGGACTATAATCCATCATGTTGTGTCTTGGAAAACACATTTATAAACTTAATATTGTACAGATAATTTACATTTCTATTGCATAAGAAACACAAAGTTTTATTTTATTAGGCTAATGAAATAATACAGAGTATTATCTGAGTATACAATTCAAGAATTTCATAATCATAAGTAAAATAAAGTGGATTCAAAATCTAAAGGCTAAAAATAACCCTGAAAAGCTATCTTCTCTGTTTTCACTAGAACCATATTCAGACACAAATTGGATACAAACTGTCTGACTTCAACAGCAATCCTATATATAACTATGATGCTTGTACAGAAGAAATTCCATAAACTTCCCTAGCAGGTTATTTCAGTATCTAATAGCTTTTCTTTGGAAATAAATTAAAACCTCTAATGAAGGTTTATTCCTTTGATTACTACCATTTCCTCCTGCTTAGATTTGAGAAATAACTGTCTATTTTCTCTCTCTCTTTTTAAAAGATTTTATTTATTTATTTTTAAGAGAGAGAGAGAGCATGAGCTGGGTAGGGAGAGGCAGAGGGAAAAGTAGACTCCCTGCTGAGTAGGGAGCCCAATGCTGGACTCCATCTGGGATCATTACCTGAGCCCAAGGCCGATGCTTAAACAACTGAGCCACCCAGGCACTGCTGGCTATTCTCTTGGAAAGCTTCTTTTCTAAGCCTAAGGCTTTTATTGAATCACATTTGACTACCCTCTTTGGAGTTATATTTATTCATTCTCTGTGTGTGTGTGTGTGTATGAATATATAAAATATTGTCAGTAGAATTAAATGTTAAATGTTTGAATTTATAGAATATACTGAATTTTTAGAATATACTATAGAGAATGCACAATGGAGCAACAGGTTCACTGTAATTGGTGAAATGTGTTTAAAAATGAAAGAAACACAAAGCAATGGCTTGAACACCATTCAGAAAACTTTCCCCTAAACATGTGTATTCTATAGACTTTGAGGTTATAGGGACTAAAATGAATAAGATGCTGTGTTTTGAGTTCTTAAATAATCCATAGTCTACTTGGTAAATTAGACAAGTGGAAATTCTGGCTTACTTTTTAGCACATTGTGGTCAGTTCTAAAATCTTAGCACAAAGGACAATCAGTGCATAAAAAGTCAGGAACTCTCAAGGAGGTCTTCATAGTGGAGTTCAACATTGAAGAAAGAATAGGAGGTAGGCAGGCAAAATTGGCCTAGTAGATGGTTGAAAGCAGGTTTCTCAAGCAGAAAAACTGACAATAGCAATGTAAGTTGGTAACTAGAATAAATAGCAATTTGTTCAGTGGCAGGAAGAAAAGTGTTCAGACTTTAGAAGTAACAGCAGCCAAAAATAAAGACAGAAACTATCATCAGAAGCATGGCATAATATTCTAAAAACTTTGGACTTTCTAATGAAGCTAAGGGGAAGGTTTGAAGATTGTTAAACAGGGGAGTACCACAAAGTGATTTGCATTTTATGGAAATGTTTCTGGAAGCAGAAGAATAGTGAATTTTTTAAAATGCATGCTCGATAGCATACACAAACACATGAATAAAAGCAAGGAGTGCACTTGATTGTCTATTGTACTAACACTGGAGTGAAATGATAAGTGCCTGATCCAAAGGAAATTTGTGATGAATTTTGAGGCATAGAGAAATGGAGGACTAAAGATATCCAGCAGGGATTCCATTTGGGAATCGCATTACTGGGAAGGATGTGGTACTATCTTATTTCACTCATCAAAGGAACACACAAGAACAACAGTTTTCGGAATAAGATGTTGAGTCTACTTTTAGAGCTGTTGGTTATTAGAGATTTCTAGGATGTTCAAGTAAATATTACATAGACACTTAATGCTATGAAAAGTCAAGTTTATAGGTTGAAAGCTCAGAAGAAATATCTAGACTGATGATACAACACAAATCATCAACAAATAAGTGGTAATTGATGATGGTGTCATCTGTAAACAAAGATAGCTTTATTTGTTTCTAATGTGTATACTTTTATTATCTCATCTTGTCTTGTTGGGTTAGGAAGGCCTTCCAGTATGACATTACAACGGAGTGGTGAGAGGGGACAGTCTTATCTTGTACCTGATCATAGTGAGAATGGTTTTGAGTTTCTCACCATTAAGTATGATGTTAGCTGTAGGTGTTTTGTAGATAGTCTTTGCAAGTGGAAGCAGGTCCTCTCAAATGATACTTAGTCCAAAGATTGATAATTTATATATTTAAAGAATCAAACTTAAATCTTAGTAAGATAAATGTAAAAGTACCAAATTTAAATCAAAGAATCAATTGCACAAATTAAGAGTTGGCAAGATCTAGTTTGAAGAATATTACGCCTGAAGAATTAAATGAACTATTATCTCCTAAGGGATGGCAATATAATATGATGATGAGACAGACAGAAACAGAAGGAGAAAATACCGAAGTTAAAAACAAACAAAAATTCTCTAGTGAAGCTTCTAGGTTTTATTGGCATATCTTCAAATTTTACAGGCCCCACAGAGATGAGAATATGGTTTAAGAATAGTCATTTGTAAACTCTAGTGTACAAAAGAATTGAGCAGAATAGTATTGTTGCCTTAAGTTAAATGTAATGCTGAAAAAAGTAGGGTTATCGAACAGTACAATTAAAATAGGGAATTATATGTACATCATACAGTCTGAAGGATAGTTAACTGAACTGAGATGCTTTAGGAAGGGTATAACAATTCTTCTAAATTTAAAGATTTATCATGTGAAAGAAAATTGCTTATATTTTAGTATTCTTAATGACCAAGTAGGAATTATAGGACACTATATTTTGAATTAGTGTGCAAAAATAAATTTACTCATAGTTGTTAGTACATGAAATGTCTGCCTATCAAAATAATGAGTTCTTTGACTTTTGACACTTTGATAATTCCAGAAGTGTTTTAAAAAACAACCAGTAGTGGTTTTATAGTCTTTTGGATTACATAGGCCTTAAAATTCTTTAAACTTAATTATAAAGTGATGTTCCTGGTATTGATACCCCATTGGAGAAATGTACTGTAGGAATGTTTTTTCTTTCATACTCAGTTTACATTAATTTTCTACATCAATCACATTTTTGGAAGAAGAAGGGAAAAAAAAAGATGAAGGAAAGGAGAAAGAGGAAGGGAATAATTTGGCTCTATCTATCATGGTTTTACGTATTCATTTCTATATCTATGTCCTTAATATGCACACAAAGTGGAATATTACCTGCAAAAGTATAATTTAATTTTATTTGACTTTCCTTTACTCTTGGTTAAAACTCAAAATTTTGTAATACATTCTCCTGGGAATCTTTTCCTCTGTCAGTATAACAATTTCAGCACATCTCTTCACAGTTTTATTTTTTTGGGAAATAGAGCATAGAGGAAAGACAGATAATGAACAAAAGTTGCTTAAATTTCATTATTAGGCAGGTGACTAAAGAAAAACACTGAACCATCTCTATTTGAAAGAGATCGTGGATTTAATGTGTCAATAATCAAGTTATTGAACATTTTGGATTAAAATAGTCAATATATATAAAGATAGGTAGGGAATGAGGTGAGCAAGGGGCTAAGATGTGCATAGCTACTTTTTGCTCTTAGTGAATGCACTTGAGATTCACAGTCTCTAAAAACCAGCTTGGCTAACTTAGAGAAATCTGATTACATTTGTTTAAGTCTCTTGACTTCTCTAAGTATTTATATAACACATACTACACCCCAAGAAGTGTGGTAGAAATCAAATACCAACTTGAATATTGCTATATTTGGGGTCTTTGGTATGTGGGAGGGGGGAAAAGGTTAATTCAAGCTACCTCAAGTGTTGCAGGATTATTTTGAGGTAATTTTGGGAGTAAGTAGAGCAGGAATCCCACCAAAGCCTTGGAACAGCTGGACTTCACAGAGGTAGGAGTGTGTTCTCACAAGCAGGAGAGACACAGTACTCCAGTGGACTTGTAGGAACTAGAGTGGCAAGCATTCTTGCTTCTCCATCCCAAAGTGCTGTAAAGAGATTCATTTCCTTCTCCATTTTTCTTACTCTCTCTGTATGTATGCTTCTTTTATCATCTATTGCTTTCTCTTTTACTTTCTGTCATGCACATTTTCACTACCTGAAAATTTTTATGAAGCCTCCTTCGGTCCACCTCTACTTCTTCCCTGTTTTATCTCAGAATCTATTTCCTGAGTTCTCACAGTACATCTTACCATCTTCAGTCTGCTTTCCACATTGGGTTTTTCAAGTGTTAAAGAAAAAAAACTTCAACCCCCTCCCCTGATGCACATTCTTTCTCCAGATCCTCCTCCCTCCCCTTCCCTCTCCCGTCTCCCTTCTCTCTACGCTCCTTCCCCTCTACACCCCCTTCTTCCCTTCCCCCGCCTTCTCAATTTCTTTCTTTGGCCAAGAAAAGTTTTAAAACATTTTTAAATTTAAAAACAGAAAGAAAAAAGAAGAGACTAAGAGACTAAAAGACTAAGTTCTGTCCAGCTCACTCATGCGAATTTCTTGTTGGACTATTTTAAAACTCTAGAAGTTGTAGAGAAGTCATGATAATGGAAGTGATCCTTATACATAGAAAACGGATTGTTCTTTGGATAATTCTGGTCTCTTTCTATTTGTAAATTCATTTCAGAATTGCTGTTCTCTGTATGTGTCTCTGCTTTTTTGATTCTCCTTTAAACAAGTTGCAACATCTTACTGGTTCCCTCATTAATTAAGAAGGTAAATAAATTATTTGGCAGATGTTCATGTTATATTTGTGTGAGATTTATGATTACATTCTCTTTTTTTATTGTCTTTAAAGATTTTATTTATTTATTTGACACAGAGAGAGTGAGAACACAAGCAGGGGGAGGAGGAGAGGGAGAAGCAGGTTCCCCACTGAGTGGGGAGCCCAATGCGGGGCTCTATCCCAGGACCCCAAGATCATGACCTGAGCCGAAGGCAGACACTTAAACCACCGAGCCACCTAGGCACCCCCTCTTTTTATTTTTATTTTTTTAAAGACTTATTTATTTGAGAGAGAGAATGCAAGAGCAGGTGAGCATGGTTGGGGGAGGATTGTGGGTGATAGAGGGAAAGGGAGAGAGAATCTCCAGCAGACTCCCCACTCAGCATTGAGCCTGAAGCAGGGTACCGTCTCACAACTCTGAGGTCATGACCTGACTGAGCCACTCAGGAGCCCCTGCATTCTGACTTTAAAATGTATCCTTTAACACTGTTTGTTTGTTTGTTTGTTTGTTTATAGCAGACTCTATCAAAGGTCATTGCACAGCTTTTGAAGAGGTAACTATCACAGTCCAAACAGCTGTACCTAAGAGGGAAATGGGGGAAAAAAAAGAATGTTGGTAAGGAGATTATGTAAGACCTTGAAGAAAATTTTACAACTTTGACAATTATTCTGAGTGAGAAAGGGAGCAGAGAAGTGCCAAATTGATTGACACTTTAAAAGGACTACTGTGGATGTGGTTTTGACAGGAAACAGGAGGTCAAGGGTATAACCAAGGAAATCAATTAAAAGGTTGTTATAGTTATCTGGATGAAGGGTGATGATAGCTTGGACAAACAACTAAGTTGGCCATGGCAAAATGTTACAATTTAATCATATTGTGAATATCTTTTGAGTGAACAGAATTTGTTACTGAATTAGGTACAAGGCAAATGAGAATGAGAGAAATCATGAGCTATGGTCAAGACATTAGACTTCGGAAATTGGAATGGTGGAATGTTTAGGGAATGTGCACCATGTGGGTATTTTTGGGCATGTTAAGTTTTGTTAAACTTTTGCTAAACTAATGAGTTTAACAAACTCATTAAATTTCCATATAGAGATGTTGTGGAGGGAGCCAGACATTCAGGAGAAGTCTGGGCTGGAAATATAATATTGGGAATCATTAGCATCCATATGCTACTTTAATCCCAAGCATTTGTGGAAATATACAAAGACCACCTAAACAAGAGCAGAGAAAGGCTATTCACTAAGAGCTTATTATGTCAAGGGAGTCAGCCCTCACTTGTGTTTGGCATCTTTCATGGCGGGCGGGAGAGTAGGAAAGCTTTACAGGAGGGGAAAAAGAAAGGAAGATTTCAGAAATGCTCTGATTGGAGGTTATTGGCATGGGGAAAAGTGGGGCTTTTGACTGAGTGGTTCAAGATGGTGATTTGGCTTTCTTTTCAGTCTCACTTGAGTTGTAAAGGGAAAGGGTGGTAGCAAAATACCATTTGATGACAGAGTACTAACTGTCCTGGAATAGTGGCTGCAGAGATTGTGGTTTGGCTTAATGGACACCTTACCTAGGTCAGAGTGCTGTGGTCATAGTTGTCTGGTCATTGTCTACAGAGTCAGTCTCTCACACTAGAGGTAAATTAGGAGAAAAGAGTGGAAAGAGGAAGATTTACATCCATACCAATGTGTCTAGAATTTCATTGCTACATTGGACGAGGCATGACTCCTAGTGGCAATTTTAAGCCCTCTGCTTTTGTGTATTTCCAAAAGTGCTTCTGATCCAAGTTCAGCTTATCTCTGCAAGGACACAGGAACTGAAATATTGTTGTTGCCTTGTTTAAATTACACCGGTAGTAAAAAATAATCAAATGAATTGTGTGGAAATTCTAAGTATTAAATTGATATGTGGAGATACCTTCGCTATGAGTCAAGGTCATTTGGAAAGAACCAGGAGGTTTTCTAAAGGGAGAAAAAAATTCTGGGCACTGGCAACATCGTAATTGATTAACACTGCTGTTATTGTAATTTTGCCCACTTTTGTCTTTCACCTCTTTTCTTCTTTCCTTGCATTCTGATGTCAAGTTTTTCTTCCCTAAACCTGTGGTCTTCGTTCAAAGAATGACTTCCAATTAAGGAAAGCCATGTACTTTAAATTTTAAAGGACTCTCTGTGGGGCGAGACCCACTACAAGCCCTCTGGCACAATGCTACATTTAAAAACTGTCCAACTGTTGTGTGGCCTTTCACTGTTGCTCCTTAGCTCTATGCTCTCCGGTCCTGCAGCTTTTCATTAGAATTCTGGGCATGTTCCATCATGTTGGCATCCCCATCCTTCCCTTTATTACTATGCCCTTCCTTTTACCCCCTTCTCTTTTGCTTCTGCCTGGATCTTTTGTTATCCAGCTTCTTTTACCCTCCTTGCCTTGCTTCCTTGTCCTTTGTCTTCTTCTGTTATGATTTATGATCATGCCCTGCTCCTTCCTTCTTCAGGCCATCTGCTTCCAAGCAAACTCCCTACCTTAACCCACAATCAGTACTTTGTGGATCTACTTGACTATGTGCAACTGATTTTTTAAATAGAGCACTGAGATAACTTTCATTTTTAGTTATGTTAAAAACACACAAATCCTTTAGTATAATTTTCTTACACCATTTCCCTGAGTTTGTCAAATCTCATGCTACTCCCTTTTTCAACGCTTTATTCCAGAAATTTCAATTATACGTGATTGTGATTTTATCAGGGATGGTTCCTTTCCTGCAAGATACTATATATAGATCCTTCTCTGTTATGTAGGTCCAGAAAGGAGGGGCCTACATAAATAACTTTCTTTCTCTTTCCCTTTTCTTTTCTTTCTTTCTTTCTTTCTTTCTTTCTTTCTTTCTTTCTTTCTTTCTTTCTTTCTTTCTTTTTCTTTCTCTCCATCTCTCCCTTCCTATTTCTTTCTCTCCCTCCCTCTCCCTTTTTTCTTTCTTTCTACCTTCCTTCCTTCCTTCCTTTCTCTCTCTCTCTCTCCCTCTCTCTCACCCCCCCCCTCTCTCTCCCTCCCTCCTTTCTTCTCTCCCATAAGGAGAAGGAGACCTAAAGGAAAGGCAGCATAATACGGCAAAGAATCGGGCAGACACAGAATATTAGAAATAGAACTATTTGGTTGCATACAATAGAAAGCAGTGCCAAATTGTGTAAGTCAGAAATGGAATTGTGTGGCAATTTCTTATACCCAGGACTCCTTCAGTGTGTCTCATCACATTCGTTTTAGTCTCCCTTTCACTTGTCTTTCTCCATGAGGAAGAAAATGGCTGCCCCACAAATTATACATTAAAAAAAAAATAGCTGACCCTGAGACAGGAATGTCTCCCACAGGAGAATCTGAGAGGGAAGGCACTCTGCTTGGCCTGTCTACAGCAGCTTAGTCCAATTAATAATTGTTGGAGTAGAAGAAGGATGACACGGTGCCATTAATCATGGCTTCCAGGGAAGTCTGTCTTCCATACTTCCTAATTGTTTAACTCAGAAAAATGTGCTCAGTCTCTTAGAGATTTAGTGTACTCATTTATGAAATGGGGATCATAGTACCTACCGCATTAAGAACAACAATACTTGCTAGCTGTTGCTATTGCCAAAAACAGAACATTAAGGGTATCATATTCTAACTATATAATTATTGTGGAGCACGTTCTAATTTGGTATATTCATGCACCTGATATATAGCCTTAGTTTTAAGAAAATGCAAGCAGCACTTACTTAATATTATGAGGCCATTTGCACATGGATGGCAGTTCTGGCAAATGTCCATTATATCTAGGTCACCCTAAGTGTTGCAGAAAGTAACGAGAGTATTTAGTCTTCTCTTTGAGCAAGTATATTTAGACAATGGCTGAAGATAAATGACACCCAATAGAAGGAAACAGAGTAGGAAATCTCTTGCAGGTCTGTGTTCATAAATTTATCCTCTCAGAGAATGATTAGAAACCATAGTAAGGTTATAAGCTGGAGTTTCATATTGATGGAAGTTTGGGGAGATAAGAGGAATTTCTAGTACTTGAGGTAGAATAAGAGCAGCAGTATAGAAGACTGTGGCAGGCCAAAAGGAAAGATATGGGCTTCAATGTTTTTTAAAAAAATAATGGAGGATTTACAGACTGACTAGGCGTGAGTGATACTGGTTATCAGAGATCTAGCTGTGGTGTGAGGTTTCCTCATCTCACTTCTGGGATAGCTGCGAATGCTTTAGGAGAATATTGTTGATGAAATGACAGAGAGTATTTTAAAAATATAAATCTCTTCTATAAATTCTAGGTGTTTTGTTTATCTGAATCAGCATATGGCTATAGAAGAATATGAGTTCTGTCCAGTTCTGTCTCTGTCTTTATAAGAAAGAGCACCAAAATATCCAAGACCTAATATATTGAGAGAACTTTTATAATTTAGATCAGCACTTCCTAAAGCATATGGTACATTCCTTAAATGTTAATAGGTGATAACAAAACACGCTATATTAAACAAAGATAAATAGTTATCTTTACCTCAGGACTTCACAGAGACTTTAGTACATCAAACGCGCATTTTAGTCCAAGAAAGGACATGTAATACGCCAAATTTCCAAGATAATATTTGATCTCAGTGCATTTTTGGTATTCTGAGGACCTGGCTTGAGGAAACATAACTTTGTTACATTGTCTCTCCATATTGCATTGTATTATTCCCAAATTAGTAAAATATAATGAGCACAGCCTATATAATAGCAGGATGGTTTTATACATACTGCATTAAAGGCACTTGCATTTCCTATGAACAAATACATTGTTTTAAATTAATAATAGTGGTTATGATCCCATAACATTTAGAAACTATTACATAAATAGAAATTTTTATGTGTATGACAGTGACTCTTACACTGTGACATAGTTGTATTCAGTAAATGCACAGATATTATGGACTCAGTTAATGCTATTTATCTTCATTTGACCATCCAAAATTTTTTTACTATGTACACCGACTATTCCGTCTGGATTTGGGGGCCTAGAATGTAGAGCCATCAAGTTACTATTATAGTCTCTGATTATTCTCATTATCACAACTTTCTCTTTTGTACTTTGTTATGTGTCAGGAGTGCTATCCTAATTTTGTTTAATGTGTTGAGGGTTTTCTTGTTGCTGTTGACTTGTGTGACTGGCATCTAAATATTAAAAATTATTCCATAGGTTGTATTTAATATTTTGGTCTCCTGCCAGATATGGCTCCTAAACGTTCTTAATTTTGTATTTTGTAGCAGAATTGTGTGTGGCATGTATGGCACTTGGTTAGAATTAGAGTGGTTCTGGGGAAAAAAAAATTCTTTGGTTATTCTCAGTTTTTTAAAACTACTGGTGCTATATCGCCATATAAATTTTTTTCCTTATGTTTTTATCATCTAATGTAAATACCTTTTTAAAAAAGATTTTATTTATTTGTTTGAGAGGCCAAGACAGAGTGAGAGAGAACACAAAGGATGGGGAGGGAGAGAGAGAGAGAGAGAGAGAGAAGCAGGTTCCCGGCTAAGCAGAAAGCCCTAGGCGGGGCTTAGTCCCAGGACCCCGAGATCATGTCCTGAGTTGAAGGCAGATGCTTAGCTGCTTAACTATTGAACCACCCAGATGCACCTAATGGAAATACTTTTTCGTGCAATGTGGGAATTGATAACATTTAACACTGATTCCGCGCATTCCTGTCTTAGGCTACGTAAGAGCTCAGACAGGTGGCTGGGCGATCAAGAATTAACTTGATACTTGGGTCCAACCAAGGAGGGGGAGAATTCAGTTATAGTTTTAGGTCCACAGATGCTTCCTTCTTGTTTTGAACTGCCATCTTATTTTTACTTAAGCCATTGGTGTTTTCAGCAGTCTGTCCCTTTATTTGTTATTAATTATGTCCTGGCTGAATAGCTTCATCATAGTTGCTTAGTAAAAGATGTGAAATCATTTTCAAGTTATTATGTTGTTTGTGCTCTGATGCCAGAGGACTTCACTGTGGTTGTTTAGTAAAAGGTCTAGACTCTTCATCACATTATTCATCTAAACAAAAGTAATATGGAGTTTAGCTACCTTCATCATTACTATCACAGTTTATACTGAGTATTAATCATGTTCCTTGTTCATATTTAATCTATAATGTTAGCACATTCATGGAAATGAGAGGGATTATTTTTAAGGAAATGAGATATTAAAGACTTCTCTAAGACCACTTAGCTACAGAGTACCAGAGCTGGGATGGAAGCCCAAGTATAGCTACCTCCAAGACCAAATTCAGTCCATTAAAACACACTTACACATCTGTAACATCTGAAAAATGCTTTCTTGAGATTTTTCTTAGATAAAAATGGGTTCCCGTTTGAGACAAGAAATAAAAAGTTAAGCCATATTGGAGGACCAGTGTGGCTCAGTCTTTTAAGTGTCTGCCTTTAGCTCAGGTCATGATCCCAGGCTCCTGGGATGGAGTCCCATGGCTGGCTCCCTTCTCAGCAGGGAATCTGCTTCGCCCTCTCCCTCTGCCCCTCCCCTTGGCTTACATGCTTTCTCATTATTTCTCTCCCAAATAAATACATAAAATCTTTTTAAAAAGTTAAGCCATATTAACTAGGTTTTGTAAATTTAGATTAAAAACTAGATCTGTAGGCAAGAAATACTTCAACAAGCATCTTTTTCACCAACTCATAGGCTTCAAGTTTGTCTTAGCTCATATCTAGGCTGACCCCCGGAACGGTCCTGCATCATTCTAAGGCAGCTAGCTGCCCCAGGCTTCCAGCCAGGTACGACCAAGCCTTTGGGGAAATGATAATAAATCTGTTCAAGGAAATCTTAGAATTCTTCTCTTACAGGCCATGCTTAAACTCAGAACTACCATGTGACAGACTTGAATCTGATGTTTATTTGGGGAGCCAACACTTTTTTTTTTTTTTTAGGTGCTTTTGTCTCATTGTAAAGTTTGTATCATCAAAACCATTTGTTTTTGTTCCATCCCCAATTGATTATAATTCTCATGACAACTTAATTATAAGCTTTCTAGAAATTACTATCTGACGATAACTTTTATGCCTTTTTTGCCTCTTAGTACTTACCAATTTTAAGATGAATGACAGAATATTTTATAACTTTTTAATTCTATTATTCATAGTTTGAAGGTATACACATAAACAGGAGTCATTTTTCTAGCAGCATAGTACAGTGGATTCTTGAATCAGATTCAAATACACCTAGAGTCCTCAGTTGGAGCCCCTGCTGAATAAACTATAGTAGGAGTATTTTTAAATGCATTTAACCCCTCTGAACCTCAGTTTGTACACCTGTAAAAAAAAATGTGACAAACAGAATTGTTGTGAAGGATAAATAACATCACATAAATGAAAATATTTTAAAGTGTTAACACTTATAATACCTTCCCTCTTCGTTTGAATGGATCTTAAGGTGAGTAAGCTAAATAGGAATTCTTGTCCTCCTACTTACCTTTTAAGTTAGCTAAGAATATGAGCCTCAATTTGCTCATCTACAAAATGTAATCAAAAATGATTGTTTCTAGGGTATTTGGGTCATGAACATATCTTAAATAGGCACCACGGTTAAAGGACGATTACTTTCCTCTCATCTCATCACCGAACCATCGCCCAAATCTATTTGATGTGCCCTTCTTCAGTTGGTGGTTTTCTTTTTCGGTGCGAAAGAAAACATAGTTCCTGAAATTTTTAAAGGACAAAAAGACAATGGTTTGTGTTATAATGATCTTGATTATTTGGACCATGATCGAGAATACCAAAATGATCTCTATCTTGGTCTTTTGGGGAAACATGGGACTATATAAATAAATAGATTACCGACTTATTAATTACATAGGACATCTCAATAAGGAACAGATGAGACATTTAGGAAGTTTGTGCCAAAAATAGACATTAACATTAGTACCTGCTTAGAAAATACCACACTAAAGAATATTTAAGAGGTCGGAAGTAAAAGAATGACACAAAGATCCAGGGCAACTTTGCAGGACATGTTTAAAATGGCCTGCAAATATTAGAGCTATTTAAGCAGCAGACAGTAAATAAATTGAGACTGATAAAACTCTTAAGCTAAGTTGCACTCATCTGTCAGACATATCCTTTACTGCTTAAATTTTGGCTTCATTTTATTTTAAAGTTGCCATGTGGTGTGAGTAGGTGGAAAACACCTTGAAGATTCCCTAAGATGTTAAAAACAAAGATAAGATAATTTTATGAAACTTACACTTTAAGATCAGAATATGCACATGAAGAATCACGATGATATGACACAGTGGCTCCCAGACTAGGATTGTAGTGTTTAACCATAACGAGGAAAGAATTCAGGTTTTGTGTGGACCGAAGTTTGTCTTGGAAGAAATTTCAGACACAAATGCCTTCCTTGTGCAGACATCATAAAAATATATTACCATGTGAAGTTTGCTCTGGCTTTGGAAGAGACTTGTTCAACCGAAGAGCTTAAGCTTCTTTAGCTTCGGGGTTAGTCTACCAACGAGTAAAGCTATTTAATGGGTGAGTATATGTGAAGGAAGAATATGTCAATAAGAAAGAAGCATGTCAGCCAGGAAATGGTACAAGCAGGAGAATCCCCGAGATAACTACTGACATTGTCCATCCAAGCAATGCCAAGGAGAAGAATCAAAGATTTGATAATTTGAGTTTTGTCAACAAAATTGCTTGTATTATGAGGTGGGTCCGTCTGGCCCTTTTAGAGTCCTACCAGCATCTGATTCCTTATTTTTAAAGCCAGGGTTGGGTCAGTCCCGACCTAAAACTTACCAAAGCTCTTCTCCTTCCCCTCCACTCTCCCTCCATGCTAATATCCCTATAACGGAAGAGAATGAAAAGGCAAGATGATTCCACCTCTCTGGTCTTTTCCGCACTTCTTCTTATGAATCAATACTGATGATACATATAAATTTATCCAAGCCTAAACATTACTTAATTATCTCTCTAAAGGTAGTTGGTAGAGAGCCCACATGTTGACTCAGTAACTCAGATTCTGCTTTTATGAGGCAAACAGAACTATTTTTCTGTAGCACTCTTTATATTAGTGAAGATTTTACTAATCTAGAAAGAAAACAAATTCTCAAGTAAATTAAGAGCTCATCATTTGGAATTTGAAAAATAGCAATTAGAAATCAGAGCTATAAACCTATTCTCAATGCTTTGCAGCCACGCTCTTAGTTCTTTCTGATAAGATCAACCATGAAATGCATTAGTTCTATTTTATACAAAAACAGTGGCTCTATTCTTAGAGCTGTTTCTGTAACTATTGCAGATAGGAATAATCTATTATTTCTGTTTTTCTTTATGAAATGTTTTGAAGGTTCCAAGTGCTCCTTTATACTAGTATATCTAGGAAAGCAGATGTTGAAAGAAGGAAGAAGACAAGGCATGCATGTGAAATGGAGCTTTTCTTTAAGTTAAACCACCTTCGAAATGCAGACACTAATGCACATTCATATTGATCTATTGGTTCATAGTATCTGTTTATTGTTGCATTTATTTGTCTCTGCATTATTTATTGACAAACTTATACTCAGAGGAATTAGATAAAGACTAGACTTTTTATTATGGGGAAGTAGAATGTTGTAGAAACATAGCACATTACACATAAGGACATGCACAATGATGAATTAGATATGTATATCATCTGTACTCTAACATCTTTCAGTGCCATGTAAATAATTGAGTTAATTTATTGAGTTGAAACCCAATTATAAGTTATATATGGCTCAAGCACACTATAAATACAACATGTCGACTGCTGTATTATGGATCCTCTTATTTTCAGGTAAACAAATGTCTCATTATTATATGTTCTTTTTATTAATCACCTCATTTTTAAGTCAAATCTCTGGAAGCCTGGTAAACCCATGATTAGCATTAGTGAAACACCAACAAAGCCTGTGACTTTGAGAAGGGAACTATCGATCACTTTGGTAAGGTAGTTGAACAACTCAGATCTGAAAGAAATATAGGTTCAAGATAGCAGAAAATGTAAATAGCAGATGCAATTTGATAGGAAGTAATTTGGAATTTTGACCATATACATACTATAAAAGTTGGAGCAGTAGGGATCTCTATAGGCTTAGAGCAACAAAAACATGCCAAAGGACTGATGATTTAGGGCTGAAATTCGAAGTGGCTTGCTGTGATAGCTGTGTAATTGTCATTTTCTTCTCCAAAGATACTAAGTTTTTTGTTCTTCTATGTAGGTAATTCTGTAAGACCACAAATATCTTATTATTCTTGCTTTCTCCAGTAGGGGCAATATGACCACTTCTTTTAGACAAATTCACAATCAGTTGCTGATACCTGACTTAGTCATGCTAGGCCATAAATTATTGTGCTGAGGTTGGGAAGAGGGAGAAACAATGAGGTAATGGAATTTAAATAATTTAAAATATTTGATTTTCTGGTGATCATTGGTCCTCAAGAAAAGGTAATACTATTTTAAGTTTCAAGGAAAACTTACTTACAAGGAAAATGGGAGGTTTTTAACTAAAATCTTGAATTAACTAATTCAAGGCACAAAATAAGGCAAAATCATACTTCTATTATAGCATTCAATATATAGTCATTAATATTACCTCAATTGAGGTGGTGGTGTGATAGAAATGGAAACAATTTGCATGAACACCTAAGTAAACCAGATTAGACAGATAGAAATGTCATCGTGTGCCCTTTATTTACTGATCTTATTAGTATTTTCATTTCCATTACTTATTACATTGTTGGACTCTGAAATTGCTCTCCACACTTATAAAATAACATGTAATGTTTTCTTTAAAACACCATTGATAAGCAATACACTATATATACCCTATGCTCTAATATAAAGTTATATATTTATTTATATTATATAGCATTAACATATGCATAGTTATCCACTTGCCTAGAAATCTGAAGTAACCTTAAAAACATATGAATTTTAACACTCTTAGAATAAATTATACAATGAGGAAACAGTAATCAAACTAAAGGATCAATCATTCACAAATAATAAGTAGAGATCAAATGATTAGGAGCGAAAATAACGCTTAGCAAGCTTCATTCTCTGTGACCTTGCATTGCAGGAGAAGTCGAGGGCTATAAGGACTTCAACAAGTTCCATGAACCTCTTGCTTCTCAGAGATTTAATTTATTCCACTGCAGCTTGATTGACGTTAGTAATTGGTTATGGGTATCAAAACACAACTGTGCACATAAGTGAAAGGAAAAGAGTTAAAGATTAAAAAAAAAAAAAGTAAAATTCAGTTTTGTTTTGAATTCACACAGGATCATTTAGGTAACTTTAAATCCACCCATTCTTAAAAACTCACAATGGTACCATCCATTTGTTCACCAGATCTCAAAAATGTATCAGGTAGTAGGGATACCAAGAGAGTATGCACGGTTTCCTTTCTTCTTCCCATTTATAAGAATTTACATGTGCATACCTATTTGACAACATTTTTTTTTAATTTTTTATTTTTTATAAACATGTATTTTTATCCCCAGGGGTACAGGTCTGTGAATCAGCACTCACCAAAGCACATACCCTCCCCAATGTCCATAACCCCACCCCCCCTTCTCCCAACCCCCCTCCCCCCGGCAACCCTCAGTTTGTTTTGTAAGATTAAGAGTCTCTTATGGTTTGTCTCCCTCCCAATCCCATCTTGTTTCATTGATTCTTCTCCTACCCACTTAAGCCCCCATGTTGCATCACCACTTCCTCATATCAGGGAGATCATATGATAGTTGTCTTTCTCCGCTTGACTTATTTCGCTAAGCATGATACGCTCTAGTTCCATCCATGTTGTCGACAACATTTTTAATTTTGGTCTTTTTTCCTAGGCAATAACTTGGAGTAGGATAAAATAATTTTTGAGAATAAGGTAATATAGGAACCGAACAAAACATCAGGGGAGGGAGAGAATTCCTGTTAGAAAAGGACAACTGAAGGGGTGCCTGGGTGGCTCAGTGGGTTAAAGCCTCTACCTTCAGCTCAGGTCATGATCCCAGGGTCTTGGGATCAAGCCCCACATCGGGCTCTCTGCTCGGCAGGGAGCCTGCTTCCTCCTCTCTCTCTGCCTGCCTCTCTGACTACTTGTGATCTCTATCTGTCAAATAAATAAATAAAATCTTAAAAAAAAAAAAAAAGAAAAGGACAACTGAATAGTTGTAAACTGGGTAAGAGAGAGAGGTATATATTCTTCTCCATGTGTTCCTTATTATTGAAGAGGAGCAGGCCTGTAGTCTAAAAAATGGGGATAGATGGATCTACTTATTTAATAGGTATGATTTAGCTATACTAGGATAGATATAGGTCAGATATATGAAACATATATATATATATATATATATATATTATATGTCAGAAATATTTAAAAGAAGTGAACCATTACAAAGATAATCTGAAAGAAGAATAATTAATCCAGATATTCAAATATTGGAATTTACAAGTGGCTTATAGTGGTGAACCCTCAGCATTACTTTTTTAAACTAACTTGGACAATGATTTTTAATTTCTTCCAAAGGTATTAAACCATGGTGACATCAGAAGGGAGTTTTATAAAAAAAAACACTGAGGAAAAGGAGATACATTCAAGAGTAGTAAACATAACAAAAAACTAAATTCATTGAAACAAGATGGGATTGGGAGGGAGACAAACCATAAGTGACTCTTAATCTCACAAAACAAACTGAGGGTTGCTGGGGGGAGGGGGGTGGGCATAAGGGGGTGGGATTATGGACATTGGGGAGGGTGTGTGCTTTGGTGAGTGCTGTGAAGTGTGTAAACCTGGTGATTCACAGACCTGTACCCCTGGGGATAAAAATATATGTTTATAAAAAATAAAAAATTTTAAAAAAACACTAAATTCAATATGAACCTTTTCCTGGTAATAACAGAAAAATAATACTATCTATTCTCAAGTTACTGAGCATCAATTCTACAAAATTTGAATATTATCCTAGTATCTTTGGTTGCATAACCAATAAGGAGGTAAAAGGCAACAGATCATTGCCAACCCTTATTTTTATAGAAAACATCAGTTCCATTTCTTTTAGAGTATTTTATTTTTGGCACCATATATTTCCTTAGATTTGCAGTAGGTATAAAAGATAAACAAAATAATTAATAGAAGATGCATGGCTTATCTAAACATCAAAAATTTTCAACATTTTCAGGTATCATTCATTATACTCTTGTTATGGCTTCCATAGGGTGATACCTTGAATTGTATTTAGCACTTACAAGTTGATCTTATTTGGCTACGGTTTTTGACTATTTTAAGGTCAACTGGGACTTGGAACAGCCAGCAAATGATGTTGGTGAAATTTACAGTTTAATTAGAATGCACAGTTTGACTCTTGTGTATTTCCATTTGTGCTCCTTTGTAAGTCAGTTATTTAGAACCCCCCAAAAATGTTCTTGTAGAGTAGATGTAATGAATGGTCGATAGTATCCCGGGCTGGATTGTGAAACTCAGTTACTCATTTACTCTTTTATTTATTGAGTTTTTATTACATGTTACCTCAGTAAGACCTTCCCTTGGCACCCAATTTAAAATGTCAAACTCTGCACCAAATATTTCATATTTCATTTTTTTTTCTTTGCCTTATTTTCCCTTCTGTTTATCACTGTATAGTGGCTACCTATTTTTACATATTTATTGAATCTGTTGTCTCTCTTCCCCAATAAAAGATAAGATTCACTTTTGCCAGCTTTTTTTTTTTTTAACTACTCCTTTTCTAGGACTAGGAAAAGGCACAAAGTTGATGCTCAAAAAATAAATGATAGTGGTGATTCTTTGTGTTCTTAAAGAAAAGAAATGAAGTACAACTATACAGTAGAATCGCCAGACTTAATCACAGTTCTGAGCATTTTATCTCTTTTTTTTTTTTTTAGATTTTTATTTATTTATCAGAGAAAGGGAGAAAGCGAGCACAGGCAGACAGAATGGCAGGCAGAGGCAGAGGGAGAAGCAGGCTCCCTGCTGAGCAAGGAGCCCGATGTGGGACTCGATCCCAGGACGCCGGGATCATGACCTGAGCCCCTGAGCCGAAGGCAGCTGCTTAACCAACTGAGCCACCCAGGCGTCCCGCATTTTATCTTTTATACTGAGGCAGAACCCATTGGTTAGAGCATCATTTAACGGCCATCATTAAAATGGGCACGTTGAGATAACTAATAGGTACTCTCTCTCACCCTTCATAATAGCTCTGCCTAATGAGAAGGAAACTGACGCTCAGACATTTTTATTTTATTTCATTTTATTTTTTAAGATTTTATTTATTCATTTGAGACAGAGAGACACAGCAGAGAGCATGAGCAGGGGGAAAGGCAGAGGGAGAGGGAGAAGTCAACTTGCTGCAGAGCCTGGATCCCCAATGACATTGGGCTCAATCCCAGGACTTGGATATCATGACCTGAGCCAAAGGCAAACGCTTAACCATCTGAGCCACCCAGACACTCCAGACTCAGAGATTTTAGGTAAAGAACTTATATTCACACAGCTACAGAAAGAGGGACTATTGGGTTACCTTTCTTTTGTTCCCCTCCAGATTTCACATTCTTACTCATCAACTAAAACAAGTAAAACAGAAACCCTTCTTCTAATTCTTTATTCCTGCTGTTACTCTTCTCTGGTGGTGCTAATGCTTTAGTATGGCAAAGTAATCTAGATTATTGGGAGAGAGAGAAGCTTTAAGGGAGCAGGGAATGGAAAGGACAAAGAGAACAAAATCCCAAGAGGGAGAGCTGGTAGAGTTCTATCTTTGTCCCTATCTCTGTTTTTCTTTCTCTCTCTCTGTCTGTCCCTGTGTCTCTGTATCTATATATAATGAGTATATATTTTACATATATATATATATATATATATATATATATATTTCTGAAGTAAGGAGAGTAGAGCAATCAAGCTTATTTGAAACCAGTTTACGACTGGCAGTTAAAGTTTGTGATCTTCTTGATCTGTCAGTCATTCCTGCTTGTAGATTTATTACAGTGAAGTCTGATTCCATTGATTTTATGTTTCTTTTTTATTTTATGAAATGCAGCATTCAGATTTTTTTTTTAAAATCTTACCAGTATAACCCTGCATCAAGAAGCAATAGACTCTCCTTTACCTGACCTCCAATAGAAATATAAGAAATACTATGATTGGTCCTGTTATTAATATATATTTCTATTTTGGATATTGAAGGCTTTTATTATATGAAAATCCATGACTTATTGCAGTGTTAGTATCATATGATGAAAAAACATAACCATATGGTGCGAATAGTATCCTGGTGGAAGCACAAATGCCACTCATTCATTTATTCTTGACCTTTATCATGTCCCTTTGAAGTTTGAATGACCCAGGTTTGTTTAGATTATTCATGCTAAAGAAACATATGATGTTTAAGGCCGCATAAAAATAAATTATCTGAGCATTTTTCTTCTAGTATTAACCCACTGAAATTAAATCCAGTTTTTTAAAGGTTAATTTTTACTGTCCCTGAATATAAAACATTTCTCATAACACAAAATAGTAGTCTTTTTTTTTTAAGATTTTATTTATTTATCTGACAGAAATCACAAGAAGGCAGAGAGAGAGGAAGGGAAACAGGCTCCCCGCTGAGCAGAGAGCCCAATGTGGAGCTCAATCCCAGGACTCTGGGATCATGACCTGAGCCGAAGGCAGAGGCTTTAACCCACTGAGCCACCCAGGTGCCCCCACAAAATGGTAGTCTTAAGTTGTAATTTACCTAACCATGCATAAGTAGGGATTTATATTTGAAGCTCTTCATGGTAATAATTTTATTAACTACCATCTTGCCTTGCTTTTTTCTCACCCACTAGAAACATTATTCCAAAAAGAGGCTAAGATATGTTATTTTAATATATTATTTAATTTATGCCTATTTAATTAAATTTTCATGCAACACATAGTTTTTGTTCTATCTGATTAGACAGAGGAGATTGTGATGCAGCCTTCAAAAACCCAGATGGGAACTCATACTTTTCCATAATATTTAATATGATTTAATTGTTTGCTGAATGATGTATCTTCTACTTTACATGGGTTAGCAAAACACCTTAGTATTTGCATTGGGAATAATTTCTCAAGGGAAATACCTTCAGAAAATATATTTTGGATGAATGTTATTGTCAAAATAACTTATTGGAGAAGTGGCATGTGAGTTGTCCTTCTCATTCAAGAATGTCACCTGCCTTCCTATATTAGAGAAGAGGTAAAAGAATCAAATGGAAATTTCAATTCCCAAGAACTCCCTGCTCATTTGAAAAAAAAAAAAATGTATTTAGATATCCCTCCTGAGATTATGTAAAATACTTTGCTAAACAGCTGGATTGATACCCAGTATTTGTGAATATTTATATGTTTTCCTTTAAAAGCTGGACTGGGGGCACCTGGGTGGTTCAGTCAGTTAAAACATATGACTTTAGCTCACGTCATGATCTTGGGGTCCTGGAACGGAGCCCCACGTTGGGCTCTGAGCTCAGTGGGGAGTCTGCTTCTCCCTCGGGCCCTCCCTCTTCCCATGCCTCTGCTCATGTTCTCTCTCTCTTTTTCTCTCAAATAAATAAATAAAATCCTTAAAAAAATAAATAAAAGCTGGATCCTATTATTATGTGCATGATTATGAGTGAGCTCAAAACAATATAAACCAAGAAGCAGTATCTGGTTTAGGTCGATACACAAACATGCATATACACACACATAGAGACAGGTACCTGGATAAACTTCATGTTTTAGACCTTTCAGTTAGTTTTGACTTGAATAACTTTCTCAGAAGAATTTTTCTACATCAAAAGTAAATATGACTCAAGTTTTTGGTGTGTATCACTTTCTGTGTTTTTGAGTTATTTAAGTCCAGTTCCTTTATTTTAAAGAATGACTTTACTGAAAACCAAATCTTGGGTAAAATGATAATCAGATTTAGTAAATACCATCAGGAATAAAAAAAAAAAAACAGAAAGAAAGAAAGAGCAGAGACATTTATAGTTTATTATTATTAAAATATTAGCTTAAAATAAATATAGTTTATTATTATTAAAATAACCAGAAAATTTCCAAAGATATTTGGACAAAGTATAATGACTTACAGTTTAGCTCTTATTTCTTTTTTTCCCTAAGAGAGCCACTATTTTTAATCAGAACAGTATGACAATGACATGAGGCACACAACACAAGCTTTATTATAGGACATGTAATTGAAAAATAAGCAACATATGTTTGTGGGTTTTTTTTTTTTAAGATTTTATTTATTTATTCGAGAGAGAGACAGTGAGAGAGAGCATGAGCGAGGAGAAGGTCAGAGAGCGAAGCTGACTCCCCATGGAGCTGGGAGCCCGATGTGGGACTCGATCCCGGGACTCCAGATTCATGACGTGAGCCGAAGGCAGTTGTCCAACCAACTGAGCCACCCAGGCACCCCTTATACTTTTGTTTTTATTGTTGTTTTCTTATTTCTATTTTTTTTGAGAACATTTGTAAGGTTATGATATTTTAAGACTATTCCATAACTTCCTTTCTGAACCCCCAAAAGCTCTATAGACAGGTTTGGAAGAATGACCAGTTCAGCCCCCACCCAACTCAAAATAAACAAAATAAATAAATGAATAAACAAAAACAAAAACACCAAGAACAACAACAACAACAAAACTGGCTCATACTGTCTAAAAAATTGCTGTGCCATTTGGAAACATACTGATGTTGAATTGCTAACGCAGTCACTGAAATAAAATAAATGTTAGAAGGTTTATTGGCAAATAAAATCAGAACTCAAGGCTAATATCATCTAAGATGATATTTTAATTGTCCTCTTACTTTTGCAAGTGCATTTGCCATTGAGGGCTGAATTTGACCATTTGCTCTATGTATATATATATAATATATGCTTTCTAGCTTATGTAGAAAAAGCCAATCCAAAGCTTCAGTTTTGTTAGAATGTACTAGAAAATATGTGACGTCTCTGCAACATCAATAGCTCCACAATTCTACCTTCAAAATTAATAACAATAGAAAAATAATTAAATAGTCATTTGAAGGTAAGACTGCTAATAGGGAACAACAGACAATGTTATCCAAATGACTTCTGCCTTCAAAGCTTGGCAGTGTCCATTTCCCTCTTAAAAGGAAATCTTATTTTAAAATTTTAATAGGAAATTCTTCTACATTCAAATGAATTAGCTTTTCATTTCCTTGTGCCTGTTACAGTATTTATTCTCATATTTAAATGAATGAAAATCATCATATTTGTGTGAAGGCTATCTTGTGGAAAATCAGAATTCTAAATTCAGACTTGAGTTTTCACAAGCATTATTAACATGACCCTATCATATTGAAGCTGAGTAGCAAATACATACGTGCTTTTGTTGTTGTTGTTTTGTTACGTTTTGATTCATTCTCCTTCTTTTGACTATCAATTTGGTGGAATAATAACTCTTTTGGTTCACTGTAATCTAACAAACGTGCCATATCATATAATTTTAACTACATGCACAATGTCTCTGAAAAGTCAAAAGAAAAATATTCCTAGAAATACTAAAATATGAAAAAGAATACCTTGATTTATTTCAAAATTAGTTCTGAATCTCAACAAATGTCCATGAAATACTCCCTCTTTTAGTTTTCCAAATACCTATCTATGTAATTTTTTTTAAAATTCCGATTCACAAGTACGTACACTCTTGCTCTATAACCCATGAAGGAGGAACATAATGAAGGAGAGAGGGGGAAATAAAAACAAACTTCATGAGCTGGAAAGTGATCATGCAATGTCGTGAACCTGGGATTTGGGAAACAGAGACATAAAATAAAAGTGAAGTTGCTGTTTTGCGAGTTTGAATAAAATCTCAGCAGTATGTTGCTGTCCAGAGCAGAAGCCAACAAGGGCTAAAAAATCAACGGAAACTATTGCAGCAGATGTTCCTTGAAACACTGAGCAAACAGCATGCTCCAAAAAGCTCAAGGCTAAGAGTAGAAAGGATTCAGATAATGTGACCATGGATGATAAGAGGGATGAGTAATCTATGGTAAAGAATAAACACATTTCAAATGTAATTTTAACTCCAATTTTCATTATTTCCAAAATTGCTGACTTATCGCAGTGTCTACCAGTCTTGGATTTTATAATCTCATGTGTAAAACATGAAAATTAAATAGCACTTCTTTTTAAGTAAAATACTGTTGTATTTCTTCTTTATTTTTGGCACTAATAATGCTCAAGAATAAGGCTAAAAAAAATATATATATATACTCCAAACATCACAGTCTCTATGTGACCTTTAATAAAACCATCTATAATACACATATTGCTCTAACTCAGGTTAACTTGCTTTACAATTTTCTTCTTCTTCAATACATAAAGATTCCTTCCTATAAAAAGTCAATATATAGATTTGGATCTGAACATGGTGGGTCTGAATCCGTGGATCCAATTGTCTCAACAAACATACTTGAGACCACCTTGCTTTTTGTATTTAATATATATTGTTATCATATTTCTGTGCCACTTTATATGTGGCTGCCATGTTCTTTGTAATAGGTATATAATGTTGCATTGCATATATGTCTCAAATTTTTCTTAGTCAATTCTCTGTTAATGAATAGTTTCCAATTTAATGTGAATTTAGAAAAATATTTAGAAAATGAGTAGTTTCCAATTTAATGTGAATTTTAGAAAATAGATACAATACCTCCTTTTCCCAAATGCCATATCCTCATCCCCAGAATCTGACTATGTCATCTTGCATGGCAAAGTGAACTTCAACGTATAAATAAACTAAAGAATTTGAGACAAGGAAATTTTGTTTGTTTGTTTGTTTTTTTAAAAATATTTATTTATTAGCCAGGAAGAGAGAGAGAACGAGCACCCAAGCAGGGGGAGCAGCAGGCTCCCTGAGCCCAGTGTGGGATTCATCCCAGGACCCTGGGATCATGAACTGAGCTGAAGGCAGGCATGTCCTACTGAGACACCCAGACATCCCTGAGACAGGGAGATTATTGTAGATAGACAGGGAGATGATTGTAGCTTAACAGGGCCATCCCAGTGTAATCACAATGTCTTTAAAAGTGGAAGAGAGAAGGAGAATAAGAGAGTTAGAGGGAGATGTGACCATGGAAGACTGATCAGAGAGATGCAACATTGCTGGCTTTGAAGATGGAGAAAGAGTTGTGAGCCCAGAAATGCAAGTGGACTTTGGAAAACGGAAAAGGCAAGGAAATGTAGCTCGAAGAGGAATGTAGCCCCACCATGGCCTTGATACTAGCCTCATGAGAACTGAATCAGACTTTCAACCTACAGAAAAGAAAGATAAATCTGGATTGTTTAAGCCACTATATTTGTAGTAATTTGTTACAGCAAGAGAAAACGAATACATTATACTTGTATTAACATTTCTGTAAATAGCCATTTCTTGAGACAGAGTTACTATAATACAGAAAACCACACGCTTTAAGTGTTTCAAGAGAGGTATAAAGACTGCCAACTCAAAAAACATATATATTTTACAGTAAAAGCAAATCTTATACCTGACAAAGGGCATCACTCTCTTGTCATCGTATATGCTTTTCTCTTTTAAGAGGTGAATGGTTAGGTATTACTGTTTATGGTACCAGAATAATGCAATACATTTTGTGTTCTGGAGCTCAAAGTGAAATCAAATTAAGGCATACTTTAATTTGCATTAATATTGCTACACCATAGCAATAAATAATAGAAGACCTAAAACATTCTAGTAAAATGTGCAAAGAATGTTACATATTAATTTTCAGTAAGAAAATAAGTATTCTAGTTACTGCTATGTGTTGAACAGGACAGATTTCATTCCACAGGTACCATCCTGGACTATGTGTAGTAATGTATATAATGCCAAATCAGTTGGCAGTTGCATTTGTTAAACATGTCTTAATGGTTGACCATTGAGTAATTTTTAACCCAAAATTTAAGATTTTATTTATTTACTTTAGGGAGAGATAGAGAGAAAATAGAAGTAAGAGGACAGGCAGAGGGAGAGAGAAAGAATCTTAAGCAGCAGGGCTCGATCTCACCACCCTGAGATCATGACCTGAGCTGAAATCAAGAGTTGGACTCTGAACCAACTGAGCCACCCGCTGCCCCAAACCTGCAGATTTTTAAAATCATTGTTATAAACTTGGTTTTAAGTGAGAAGATTTTTTTTCCTGATGGCATTTAAATGATTTGATATTTCATTTTCTGACAGTATTTAAATATTTTACTTATTTATATATTCAGTTATGAACTCATGTATTGAGTGATTGATTGTCTCAACCCAAATCTTCGGTCAGGAATGGCCTTAGAAAATATAACAAAGACACTAATATTTTTCTTTGATGTCCTGTTAACTTGTCTGCTACAGCGTTCTTCTAAAATGCATTTGTCTCATTAGATGAAGGGACATCTCAAATTTGCATTTGCCCTGACTCTGTCAATAATATACTTCCTCTTCCACAACTTCTATCATCCCATCAAAACATGCATGTTTTCATGTGTTGCAAACATACTCATTTTAACATCAATATTCAAAGGCCAGTGTCTTGACTCGAAACAATGTATTTGACAGTGAAATATTCAGGCACCTGAGAGGAAACTGATGTTTGTTTGCTTCTTTATTTTGTTTTGTTAGTAAAGCAACCTGTTGGTAGCTCAGTAATCAAGCTTCTCTTCTCTGATATGCATTAACTCACATGCTTACTTAGAGAAGGGGACTTGAAATTTGGCTTTAGAAAAAAAAATCTCAAGATGATTACATAGGGTCATGGAGTGTACCATGTAACATGCTCTGGGTAAACTGAAACTGGAAACAAAAGTAAATAAGTGTATCTTCTTTGGTACAGTTGTATTTAGTTATTGTTGGGACTAGGAAACATTTTAAAAGAGTGTAAATCATATTCATGAATATAGTTTATTTTTGGAGTAAAATAATCAGTTTCAATATGTAGTCTCTTGCTGTCCTTCACAGTGCCATGATTCCCTAAGTCTGTAAATGTTAATAACAGCAGTATAGAAAATATTGTGTTATTTTCCAGTGGATTGGAAAAACCTCCTTCCAGGAAGTTGTGCAGTAAATCAATTGTCAAGTCGTGTTTTCTACCAGCACATCTTGCTGTATCCTACAAATGAAAAAGCCTGAAGACTATCTTATGGCTAAAGCTTTCAATCTCAATTCTGATCTTGTCCCTGAACCAAGGGCTTACTTAGAAATGGTATGTTTCCCAAAGATATATCAGAGCACACCATAACCACTGTGACACTTTTGGGTGGTATAATCATCTCCCTAAAACCAAACCTCTGAAAATTTGGTTGGGGGCAGAATGAGAGATCTCTATCAGAACGGCAGCTGAATGTCATAGATTTTGCTCTTGGGTGTTATTTTTGAAGCTGGGAATTGTTTTAGCAACATTCTTCTTTTGAGCTACAGGGTCTTGGGTTTAATTGCAAATTTGATTCTCCTCTCACTGAACACAGTGTCTGTTATTTGGGTCACACACTTAGACTGAGGAAGACATGTATTTTCAATTTATCTATATGTTTTTGATGTGGAAAATGATTCTGTGATAGGGTACATTCACAGTCCTTTCTTACACTGCAAACTGAAATATGGATTCCACTTATTGTCACTAAGAGACATTTATGTAGCAGGCTGTAGTTTTCAACAGCTATTAATTTTTCTAAAAATGATATTATGCCTGAGGAAATAGTGTTTTATGGAGTACCTCCCGGAACGGCAGTTGTTGCCCAGCTGTTTCAAACTAGACCCGACACAAAGAAAAAGATCTTGAACTAAATCACCATGTACACTTCTAAGTTTAAAAGAAGAATGGGGACACCTGGGTGGCTCAGCTTGTTAAGCATCTGACTCTTGATCTCAGTTCCGGTCTGGATCTCAGGGTTGTGAGTTCACGCCCCACGTTGGGCTCCATGCTGGTTGTGGAACCGACTTAAAAAAAAAAAAAAAGGAATAAGAATTAAAAATAAAGGGGTTTCCCTGTGTTTAATTTGAATATTTCCTTGAAAATAAAGAAACACAGATGAAAAAAGAAAATTCTACTGTGAATTGGTGTGAAGATTGGTGTCAGGAAATTGGTGTAAACACAAGAAATTAGTAAATAGGCAGAATAATCTCCCAGGAAGAAGAAGAGGTGCTTATCATGGCATATCAAGAAAAGCATTTTAAATCTTACAAATATTTTAACTAGTAAATTATTACATTGCTTGACAATTCAATACAGAGTGAGATATTCATGAAGTATTCAATAAATGTTAATTGATGGTGATTAGATAAAATCCTGCCAAACAATCCCTTGCATACAATCAAATGAGTGACCTGAGCAAAGAGAGGAGCATGTTGCTTTTCCATTACTACTAATTTGTCATCCTTGAAATCTTGATAATCTTTATGGGTTATTTTCATTGATGAGCTAATTAATTAATGTTTATTATCTGAGTTTAGTAAGAGAGCCTCTGTAATCTCATTTATCTTTATGCTGATCGGTACTAACAAAATGTGATGAGCATTTCCCTCCAAGTGTAGAGTGAATTAAGTGCTGCCTAAGCTAAGGTAAATTCATTTTAAATTGCCAGTACGTGAGGGTTACTGTAGCTTACTAAATGAGTTTACAAGCTGCTTTTGGAATCTATCACTTATCTTTTCTAAATATCTCTTCATCGTTGTATCTCCGAATTCAGGGCTGTGAAATAAGTCAACAGCACAAATATTTAGAGCAAGAGACCCAGTCAAAAGATACTCTGCAGTGCTTGATACTTGCAGTGCAAAAATATCAACCTGATCCTGTCTTAAATGGCAACTTCTTAGCTTCTGGGACCACATTCCAGCTATGTGTTTTGGTTGAGGACCAAGTATTATCAGGCTAAGTTTAGGTCTTTTGCACCAGTGCTATATTCCATATCTTGGGTAGTGAGGAGAGTGGCTAAAATTAAAATACTTGTGGGGGGAAAACTTGAATGGAACCTCAGCACATACTAGTTTGAAAGATTACTTATTCAGATTTGTGCTTACCTTTGGCTCAAAACTTTGACCATAGCTCTGTGATCTCGCAACTGTCTTTTTACAGTCTTAGAATGCTGAGCCCAACATGGGACTAATGCTTCCTAATGCCAACATAAAGGATGCTCTATGACTGAGCTAGATCTCCCTTGAAAACCCCTTGTCTTGACTTGATGGGCAGTACCTATGAGCCACTGGATAAGTGAATATTTTTAGTCCTGGCCCTGACAGCTAAGTTCCTTGCTTCTTAAGTCTTTCTGTCTCAGTTCTGGTTTCCATAGTTTTCATATGGTAAAGAATAAAAGTAATGACTAGCTTCTTACCTTTCATAGTCTTCCAGTCTTAACTTGTCAGTCACAATTTCTCATATTTTTACTGTCTAAAACGTAGTTTGGCACTTGGCATTGGCATTTGCTTTATGTTTGGGGTATATAGATTTTTTTGGTTAATAACTAGTAAATATTACTGACATTACCACTATGGCAGTTATTAGTGTTTTAAAGTTGGTTGAGCATGTTATAATTGCCACATATTTCACTAATCACTTTATGTATCTCAGTTGATTCAATTCTAACCAAAAAAAAAAAAAAAATCCAGAAAACTGGGATCTAAGTGTTTCTTTACTCTGTATTATTAAAGAAATAGTTTCAAAGGGGTTAAGGAACTTGTCCAAATTTGTGCATCTGGTAAGTGATAGAGTATGAATTTGAACCAATGTTAGGCTGCTGAAAGAATTTTGAAGAAAGGTTTTCTGAATCTAACCCAGTCTCTGTATCTCTGTCACCCGGCACAGCCCAGTATGCCTGAGGGTGCTCTTAAAGTTGATGATGATGGTGCCAAAGATTCATGATCTTGATTTCCCTCTCAGATTTCTAAGCATTTCCAAGTTAAATTAGTTCTTCTAACGAGTATTTCTCCTGTTCAAATACATACTCTAGTCCTCACATTTTGGCTCAGCTATAATTAATAACTCTTCATTTACATAATGTTAGCTGTCTTTTGGCGCCAAGTGTGCTTTTTATTCTTCCTTAACCAAAGTATTTCATTACAGACACTTGGGTTGTGATCAATAGCTGATGAATAACTTCAAAGGAATTGTCTAAAATCAGATGCCTATGGGGCCAAGGGAAAGTAGCCATGAGGTGAAGGACTTTTAAATAATGAACAATCGAATACATTTATTACTTGTAGAATCGAGTTTTTTATAGTCCTCTTATGTTTATGATTATTTATGTGCTTTCTTGAATTAAATCCTCAGTTAAGTTTTAACTAACCATACTGTCTTATGATGTATTATTTTCTGTCATTAGCATATGTACGTCTCATGTGATTCTATATTTCTATATGTGTGTAGAAAAGAGTGAAAACTGCATATTAGTTTTTATTCCTTTGTATAACATATTTTCACACACAAAAGGGGTTTGTTTGCAAAGTTTTAATATATATGGGATATGAATTTATTGATGAAAAATGCTATACATTACACCAGTTCACAGGCACTTTCAGGCTTCTCCTTCTAAGATAGATGAGGTGAACTTTATTTAGGTGTGATGGGGGATTGGGTGATCTGTTGTTTTCCTCTAGCTAGCTGTATAATTTAAAAGGAAGTCAACATAAGCAAGAAACATGTTGAATCAAAATACAGTTAAGCTTGGAGAAATGTACTAGCATCCAAATTTGATTAATGCCAGTATGGAGAATAATCTTTCCCTTGTCTCCTATAAACATTATTACAACAGCAGCAGTTTATAAGCTACATATTTGCCTTTGTTCTTCACTTTAGAAAATGATGTCCTGGTATGTACATGTGTTATGTGTAATATTCCTATAACGTAAAATTATCCAAAAAAACCTTATATATTTTCATGAACAGAAGGAACTGAGTTACCTATTGCATAAAATCTTCATTGTATAAACCATCACTATAAATTTAACCCTTTGTAAGCATTTCCAGGAAATCTGACTTTTGATTAGAGAAAAGGTATATATTTTACAGTTACAGGTTTAATGAGCTATTAAAAGTTATAAAATGAAATTTGCAAATTTAACTAAATTTTTGTAATTTAGCATTCATGAACTCAAATTGCTATAAACTATAAAATATTAGTTAAATGTTTAGCATTGGCAATAGGTTTCAGTGAATTAGTATTTCAAAACCAACATATTATTTGCCCAAATGAAGAAAAGTACATTTTAGGGAACTTAGAATAGAACACAAATGAACAGATTAAGTGCTTTATCTTTTTTATTTTTTTTTTTAATACTTCTTTGTTGGGGTACCTCGATGGCTCAGTTGATTAAGCATTTGACTCTTGATTTCCACTCAGGTCAGGATTTCAGGGTTGTGGGATTCAGCCCTTCATGGGGCTCTGTCCTCAGTGTGGAGTCAGCTTGTCCCTCTCCCTCCACTGCTCCCCCACCCCTGAAATAAATAATTAATTAAATAAAATCTTAAATATATATATTTATTTATTTATTTGAGAAAGAGAGAAAAAGACAGCACAGGTGGAGGGAAGCACAGGGGGAGAAGGAGAGAGAGACTCTCAAGCAGACTCCCCACTGAGCACAGAACCTCACCTGGGGCTGGATCTCAGGGTTGTAAGATCATGACCTGAGCCAAAACCAAGAGTCAGATGCCCAACCAACTGAGCCAGCCAAGCACCCTAGATTAGGTGCTTTATATCACTTGCATTTATTTTCTTTCTTTCTTTCTTTCTTTCTTAACCACACCATTGAGGCCTGATTGACATGCAAAAAGCTGCACATACTTTATGTACAAAACTTGATGAACTTTAGGATCAAGTATGGGCCTGTGAAACCATCACCATAATCTATACCATAAACCTGTCACCAACCAATGCAGCATGATGCCACTTATAGGAGGAACCTAAAATAGTCAAACTTCTAGAAGCAGAGAGTAACATGGTGGTTTCCAGGGACTGGGGAAAAGGAGGAATGGGGAGATACTAGTCACAGTGTATAAAGTTTCAATCATAAAATATGAATAGGTCCTAGAAATCTACTGTACAACATGGAGTCACTTGCATTTTCTGAATTAGCATGTAGAGAATTGTTTCTCTATAATGTGTTTTCATACAGAATTTGTTATAATGGAAATGTGATTTTATTGTCCTTTGCTGAAAGTTATACTTAGTCTCTGTCTTTCATAACATCATTCCCATTGTCATCATTCTCTCTTGGTTTATAATAATAACTTATTATAATTTAAAAATGAATTGGAAATCTTCTTCCCCTGTCCCAGCTACCTTTTTCATTTTCTTTAGGTTTTTCAAATTCCAGAAGCTTACTTTATTGTCATTTTTACATTTTGCATTTAGGAAAGGGTAAATAAAACTAAACTTGCTTTTATTTAGACTCTTAATAAAACATGAATTATCTGTGTAAGGCAGAAATGCTACAGAAAGAAAACAGCCCTAAGAAATGTCTAGTCTTGTGGCTTATATCAGCTTAGCCTCAGGCAACTAAACTGCCTGTCACATATAAGACATCGGTTTATGCTTTAACTATAGTGAAGGCATGTTACAAAATTGAAGCTATCATTTTTTTCCTAAATGTATAGTAGTTTTATTTTATTCATAAATGAATATATCAAATTTCATTTCATGAACAAGCATGGTGTTTTAATCAGAACTAAGCATCTACTCAAAGCTGTGTTTTTGGATGTCTTACATACCTGAGTATACAAAAATATTCTGAAGAAATGATTTTTAAACTGTGCACCATGAGTGTAATGAACTGTAATGAAGCATTTTGGGTGTTGTTAAAAGAAAAAATAATTAGGGCAGATATATTTCATCAGTTTCTATTCTTTGTGGACTGAATCAACATCAATGAATAAGGCTTTATGGCTATAAATATTTTACTAAATGGAAAAATCTTTAATTTTAATTAGTGGATTTGTCTATCACATGCATATAGAATATCTTGAAAAAGCAAATGATTTCTTAATTTTACCTCTGGATCCAAAGGTGAGCAACACTAAACAAGTTGAATATGATTGTTTGAGGTCCTTAACACAAAGCTTGATCTATCTTGGCATATAACTGTTGTTCATTAGGCCAATTATTCAAATCCTAGCTCTCTGCTCAATTAATTATATAAACAAAGCAATATAATCCATTATATTAATGCAGAGTCAAAGTCAGAGAGTTATTTGTGGTATTGCTTGTATGAGCAAGAGAGGGTAGGGCAATTCCTAGAAGGAAGTAATTGGGTCAAGTGTACGCGTTGAATAGAATTATCTACACTTAACAAAAGTATAATAATAATGTATTGCATGACAGTAATAAACTGAAATATTAAAATTCTGGGCAATGTCTACTGGTATTTATTTTAGGACATTTTTCTAGCAATAATAACTTAATTGTGTTAATATTTATTCAATGTATAATTTCATTGTTTATTCCCAATTTATCATGAAAAAACCACACTCACATATGACCATATATTTATGCATACATGCATATATGTATACATATATACCTACACATATATGTTATAGTTTGGCATTATTTTTTTCAAAATTGATTCATTTTCTATCACTGGGAGTCTCATTCAATTATGATAGTGCTGATATTGGAGGTTGAAATATTCTAATAAAACTCACATGACATATATTTCAAATTTATGTTTTTCTTTGGAACACTCCAAGCCTTAGCATTATCAGTTTAAATGTTCTGATTCATATGTCCTTTATTAACAATACATTAGTATACCTGTTTTCTAAAACTTAAAATCTATGCTCTGAAAGGATTATTTTTTAGTTTCCTTTTAAATACCTTTGGATATGTTAGTGCTAAAATATAATTTCAGTATCTTCAGTGCATCATAATTTTCAAATGTTCTCTCTTGCAAAGTTTTTTTTTTTAAATATGAGTTCATTTCTTGAAGTACATATTCAAGCAAATCAGGAAAATTAAACTTCATATCATCACACTCTGCATGAGTCAGTGTCCCTTATGTTGCTGTTTGAAATGAAACATAATATAAGTGAAAAAAGAGTAGAAATGAGTAGGTTTTCTGGACAGCAAGTGTTTCTAGTTAAGGCCATGTGCTTCAGAATTAGATCTCCGTACGTATGCTTTTCCTAGACTCCTGACTTTGGGAAAGTTACTCATTTAGTTAGACTTCAATTTCCTCACTCGAAAAAAGGAAAATAACAATGTCTGTATCACAGAAATGGACATTATCAAGATTGAATTAGAAAACCTGCATAAGATTTGAATAATTGGCCTAATGAACAATAATTGTATGCCAAGGTAGATCAAGCTTTCTGTTAAAGACCTCAAATAACCATTTAGTTACATATGGTTAACATATAGCTAACCAGTGCTAAATGAAAACTTTGCTATTTTCTTTACTATACTGTTAATTCTTATTATGCCTCAATGTAGAATATCAGATGAATGAAATTCAGCTTACAAAAGTCTAAAATATTATCTTGTTAGTGGTAAAGTAAATAAACGAAACCAACAAGAAGAATAAACTCAGTTATTAATGAAGGCTTCTGAACCTGCCCTTTAAAAAAATGTGGTTTTATTCCACATATAAATAAATATCAGGTCAAGCAAAAAGACAATCATGATAATTAGGAATTTTATGGTTTCTTAAATTTCTGTTGAATTAATCTCAGGCTTTGGGTAGTCTGAGCCTCAAAAAAATGTAGAAACACACACACACACACAAACATATGTATGTATATATGTATATGTATGTGTGCATACACAGAAATATTGGCATATATATATAGAGAGAGAAAGAGAGATGGACATACAGTACTTTTATTCACAGCAGCCATGTCGTAGAAGTATGATCAGAGAGAAGGCACGAGGCACAATTCTATCTGAAAAAGTCTCACTGCCTGAGTCTGATGTTGTTCCTCATTTCAAGATATCCGAAGCCTTCACATAAACATATCGGTCTGATGCAAGTTAGGGAATGAACGTATCTCTACATTTTACTTTTCATTAGGGTGTATGTTTGTTTATTCCAGACCAAAACTAACAAGAATTAGAATTCTATGAAAAGTTTAAGATATAATGGGTAGAGGAAACGGGGGGTCTAATTTAATTCCTTATGCCTAAGAAAAGGAAAAAAAATATGTACGTAGTGGAATTTATAGAAAGAAGATTTCAAAGCATGGAGAGGATAAAAAATAATTTGTCTAAGTGTGAGAATTATTTCCATTGACACGTATTTTTAAATGATTATATGTGAATCTTCCTGTATGTAAGAAAACAACTTACTGTTGGAGTAGGTCAGCACATTTTGCCCATTCAGCACGTTTGACAGAAGAAATAACTTTGCTTTTGAAAGTCTCGTCCTCATTTATAAAGAGCACTTAATTTGTTTCCTTTTGCTGAACTTGAGATGAATCCACCCACTATTTTCCAGCTGGCCTTTGGGTGTTGTTCCCTGTTTTCCCCTCCACGGTAATTACTTACTGGGAATTCTTGTGTTCTTTTGAAGCTAGCAGTGAGACAACTCAAGTTGTGAATCATGGGTTCAGACTGCTATTGCATTCCAGCTCATCCTTTGATAACCTTTTGGAAAGCTTAGAATCCCTTGTTTTATCAGCGGCTTATATTAGTTTTAATCTCAGCTATGTCCTGAGAAACCTTTGTAAAATTAAAGGAAGACGGGAAAGGAGTGACACCGGGTTTGTGTGGTTTTTTTGTTTTGTTTTGTTTTGTTTTGTTTTCCTGCAGGACCTCTTGTAGGCTTCTGTCTCATTATGTTAACAATCTGCCAAGAGAATGGAGTCAGATCTCAAGAGCAGACTAGATTGATTTACTTTACAGTCCTTTCCACCCAGCCTAATTATTGCATTACAAATAGCGATTCTTTCACCCCATGAAGAAGCACTTTGATTAGTGCTTGCGATACAGGTGCTGGGGTCTGCTGCAGTACGTGCATGTTAACTAGTTTCCTGTATCACAGTCAAACAGCCCTAACAGCCCAGAACGGGGGCAAGCACCTTCTCTCACATTTTTCTGACGGCTCTAGATGAACGTGTTTAGGACCGTCGTAGACAATGCACTATGATGCTTTTATTGTTGGGTCAAAATAGACACACAATATAGCAGCATCCCTTAAAAGAATAGCCTAGCACAGTTTCTCCTATCAACATTAGGCTTGAGATGTGGTTACATATTTGAAATCTTGTTTTATTTTTTTTTAATTCTTTATTTTATTTTATTTTATTTTATTTTATTTTATTTTATTTTTTCTCACCAGAGCACATACCCTCCCCAATGTCCATCACCCAGCCACTCTATCCCTTGCTTTAGAAAAGAGTGAGAATAGTGTTTCTGATTGCAAATTGTAACTGCCTTTTGTATTAGCTTTCTGTGACTGCTCTCACAAACTGCCAAAAGTTGGGTGGCTTCAATAGCAGAAATTTATTCTCTCACAATTCCGAGGTCAGAAGTTTAAATTCAAGGTGTTGGCAAGACCACACGCTCTCCGGAGGCTCTAGGTAGTCATCCCTTCCATGCCTTTCTCCTGGTTTCTGATGGCTACAGCCACACTTGGCATCCTTTGGATTGTGGTGGCATCCATTCCAATCTCAGCCTCTGTCATCACACTGACCTCCTCCCTCTGTGTGTCTCCTCTAAGGACTTGTCACTGCATTTAGGGCCCCCCTGGATATTACAAGACAATCTTATCTAAAGATCTTTACCTTAGTTTTATGTACCCTTTTTTCCCCTAAATTCACATTCACTGGTTCCAGGGATTAGGACATTGACACAGAATTTTGGGGACCATCATTCAACCCACTACATATCAGACATGCCATTTGGCCAGGGTGTTCAGTGATATGTCGTATATTTGCTAGTCTTTAGACAATTATTTTCTGTTTAAATGAAAGACTCATTTAAAAATAGAGACTGTTTCTAATAAAAAAAAAATGGGCTTGTAAGAAAAGTAATATTAATCAGTTAAAATAGGAGAAAATGTTTTCCTTTTAAGACAGGAATTTGAAGTGTGAAAGAACACTAGCATTAAGTGAAATAAAATGATTGCTTAAAGATTAAAGGAATGTAAATACAAATTGTTTTTTAGCAAGGTGGTACCCGAACATTGGTGATTTTGTCCCTGCCGCCCATCCCCTAAGGAACGTTTGACGATGTTTCAACACATTTCTTTTCAGTGTGCCAAAACATACATAACTTCAAGTTTACCATTGTAAGCATACAGTCCAGTGACACCAAGTATCTGCAATTCACAACCATCACCACCATTTATCCCCAGCGTTTTCTCATCTTCCTGAGTGGAAGCTGTGTACCCATTTAACAATAACATTCCATTCCTCCCTCCCACAGACCCTGGCAACCACCATTCTATCTTCTGTTTCTACAAATTTGGCTACTCTAGGTACTTCATATCAGTGAAATCACAAAATTCGTCCTTCAGCAACTATCCTCTTTCACTTAGCATAATGTTTTCAGTGCTCATCCATGCTGTAGTATGCATTAGAATTTCATTCCTTTTTGAGATTGAATGATACTCTGTTGCAGGTTTATACCACATCTGGACATTTTTGCTGCTTCCACCTTTTGGCTGTTGTGAATAATGTTGCTATGTACATTGGTATATAAAACTCTACTTGAGTCTCTGCTTTCAGTTACTTGGGGTACATACCCAGAAATGGAATTGTTGGATAATATGATTATCCTGTGTTCAGTTTTTGTTGAGAAGCCATCATACTACAGAAATGTTTCCTATTGTCTAGACCAGAGGTGACAGTGCTACTGGCATCTAGTGGATAGAAGCCAGGGATACTGATAAACAGCCCACCATATACAAGACAGCACCCTTCCCCATCAGCAAAGCATTAACTCATCCAGAATGTCAATAATGCCCCTGTTGAGAAAGCTTGTTTAAAAAAAAAAAAAATCTTAAATTAAGAATGATCCTCATTCTCCTACCTTAATTCTTCCACATATCATCAGAGAGATATGAAATATTGTGGTATATAGTTCTATAAATAATGCTCCAACCTTGAAGCTTTGTATAGTACAATTTCTCTTTCCCTATGTGAGAGCTCATTCCCTCTCTTTTCTGCTGTGGCTCTGCTCTCTAATATTGGTTTCCATGGTGGGCAGTGAAGAGGATTACTGTTTAACTGTATTCTTTCCCTCAGTTTGGGAGTCTTTGGGGGGTAACTTTTAGAAAATAATTCATGAAATCATGCATGAGGACTACTAATATTAGTGTCTTCAAATTTTATTACATAATCTGTGATTTCCAAGAAAATACTTAAAATCTTATAATTTCCCCTTGTTTAATGAACATATTTTTAAAAGAAAAATACACTAGAGCCCTTTAAAACCTTGCATGACAAATTTAACAACCAATGATTAGAAGAGAAGCTATAGAAAAGAAATAATTTAACACCTCTACTGGTTATAGATTTAGAGCTGGAAGAAATTTCAGGTTTTAAGGGCCTATATGTAAAGGGAACTGTATAGCTATTACTACAATGAATCCACAATACCTATTTCATTGATAAAGAAAATGACACTCAAGGAGGTTAAATAAGTTCTTCAAAACTACCCAGCTAATGAGTAGTAGATCCAAGAGTCAATATCTTCTCTATTGGCTCTAATGATGCCACTCCCGATCCCTTGAGTCAATCTTTCTTTCACAAATGAAGAACCTGATACAGGAAGAGTTTTGACTTGGCCAGAGTCACCAAACAAACAAAGACCAAACCTAGTTTTCAGACTTCTGCATTGTTTTATTATAGCTTTTATTCAGTCCATGACTCTTCAGCCTCTTCCACCCATGGCTAGATCCTAGCTAACTAGCAGATCTTAGCCCAACAGGTCCTACCTGCATGGACAACAAGCAAAGTGTCTCCTTCAAAGTCAGAAATTGAGGATTCCAGTAGATCATTGGTCCACATATTAGAGGTAAAAATTATAAATATATATATACGTGTGTGTGTGTGTGTGTGTGTGTGTATAAATACAACTACAAACATTTGACTCCACAAAAGTGAAGTTACATAGCATACCATTAATCGAAACTTCTTCCCAAATGATCCAGTTGTACTGTTCCTAAGTCAATTACATCACTCAACAAGAGTCATGGTTTGTGTAGACATAAACTAAGATATATATTGTAGAACAACCAGTGAATAGCATGAAGAATACTTCTTTACAGAAAAGTAAGAGAATAGTTATTTTGCCTGCCATGGCTATGAATATGGAAATTATTGTAAGATCTCTTTTCTAAAATAGGTGATGGCACAAAGCAAAAGGACAGATTAATATTTGTTATCTTTTCTATAAAAAGATAAAAAATTATCAGAAAAGTACATAATGTTTGCTGAAATATTGTATTGTAACATAAGCAAATTTTCAGCAATCATTAATTTAGTACAAGTGAAAATATTTCTCCTTTTTTTAGTGTGATATTGTCACCAAAAATGATTTTTAAAAGCCACCAGATTCACATGTCACCTGTAGCATAATTCTCATTACCAGTGATTTTTTTTTTTTTTTAAGATTTTTTTTATTTATTTATCGGAGAGAGAGGGAGAGAGAGCGAGCACAGACAGACAGAATGGCAGGCAGAGGCAGAGGGAGAAGCAGGCTCCCTGCCCAGCAAGGAGCCCGATGTAGGACTCGATCCCAGGACGCTGGGATCATGACCTGAGCCGAAGGCAGCTGCTTAACCAACTGAGCCACCCAGGCGTCCCTACCAGTGAGTTTTAATCCATGCATAATTTTCTGCTTTCTAATAACCATACAAACATAATTCATGAGTTTGTATAATTTTCAATATAATAAATATTTGTTATATTTTAAATGTGGAAAAGATATCCATTAGATGGATAACTAGTTAAATTTATTGTTTACTCATATGTCCATATTTTCTGAGTCATGATAAATGCAAAGATAATGCATGATAATGCAAAGAAAATTATGTTCTAATTGCTTTTTAATATATATTCACAAATATAAATTTAAAAATTATTTAATCACTTACTGAAAATTTTGAGATGGATATACAATATAATAACAAATATAATCTCCTCATAATTAAACTAATATGTAAACTACATTTAATTTCACACTGAAGCTCAGAGACATTAAAACTGGCACACATAGTTTTGTGTTTACAATGCGATCAGTTCATTAATAAAAGATTTTTATGGGACCAAGACTTAAAAAAAAAATGCACTTGTGTGGCACATGGGTGGCTGAGTCAGTTAAGTGTCTGACTCTTGGTCTCTGCTTAGGTCATGACCTCACGGGTCGTAGGATGGAGCCCCGCATCCATCAGCTTCATGCTGAGAGAGTCTGCTTGGGATTCTCTTGCCCTCTCCTTTTGCCCCAACCCCTGCTCTCTCTCTTTCTCTCAAATAAATAAATTATATATATAATTTATTTATGTAATTATAAATATTATAATATAAAATTATATTATATATATATATATATTTTTTTTCTTGTGTTGGGCCCCAACTGAGTGGCTCAGTTGGTTAAGCCGCCTTCAGCTCAGACCAGGAACTCAGGGTCCTGGGATGGAGTTGCTCCCTGCTTAATGGGTAGCCTGGTTCTATCCCTCTCCCTCTGCTTCCCACACCCCCAACCCACTGTGCTCTCTCACTTGCACTCTCTCTCAAATAAATAAATAAATAAAATCTTGGAAAAAAAAAAAAGAAAATTTATTTTAAATAAATAAATAAAGTGCTTGTGTCGGCGGGATAAAGTTAGGAAAACAGAAATTCTGTTGTTTATTTCAATAGTTTTTAATTTAGGCAAAAGGTTAAAGAGATATTGGAAGACTAAAATGACAAAGTGGGCACACTGAAGGGAAACTGAAATAGTAACTGTTGGAAATAGTTAACATCCTTAGGACAGAGGAGCAAAGGGAAGGGAGTGTGGAAACTAGGAACTTGGAGCAGGTACCCTATCTTACTGGGACCAGATCATTGAGCAGAGGGACCGATCTGGCTTGTGCTGATTTCTCAAGAGCTTACGATCAAGATCAAGCTCCATAGAGATAAAATCCAGACCCCAGTAGCTCAGCTGATGCACCTATGGAATTTGGATTTTAAAAAGGTGGCACTAGTGGTGTATCTTCTATGTCATGACAGGCCTGGCAATGTGGAAAGGAGCTAGAATCTGAAATGAATTGCAATTTGGAGCTAGTGCCACAACCTGGATAATGTACCATTGCTTTGGTAGTGCTATCAGGAACTGACAGGAACTGTCTCTTCTAAAATGAATGGGTTGTATATTCGGTGGGGGCCCTACAGCATACACCAGCCTGGCCCGGTTCCTCTTTCCACTCAGCTAGTGCCCCATCCTGGCAGAACCTACCGGGGAGCCAGGTGGCAGAAAAGTAATGCAGTTTGCAGAGTTCAGCTTCTGTCTCATAGAGACTAGAGGAGTAGATTTGGTTGGAAAGATAATTGTATAATAACCAGCACAGTGCCCAAAAGCTGGTTTCAAAACCTGTCATATAGGGGTGCCTCAGTGGCTCAGTCCATTGAATGTCTGCCTTTGCCTCATGATGTGTTCCAAGGGTCCTGAGGATGAGATCCAAGGGTCCTGAGGTCCCTGCTCAGTGGGGAGCCTGCTTGTCCCTCTTTCTCTCCTGCTGCTCCTCTTGCTTGTGCTCTCTCTCTGTCAGATAAATAAATCAGATCTTTTAAAAAATCTGTCATATATATGTGACATTTATTTCTAGCATTGCAGATTACCATCAACCTACTAGTACTTACTGGTGTACCTAAAATAATTACTGAAGGAGAAAGCATGATTGTGGTATATGTACTCAAGTCATATCATGTGAATCATGGTTATTGAGATTTATTTTTAAATATCCTCCTGATTTGACAACATTAGACTCAAATTTCATTGAGTCAGTTGCTAGAAGAATCTAGATTAAAAATAGGTTATATAATGGGACTTAAGTCTCAGATTTAGTGACAGAAACCAGAACCCACATATTTTGATCCTCAGTTCTGATTGGGTGTTAATATAACACAATTAGTGATTAAAATATTTTCCTAAATGATGAATGTGTATTTTTAAGAAATGTTCATATATTTAATTCAGCAAATATTTATTGACCACCTGCAGTGTGCCTGATATTGTCTAAATTGCTAGATATGCAAAGATGAATGAAAAAATAAAACCTTTAAAATAGACAAGTTTCTAAAATCTATGATATAATATATATTACATTTGGCTATTTCAGTCTGATGTTGTCTATAAAATGTGTTTAAAATAACCAGTTAACATACAACAACCACAAATTTTTACAATGATGTTTTTCCCTCTATGGGCCGTATTTTTTAACCTCCTGGTGCATTTGTGTGAGAATAACCACAAATTAATGCCTGATATCACCTTAGGGGGTCCCTGATGCAATCAATATAAACCAAAATACTCTCCTGAGAAGTAAATGCAACTTTAGTTGTGTGATAATGTCTTTCCCTTAACTGACCTTATAAATTAACTTGCCTGAAACCCACACAGTTGTTTTCTGATATTTTGGTTTATGTTGATCATCTGACAGCCCCTTAGGCCAATGCTGTACACAGTCACTATTAGCAAGGTGTTTATGCTTTGGTAATGTGTTTCTTGAAATCACATTATATACAAGTTTTTATTACAGACATCCTTTATAGGAATTCAGATAAGATCCTTCCAGCTTTGGCTTCCAATGTCACCCATAGATGACTTTTTGCATTTATAGAATATTTTCAATTGGTGGTTTAAAAACATTTTTAAAACAACAGGACATTAACTGGATTTCTCAGCTGGGATGTCCCTATGGCAGTGTCCTATACTCTAAACCAGCAAGGCTGCCAAAAGCCACCTGCAAATTTCACCTTCATTTCCTTTTTATTTCTTGTGTATTTCACAATAATTGTGAGGTAATGTGTGGCTGGGGACATGTCATTGTATTTTACTCTCTCTAACCGGAATACTGCCGTTTGCCATGGAAAAACATCTCACAGACGAAAGCTGTATATCTTACCTACCACTCTGCTTCATGCTACTGATATTCAGACTAATTAACTAGATCCATAGAATGACATATTTGTCATTTTTCATGTGGCTCTATAACATATTTCTGTTTAAGAGAACACAGTTTGACCAATCTATATACAATTTGGAAAAATATAAAGCCTGCCAAAACAAATTTGTTACTGGGAAAACAGCTGACAAATTCTAGAGCATTTGGATATGGAAACAATTGGCAAATTGTCCATAAAAAAGTAATCTCGGGAAACGTACTGATGTTTCTAGCTTAAAAAAATATAGATTTAATAAAATCATGAGTTGTAAATAAATAATAGATAATTTTGTCACCAAGTATTTATTGGTGGTTACTATGCTCGACACCCAATGATATATGGCTCCTTATAAATCCCTTGTACTTTCTGTTCTTGTCTGGGGGTTCTGTAAGAATCTTAGACCAAACTCTTTTTTCTTAGTATAATAATTTTAAAGCTTACTGAAAAAAATAGCAGAATCTAAGAAATGATTTATAATCAATTTGTATTTGAGGTTTGACAATTTCAAACTATTCAAAGTTTATGAAAATAAGTATAATGCCACAACTCTGTGGTACAAGCAAAAAATGTTATTCCAATTACATATGAGGAAATTAATGTTTACAAAGAGTAAAACATTTTGACAAGATGGCATAGTTAAAGGTAGAGCCTGAATTAGAATTTATGCTTCCTGCTCTCTAGATGAATGCACGGGATAACACACTATTCTAAATATTCTCTAAACCTTAAGTAATTCCACCACAGAAAGCTTGCTTTTTTTGAAGTCTCATAATATGTATTGTTAGTGTACACTCATACTAAGCTCAGTGTTTTATAGTTAGTTCCTCGTACTATAGGCATATTTTATGGTTCTCACCAAAGTATAAATGATTACTTATTCATATCACCTACTTTGCAGAGCATAGTACCAAGTTGATGACTCTCTAGTGATAGGTTATTATACAAAATGTTATTCTTTTTTATTAGAAATTATGTATAATTATTTTACCAATGTATCTCTACACAATGCAGTGTTTGGATAATCCACAGCAAAAATTAAAGATAATTCTAAATGTAATTGAAATGACTAATACCTAAATTATATTGTTGTGCCATAACCAAGAGTACTTGTGTAAAATACTGTATGATATCTTACACTGAATCAAAACATAATATATAAATAGATGATTATGGATTAGGATGGGTTTCTGTGGATGCTCTCAAATACCTTGGCTACCTTGGGATTAGAACTAAATATCTTAGAAAACAGAAATAAGGAATGCCTGGGTAGTACAGTTGGTTAAGCATCTGTCTTTGGCTCAGGTCATGATCCCGTGGTCCTGGGATAGAGCCCCACTATCAGGCTCCCTGCTCAGTAGGAAGCCTGCTTCTCCCCCTGCCTGTGTGCTCACTGTTTCTCTCTTTCTCTCTCTCTCTAACAAATAAGTAAATAAAATCTTAAAAATAGAAATAAGATCTAAGAATATTATTTTTCTTAATGCCTAACATATGGACTGTAATCAATACTTGTGGAGTGAACGTAATTATATTATTCTATCTCAACACTTCTTTTTGAATATCTTACTGGAGGTGAAGGACACTGAATTATGTAAAGGTCTTCAAAGCTGAATGTGATTCTTTCAGTCAATTTTTTAATTTCAATTTTTAAATTTCAGTCAAAATTATGAAGTTTTCCTTTACTTTTAACAATTTATATATTATGATCAAGGAAATGTTTTCTCTCTGAGATTCTAACATGTTAAACATTGATGAGAAAGCCATAGTTTTAAGCTTCTGTCAAACTGATTTTTTATTCAGAATTATAATTTAGGAGGTGAATTGAAGATTGATAAAATTACTCTATGCCATAAGGAGGCATCTATCAAAGAAACTTTGCTTTGCTTTGTCATTGGTTTATGCATTGAGGGTGAAGTTCTATTTTATTTTATTTTTTTCAAAATGGTATTCTATTTTAAAATTATTATTATTATTATGTTCAGTTAGTAAATAGAAACTGTTAGTAAATAGAAATTTAAATAGTAATTTAATTTAAATAAATTTAAATAGTTGGAAATTTAAATAGTAAGTAGAAATTTAAATAGAAATTCAAAAGTCCAATGCTCCAAGACTCAAGATGGCCTAGCTAGAGCTTTGGATGAATGATATAATCTAGATTTTTAAAAATTAATTTTCTATGTGTATCAAACTTTGCCTGGTTTTAAGCAGGTGGCACACCATCCTTCCTTCCCCGACTTCACAGGTGAAAATGCTTACTCTTATTCTAAAATATGCCAATGAAACTAAAGATAACAAACATTTGAAGATAAGAAATAAAGATACTGGCCATTATTTCAAACATCATGACTTTAATAAGAAATTTGAAAACATATCATCATATTTTTAGCATTCTATGGCACAGAACACATTTTTTACTAATATAATATGTGTTATCTTTTTCATATTCTTATTCTTTTCTATAGAACTCTAATTTCAATGAGTATAGCATATGTGGGTTTATTTTCCCACTGGTGATTATAGTGATTAAGTTTATTTTTCCTCTGAGATATCAAGACAGATATTATAGTAATTTTCAGATGCAAAAGCATCTATGTTTAAGTAAATTTATATTGTTTATCACATAAAAAGTTAAAATAATCAGGAAACATCACATATAGTTTTGTTTTGTTTTTTAATCCTACAGCAACAAAACACAAGAGGACAGGTGTTTTGACAATACACTGGACCAGGTGTTAATTCTTAGCATGCTTTAAGCATCCCATAATGACAGGAATTCCGTGTTCAGTTATTCTGGTTAAATCAGTAATTACACAGCAGTTGAAAAGTATTAAAATTTGCATAAAATCAGTTGTTTAAAACTTTAGAAGAGTATTAATAATTTTAAAAAACCTTGGTACAATGTGTCTCAGGACTAAATCCCTGAGATTCCCGATACAGTTCATGAGGTTCATGGTTGAGAGCAGATGCTTTGCTTGTGTGCCGGCATCTGTTATTAGACTGTTATTCACTGGGACTCTGTAATTCATTCCGAGAGATTCTAATATATACTTCACCTAGAAAACGTGTTTTGTTGTTGAAAGAATTCAGGAAAGAAAACAGGGAAAGCTCGTTTCTGACCCTGATTTTGACACCTATCAGCCGTGATGTTTTGCCAAGTCAGTTTCCACTTCTGGAAAATAATGAAATTTTCCTAGGTGACCTTAAAACTTCAGCTTAACTGACTTTTTAAATTGCCTTTCTGATATACCACAGTATTTATGGTTAGAGTTTTCCTCTGCATTTCCACAGCCCTCTACACTGTCCTAAAGCTTTTGATGTGTCAGTTATATGCTGTAACTGTAAAATTCTTGAAAGGAGATGGTTTAGGTGATTCTTTAATCCTTAACACCAGCCAAATGTAACCATTCACATGAGTTACATTTGTGTTTGTTGAAAGAATAAATGAATGATTCCTAATTTCTCTTCTAACTCTAAAAATCTATCAGGGGTGCCTGGGTGGCTCAGTTGGTTGAGCAACTGCCTTCGGCTCAGGTCATGATCGTGGAGTCCTGGAATCGAGTCCCACATCGGGCTCTCTGCTCCGCAGGGAGTCTGCTTCTCTGCTGACCTCTCTACTCTCATGCTTTCTCTATCTCAAATAAATAAATACAATCTTTTAAAAAAATAAAAATCTATCAGATTTTGTCTGGATTATCACCAAAGTTCTTTCCAACTTTAAAATTAGATAGTTCTATATTCATCTATTCCATACTTAGATTTTCTTAAGAAACTATGTCATCTACTTTCAATAATGTGATGTTGGAGTATTTGACTAAAAAAAAATGTATTTCCTCACAGAAAGTATAGTTTAAAACTAAATGTTAAATAACTTAGTGTGTTATGTTCTTAATTCCCATTAAGAAGGGAATGATACACAGAGCCTATTTCTACACTATCATTTCTTCTATTACATTCTCTCTCCATGTACTTGAATTGGTTTTCACTGGGATGCATCTCTATTTTTATTTATGGAGGTTTTATGTGTTCCAACTCTGTAACTAAGATAATGCTCATCAAATTTTGAAGCTGTTTTTAATTTTCAAAGGATAGGTTTATTTTAATTGAAAATATAATACTTAGGATATGTCTTGAGGCATAATCCTTAAAATAAAATTAAAAAAAAAAAAAAAGGAAAGAAACATTCAGTAAAACTTGCCTGCACCCTGCTTTTTCTCAAGTGGATAGTATGTTTTGTCAATAGCTCCATCTGCAGACCAGGGACAGCTTGTGAATCTTGCTTAGTGATCAGTTTATAAAGAATGAGCTCTCAGCTCACAGTTGTCTATTAAAATTTGATTTGAAAGACAACACCCGAAGACACCTTTTTGAGGTTAATTTTTTAGCAGTGTCAGGTTTTATATGATTTCTGAGAGGATAGCTATAGGCTCTGTCGATGGCAATTCACTGGGAGAGGGGGAGAGAAGGAAAAGGAAGCAATGCCCATTGCTGAAGGCCTGCAATCAAGCATAATAAACTCTTCAGTCAGCTGTTTAAATAAGTACACAGCAAATTAATTTTTTTCCTTTTTTTTTCCTGCAGAAAATTGATTTATCTGAACATTTTCCCCCATGAAGGCAGTTTCTTAGCTGTCATGTACCCAGCGCTCTTTGCCTAGCGATGTGAGAATAGTTCAGTTCCCACTGCCAACGCTATAATTTCAGTAGTTTAAATAATATGTGCTCCTAGCAGTGGTATTGTCAGCAGTGATTCTGCATTAAAGGAGGTGGGTGAGGGGATGAGTTTTGCCATGTTTGAATGTATTTTCTGCTGGGGGTCTCTAGCTTTGGAACACTAGAGGGCTGTATAAGTCTTTTCTTTAGTAACCTGTAATGGTCTTGGAATATCTGAGAAGATGGGGTTCACATTATCTGTTAAAATCAAATCTCAGTCTTTGAAAATGCAAAAAAAAAATATCAGCAGAACTCAAAAGGACAGTGTATACTCGTGGCTAGATACATACATGGCACCTCCCTTTATATAGTGTCTTTTGAAGCATTAATTACTAGAATTGAGAACACCTGCTTATTGAATGTATGGGTCTTCAACACAACCGTACCTTAATTTTAAATGGCCATAGATTTTTTTTTTTCCCATAGAGGCATCAGAGGCAATATGTTTTCTTTCATAATTAATATATTTGTAATGGAGCGCATTAATGTAGGATGCGAAACACACATAGTTACAATGAATTTGTTACTATGTGTGTCATATTCATAATAGCAGGGTCGTTCTGAGGCTGAGATGAGGCAATGGCTGAGGAAATGCTTTGAAGGTAGGCAAGTGCTGTCTAAGTATAAGGTGCCTATACTTATTGTTGTTAATCAGTAAGTTTCCATGGTGTAATGGTTTTCAGACAGTGGTTTCTGGAACATAACAGACTGACTTAGATTAGGGAAAATTGCATTCTTGGTGAAGCAATTTATTCAAAACCACACCAAAAATAAGATAATTCTATCATACTTTTTGTTGTTGTTGTTTTTGGCTTAAATGCTTATATAGATCAACTTTTAGTTTCAAGCTAATATGATCCTTCTGCTTCTACTTTCATGCTGAATAAATAGCAACACTTTGTGCATGTGGGTTCTTAAATACTCTTTGAAGAGTAGAAAGCACCTTTACACAAGACGCCTACACACATGGTCTCTATTCATCAGTTAAAAACTGAGGAAGACTGTGAGACAGATCAATCTACGTAAACAAATCGCGTGGTCTAAATACTCTGTTTATTACAAAGTTGAGATAACAACTTTGTAATAAGATGTGTATTTAGATCGCGTGGTCTAAATACTCTGTTTATTACAAAGTTGAGATAACAACAGATGTATGAAGTGTAATAAACGTAAGAGGGATAAACACAGTGCACTTTAGGCATTTGTGACAGAAAAAAAAAATAGGCAAACGTGTTGAATCAGGTGTATAAAGTAGGTACACAGATAGTCATGAAAAAAAGGCAGACTATGATAAAGGTCTCAGAAGAAGAAAACATTAAGAGAAGAGAATAGTATATGTAGATGTAAGTGTAGAAAACCCTTCATAAACAAGGCAACCTTTGAAAGAGAGGCTTGGGATTTGGTAATACACTGAGAAGTATAAATGAAGAAAATATTTTTAAGGAGAAAGAAAAGCATGGACAAAGTTTCTCAGGCAGAAAAGAGGAAGACTTAATTCCACAACATAAACTGTAATTCAAACTATAGAATTTTCAACTTTATCCTCTAGGACCTATGGTGTAGGCAGTGAGAATGGGAAAATGCCACCATCTCTTGAAGAAATTCATCTTATTGCACAAAGCGAAAGCTAGGAAAAGGGAATAGTTGAGGGCACTTTGCAACCTTATTTCACATTTAGGTTTGAAATAGATGAGGTCAGTAGATATGGGTGGGAATGAAGTCGGGAAAATTAAGGAATAGAGGCAAAAATGTGCATGACTTTGTGTATCTATGAATTCATCCAAAATCAGTGCCAGATACTCGAGTGCTAAAAACCAATAGAATATATAGTTGTAGTATCCAGTAAGTAACAAATTCAATACAAAACATGGAAAAAGAAGTCTGAGTGCGTGGAATTGGGAGAAATCTACATAGAATAATGATCAAGCTAGAGTAGATGTGAAGCCTAAGATCAGTAAAGACAAAATGATGGAAGAAAGCCCCAGGAAATGCATTGTTGAGGATCTGGAAGGAAATCAGTACGACATCAAGTAAAGGAATAAGTGAAACAATGCAGAAAAAAGTATGAAGAAATAGACATCAGTAATGCAGAATTTTAAAGAATGGCTACTTAACAGTTTGAAGTTCTGGAGAATGGAAATCCTTATCTTAAAAAAAAGAGAGTAACTCGGGCATCTGGGTGGCTCAGTCAGTTAAGCAGCTGACTCTTGGTTTCAGAACAGGTAGGTCATTCTCCCTGATCATGAGATTGAGTCTCACACTGGGCTGTGCGCTCAGCGTGGAGTCTGCTTCAGATTCTCTCTCCCTCTCCCTTTTCTTCCAGCTCACTCTCTTTCTGTCTCAAATAAATAAATAAAATACTTTAAGAAGAGAGAGAGAGCAACTCATGGATTTACTCTCTGTTCATTTCCTAGAATTTCTATGTTTGAATAAAACAAATTGGTCCTGGAATCGGTTTGGTCCTAGAAAAACTTCTCAGCTTTTCGGATTTGTGATCAACTCAGAAGAATAACTTCTATGTCTCCCATAATCACCTTTGTCTCATAGGTCACCTGCAGTTTACTTTGCAGCTACCCCAACTGTATCTGGTTCTACTTTATGTCTTTGGGCATAATTAGGACCCAGAGCTTTTGTTCTGAATAGTCTTTTCTAAAAGTTTCACTTGTCTATATTCAACCTCCTCAGATTTCAGTTTAGGACTTATAATTAAAATTTGGGCAATCTGTACTTCTATATTCTGAACCTAGTAATGGTCGTTTTGCTTGCTAGTCCTGTATTCTGCCTGGGAACGCCAACTCTGAAGGAAAGGGTGAGGCCTTTATTCAAAATCTTACTAGTGAGTTGCTCACTTATTAGCAATTGTTATAAAATGGTAGCAAGTAAGAAATGGTTACACTACCACCTGCAACTGTAGTCGCAGACATATTAGATAAGATCAATGTGTATTTTCCAGAGAATAACTAATTTTTACTTTCTTCTGTGGGTTTTTTTTTTTTTTTTTGGTGCCATATGGAAAAATTGGGATTAATGTGTTCTTTTATTTTTTTTAATTATTTATTTATTTAGGTTGGGGAGGAGCAGAGGGAGAGGAGAAAATATCAAGCAGACTCCCCACTGAGTGCAGAGCTCGATGTGGGACTAACTCACACAACCCATGAGATCACAACCTGAGTGAAACCAGGAGTTGGAGCCTTAACTGACTGAGTCACCCAGGTGCCCCTAATTTGTTCTTTTAATTGCAAACATTTAATTGAGACTATGGGCTGACTATGTAGGTTGACCTCTCCAAGAGATATAAAATAGTCCTACATTGATGGTGTGCCCTTAAAGGATCGAATAATTTTGGCTATTGATTTAGAAGATTCTAATAAATTTCCCAGAAGTAAATTGAAAGAAATTAAATAAACTTCTACTAATAAATAAGGTATACTTCAGGCTCTAAAAATGAGTGCCATCACAACTAATACTTTATTTCTTAGACATGAAATGCAGAACAATTACTTTCTTCATATATGCATGATCAATGATATGATTTTAAAGGGAGTATACTCACGTAGAGTATAAACTATATGTAACAGAGCATGAGAAAAATCCTTTTCTCTCCCTTTTATATTGCTTTTTAGTAAGGATCATGCTTACTTAAGCCAAGATTTTATACTCAATCACAAACTATAATACCCATTTCATAAACAAAGTAGGAATTTATAGACAAGGCTTAAAAATCAACTCCTTTTAAATTTGTTTGCAGGGATACCTGGGTGGTTCAGTCAGCTAGACATGTGACTCTTGATTTCATCTCAGGTCATGATCTCAGGGTCCTGAGATCAAGCCCCTCACAGAGCTCTGTGCTGAGTGTGGAACCTGCTAGAGATGCTCTCTCTCCCTCCCCCTTCTATGCACCCCCCCCCGCTTGTGCAGTTGCACATTTACATGCATGTGCACTCTCTCCAGAAATAAACAAACAAATTTGTATAGAGATGTTGTAAACTTCCAAGTTCAAGAATTTCCATTTGTAATAATTTAATTATAATTGTTTCCTCAAAATACCAATCATTGACAAGAATAGATAATGAAAAAATGTATATTGTCAGGCTATCATTATTAATGACTGTGAACATTTTAGGTGAATACTTCGTAGTGTTACATTTTATTTTCTTGCCATAATTTATCAAAACTACCTTGAAAAAAGTGGTGATGTGTAGTGATGATGATGATAATTAATGGTAGTATTTCCTGTAACGATGATTAGGATTAGGATAGAGTGTTCCCGTAAACAGTTAAGTGCTGTATATGTAGGATATATTTTAGCTGATTTACAAATGAGAAATTAAGAGTTGGGAAAACTAGATTATTTGTCAAGGGATACAACCACTTAATATAAGTGTATCTTCTAGCTTCAAGTTCTGTTGTTTCCTATTTTGGATCCTAGGTTGCTATAAAAGCTTTTATTATTTTTTTTAATTTTTAAAAATAATTCATTTCCTTATTTGAGAGAGAGAGGGAGAGAGAGTTGGGGGAGGGCAGAGGGAGAGTAAGAGAGGGGCAGAGGGAGAGGGAGAGAGAGAATCTCAAGCTGACTCCATGCTGAGCCCCAAGCAGATCTCAGGACCCTAAGACCATGACCTGAGCTGAAATCAGGACGCAGGACCCCAAGCTTAACTGAGCCACATAGGTGCCCCCACCATAAAAGTTTTTAAAGTATGGTTTCCTATCATTACTATTAGATAACCATTATTATTATTTTCTAAGGAGGCATCTTTTTCATGCCACTGTTTTTGATCAATGTCACTGGCAGCATGATCTGATCTCTGTCTCTTTCTCTGTCTCTCTCTCTATATAATATACACATAATCATGTATGTACATATATATTACATATATAATCATTATGTATGTGGGTACATATATCTTTTTTTCCCATTTGGAAAACAAGAAAGAAACCAATAAGCAAACTTCTGAGGGACAAATGCAGTAATAATTTTGTGTGCCCAGGAGCTAAAGACCACTTAATTTACTAGGTCAATAGCTAATTGGTTGCTGCTGGAGACTCTTCTGCTGCTTTTCATTCTCATATGTCTGCCCTTCAGATTTGACTTACAATAATTAGGAGCTTTCCAAGAGATTCTATAATTTGTGCAAAGAATTTCAAGTATTTATTTATGTATTGGTACATTAGAGTATAGCAATAGGTAGACTAAATCAGAGAAATGACCAATTATACAGAATAACCAACGGGCACAATTGTAATTAAAATGCACGACTCTTTAATTGACTATTCTGTAGGAGTCAAGTAAAAGACTTGAGAAGCTGCCATTTGTTTTCTTGGACTATATGGTAACTCCAGACATTTCCCAGCTATTGCTAAATAAAAGGATTTTTTTTTTTTTTGCAACTTCATACTATGTACAAGGCATTGTGCTACTCATTATAAAAAACATACTGAAAGTATCAGAAATAGTTCCTTCCCCTGAAACCTTCTGACCTATTCAGAAGGCTCTATTTAAGGCATAATCTTGAAAAGTTAAATAGTAATACATAAAATGATATTCATAAGGAATTATTTTATAAATGGATTATATGAGTTCCTACACTTAAAATCTCACTATGAACTCCATTCCTTTAGTGAGATATAGAGTAGGAAAAGGGCTTGGATTTGGATTTGAAAGATGGCAAAAATTGGGGTGCTTGTGATGAGGAGGAAATACAATTGACTTTGTTCCGTGAGACTGAACGAGGAGATGCAGTCAGCATAAAGAGGAAGGCTGTGGGTTCTGTGTGCATACCCTCAGATTTTAAATCTACGACCTATCCTTTCCTGGCTGTTTCCTCATCTGTAAAAACAGAATGATAATAACAGCTCTCTCCTGTGGCTGGCGTGAGGATAATTGAAGCGGAACACTTAAATGCACTGCCTGCTGACAGAGCGAGAGCCAGCTGGTGTTATCAAGGTAGGGACCCGGAACGCATCCACGGGACCGCAGTAGAGGGTTCGAGACAGAAGCAAAATGAGATATTACAATGCCCGTGGTTAGTGTAGGGAAGGGGGATTGCGAACATTTGGAGACTCCTCTGCATTTTGCTGTAACTAATGCCTGCTTGTTTTTGAAGTCAGTGTGGTATTGGATGACTCCATTGAGGGCAGCAACTAATGACTTGTGACAAGCATGACTTGTCAGTTAAACCATGTAAATTGACAGTGTGTCTGGACTAACCTGGTGTTAGGCAGATAGTTTGTGAGTGCCTGCTGGGCAAAAGGGGCGGGGGGGGGTGTGGGGGACAGGAAGCGACAAATAGAAAGTGTCTTTTAGATTTGGCATCCTCACTGAAGCTTCCTTGATTGTGGGCTTTTACCTGCCACCCACCTTCTGTGTCATAACAAGTTGTAACATTGTATTTAAATGACAACCACTGCTGTAAGTAGATTTAACAAGGTGGTGGTCCCTAGAGGCACCGTAAAATGTTCCCAGCAAACCCCTGCCATTTGTTTCTAACCATTCCGTGGACTAATAAAAGCCAGAAAAAGCAAGAAATAGGGCTGCAATCCCATTCTCTCTGCAGCTGCCCATGTAAGACCACGGTTTTCCCCCGCACCTGAGATGTTTGCCTGTAGAGAGTTGTTTTTCAAGCTGCCTGTGGAAACTGAACAGATCCTAATGCCACCAATAGCTTTTAAAGCTTCAACTCTGATACAGCTTTGAAAGTAATTAGATAAAGAAAATTAATTCCAGTTGGGAACACATAAAACATTTCATTTGGAAACTGACATGAATAAAATTATAACTATGGTAAATATAAAATATGAAAATCTAAAATTACAATACGTTCTGACTTTAATATTTCCACACAAATTGCTGTTTTGTTAACACTCAATAAAGTACATAGTAGCCAGGAGACCAACACAACAATCAGAGAGGACGCTCTTTTTGTGCAGAGCCTCTGGGCAGACCCAAACTCTGAGACTGAGCTGGAAGTAGGAAAAGATTCTGCAAAGCGCAGCTGAAGCAATACATCAAAGAGTGCTCAATTGGACATTTTCTCTCCTTCTCTTTCTCTCTCCCTCTCTCTCCCACCTTTTCTTTTCTAGCTAAAAAGAAAAACAAAACAAAACAGAACAGAACAAAAACATGGTAAATATAAACAGAGACAGACAGACAGACAGACATAAAGATAGACAATACATTTTCAACAGGGGCAATATTGCCCTAGGGGGTGAAAATTCATTTCGGGGAGCAAAAAAGATCTTAGATGTTGTAATGATTATAGACCCTCCAAAGAAAGGGCCACAGTACCTAAAGAGGTGTAGTGTTATGTATGTGTGTGTGTGTGGGTATGTGCATGCACGCATGTGTGTGATATTGAAGCTTCACAGGGCATGGGTGATTAAGGACAAAAGTGTCCAGTAATAGCAGTGAGATAATGTAAAAATACTGGGAAACACTGCTGTAGTTATATGGACTTCGGGTGGTGGATACCTTCCATCAGGCCCTCTGATTATATGGAGAAGGCTCACAGGACAGCAGCATCATGGAAATTAAAACCAAAACAAGTAAAACAAAACCTTTCAACTCTTATGTGCATATATTTATGCTGATAGGTACAATATCAGATAAACATATACTTCACTTCTGCTGAGCTTTGTGAATATTTATGAACACCTACTGTATGCTATGCATTGTACTTCTGGTGGAATAGAGCAGTGACTGTGCTCGTATGGCGCGTAGGAGCTGGATGAAAGCAGACATGGAACCATCATTAGCAGAGAGGGTTGGGAGGAAGAAGGAAGTTCCTCCTCAAAACTCTCCACTTTGAGAGCACATCCAGAGGAACCCTTGGAAGGGGATTTTTAATGAGACTTGGGTGACGAATAGAAGGCTGCCGGACGAAGTTCACAGAAGAAAGATGTTCCAAGCAAAGCTACCAGCATGATCAAAGGCCAGAGGTCAGAGGCAGTGTGACGTATTCAGGTAAACAAGTGGGATCCTGAGATTTGCAGGCAAGGAAGAGGCCGGTGGAAGACAACGAGGCTGAAGATGGAGCTCAGAGGTGGATGGGGTTCCCATAGGTGATGTTAAGCATTTTGGAATATATCCCAAAAGGAAAGGGACACTGTCGTATAATTTTAAGAAGGAGAGTGAGTCATCAAAATTGTGTGACTAAAATACTGAATTAGGTCAAGTTAGATTTCCAATGTATATGAATATTTAACAACAGATTTCCTTCCAAGTACTAGTAAATACTCTTATAAGCACATCAAAAACTTTGAATGTTGGAAATCTTGCTTGGCAATATACTGTCTGGAAATTGCAGAAAAAAATGCAGGGCCTTGTTTAGCTAAACACAGTATGCATAGTTTTGCTTTGTGCAGTTTCAATTCCCTGCGGTCAACCCTGGTCTGGAAAAAGATGATCTTCCTGACCTATGTCAGAAGGTAAATAGCCAAATGCTAGTACACAATGCCTATGTCATTCCCTTCACACATCTTCTCATGTAGGACTTTTATTATCTCACACCAACACAAGAAGAAGGGTGAGTGCAGCACAATAAGATAGTTTGAGAGAGAGAGAGCACGTTCACATTGCTTATTTCTGTGTATTGTTTTTAATTGTTCTATTTTATTATGAGGTACCATTCTCTTTTAGTGTGTCTGATGTATAAATTAACTTTTATCATAAGTATGTATTTATAGGACAAAACATAGCATATGTACAGTTTGGTACTATCTGCGTTTCATACTGGGGTCTTGGAATGTGTCCCCTGTGGATAAGGGGACTGTATATAGAGTGCACTTGTAGGGGTAAAGCTATTGTGACAAATTTTTACAGGGCATGTGGGACACTTTGAAATAAGAGGCTTGTGACATTTGTCATGCATTTGTGCAGTTAATGGGGCAGTCCATGTTGATGAAATGACTCAAGACGGAATTTAAATAAAGTTAGGGGTGTAATTGAGCTGGTTTTCCTGACTTGCAACATAGGAATCATGTATGATGCATATGGATTGGCTGGGGCCAGTCTAGCCCTGGTAATGGGAAGCCAAAGACCCTCTGTGAGCTGTAGGCAAGAAGTCTTTTGGAACAATGATTATATTTTTCCTAGAGTTTAAAAGGAGTAGAAGATTTTAAGCCATTTTTTAAATAAGGATACACTGTCGGGCTGTGGGTGGCTCAGCGGATTAAGCGGCTGCCCTCGCTCAGGTCAGGATCCCGGGGTCTTGGGATCGAGTCCTACATCAGGCTCCTTGTTCAGGGGGGAGACTGCTTCTCCCTCTGCCTCTGCTCCTGTTGCTTGTGCCCACTCTCTCTCTCTGACAAATAAAGAAATCTTAAAAAAAAAAATAAGGCTACACAATCCATTAAATTATTCCACCAACCTGTCACTGCTTTTCATTTGTTCACAATATAAATTGTGAATATAAAACAAAAGTTTACCTCAAAATATTTTCTATAAATACAGGTGACAAACTGTAAGAATTTAATAATCAAAGCTTTTGTAGGATGTAAATAGTTTACATATAAACATAAAAATACACTGCAGCAAAAGCATAAAAATAAAAAAAAACTCTTGTCTATTTTGTTTTGTATCAGTTATTATGAAATACATATAATATTTATTTTTGGTAAGTTCTTTTTTGTTGTTTTGTTGTTTTCTCCTTTTTTTGAATTATATTTGGCTGCAAGAGTATAAGACATTACATTTAAATTCATATTTCCTTGAAGTGGATTGCTTTTGTAGTTCTGTTTTGAATTTCAGTTTAGAGGAGTTTATTTTGGTACTGCGTATTGTGTACAAGTTCTCATTGGTAGTAGCTCCTGAGTTCACTTAGAAAGCTACAGGGCTTTTGAAATGCCATTAATCAAAATGGGAAATTATAAATGACAATGCAATTTTATTTTATGGCAATAACCTGTGGATGAAAGTAAGATCTGAAAAAGACCATAAGCTTGTCTAAAAACACTTTGTGAAATAATGACTCCTAGAAAGCAGAGTATTATAGAGGAAATGATGTGACTATTGCCTTTAAATTCAAAATTCTAAAAAAAAAAAAAGAAAGAAAGAAAGAAAGAAAGAGTTAAAAAAAAAAAAAGGAAAGAAAAGACTAATCCAACTAAAACTACCCAGGTTATCTAGAGAATAAACTGTGTATTAAGCATAATGGACTGCAAAGTTGACCAATGGGCTGCATTCTAAACTGGCAAGATCCCACTACTCTGTACTTTTATCAATGAAAAGAAACTTTGCAAATTACCTGTAACTAAGATGGTCATTGTTAGAAGGTGAGGAAGCACCGAATCAATGTCTATATTTTTGTGCATTATTTCTGTTGCCATTTGATGCAGATCCGTTTTACAAACGTCCAAGATGATGCAGTATAAAACTGAAATGCTATTTGGTGACAGCATGCATACATCATCCATGCTGCTGTCAGTTTCTAAAATGCCTCAGACACAGTTGATCTTCCATATGTATTTGCCAAAGAAATTGGGGAGCTGAAATTGTGACTCTAAACTCTTAAACACGTTCTGACTCTCACTAGAAGTAACAAGAACGAAGAAGATGTGAAAACCCTAGCTAGGTTATCAGAATTCTTTAGTCACATTAAAGAATTTTAAAAAAGCAATTTAATTGGATGGTTTATCCTATGAATCATCTGCCTCTTTTTAAATAGAATTTACAAAAGATCATCTAATTAAAGATGCATTCAGGACCTTGCCATGTATCAGGTGAGCTAATTTTCAAAAGCATTTGCATATAAAAATGATATAAATTGTTCTTTTCAGCATTGGAAATCTATGCATATTATATCATGGAAAGCAATTATGTCTCTATATTCTTAGATAACATATTTAAATAATCTATTGGGGATTTGCTTTTCAAATTAAATTACTGTAACATTAACACTGCTATATTCTTACAAAAATGAAGGTTTCAGATACATTAATTCCAATTTAAACCTTTTCTTCTTTTCATCTTTCAGAGCATTGCAATAATAATTTGGAACAAAAAAATATTAAACACACATGAGAAGGTTATGTTGAGTTGGGATCTTTAGTCTAAAAGCTTCAAAAGGCCCATTATTGGGTCTAGTGCTTTTGCCTGTATGGTTACGCGCTGGTGAATGCATGTGTTATTACAATGTGTAAAATACAATTGAGTTCAATCTTTTCAAGGTTTCAATTCCATCAAGCTGTCATTATAATTATGTTGATATTTGTATTACGGCACAATGAGAATTATTTGTTGAAGTTTTACAATTAATAAGAAATTATTAAGGAACTATACCTCAAAATTTTTAAAGATGAAATTGCTTTTTCAGAATGCTAGTTGTGTGTACAAAATGTTCAAGAACTTGAAAGTCACTGCAATTAAATAATTTGAGGGGAAAAATGCTGAAAAAGGACAATTGGCTTAATTAAAGTTTCATTTGAACGCATATTTTGTATTTATATAATGTATTCGTGCATCTAAAGTGATCATGGTGAATAGATTAAATATAATAAATTTGTACCTAGAAAGATGTATTTTGCCTCAGAACATGTAGAGGCCAAGGCTCTTCTTTGAATGTTGACTGGGACTCTGCCCCTTCTTTCTTGGAAAAGCAAACCAAAAATAATGTGCATTAACCATGAATCCTAGGTTTATTTTCAAGAGCCAGTGTGAGCCATTAGAGATTTTTTGACTCTCTACTTTTTCTGCAATTGCTCTCACCCATCTAAACAGAACTTTTTTTTTTTTTTTTTTAAGATTTTATTTATTCCTTTGACAGACAGAGATCACAAGTAGGCAGAGAGGCAGGCAGAGAGAGAGGGGGAAACAGGCTCCCCATTGAGCAGAGAGCCCGATGCAGGGTTCGACCCCAGGACTGTGGGATCATGACCGGAGCTGAAGGCAGAGGCTTTAACCCACTGAGCCACCCTGGTGCCCCTAAACAGAACTTTTTAACAACTTCATCAAAGTTTACCTAAATACTCAACTCCATTTCCATAGAAACAATATTTCTTTTCTGCAAGTTCATATTATTTCATAACGTAATTAGTTTATATAGTACCCATAAAATTATTAGTGAAGTCAACAGATTGGGAGCAAAAACAACTTGATGTAGTCAATGCCTCATCCCACCTGCACACACCAAGCCAGCTGCAGAGTGTCCTGTGAGCTCTGAGTCTCCACACTGGGCATCTGTGGTTATCAGGTGCAATGCAGTATGGCTTATCAACTATTCAAGGAACAGTAAACAGTAATCCATTAATTGCAAGGCAGTTTGGAGAGATTATTTTACTATACTCAAAATGCGACCTGGAAATTTTTTGATTAATAAGCTGACTTCTTTGCAAAACCCACAAAGGTTCACATAATATGCAGCTCCTGGAGAAATTTCTCTCTCCCTCTTCTTCTTTCTCTCTCTCTTTTTCTCTCTCTTCTCCCCCTCTTCCTGCCATATAGGTATATATTTATATTTATGATTATGTTTATTATTTTTTTAAGGTTTTACTTATTTATCTGTCAGAGACAGAGAGAGAGAGCGAGCACAAGCAGGGGGAGTGGCAGACAATGGGAGAAGCAGGCTCCCCGCTGAGCAAGGAGCCTGATGAGGGAGGGCTCCAGTCCAGGATCCTGGCATCAGGAGCTGAGCCGAGGCAGACACTTAACCACCCTGGCGTTCCATGTTTACTGTTTATATGTTGAAATATCATATTTGTGACCAGCCCAAATATCTCTGCACTGGAGTGCAAATATAGTTAAAGAGCTCACATTTTCCATTTCCTGATCCAATCATTATTCCTACTTTTTTCTAAGAAAATTCTTTCTCTGGTTAAATGTTCCTTCCAGTATAAAGGAGAAATCACTACGGTTGATCATATGCAGAGCATATGCTTTGTATTGACAAACCCCGTTTCCAATCTTGGCTTTGTAATAACTATTTGGCTTTGTACATGAATAAATTATTAGGTATATGTGATAAGCTTAGAATAGTGCCTGGCCCACAGTAAGTGTTATGTATATTAACTGTTACTAAGTTACTCAATCACTCAGAGACTTAGTTTCTAAGCCATTTAAATGGGTATTTCATAAAATAATGTATATTAAGAACCTAAGTGACTCCTTTCTGTACTACATAACATACAAGGGTTTGTGTTTAGCTGTGGTTCATTCATTTTAAATTAGCTACAAAATTTTGAGGAGTTTTCCAGACTTAGATGTAAGATCTAAATGCTATATGCCTATGTATTCATTACCTTATTTATGCTAATTTATATATACATTCAAAAGCACATGACTTACCATGACAACAATTGACTGTAATATTTGTTACAGTTATTAATGAACTTCAGAAATAAATCTCTAGTGAAAAATAAAAGTAAGGATAAAGGGAACAAAGAAAACAAGCTAAAGCCAATCAGGAGTTGGTCAGAGGAGCATTAGGAGTAGGTGGGAGGGAAAATGAGAACCACAAGTGTATGTACTTTATAAAATAATCATAAATTTTCATAATTTATAGAATAACTTACAATAATATGATAAATGTCTCTAGAATATTCTGTTCATGATTTTTAAATTATAGTTTAAAAAGAAATTATTGTTTCTGATTTTTAAGTAAAAGTGAAATTCTTTTTTAAACAAATATTCAAATACAAAGCAAGTATTTTAAAAGGAAACCAAACTGTCACTGAAGCAGGATATTGACTAATAAATATTTTTAAGAAATTTCTTCAATACCACATGTGCTGTTTACTTTAAAACACCTCAAAAATGTTCCTATGTATCTCAAGCCAGCTTATTTACTATTGTAGAGCTAAAATGAATGAAATTCATATTTATACAACTTCAAGAAGTAATAAAAACATTGTTGACAAGTGGCTTTTTATAAGTTCAAGGCACTTAAAATGAAATTTCACATTGATTGGATAGCATTTTTTAAAAAAATTCTATTATCTTAAAACTGCTGTTTGGGCATTGTGTTTATGGTTTCTTAAATTGCTTTATAAAGAAGTTAAGAGGACAAGTACCGTGATGGTTGTACACCCTTTAATGATTTTCTAACTATGGTCAATCCATTAACCTTTAAGACATTCATGTATCACTATCTTTATCTTCTTGAGTTTGAGGCTGAAAGAAGTTTTAATCCACATACCTATTTTGAGTAGTTGGAAATGAATCAATATTGACATGTAAATAGATTCCTTGTTTTAATAGTAAAAGGGAAAACAAATATTACAAATTAGGATTGCTAAGTGCAATTAACATTTTACAGAAAAAGATGTTTCTGTACACCCAAGGGTCTACAGTTTTATGATTTTAACGGTTAGGATTTGCATGATCTGGTCTCCAAAACATAAATGTCGGTCAGTTATAGAATGAGACCGCCTGTGCACATTTAAATTCAGAATTGCTTTTTGTTGTTGTTGTTGTTAGATTTTGGATTCACCAAGAGATAGATGATAGTTATGCACCATGAATCCTCAATTTCAATAGCAATATGTTAGTTTTTAAGAGAATAACCTAATAAATTAAAACAGCCTTGGTGTCTGGAGTAACAGACCTAGATAAAAATCTTAGCTTCACCAATAACTTGTCATGAGAACTTTAGGAAGTTTATAACCTATCCACAACTTTACAAGTTTTAAGCATATATGTTAAGTCACCCGAGGATATGGGCAGGTGTATTTAATTTTTCCATTTATACCCTTGCAGTGTTTCAGCCAATTTTTTGTACCAATTAAGAATAATTGTTTAAGCTTGGTCTGAGAGGAATAGGACTTGATTACTGATACTATGTGATATGTCTCCTTTGGACTGCAATGTTTTTAATGATCTCTTTTGTAGAGGATGAGTAATTCAGTGCATGATATTAAAATACGAAGCAAATACTTTCTCGCTATTTTTTAAAAGTAACAGTGCTGAGGTAAGAGTTTACTTGGGATGCCAAAGCTAACTGCCATGAAATAAAGTTCCTGAAATTGTGGTTCTTCATGCTGTGAGGATTGAGATAGAATACATGTTAAAAAAAAACAAAAACAAAAACAAAAACACAGAAACTGACAAGTGATGGATGCCCTTAGCAAACTCTGGACTTAAAAAAAATTTTCTTTAAAGCACCTATTTGTGAATGTTAAAATTGTCTAGATATAATATTAAGTTGTTATACAAGGTTGGGGGAAGAGGGGAGGAAAATTGAGCAATCTGCTTGTTTCATATTCATGTAATGCTTGAATATAGAACAGAACAATAAAAGTAGGGATGAAGGGGCACCTGGGTGGCTCAGTGGATTAAAGCCTCTGCCTTCGGCTCAGGTCATGATCTTAGTTAGGGTCCTGGGATCGAGCCCCACGTTGGCTCTCTGCTCAGTGAGGAGCCTGCTTCCCTTCCTCTCTCTCTCTCTCTGCCTGCCTCTCTGCCTACTTGTGATCTCTGTCAAATAAATAAAATCTTAAAAAAAAAAAAAAAAAAGTAGGGTGCCTGGGTGGCTCAGTGGGTTAAGCCACCGTCTTCAGCTCGGGTCATGATCTCAGGGTCCTGGGATCAAGTCCCACATCGGGCTTTCTGCTAGCAGGGAGCCTGCTTCCCTCTCTCTCTCTCTGCCTGCCTCTCTACCTACTTGTGATCTCTCTCTGTAAAATAAATAAATAAAATCTTTAAAAAAAAAAAAGTAGGGATGAAAACATCTAAAAAGGAAAGGGAAAAGATTTCAGATATTAGACCCCTCTTTCTGCAAACAAGAAAACTGACACAGTGTGCTTAACTGCCTACATGTGAACAGAACTTCTTGGTGAGAGGACTATGAAAGACAGCGATGCTGGTACCTGCTCTTAGCATTCTGTGGAAAGATGAAGGGTCAGGCAAGGAGGCAGTATTTACTAGGTGCCAGTTAGAGATTCTGTACTATGCACTTTAACACGATGTACTTAGTCATCCCAAGTGTAGACATCATTTTGATCACTTTAGGGAGGACACCTGAAACTCAATTTCATTAAGTTCCTTGTTCCTTTCACAAGCAAGTAACTCCAAATAATGGATGAAAGGTTTAATCCTCTGTCAGCTTGGGTACTGACTGTAGACCCTGTTCGAAAGTGAACATTTTTTACTACTTCGTAGGAGATAGCAGCATTTATAACCAGAAAGATTCACAGAACAATTACCAGCACCATTCTCTGGAAATCTACCAAGACTTTGTAACTTTGAAAACCAGATATATTTATATTTCTTTTGGCCATTTAAAACATTATTCAAAATTGCAAGAAAGTGATATTTATGATTTCAAAAAAGCACTTGGAGACAAATCAAACCATAGATAAAGGCATAGGCAACAGGCTTCTGAAAAACACCAGTGTTTATAATTCTGTTTATTGAATTTTATTCTTTAGCTTCAAAACTGAAACTCTACAAAAAATCTACGAAATGCAAATGTAGGATTTTATCTGAAAATCTTCAGTCTATTTTTATACATAAGGAATATAAGGCATCAGGGATTTAAATTTCTTGTTTCCACAAAACTCCCGTTTAGTTTTCTAGTGACATTAAACAAACTTCACAAAAATTTAAGATTGGAGTAGTAAGTGAAAATATGAATCATGACAAGAGTTAAATGCAAAGATTATCAGAGCAGATTTAGAATTAATACACTATGGAATGCCTGGGTGGCTCAGTCAGTTAACCGACTGACTTTGGTTCAGGCCATGATCCTGGAGTCCTGGGATTGAGCCCTACATGTAGCTCCACACACAAGAAGGGAGTCTGCTTCAGGATTTTCTCTCTCTCTCCCCTCCCCCCATTCACTCTTTCTTTCTCTCTCAATAAATAAGTCTTTAAAAAAAAGAATTAAATACACTGTGAGATGTTTTTAGAATTATAATCTAATGGTAGTTCCCCTTACTCCATTGGAGACATCAGTTAACTACACTCTTACTGAACTCAATGTAGGTTTTCCTGTCTGTAGGAAAATTTTTGTTGAGTTTTTTTTTTTTATGTAATGTTTAGAGCATTTTAGAGAATTGAAATAAATATTAATTAAATTAAAGTGAATTCCATTAAAGGCAAACATTTATTTTATAGATAATTGATTCAAACTCACATACCCACAGTTGTGGTACAGTTTTTTTAATAAGCACAAAAGAAATATAGTTATTTCTTATTTTAACCCTTACTGTTAATTATATTCCTTTGAGATAACCCTAATATTTAATGAAAAACTTTTATATTCAATTTTACAGTATGTAGAAAGAAAGCTAAAAATGGCCGTTTCTTTGTAGGTTATACAATTCCAAAGTATAACACAAGTTAACATAATGGTTTGCCCACAGAGCCCATTTATATTAATATTAAACTATATTACTGGTTATTCATCTCTATTCAATCATTTTTTAATCAATAAGATATAAAATAGAAATCCTTTCTACATATGTAAGGGTTGTCAATACATTATTGATAGTTTTTTTTTGGGTTATACTAGAGTCAAGCAAATGTGACTTTTCAGGGTTAAAACAAAATGTGATCATTCCTTTGGCAATTTTATCAGACAAGGTTTATTTTAGAATATTCATTTACTGTGGATATAAATAAAGATTTGTAAGTCACGCTCATAAAATTAACACCACAGATTTTTAAATTGTTATATTAATTGTATTCTTATTATTAAACATTTTGTTTGATGGTGGGAAAAATCTCTTGTCTGATATTTGAAGAAGACACAAAAATTATAAACTAACTCCCCATATGTTTATGTGAAAATTGTTCTAATATTTAATTTTATATACTCTATAAATAAAATTCAAAATAATATCTCCTAATTTTAGGCCTTATGATAATTCCCTAAATGTGTTGATGGCAACAGAATGATACCATAATCTAATTTCAGAGCCAAAGAATAACACAAAGAAGACAAATTAATTGAGACAATGTAATTATTTAAATAAATTATTAAATTAAATGTTATTAAATAATGTAAATTATTTAAATGAATGCCATGGAAAATAATATGTTAATCGAGTCTGTATTTAGATATCTAGATATTGGGCTTAGGTAGTGACATCACCACTGAAATTGAGAGTGGATGGTGTGTTAGTTTACTAGGGCTGCTTTAACAAAGTACCCAAGCTGGGTGTCTTGAACAAAAGAAATTTATTTTCTCAGAGCCCTGACAGGTAGAAGTCTGAAATCAAAATGGTTGCACGTTTGGTTTCTTCCAGGGGCTTGGAGTGAGGATCTGTTCCAGGCTTCTCTCCTAGGTTCTGGTAACCTCAGGATTTCCTTGGCTTGATGGTGGTGTCCCTGTGTCTTCATCATCCTCCCTGTGTGTGTGTCTCTCTGTGTCTGTCACTGTTCAGATTCCTCCTTTTGATAAGGATGCAGTCCTATTCCATGAGGGCCCACCCTAATGACCTTATTTTAATTTGATCATCTGCAGGGACTCTATTTCCAAATAAGGTCTCAATCGTAGTTATTACAGATTAGGATTTCGACTTTTGAGGGATATAACACAATTGAGAACATATGAACCTTGTATAAATTCACTATATGACCAAGGTTTTCCAGAAATAGTGATTGTTGCATATGAATGTCAGGAAATATATTTGTTTCATTTAGTATCACAGTTTCTCTCTGTCCTTGAATATTGCTCACTTTTCTCACTTAACTGAGCGCCTACTGTCTTTTGGGAAATATGTCAAAATATATTCATGCCATCAGGTTGGTTAAGGTTCCGTTTTTTTAAATATGCTGCCCTAAATGTTTGGACCCTGAGCGAGAACTAAAACGATATTGTTTCTGTAGCCTTTATCTCAAATCTCCATTCTTTTCTTCGTTCCACATACATGTATTGAATACCTACTATGTGCCATACTTTTTATTAGAGATATCTCATTATGAATTATTTCTGTCAAATGAACAGATTACTTAAATTGCTCTTTTTAATTTCACACTTCTATTTCTTTTATCTTTTAACAAATATTTATTAATACCTACCATCTCCTACTATTCTGCTAGGTGCTGGTGAAACAAGACAAATAAAGGCACTCCCTTTAAGGAACTTAAAGTCTCATAATGGAACTTAAATTCTTTTTTCTTTTTTTTTGGAAGGGGTTAAGATTTTATTGGGGCCCCTGGGTGGCTCAGTGGGTTAAAGCCTCTGCCTTCAGCTCAGGTCATGGTCCCAGGGTCCTGGGATGGAGCCCGACATTGGGCTCTCTGCTCAGTGGGGAGCCTACTCCCTCCCCCACTCCCCGCTCTCTTGCCTGCCTCTCTGCCTACTTGTGATCTCTCTCTCTCTCTCAAATAAATAAATAAAATCTTAAAAAAAAAAAAGCTGTACAAAAAAAAAGAAAACTTCTCTGTAATATTTTATTAATTTATTCAACAGAGAGAGAGACTATGAAAGAGGAAACACAAGTAGGGGGAATGGGAGAGGAAGAAGCAGCCTTCCTACCAAGCAGAGAGCCCAATGTGGGACTCAATCCCAGGACCCTGGGATCATGACTTAAGCCGAAGGCAGACACTTAGCTAACTGAGCTATCCAGGTGCCCTGGAACTTGAATTCAAATAATATAGCAGATAATTTAAAAAACCCAAATGAAAAATTTCAAATAGGAGTGTTAATAAAAGGAAAATAATAGGACAATGGGAGAGTTCCGTTATGGAGACATTCATGCATGGGGCTACTTTACATACAATCAAAGAAGTCTTCTTGGAGGAGGTGCACTTTGGTTGTTTATAAGAGAAACCAAGTAAAAACATTTGAACAGATATGATTACTTATGTTTAGTGTCTCATTTACACATTACATGTATAAAGTAAAAGTTTTGTGAGAGGTTTTTTGTTTTTTTTTTTCCAGTGTGGTTAAAAAGAGTGAATCTTGTAACACATTCCTGATGGTTCAAAGGCCCTTCACTATCTTTGTTCTTTTCATGTAAGTGTGTCATCTCAGATAGCTACTAGTTAACTCCAAATGTGTGTCTTCTTATACTTTTGTAGTCGTCTTGCTTTTCTCCTAACTTTCACTTTCTTATCCTCCATTTCTTTTTGGTTTCCTGAGGTGTTAGAGGGAGGCTCTGGCTGGTTGTTAGGAAATACGGCTGCAACACCTCTGAGAACATTGGCTCCGTTGGCTCCATTTCTGTCAACCTGACACAATTCACACATCTTCAATTCGCTTCATTATTTATTGTTTTTTAGAACAGTGACAGGATACTTGGCTGGGGAAAAAAAAAAAAAAGACAGAAGGCCGCTTTCTGCTCCAAGGACATGCAATTTAAGTTAGACAATTCAGACATAAAACACAATGGCTGAGAAACTGTTTTGTTTTCAGAGTGAAAACAACCTGAGTTTCCATTCTTGTTTGCAGAGGTAGCAAATTTACCACAGGACATATTTTGTTAAAGAATAGATGTGGAGAGATAGACAATGCTGTCTTTACATTTTATTCTTTATGTTTCAGACTAACTACTAGCCAGATTTTCATCCCTCTAGTGAACTACTAGAAACCATTCCATGATGTAGGCTCGGATCCGTAAGCACGCATGTAGATATTTCATTAGCTTATAGGATGAAAAACAAATGCAGTAGATTCAATGAGGTGAAATCAAATTCAAAATCAGATGCAAAATGAGATTACCTTAATCAATTATTACCAAAAAATGTAGGTGAAATATTTCCCTAAAAGAGTCTGAAAATGTTCTGTCTAGCAAATCAGTGATTGAAAGGAGGGGGACAGAAGTTATTGAAAACGAGTATGAAATAATAATGCTACAGTGAAACAGTAAAATCTGTTAAATACACTAGATTAAAAAATCTGAGCAAATATTACTATTGTCTCTTCGTTAAGAGTGAACTAACTTAGATGTAGTGGGTACTCAACAATGTTTGGGAAGAAAATGACTGATTTACAATAGCAAGTTGCTTTCAAAATTCTGGTCTGTGAAAGCCGGTTGTTCTGGAAATGCTTAGAGGGTTCCATATTACATTATACATTTCCCCAAGAAATCTGTATCTTACTATGAATTGCTTAAGAAGAACAAGAGGGCCACTTAGATTGTATATTTATAAGAGAATGAATAAACCTTGAATGACAGTAATCAAAGAAATGCTAGTATTTCTGAGTTCGGGTCCCTTCAGTACGGAGTAGTCATGGCGTAGGATGCCACCACATATGTGAGATTGATCTGCAAAAAGAAAACATTTAGGATTTCAGATCCTGAAGGAAAAGAGAGATGAGCAGAGAGGGAGGTTAGACAAACTCTTAGAAAAACAAATCACTATGGACCAGTTGTGTTGAAGGCCAACTATAGCCATGTATGCCACCCAAAAAATGTTGTATCTTTAGTTATAAAATATGGTTGCCAGTGTTTTATTTATATATTTTCTTAAAGATTTTATTTATTTACTTGTCAGAGAGAGAGAGAGCGAGCGCACAAGAAGGAGGAGTAACAGGGAGAGGGATAGAGCAAGGAGCCCGTTGTGGGACTCAATCCCAGGACCCCGGGATCACGACCTGAGCCTAAGGCAGATGTTTAACCGACTGAGCCATCCAGGTGTCCCTTGTTTATATTTTTATCACTCACCTTTTCAAACTGTTCTAAAAGAAGAGGCAGAGAAAAATAATCACCGTAATCTGCTTTACTGAATATAGGCTGCTAGGAATTATAACTATAGAATCTACAGACACAGGGAAACAAAGTAAGTAAGTTAATTCCCAACCTCATGAATCTCATATCTTTTCAAATTATTCAGTGGATTTTATTCATTGTGCTTATTCCACTGTAAAATTAGATGTACAAAGAAATACATAATTCTTTTATTTGCTATTGGTTATAAATCTTTAGAACAAGCTTAGGCTACAGTTATTCAAAACTATGTATCATGACCACATTTGCAGGTTTTTTCCAATATTTAGTTAATACTACATAGACAGATACTTATTAAGATTCATTTAGTTGTGAAACTAAATACAGCTTGCTTTCAAATTATATTGGTGAGATATAATGATATATAATACAACACTGTGCATAGTACTAGATAAGTACACTATTTTCAGAATACATTATGTAGCTAGGGAAATATGATGGCAACTGTATAGCAACAAGAATGTATTCATACATGCCCATTTGTAGGTATAAACAGACCCCAGATTTTAGTAATTCAAGAGGATTTATTAAAGCCATTAAGCAATAAAATGTTGTAAATTTGGAGTTCTTAACCTGTGATTCATGAACTCTGCTAGCTCCATGGACATGGGTTCAATAGTTCAGGGTTCCTGCAAACCCTAGTATGTACGGTACTTGCATTTGGCTGGAGAGATTTCATTTGATTTTCAAAAGGCACTGAGAAAAACCAAAGAAACAAACAAAATTTAAAATCAGAGTAAACAATCATTTTGTAAAATTCTATTCCAGTATATTTATGTTTCCATTGCTGTGTTTCATAAGACATCCAAATGTTTGGGAATAACAAGGCTTATAAATAATAAACCATGACATTTGTGAGGGCTTTAGAGTTTGCAAAGACCTTTCACTTGGGTGACATGCTCCCAAGTTCCTCCATCTCTCCCTGTCCCTCCTTCTTTCTTACATAGTCATCAAGCCAGGCACTGTGTTAGGCATGGGCACCTTGATCCCATGTTAGATCCATTCTGTCAGGTTTTTTCTCTCCATTTCTTTTCTCAGCTTAGTCTGCTCACTTCTTTAGATAAAATGTGCTGACAGCCACCCTACTAGCTCTAAAGCCTGATGTCTTAAATAGATGATTTATATTTTGAACCAAAGGCTGGCATTATAGCTTCCTTCTATATATCATAGTTGCTCTTTTTATTTGGTTCACAAGTATATTGAAGTTTCACTTTCCTTAACTATTAAAGAGGAGCTATAAAAGAGGAAGAGAGTAATAATAGGTTTACCATCTCATAGGTTTGTATGAAAAATAAAACAGTATAAATTTCATATGTTCAAATATTTTTGCTAATAGCTGGAATATAGCAAGTCAAAACAAATATCAATAATTGCCAGCCATTACTAGGAAGTAACTATTGCATTGTGAAAACCTCTTGATTCTCACAGTCTGTTGTAAATAGGAAACTCTAATCATGATTATTAATAACAATAAAAATAGGTGGTTTTCCTGTGGAGAATCTGGCACATTATAGAGCAATTCTTCTGGAAGCTCATTCTGGACTCTGCCTGGCTAGCATGGTGAAAATTCCTGAACTCTTTTATTAGAGTACAGAAAGGTACACTGTATCTATCTTTCTAGGTAGTTAAAAAGAAAAAGCGATCCTTTAATTTACTTCTGGCATTTTCTACAAATGGGGTCACCTTATGGAGCTTCTGGCAAAATAGCTTTAGGAGGTTTCTTTTTTTTTTTTTTAAAGATTTTATTTTATTTATTTATTTGACAGAGAGAAATCACAAGTAGATGGAGAGGCAGGCAGGCAGAGAGAGAGAGGGAAGCAGGCTCCCTGCTGAGCAGAGAGCCCGATGCGGGACTCGATCCCAGGACCCCGAGATCATGACCCGAGCCGAAGGCAGCGGCTTAACCCACTGAGCCACCCAGGCGCCCCTTTAGGAGGTTTCTTCGAGAGCAACCAAAAGATAGAAAACCATAGAATGTCAGAAGCCAGTTGGAAGAATCTGTGCCTGAGGAGCAAATGGGACCCGGAGCCGGCTGGAGCCGAGAGCAGACATCCAGCAGAATTCCCTCTGGACCCACACAGAAACTACCCTTGGAGCCCGAGCGGTGTGGAATATTGCCTGGCTTTGACCTCGTCTGGTTCTCCGGCCGTCACCTCTCTGCTCCGACCAGCAGCCTGTTCCACATTTGACCTGCTCTGTTTTTCCGCACTGACTTCTGGATGTGCCCCTGTTGCCATGACGACCAGTCTTGGTTTTGACTCAGCCTGGCTTCTGGTCACAGCTTCTGCACTCATGCACAACCGGCCGCTCAGTTCCTAGCTTTGGTTTAATTTGCAACCTTATTTGTACACTTGCTTCGGGCCTCTAATTCAACAGTAACCTCTTTGGTTTCACTCACTGAATTGAGGTCCAGACCCAAGGTTCCAAAAATGGGCCCGAAGGAGAAAACTTCAGTTTGATTATTTGATGTTATTTGGGTGCTGGCCATGTCGCTCTTTAGTGGATGGCTTTGAAACAGCACTTCATTACTCACTCCTAGTGGGGAATGCTTCCCTACCCTAATCTAATCTCTCTTGAAGCCATAAGTAAATCAATCCTGCCAGCATGCATTTACTCTTCGATGAATGGTGCAAGTGTTAACTTGCATGAATTTATATCAATAATTCAATTTAAAATTATAGTGAGCACAGACAAGGGGAAAGCATGTGTAGAGGACAATACTGGGCAGGGAATCGCCATATAAATAATAATCAGGCTATGCCAAGTACCTCACAGGTGCATTAAAAAATAATAACAACGATGAGAAAAACAGAGCAAAGGGAGTGCATTCATAGGCAGAAATGATATATAATGGAGACATCATGGAAGTCTTCGTTGTGGAGGTAAAATTCGATATGGATCTTAAGGAATGAGCAGGATTTGGGCAGAAGTTGCACAATATATGCAGACCTAGCAGGTTGAGAAAGCAGTGAGGGAGAAAATATGGAACTGATAAAATATGGAACATCATCAGAAAAGTAGTTACCTGTCTGTTTTGGTAAGAGGGTAATGTGGGTACAAGAAAATAATCCAAGAACAAATTTGACCAGTTGGCTAGAATTTTCCATAGAGAGTTGCAAAGCTTGTGTGAGGAGCATACATTTTCTTATATAGGTACTGGTAAGACATCATATATCTTACTTATATGTTAGTAAGATTATTTTTTAAATTGTATGGGAGAAAGACTGGGGGTGGAGTTGCAGGGATTGGGAGAATCCTCAGAAATATTCCAGGCAAAATTGTAGAAGTGCTGAAACAAAGACAGTAAAAGAGAATATAGAAGTAACAATGGATAGGAGATACATGGCATAGAGTAGACATGAGAAGGCTACACTGTTTATCACCATATCTGCACTTCTAAGCAAATTATTTTCCATGGGGATTATAGATCATAGTTTAAACAAGAAATGAGTCATATTTCTTTTTTTAGAAAGAAAATTTTGAAAATGAATTATTTCTTAACCTCATGGAAGGTTTCAGAAACCACAATAGCATCTAGGAGAGTGGTCCCTAAACTTGGCAGTGTATCAGAATCACTTGAATAACTGGTTAACTTCTTAAAATTTAGTAGGTATTAGGTAAGGTGTTTGAACCTTTATTTTGAAAAAAGCAGGTAGCTGTTTGGGAAGGGATCTGAAAATTGCTGTTGGCAAGACACGAGTATCTATGTTCAACCTCCAGCTTTCCCCAAAGTCATTACAACCTACCACTAATGCTCTCTTGACCTGATGGCATCGTTACAAGTTATTTTAATGGCAACTCAATAAAATGAATTTCTTATGTGTCCTTGTCCCAAATAGATAAAAGTATACAGACTGTAAATGGCATAATTATGTATTCATGTAGAGAAATTATTCAGAAAATTTCAATAAAAATAAATCTTGAAACTGTTTAGAAACACTTTTCTCATTTTTTAATGGGAATGACTATTGACCAATTAGACAGGATTGTATTTTTTTTGTAGCTAAGGGGCTAGTGAACTTCTCCCTCACTGGTCTGGTTGGATGGATTCAGTGTGCCCTGCTAGCAGAATTACAGTTGAAAGTCTGTATTTTTTTTTTTTTTTTAATCTTGCTCCAAGCTCCATGGTGCTCAGCCAAGCAAGGAGCTCCTATTGCCTTCAAAGATGGTTCTTCACTCGAATGAGCACTGTGGGGTTCAGAGCAAGAGGAGAGTCTGGCCTTCTGTAAGAAGCTTTAACATATGCCTCGTTTTAGATCAGACTGTACCTAACGAGGACTTTATGGAAACCACAAGGCATGTACGCATCTGCATTTCACAACAGGAAATTATGAATTGCAGAATAAACCGGATTAACCTGTATATTTGAGAGAGATTTAGGATGTTAGGATAAAAAATGTACGAATTAGTGAATTTTCATGTCTGGATTCTTTCCATGCATCTAGTTCATGCATCAGGAGAGATAGTAATAATTTATAGGTCAGTGGTACAGATAAGGTTTATGTAGGTAGATGTATGTGCATGTCTTTTACTTCTGTGAAGAAATTTTATATTTTGGAATATAGGCTACTTTTTTATGTTCGTGAAGATACTTGCATAGTTAAGAAAACTTTCACTTTTATTTCTCAAATTTCTTTTCATCACTAACTACCAAAGATGATAATATATGCTCTGTTCCCCCAGGTCTTCTCAGACAGTGCTAATTCAGTAGGATTTTTCTATCAGGTTCTGCTGTCAGGTTCTGCACAGATTTTTTTTTTTAATTTTATTTATTTAACAGAGAGAGATCACAAGTAGGCAGAGAGACAGGCAGAGAGAGAGGAGGAAGCAGGCTCCCTGCTGAGCAAAGAGCCCTATGCGGGGCTTGATCCCAGGACCCTGGGATCATGACCTGAGCTGAAGGCAGAGGCTTTAACCCACTGAGCTACCCAGGTGCCCCACAGATTTTTTTTTTTTTTTTTTTTTTTACCTAACATTTGGAAGGATCCTGCTGCCCTCAGTGCTGTGAAGTAATAGTAATGGTTACAGAGTATTCCAGTTTTGTTTTCTTTGGATGAATATACACCTTAAATATCCCAGGAAAATAATCTCCTAGGTAATATAAATAAGAAATATGCCAAAATATTTATGAAGTATCCTAAGCCAAAAAGATCAATAGGTGCTACAACCTTGCTAAGAATAGGACACGTTTATCGTGTCTGTATGTAGGTCTGGTTACCTCTCTTCACATCGTATCAGCTGTGGTTGTTAAGATTCTCCCACTGAGACCAGGGTGTCAAAAAGATGCAGAAAAAAGAAGATACTGAATGGTGTCACTTGACATTACATATATAACATTGCTACTTATTTCGAAAACCACAAGAGATGTTTTTCATCATAAGACCATGATGTCCCATGGTCTTAGAAGATAATGACCTCTGAAATCTCAGCTAGAAGGGTTTCAATTCAAAATTAGTTATAAGTCTTAGCCACTAATTCTGTCTCTCCTAGTTTGCCTTACCAGTTTTAACGTACTACCTCATGTTGTGAAACAGAATTATTGAGGTCTTACTTTCTCTGTCTTCTCCTATTTGCATCTGACTGGTATTGAGCTGGAAAAGAACAGGCCAGAGCCTCTCCTACCTCCTTCCTTTATCCACTGATCCTTCCTCTCCCATGCATCTTTTCCCACTTACCTCTCTGCACATACCTGAGGATTGGCTGCACGCCAGTCCCTTGCTGGGTACTGAATATACAAGATTCAGTATAATAAGTTACACAATCCATCTAACTTGGAAGAATGGTGTGGTTTTTTGACATCTAAGTTCGTTTTCCACATCGTCTTGCTCTTTTTTTAGAGATTCTGTTTGAGAGAGAGAAATCAAGAGAGAGAACATGAGCAGGGGGGAGGGAAAAAAAAAAAGCAGATTCCCCATTGAGCTTGAAGCCTGATGAGGGCTCCATCCCAGGACCCTGAGATCATGACCTGACCTGGAGTCAGACACTTAACTGACTGAGCCACCCAGGCACTCCCACATTGTCTTTGAATCATTTATTTTACTAGTTCTTTTGGGTCTCATCTTTAATGTACTTGAGAATTTTTTTCCCCAAGTTGTTAGCTGCACTGAAGGGATTAAAGTATTTGGAAGCCTTCCTGTCCCTACTCCCAGGACACACACACACACACACACACACACACCCCACACACGTGCACATGTGCTTGCATGTGCACTTCAAAAGTACACACATGCTCATCATAATTTTCCAGTATGTCATGGCATTAACCGGCTGGGGAAAGTAAGCCTGAGCTATTTTATTGGTTGGCTTTGAGTTATTATATCCTAAAGTGTATATGTGTTAATTAAGGTCAGAGGACTGTGCTGTTAGAACTCCAGAACTATATGGTTAGAAGTATAAATCAGGGATGCCTGAACATCTCAGTCCACTAAGTGGCTGCCTTCAGCTCAGGTCATGATCCCAGGGTCCTGGGATCTCCCACATAGGGCTCCTTGCTCAGCAGGAGCCTGCTTCTTCCTCTGTGTCTGCCTGCCACTCCCCTGCTGAACTCTCTCTCTCCCACAAATAAATTAAGTCTTTAAAAAAAAAAAAAGAAGTATAAATCAACCAGAAAATGAAGTTTGTTAAAGTCCAGGCTTTCCCTTGCATGTTTGGAAGTTAGTCAAATAGCGCCGCTGGTCCACAGATAGGGTTTGGCTTCTGGCATCGGTTTGTATACCAGTGGATACATTTATTTGGTTTATGATGAACCTAGTTGTATTTGTATATAGATAAAATTGTAAGCCAATTTACCAATTTATTTTCAACTTTTTCATTTGAATTATGCCACAAATTATGCTCCCAGGGTTGATTCAACCATGATTTCATGGTCTAACCCAGATAAATAAGGGTAAACCTCAGGGGACCTCTCAGTGGTAAAGTGATTTTAATTAATAGAAGATCCTGAAACTGCACATTCAAACAGCCAGTCTTGTTCAGTAGACAATCTTGGTGCCATCAGTCAGAGTTCTCATTCACCACTTGTGAAAGGCAGGGAGCTTTGGGGAAGAGCTGGTGAGGGGTAATGAGAAGTGTCATTTAAAGTTACTTCCTGGAAGTAAAGATCAAAGTGAAGGACACTCATCCTCCTGGCACTAGAATTCATATCAAAGTGTCAGGCTTCAGAGTTATCTCAATTCTGCAGTTACAGCCAAGAAAGGGAAATGCTCAGTTAACTTTCTGTAAGAAATAAGGTTCTTCATCTTGAAATTCTAAGTTCTTAATTTTTATTCCCTTATTAAAGGAAATAAGAAATGGTGACATAATTATGGCTATAGCTAAACCAACATGTCACCAAATCAAAATCCTTATCTCAAAAAGAGGGGTGGTGGTTAAAGATTCATACGTGGGCTTGGTTTTACACTATTTTGTTTATAAATGCCAAATTGTTTAATTTTGCTTTTTTTAAAAACTAATATCTTCACTTGTATTTTCAAGAATTATTTTCTTTTAATATTCCATATGAATTGTTTTAGATTTCAGTTATTTGTACTAAAAGGCTAATAATATATTGTGATTAATAAATTGCTAGATGTATTTCTAGAAAGCATCACTAAAATATTTGCACTGTGTAACCTTAGAACTATCGCTACAATTTAAATTGAGTATTACAGAGAAAATTTAAAAAAAAGTTTGATTTTACTCTAAAAAGCTTTTACATGTAAATGTATTAGGCATTTGGAGTTAGATAAATGAGTACATAGGTCATTATTTTAAGTTGGAAAAGTCAAAAATCAATATTGGAACACATCTTTCATAATCTCAGACCACCTTGTCTAAACACAACCTATTGCTCAGACAATTGAATGACTAATTAATAAGACCAATGAAAACAAAAAAGGAAACTCAATGTAGAAAAGGGTGAAGAAATGAAGACCTCAAGTGTGTAGTGCAGGTAGCCAGGATAGCTCTTGCTTCTCCAGGTGTCTGAAGTGGTGCTAATGGGCAAATCCAACTTTCCCAAGGAGCGCTTACCAGCCTGGAAAGTTTCTCTTCCAGTATTCTTCCATGTCCCACGCCCCAATAAGGATTTGCTTAGCTGGGTGGTGTTATGTTAACATTTTCAACTCACAAGAAAGAAAATGGAGCAAGAGAGCAAGAGAGAGGGAAAGAATGAGATTTTAGGCATTTGTATGGCTCTGAATGTTGAAAAGATTTAAATACTTAATCCCTTCTTAGGTAGTGAGATCACATTTTTAATAGTTCCATGGGTGGAGTTAAGATGAGAACAAGGGAAGAACTAGAGAAAGAAGGGACCAAGACAGTGAAGGGGGGAAGTGGACAGAGGAGGGGGAAAGAAGCAACAATGGGAAAGAAATGTTTAAAAGTCTCTCAGGAAAAATGCAGAGGATGCATGTACTTTAAAATTGGAGAAGAAAATTAAAACCTGCTGATGAAAAAGCAAGCACTCTTTATTCTGCTTCTCCTGTCAAACCCACAAAACATATATCCTAAGTGGAGGGATAAACCACATTAAACTGCATCTGGTTTCAGATGTTCCAAGGTCTGATTTAGCATAGTTATTTTTCCATAAGTCATTTTGGAGTTACTCGCCACACTGGTTTTCCCCAAGGATGTAAAACTTAGAAACACTTATAATTAAGTCTATGATTCTGATGGTGTTAGACCTCTTTTTGGATAAATAGGGAATGCATGAAATCAGCCTTCATTCATGACTGAAATTCTATGACTCTTGTCAATACTTACAGAACACTGCTGTAAGGTTAGGGATATATTTGACAGTAAAACAAACATGACCCTCTCTTCATGGCCTTTATACACTAGTGGAAAAGTAAGCTAGTTTATCATTGCACTGGTTATTTTCTCTATATATACTTTTTAAAGCGTTTATTCATTTATTTGACAGAGAAAGAGAGAGAGAGAGAGAGCAAGCGAGCACAAGGAGGGGGAGTTGCAGGCAGAGGGAGAGGGAGAAGCAGGCTCCTCCCTGAGCAGGGAGTCCAACACAGGGCTCAATCCCAGTTCCCTAGTACCATGACCTGAGCTGAAGGCAGACAATTAACTGACTGAGCCACCCTGGCACCCCTGTTATTTTCTATATTGTTATCATTTTAAATATTGTAGTTACTTTTCCCATCATAGGATATAATTTAGATTTTCCTTTGCTTTTCTTGTGTTTATTTTGTTTGTACAAATGGGGAGAGTTCATGCAAATAACATGCAAGGGACTTGACCCTGACAATTGCACTTAAAAAGATGACCTGGAGCAAGTTAGTTACTGAGCCTCTTTAAGTCTATTTCCTCCTTTGCAAAAAGAGGATACTAGTTCATAAGTCAGAGTTTGTTGAATATTATCATTAGTCTAAAGCACCTAGTTTAATGACCAGAAAATAATAGATGCTAAAAAAAAAATGTTAGTTCCACTTTTTTCCTTCTTCTAGCTATTAACATAGTATTTCATCAGTTCTGAGAAGCCAGAGATTACAAAGTACAGAGTATCATTATTTTATGTACCGTTAAGAAGATAATGCTGACAAATTACAATATGATACCTCCTTAGCACATTGATTATATGACACATCCTGAGTCTAGAATGCATGTATGCGTTGTAAGAAATGGGTGTTTAAATTGTCCTCCCGAGCCATAATGGTGGTGGTGTTTTAAGTTTTAAGATAACTCATGTTAATGCGTAGAGAGAAAAGATAAAGTTGTAACTCTATGTATATACATTCACGTGTGAATTGAGGAAGGACATGGAAATAAAAAGTACATTAATCAGTAAAGGATCATGGGTAAACATTACCTTTAAGAATTGTTTATTCTGTAGTTTAAGCAATGGACTGGAACAAATGAATAGATAATCTTTAAAAACTAGAGGTACCTCTTAAGCTAAAATAGATTTGTTTTATTTCTCCTTGGGAAATTAGAATAGATGCAAGAACACTCAAAAACCAAATACAATTTACGGTGATAATATTTCTTACTATATTCATTATTTTTTTAAGATTTTATTTATTTATTAGAGAAAAAGAGAGAGAAAGAGTAAGTGAGAGAAAGCATGAGAGGGGAGACGGTCAGAGGGAGAAGCAGATTCCCTGCTGAACAGGGACCCCAATGTGGGGACTCCATACCAGGACTCCGGGATCATGGCCTGAGTGGAAGGCAGTTGCTTAACCAGCTGAGCCACCCAGGCACTCTGTATTCATTATTTTTTAAGTGGAAAAAGTTTTATTTCTGAGTATAATGAATGACACTGGCATTATTCAACCAACTTACCCAGTAATGTTTTTTCCCCCAAACAAATTTGTTACAAATAACTTGAGAAAACTCAAACCACTCAATGGAAAATATCAAAGTCTAACAAAGACAAGGTTTTCCTGATAGATTTCTTTGGCGTGAAAACACTGGAAGACTATCATTAGGCTTATAATAGACATCATGACAGACAGCTAATCCATGTAAGTGATGGCACTTTGCACTCACAGATGAGCCCGGGGTTTTGGGATGCTTTGCCATGCTCCACTGGCAGGAGGAGATATTATGGAATGTCCTTCTTTGAATTCTTGTAACGAAATACGTAGACACACATGCACACACACACACACACACACACACACACACCCCATTCAGATCTACTGGATTTCAAAGAATCACTTCAATACTGGATATCAGATTGTTATGAAATGCTGCATAGAAAATGAAAATTTTGTTTAAAGTCATATTTGGAGTTGGAAAGTGCATAGTTGTTAATCTGGCAAAAGCCATTTTCGTGAGGTAACCTGAACCTTGAAGGGGTTCCTTGCCTGCTAGTCTCTTTGTTCTCCTCCTAATTCCTGAACTGCTCAGATTCATACCCGTGTGGAAGTCCATACGGTTAAGGAACTTTATGGGCAGGTGGACTGATGGCAGGTGCCTTTCTTTCATTTGTATTAGCTGCTCACCTAGAAATAGCAGATGCTACCGTGACTCAGTGAGAGCTGTTTACAGAAGAGGATAAGCAAGTGCTTGCTCATGGGAAGTTCAGTGATCCACACAAATGAGCTGAGACTTCCATAACTTGTATTCCATAACTTGTATTGAAGCTGGTGTGGAGACTCATGTAAATGCCTGTCGATTTTTAGATCCACTGATGTCTACATGCTGAGACATCCTAACAGATTTCTAATGTAGTCAGGCACACACATGTAAGTAAAACGCACAAAGAACTTTGTTTTAAGAAGCTCCTTTCTGCTGTTTTCTTTTTCTTATCCTCCAATCCTCCACCCCCACCAAAACAAAACAAGCTCTGACTTGCTCTTCTGGGGCAGGAGGTAGTTCTGCTTTATACTCTTCTTTAAATGTTCTTTTGGGGATACAAGAAAGCAATAGCAAATGTCTGGGAATTCACCAAGTAAATGGCCAAGTCTGCCATTTGTTTTCCTCTCTCTGTGTAAAGGGAGATCTGCAGTGTACCTAACCATTATAAGAGATTTCAGACTTCGAATTTTATAAATATTTGTCTGCTTCTTGTCAGATTATTCTATGAGTGGAAAGGACAGAAGCATTAGCTCTTAGGGGCTCCCCTTTCAAGGGATTACGGAGGAGGGGATTTTTTTTTTTAAACGTCCCCCACCCTGCAGTATTCTCAGGCAAGGCATGCACCTTTAAATGTGTGCAACATGCCTAAAAGGAGTCACTTTCACAGTAGGAGAATGACACTTATTAAAGAAAGAAAAAGAAAAATGTCATTAGCTTTGGAGGAAAACTGTAGTTTTTTTTTTTTTTTTTTTTGTCTTTTAAGAGAGAACAAAGTACTTAACCAAATTTGTTTTTCAAAGAGTAGCCTGGATGCAAAGAAGAGGGAACTTTTCTAATTAGAATGTAATTCCAGAAACCTCTGATGGTGTCTTAACTCTACTGAATATGGAAATTTCAAGCCTTCTCTGTTAATTAACTCAATTCACTAATATTGAGATGGACAGGGCTCCTGGCTGCTAAGCTTTAGTATTACCCTCTGAAAGCAGTAGGTCAGTGGGACTTCTACCACCATGCTTGCGTGCATAACTGGCTTTGTTCAGTAACAGTCTGAGCCAAGTAAATGGCCTGCTGACAAGCATTTTGCTTTGGTTTTGCTTTTTTCTTTCTTTCTTTTTTCCTTTTCCTTTTAAAATCTTCCATTTGTTTTGCCAACATGCTTGCTTTTCTGGCACACCTGCTTTCCTCCTTAGATAGTGTTAGTTCTCTCCGAATCAATTGCGAGCAGCTTGCAACCAAATGCCTGATTAAAAAGTTAGCAGACCTTGAGTGCAATTACTTCAGCTCTATAGCACTCAGGCATTAAACCCGGTGTTAATTGTTTCCCATTTTTGTAACGATCCTTATAATAGGATAAAAACAGAAGAGATCATTTCTTGTAGTTAAAACAGCAGAAAATAAAGCCATTCACTCTGATTAATCATCACAATATGAAATTAAACTCTATTGGGAGTAAATACATTCTAAGATATTTTTTGACTCTGGCAAAGGTCATTATTCTTTCTGTATCAAAACATATCTGCCAATTGCCACTGAAACAAATTATTCACCTAAGTAAAATATCTATGTAATAAATACATTTTAATGGAATTGAGGATTTTATATTGTATCTGAGCATTATTTGCTTTAAGTATGTTTATCATAAATACATATTTCCTTGATAAATCATTTTATGGACATTGTGGCTAATTATATTTTCTTGCACTGTAATTTTTTTAAATTTTTTATTTTTTATAAACATATATTTTTATCCCCAGGGGTACAGGTCTGTGAATCACCAGGTTTACACACTTCACAGCACTCATGAAAGCACATACCCTCCCCAATGTCCATAATTCCACCCCCTTCTCCCAAACCCCCTCCCCCCAGCAACCCTCAGTTTGTTTTGTAAGATTAAGAGTCACTTATGGTTTGTCTCCCTCCCAATCCCATCTTGTTTCATTGATTCTTCTCCTACCCACTTAAGCCCCCATGTTGCATCACCACTTCCTCATATCAGGGAGATCATATGATAGTTGTCTTTCTCTGCTTGACTTATTTCACTAAGCATGATACGCTCTAGTTCCATCCATGTTGTTGCAAATGGCAAGATTTCATTTCTTTTGATGGCTGCATAGTATTCCATTGTGTATATCTACCACATCTTCTTGATCCATTCATCTGCACAGCCACATGCAGAAAAATGAAATTGGACCATTTCCTTACACCACATACAAAAATAGACTCAAAATGGATGAAGGACCTCAATGTGCGAAAGGAATCCATCAAAATCCTTGCACTGTAATTTTTAAAACATTGAAACTAAATATTTTTAAAGGATTGACTTTACATAAAGAGAAGACGCAGTAAGAAGGTTGCTTGAAAAAAATTCTAGCCAACATTTTCTATTTCATCATTTCATAGCATTGAAAATACTCTTTAAAATTTAAAATTTTATTGTTGAACACACCTAACATTTTAAATGTCTTCTGCATGTGAGAATAAGGAAACACTTGACGGCCTCTTTTCTATTTCTTACTCTATGTATCTCTTCAAAAAAAAATTTTTTTTTTTAACCTCGTATCAAGAAACGGGACATCATTTGTCAAGGGGGTATATAATGTTTTGTTGTTGTTGTTTTAAGATTTTATTTATTTATTTGACAGAGAGATCATAAGCAGGCAGAGAGGCAGGCAGAGAGAGAGGGGGGAAGCAGGCTCCCTACTGAGCAGAGAGCCCAATGCAGGACTCAATCCCAGGACCCTCAGATAATGACCAGAGCCAAAGGCAGAGCCTTAACCCACCGAGCCACCCGGGTGACCCTACTTAATGGGTTTAAGTGATGGTTTTGATTGTTGAGATCCAGATTATGATTCCGTTTTCTTTTATGATCCAAGGGGCCATCCATGGCAGAATCCCTTAGTTCCCAGAGAAGAAGACATTGTAGGCAGGGATACAACTTGTTGAATGGCTTTCAGAATTAAAATGGTGGAAAAATCCATTGAGACATTTGGCACTCCTATAGAGTCTATTCACTTGCATTTGTATTTACTTTTTTAATTATTAAAAGAAATGCAGAGCTTATCTCTTCTTTTCTCCATCTGTCAAATCAGGTAATTTTTAGTATTATTTTTTGAACAGATAATTACTTTCTTTTTGTGTTTAGAGGAAAAAGTCAAGCTGGTTCTTTTATTTTGACACTCTTAAGGAAAATAAATCTTTGTGGTTATTTAGATTTTCATATATTTTCATTCAATACATATTTAGAGTGCCTACCAGACATTAAGGGCTATATATACTAGGTGCTAGGTATTTCAAGTCAAAGAATATATGGTTCCTCCCTTTCAGGAATTCCTACTTCTGGTTCTGATTGGTCATAATTTCTTCATGTATGATTTTGATCGTAATTTCCAATAATAGGCTGATGATTTATTTTAGTTGTCTAAAGAAATCCTGAAAGAAACAATGGAGGTTGTTTCAGAACACCATTATTAAGTATGCAGCATTACTGGGACCCAATAATTTAAACTCAAAAAATAAATGTTACTACATTCTGTATTTATTGAAGTATTTAGGTGGGATCAGTAAAAAAAGAGATCTTCATACACATTGGGTAATGTGCTTCAGTAGCAACTAGAATTTGTAATGTTCTTTATATTTAGGAGTTAGAGTGTGTATTCTACCAAGAAAAGCAAAAAAACAAAACAAAACAAGAGATGGTTAATCCTGGAAAGTTTTTGTATGAATTGTAGCCTCCCAGTGTCTGACAAATGGTCATGCATACTCTGGAATATCCTGTATGGGAAGACTTCCCTGCATGCTTGGACCTTTCTCTTACCTACATCTCTCGGACCCCAAATTTCTCCTTTATAATATCTAACACATTTTTAGTTACTTATTCCAGTCTATTTTACTTACTAGACTGCAAGTAAGACTTGGGAATGAAAAGACTGTGCCATTCTTGATTACCAAATTCTCCTCAGTATCTAAGAAAACTTGATACAAAATAGGTGATTCACAGTGTTTTTTGAATAGCTAAGTACAACTCTCTTGGGAATTTCTTAAATCCTAAACCATTCTGTCATAGCATGTATTCTCCAGGTTTCTGAATTCTTCAAATGGTATAGTATCAGAGGTGTCCGGTTTATGGGGACCCACAATTTGGATAGTTTTCCTTTTACTCTGTTTTTCTAATATGCATATCTCCTGCATGAAGTTTGAAGCATAGTAACGAAATTAGTGAATAGGTTAAGTTGGAAAATTTTTAACATATATTTATATATAAATATATTTACTTCTTATAGATATATTTAGCATCTATTTAACATATACTGCTAAAATAAATTAAAACTCAAATTGTTTTTTAATTCCCTCTTTCACCAGAAACATGATGATTGCACTTTTTAGTCTAATGATATTACCCTACAGACCTTAGGAGAGATTACACATATATGGGAGTCGATGATCATGCTCTTGCAGTGAAAGAACCTTTTTCCAACAGAGTTTTCTGGAAACTGAAATTGGCTAGCTGCCATGTTTGATCAGTTATCACCCAAACTCTATGTCTGGTGAAAATCTGCTAGATTTTCATATCTAGGAAAAGTTAGAGATCAAAAAAGATATCTGGGCTGCATTCTGTATGCAGTTTGTCAGTCTGTGAAATCTAAGATAAAATTCCTTCTATGGACACTAAACGCTATGATCTGTTCCAGGATAGGTAATTCCTTAATTCCCCAAATACCATCATCTATCTTCTTTCATCTGTCAGGCTAGGACATGGACTAGGTCAGAATTATCTTCCGATATGAGGAACATTTCATTTCATCCTCATGAAGTTAACACTGAAATATGTTCCTAGAGGTGTCAAGATTGGTTTATATCATTATAAAATATGAATTAAAATGTCTATTTAATGGAATACCTTTAAAAGTATATAGTATTTCAAATATTTTTAAGGGAAGAAAGTACAGTTTTAGATAATCAAAATTGTGTGCATATAGAAATATTCTTCTTTAAATGTAGGCAATTATAAACTTGAATCTTTACTTATGACTTAAAATTTGTATTATAATACAAATACTTGAGTATTTGTATCTCCAACACACACTCAATAGAATTTAAATTCAACATAATATAGAATAGTGGTATCATTTAAATTCCTCGAAGCTGGCCTGATGCCCCTTCACCATCACTACACAAATCCTTACTTACATCCTCTCCCTAATTTTTTTTTTTTTTTTAAATAGAGCATCTTTAGAGGGGATTTGGGTTTTTCAAAATACTGTGCACAAAGAACACAGACTTTCCATATATCATCAATTCCTGAACAGTATCTCCTATTAATGTCCTGCATTAGTCTTCTACACCTGTTATAATGGATGAACAATATTAATAAGTTATTAACTAAAGTCCACTGTTTATGTGTTAGCTCTTTGTGTTCAAATCTTTTTAAATGTAGCCTAGATGAAGTTTTCTTTCAAATATTTAATTGTCCTTTTCCCCCAATTTAACTTATATATAAATAATTGTTGACAACAGTAGTTCTTTGGAAAAAATGTATTCTAGGGGCACCTAGGTGGCTCAGTCATTAAGCATCTGCCTTTAACTCAGGTCATGATCCCAGCGTCCTGGGATGGAGCCCCGCAACGGGCTCCCTGCTCAGCAGAAAACCTCCTTCTCTCTCTCCCACTCTCCCTGCTTGTGTTCCCTCTTGCTGTCTTTCTCTGTCAAATAATCAAATAAATAAATAAAATCTTTTTAAGAAAATGTGGTCTAGACTAGCAATCTGTTCATCATTTTTAACATTTTGTAACCAGGATAATATATTTCTGAATTTCAAGGTCCTAAATATAAACTTCAGGAGATATAATACAATTTTTTTCAAATTTCAAGCTGTCTTACTGTTCTCGAATTTTTAGTGCACAGGCTAAATTGTACTATATAGCAAGTTACTGTAAAGTTTCATTCTGAGACTGTCTTTCCCTCTCTGCCCCAGATAAAAGTTAGAAGGCATTTCTTTGCACCTGTGAGTCAAGTGGACTTAAAATGTTTACTTTCTTCTCTTCAAAAAATATTGCTCAGATTTTCAGACCTTTACCTTCTTGATTGCTGCATTCACATTTGGAACATATTTGAGAGTTTTGTCTCTTCAAAAGTAGCCATCCTTTTCTGAGTACACAATACTTTATAGATGCTACCTAAAACTACAGAAGCTTTTGACATTAAGAAGTTCCTGACATGTGTTTGAATTATATATTTGTATTCAGGGAAAACAAATGATCCCCAATACACACATAACTGAGACTGATGACTCAGTAATGTTTCAAAAGAAAGACTAAGAGCCACAGGGCAAGTGCGATTATCAATGAGATATAGGAGTGATTTTTGTTTCAAATATCAGGCTCAAAGTCACAGTGACTGTCGGCAATAATAGGTGGATATATTTTTAAAATACAGTCCAGCCAATTTGAATTCAGAACAAAGGCTTCTTCTACCCAGGAGAAAAGTGATATAAAATCTTGCTCATGTTTATTCCTACTGGGTTAGTTTCTCTGTTTTCTTAAGATCATTGTAAGGCTCCGATTCTTGCAGAGTAGAGGAGGTAGTTACGTGTTACATTTTTCAAAGCAATAGAGGCTTAAAACATTTTCCTCCAGCTTATCAGGACATCAGTGTTTTTCCCTCTACAGAATAAGGCTTATTTATTCTTTTAAAAATATTTTGGTATGATTTCCATATCCAAATGGGACAGCTTTGTACCTATGCAGCAAAATTGTTTTGAAAACATATTCTCAGATTCCTGTAATTCAAAGCCCCTATGAAGTCCATCACATTCATCTCATTCTCTCATACTGTGCCACCTTCACTATATTTTCTAAATTTATGATACAAAAAGAACATTCCTCTACATTAAGCTGAGAATAAAGTCAAGACTGATCTTTATCCCAAGGAACAGAAATTATGCATTTAGATGAGTGTTGTCCTTCAAACTTGCCTACTTTTTTACCTACTGCACTTAATATTACCATTTCTCAAAATATTTTGGAATTCCTCTTTCCTAACAGTCCTCAAAGAGTTTTGAAGCCATTGAAGAAAATGTGCCTTCTTGAAATGCTCTTGTTCACCATAACAGATGGCTTTTAGTTGTTTCAAAAAGTAAAATCAGATCATAAAAGGCCGAGCTGACACCTTGAGACTGTACAATGTAATGTTGTGCTCTCATAACAGTTCAAAACTGTGCACTGCAAAATATGTAAAAATATTTTCCTATCACTCCAGTAATTAGATTATTAAGTAGCTCCTCTCTGAAAGATTAAAAAAAGTTGTTTTATATATTTTTTATTTATTTAATAAATGTTTTTCCTCATCTTATAATCATAATCTTATATGATGAATTCTATCCTAAATGAAATATGCTTGCTGAAAAAGTAAGTTTTTGTCACCAAGCAAGGCCATGTATTATATGGCACTAAATATAACCACAGAAACTTTTTCTAGTATGTACTTTATGGTATCAGAAAATATCTAGGTTAATTCAGGTTTTCTTAGATTCAATTAATAAAGTTTGAATTTCATTTTCAAAATTAACAAATAAAGTAAAGACCCCATGTATAATTGACAATTTCTTTGTCTAAGAATAGGGAAATTTCATGATCTAAGACATCAGTCTGCAGTGGAGTTTGTGCATAAATTTTGTGTCACATATGCATATATAAATACACAGACACAAGTTTATATCTATATTGTATTATGTTCTTAAACATTACCCTTATTTTCTTTGTAACTTACTCTAAAAAACATTGGATATCACACATTCATAATAAAAATTTTTCTTTCAATGCAAACAGTATTTTCATTGAACCCTTTGAGACAACCAAAAGAAGGCAAAGTTAGGAAATGCTTGTCTTTCACAAAGCAAGTGTTTTTCATGTTACAATTACAAAGGATATATGAAGTTAACAATTTTTTAAAAAAATTTGATAGTCAATACACACAGTGTTTAGAAGATAGTCATCCTAGATTAATACATCTACCAATGTATCACCTGTTGGATGATTTGCTAATGAGTCCAGGATTTCAGTTGAAATTCCAGGGATGCTTGTTTATTTTTTGTGCACTCTATGTGGCCAAAGACAGCTCTTTCCTTATTTGTACTATTTTTTTTTTAAGATTTTATTTATTTATTTGACAGAGAGAGAGAGTGATCACAAGTAGGCAGAGAGGCAGGCAAGAGAGGAGGGGTGGAGCAGGCTCCCTGCTGAGCAGAGAGCCTGATGTGGGACTCGATCCCAGGACCCTGAGATCATGACCTGAGCCAAAGGCAGAGGCTTTAACCCACTGAGCCACCCAGGCGCCCTATTTGTACTGTTTTTACCTTCCCCGGTTTGGGAAAATGCTTCTCAAATATGTGTCATGTTTATGGAAAAGCCTAGAAGAGAGACTTCAATAGTTGGTCTGTAGCACCATCATCGTGTTCTATGCCTGTACCCACAATTTTATGTCTTTTTGAAGTGTCACATGGATATTTACCTAAGTTTTGTGAACTGTGTTCCACTATCCACTTTCTCCATATAGCTCAGCCCTCCTCCATTAACTTGTCTATGGGGATCATGTTCTTTGTCATGACTGACTGTTTTGGTGGCTCCTGTGCTGATTAATAATTATATGACCATCTCCATTTTTGAATCATATAATCATAGACTAAAAAGAGGCTCCTCTTCCTGGGGTATCATTCCCTCATTCCTATTGCCATTTTCCTTTTTTTTTTTTTTTTTTTTTTTTTGGTGAAGAAGATATGATTGATGGCTCAAAATTATAATCCAGAATATATTGCTGCCAGTGATAGGTATCTGTGACATGTGTTAGGACTACTTCAAAGAACCTTTTTTTTTTTTTTTTTTTTTTTGAGAAAGAGAGAGAGAGTGAGCATGTGTGAGAGGGAGGGGGCAGAGTGAGAGCGAGAGAGAGAGAGAGAGAGAGAAGACTCTAAGGCAGGTTCCATGCTCAGCTAGGAGTCAGAGGGGGCCTTAATCTCGCAACCTGAGACCATTACCCAAGCTGAAATCAAGATTTGGCTGCTTAACTGACTGAGCCCACCCAGGTAACCGCCTCAAAGAAACTTTTACTCCTTCACTCCTTCTAAAAAGATTTAACATTCTTCCTTATTATACTACAAAAATAAGACCAAAAAATTGAATATATATAATCATGTGCCATGTGCAACACAGGATCCATTGAAACAAGTTAGACCACATTTTAGGCGTACATTAACAATCCTTCATGAGGACTTTTGAACGACCTTATTGTATCATGATAGTATTTCTTGAGGATTTATACAGATGGCTTTCTCGGCCCCTCTATTTTGTCTAACATAGAATAACATGAACGTCCTCTAAAGCCTTGAATCACTAGTTTTTATTCTTACTAGGTAATTATGATCTTGTACCTGTTCAACAGTATGCAAGAGGAAGTTTGAAGCATACGTGTCTGTGTTTACGTGTCTGGGGGGCATGGGTATGGGTATGGTAGCATAAACTCTTAAACTTAAACTCTTCTGAGTCAAATGCCTGTGCTCTGAGGTGAATTATAAAATTAGAACTACCTCCTAAAAAGATATTACTTACTTAAAGTAAATATAGCCTACTTTGGTTTTCCAAGTCTTATTTTGCATTGAGAATTATTAACAGAAATGCTAGGCAGATGCCCATTATCACTCTGCTCATACTGCTAAAATTTCCGGAGATAAATTCTTGAATTCTAGACACGAAATCAGACTCTATTTCTATTATCAATACATACAGATTTGACACATTATTTTTCAGTGATTTTTTTTTTATTATTCCCAGAGAGACTCACTTTTTGTAAAAGACCAATGCTGCGTCAATGGGTTCTATATTTTTACTTAATAACAGCAATAGCTTCGTGTAATTTCTAATTAAAATGCTGTAACGATTATGTATGCTGATTTTGTAAATATGATAAGGGTAACTTACTTTGTCACATGGGTTTGTTTATACTAGAAAACTAAATTGGAAAGGACTCTTGCTGAGTCGTTTTTTCCCTATTTCTGTACATATAATTTATAGATGCAAAAATTCTGCTTGCAGATTCAGGAGCAGCTGCTCCTGTTTAATATAGTCATTTTATATTTTGTATGCTCAGATAAAGTGCTGCCTTCCTACTGGGCAACATTTAACTGTGAGAAATAGGTTGAGGTTGTTTCTGATAGCAGGAACTAAATAAGAATATAAGAAGCAAAATAGCCAACAACACTGACAATTCTTAATCCTCTCTACTTTCCGGGGACCCCAGAAGAAATTTAAGGGTGGGGTCACATCACCAAAACAAAGAAGAAAGTTGATTCAAACCCTTTTGATGTAGGGAGGAGATTCCTGTTTTATGGTTTTTCCCAGTATTAAAGTTCAAACACCAAGTTTACACCCAAAAAAGAGTACAAAGAATTTACTTTTATTCTTGAAGCTACCAATTGTTTTTGTGCAGGAAGAGAAATGCGACCTACCTTTCTCACAAATCATACTGAGATAAAAAGGAAATGAAAATAAGACCATATTAAAAATTTCACCATATGTTATATTAATATGAGTCTTCCAGCCTGTAGGCACTTCTAAGAGGTATTCAATCCACTTTATTTATAAAGCACAAAAGGTCATTACTTTGAGGGTCATTTCATAATAAGATTACAAACTAGATGGGCTAAGATTAAGTTAATATGGGTTTCCCATGCAAGCTGAAACAAGTTTCCTCCTTTAAATTTCCAGTTGAGTAGTGAAGGTTAAACAGAAGTTGACAGATCTGCCCTGAATTGAAACAGTGACTTGGCTGCCAGTAGCCAACTAGTTAATGAGCAGTAGGTAGAGTATAGACGACCACTGACCATTTCCCCTGAAAATGCTACTCAAGTTTATATGGTCAGTAATCATCCACACCCTGGTCCTATATATAGATAACATAGATATCGCTTAGAATATAAAATCATTTAAAAGTTGTTGACACCTTTACATTCATCACATATGGTCAGGGAAGTTGTTATACATCTTTCTCAAACATGAGTGGAACCTTCCCATTTGTCTCCAACTACTCTAAGATGTAGACACTGAATGTAGAAAGAAGGAAAAGACTGCCCGTTAATAGATTGTTATCATGTTTCATTTTGCTACTTTTAAAATAAGACAGTAAAATTCTTGCTGGGGAGACAGAGAACTTTTCCCATGGGAAATCACCTTTGGAGGATGAACCATGATATTTCATTTCTACTCCATCCCCTTTAGATTTCCTTGTTCAATTCTGGGTAAATCATCTTCATCCAGTAAATATTCATTATAAGCTCATGAAATGTCAAGTGTATATGTTCCTCAGAAAAACTTAATGGGTTTGATTTCATCAATTCTTATTTGAGATTGTTAACATTTCTTTATCTACTTGGAGATGAAAAGGAATTGTTTAAGGATATGCAAAGTTAACAATGATTCTGTATTTGAGTCAGGAATAGCCTTTTCTAACAATCTCAGTTACTCTTTTAGCCTTTTTATTTTTTATTTTCACAAACTGACAATAAATCCAATCCAAGGATGGCAACAGATCTAGGGATTGTTGTGGCAAAAACTCAGAAAGCACTCCCCTTCCTTCTTTTCTTTCTCCCTTGGCTATTTTTAATGAATGAAGGTCTCCCACTCATGCACTGACCTTGCCTAAGTCTGCAGAGTTTGCAAGAATTAGGAGATCACATTTTAAAAGCTTCTGGCCAAAAACATCAGAAACTAGCTTAATAAAATTTGACTTTTTAGGAATTTGTGGACTATAGTTTTTGTCTTGTTCACCATTTTAGTCTCAGCAGCTAGAGTGGTGTTTAGCATAGAGTAGGTGCTCAACAATTATTAAATAGAAGAATGAAGGAATGAGCAGTGCTTCCTGTTGAAAATCAGAAAATAGAGTTCTAGTTTCCACTGCAACCTACATAGACAAGTCACTTTACCTTATTTCCTCATCTGAAAAAAAAAAGTAACATTAAAATAGATGGAAAATCTCTAAGTAATTTTCAGCTAAGATAAATAAAGTCTACATTAGTAGAACTGTTTTATCATATGTACTTCTAATAAACAGGACAGGAGAATGACTCAATTTGTCAGGTACAAATCATAAAATGACTCATTATAAAATAATTCTGTACTCAAAACATTTCATTTATCACCAATCAATAAAGTTCCTTATGGGGCGCCTGGGTGGCTCAGTGGGTTAAAGCCTCTGCCTTTGGCTCAGGTCATGATCCCAGAGCCCACATCAGGCTCTCTGCTCAGCAGGGAGCCTGCTTCCTCTCTCTCTCTCTGCTTGCCTCTCTGTACTTGTGATCTCTGTCTGTCAAATAAATAAATAAAATCTTTAAAAAAAAAAAAAAAGTTCCTTACGGTTTTGTCCTTCAAAACTGTTCTTTGTTTTTGATAATGGGCTCATTTTACTCATAATTGCTAGTAACTTTCCTAAGTTGTAAATCCAGAAATCTTTTATTGATTTACCACTTTGGATCCCATCTCTCAAATATGAATGAAAAAGAATATGTGTGTGTTAATGTTAGTGTCCCTTAGTTGAGCCTACAAGTATTGAGCTATAGCAAATTAAACTTATAATGACAGATTGCTTTTGGGGCCTTTTTACCTTATTTTCTAATTTACCAGGACTCTCACTCATTTCTGGATTTTATTGAAGATAAAGATGCATTGATTTTAGATGGCAAGAACCTGTTGAGGAACTTCCTATTGAATTAAATTAGTAGTTTTAGTTGAAAATGTGTTCTTTTGTCATTGTGTAGCTGCATGCCAGGGGACTCAAAGTGAAGGGTGGTTGATGGCCTGGCAAGGCTGAAGAAAAAGACCCAGAGGTAGCAATTAAGACATAGGTTTATTGGGGGAACTTACAGGCAGGGAGTCCAGGAGCAGCAGACAGGACAAAACATACCCTATTAAAATCTATATGCAACAATCTTTTATAATGTAGCAACTAGCCTAGCAGGCATCTGTAGCCATTCCTTCCTTGCATGGCCAGAACATTCCAAGGATATTGAGGCCTACCATCCGGACATTCTTTGTTACAAAGGAGAAGCTCTAGGTTGGTGACCCTTGCCCGACTGACCTCATTCTCAGAGTTTGCAACCTAAGACTATCCCCTTAACTGTTATTTCTTAAATCTCAGTTAAAATATATCTCTTAAAAATAAGCAAAATCCTTACTAACCTGATTTTTACACTTAAGAATAGATTATATTTTCTACATCAATAAACATTAATAAAATATTAAGTATTGTGATTTGTTCAATTGTATGATATATAATTTATTTATTAAATATCTATTTGATTTAGGCATGTCACTCATTTCTGTGTTTTTGATATTTTATGCAAAGACACAATGAACTTGACCATCAAATCTTTGCACGTAGAAATCCCAGGAGGTTAGTGGGACTGGGATTATAGACTTGAATGTGAGTCATTCATTGGTGAATAATATTCTGTACCAGTAAGAAACACACAAAGGAAGCATTCAGGCAATGATTGAGATTTCCTAGGTGACTCAGAGTTCTTTTAGTGACTCTTGAAGAACAGAGCCCAATACAGGAACATGTGTACCTTCCCTGAGCTTCTTGAATTTCCCCTCTCTTTCCTTTCTACTAACCCGCAAGAAATAATACTGTAAAAGTGTTTGGTGATATTTCTTAAATTAAACCAGTGTGGCATCTCCCGACTTGCAGCATCCTGAACCTATATTTGTATGCATGGCCTTTTATGCTTGTGTAGAGTACAGAATTTCTGATGAAACTTTTGCATGGTTAGAATTCATATCAGCAGCCCTGAGATAAAATTACATGAAGCAGCCTTAGTAGTTACTGGTTGCCATCTTATTCCTTCTCAGGGCGGCCAGGGACCTAGAGCTAACTTGTTCGTGATAAATCAGATAAATAAATGTGACATTCAAACCGTTAACAAGACATAGCCGATAATAATAATAATGTTTACCATGGGAGAAAATGGAATGGGTAAGAGAGAGGTTTTTGGAAAACAAAAGTGCAAAGGCTTTGGAAAGTCTGAAGTAGTCTCATGATAACATATGTTGTCCCAGTTCAGTCAGGCAGGGCTTGACTGTATTTATAACACAAATTGGGTATATTTCCATGGGGATAACCCAGGAGCAACATTCCCAGAGGCGGTAAGAAAGCTTACCCCTCTTTCTCTCTTCAGATATGCAAACAATTATAGGTTTCTTGAAAGGATAATGGAAAAACCTTCACTTTCTCAGAGGAGAAATCATGTATTCTAAACTGTCCATCTTCATCTGCTGCTCCCACCAAAAACAGCTTCCCCTCACAAAGACACTGAGCTGACATGATCTGCATCCACTTTGGGAGACGTGCCAAGATTATGGGGTCTAGGCAGTTGCCTTACAAAATAACAATATATATTTTTTTTCTGTTGTGAAGGAATCACATCTTTTTTTTTTTAATTTTTATTTATTTATTTGAGAGAGTGTGAGAGCAAGAAAGATCACAGAGGGAGAAGGAAAAGCAGGCTCCCTGCTGAGCAGGACCCTGAGATCATGACCTGAGCTGAAAGCAGATGCTTAAAGCACTGAGCCACCCAGGCACCCCAGGAATCACAACCTTAAAACTAGCTAAACATTGATAGCTCTGCAGGTTAAAAGAATATGCAGCAGTAAATTTGAAGATTGATATGTACTTTTACTGAGTATCTACTATGTGTCATATATTTTGCACCAACCGATGCTTCTTATTTTATCTGCTCGAGCCTCACAACACTTCTCCAATGAAGACACTAACTTCTCCATTTTACAAAGCCAGGAACTCATTCAGAGTTACTCACTTGCCCTGGGCCAGTCTCTGCAGAGTAAGGGCTCCCAGCCAAGAGGTCTGGTTCTGGCTTTCTCGGCTGGTGTTCTTCAGCAACATCTCAGCCAGTCTGTCGAGCCCTTGCTGTCACCTGCACCTCTTATTTCGTAACACTTCATGGATCCTTGTTTTCCTGCATTCCAATTTCTTCAGATTATTTCCTTACATCTACCTTTATATTTCAGACATTGTTGTACTTGCATCAGTCATTACGATGATGAACTATAGTTTGATTTGCTTGATCAGTTTGCTTCATACTATAATACCCATGTTCTAATTCTTAGTCCATATGCCACCTCCCACCCCAAACTCCCATTAGACTGATAAACTGCACAGGTTGGCCACTTAAAACTTAACATCTTTGAGTCAAATTAATTAGGAAATAGTTCCATATGCCACCATGGTTTAAGCATTGTACCACTCTGGTTTACACTGTCCTATTGTAAATAAATTACTATCTACTATATCACTGCAAATAGGTTTCTATCTTTGCTTGTTCTCACAAAGTGGCAAAGGAAGATCATAGTATAATATATGTGGGATGGAATTTAGTTGGTTGTATTTGAAACAGTTTTGAAAAGAATATTTTTCTTCTCAGTGAAATCATAGTGCCAGGCTATGTACAAGTGGGTGCTTAATAAATGCTCGTTCTAATGGCTGTTGTGTGAGAACTGCTGCGTTCAAATGTTACTGGGGCTGCAGATTCACATTTCTCAGGGGGAAAAATATAAAGTAATTAGAACAATATTAATTATGCTTAGAAGAATATCATACATGGAGATTTTCCTTTTTTTCTTCTGTCTGTGGAACGTATACTTTATAATGGCTTATGGACCTCTTGAGATGCTTTAGAAAGACTGAAGAATAATCTGTCCCATTGTCTTTCACTTATATTTGACTACATTTTTACTCACCTGAGGTAATTCTCCAGAGGTAATACCAAAGATGCTATAATCACTGAAACTACAGACTTTTTAATAGGCTACTCACTTTAAAAGCTATGTTTGATTGTCCTGTATAATGGGCAGCCTGGTCATAGACCTTAATGCTGTGTTTATCACCGAAGGATACTGATGAAACAAGGGCATATTGAAACATAAACAAAAAAATACTTACATTACTGGTTTTCTCTAAAGGGTTAAATTCACACAAGAGAGGAAACACTATAGTAAATGGTAGCATTTTCCTTCCTATCCAAGATATTAATATTCAAGTTTGGCTTGCATATTGTGGAGCACTCACCTAGGCACGTTTTAAAATACATTGAGGGGTGAATGCGATAGTTGTGCATGAAGGTGAAATGTGCTACAATAGACTCAATTAGCACCGTTTATGATTATAGTTTATGTGATGTCGGCATCAGTTCATTAAAAATGTACTGAACTATCAAATCATTTCATACAGGTCATTGAACAGCAGCAATAAAGTGGTATCAGCTCTTCTCCATTATGACTCTGAGCTGGATTTGAATCAGTGACTCATAGGAAATAGGCTGTGTCCTATTGTTGTCTATAAAAACGCATTTATAGAGTGGCAGTATATCTATCTATAGCATTTTGTGTCTAATTGCATTCTTTTTTCTTTGGAATGGATACAGTCTATAAATTGCCTGTCTGCAAAACACACAAATTTTAGGTATTATGAAGTGATTATACATTACACTTTTGTATTTTATATAATTTATTATTTATGCATTCATAATTTTGTTAAACATGAGTAAAAGTGATCACATGTGACATGATATTGAAAGGTCTTCTGACTGTTATAGCAGAATGAAGATTAGGTGCAGCCAGACATACAGCGCAAATTTACTACTCTCCTATAATTCCATAAGTCATAAATCTCCACCCCACACAGCTGTAAATATTTTCCTATCTCATGGATAACATCAGCTAAAAGAACATTTACCAAGAGTACTAAGCAGCAATCTGTGCTGAAATGCACACTTTTATTTTATTAAAACACTAAAATTTATTGAAGTACCCAGGCACATATTTTAGGTCACTTCCGATAGTGACATTGTAGAAATAGATGTCAAAATAATACTCTAAGCATCTTTCTACTGGGATGTTCTATAACCAGTGAGTGGTAGTAATATCTGAGCCAATGGGCGATAATGACTTCTTTGCAAAAACTACCTTAAAATCATTAAATAAAGAAAATGCCTGTTTCATTCAAAAGAAACTGAATGTCACATTGTCTATGTATTTATTCAGATCTTTGGAACAAATATTTGCATATTTCTGCTTATTTCAAGTTGTTTTTGTTTTTGTTTTGTTTTGTTTTTTTTAATGTTGACAACTGGTATATTCCTTTTTTGCTTTTCTTGCTGTAATTTTCAGCGGTTTACCATTAGTGCCTTTTTTGTCCTTCAATTAAACAAGACCGTAATTCCTTCTTGTATTTTGCAAGTTAGACATGATACAGTAAATAGCAAGTGCTAAATTTTGTTCCTAGCTTTGTTCCAAATTTTATCTGTTTTGCGTTTACATTGTATCATGTGTTGAAAGTTGTTTTGATTTTGTGTTCCGCCGCGCCCCTTTTCTCCGGGAGGAGTGTTAATCCACGTGTCCTGTGGTCTTCTTTGTAGTCGCAGCGCCGGGTTACGTTTCACCTCCCCGACGGCTCCCAGGAAAGCTGCAGTGACAGTGGTCTAGGAGACCACGAGCCGGTGGGTAGTGGCACCCTGATCTCACACCCTCTTCCTCTGGTTCAGCCACAGGACGAATTCTATGACCAGGCCTCTCCGGACAAGAGGACCGAAGCAGATGGCAACTCTGACCCCAACTCTGGTGAGTCCCTTTAAAAACTGTGATCGCTTGGAGTTCTGGCTTTTTGTGGTGTGCGCTTGAGTTCTAACAGTGATTTGGGGAAGCAAATAAATGGACATTCGGTTGGTTTTGCTGGCTTTCTTGTTGCCATATTCAAAATATATCAAGTCTACCGTGTGTGTTGTTCGGTGGAATGATGTTTTCCAGTGAAGACTTAAAAAAATAAATAAGTAAAATAGTTGATTAAAACAAGTGCGAAGAGGGATGATAGTGATTTGGGGGTTTCACTTTTTTTGTCTTTTTAAATTTTGTCTGTTTAAATTTTGGATATGTTTTAACCAATGCATTGAATGAATGAAATGAGTGAGATGGAATTAGCCAAGATCTTAATTCTGCACACCTTAGAAATCATTGCCCATTCAGAGTAAGCCCTGTGAGGGTGCTTTTTTCTTTGCCTTTGGAGGAAATTTTGGGCAAGTACTCTACCTTTTCTGGTGATTCTGTTATATATATATATTTCACTTTTATTAAAATGTTCAAAGTCTAATTCGATAATAATGTCCAGTCCACAGTAATGATCATGATTTCTACTTGACTTGAATTAAAACTGGTTTCTAACTCATTTTGAACCTGCATCACACTGGTCGCCTACAGGGAGAAATGTGGACAGGATGAGTTTTCCCCAATTTTCTAAACTACTTCTCTTCTACTGCGGTAGACATACCTGTGCTTCTGGCAATTCTGTGGTTGAAGTAGAATTCCAAGAGGAGGTAAAAAGCTTGTCCTGTTGTGAGAATTCAGAATTGGTGTTCTCTGATTTCTAGGATTTTAGAATTTGAATTTTAGAATTTGCCTCTCTTTGTATCCAGGTCTGTCGTCCGGGATATGACATATTACATATTACCACTTCCTCTCCCTGAAGCTGGCATCCATTTCTGCCTGTTTCTCTGATAAATGTCGTTCTTCTCATTGGCATGTATAGTTACATCAGCATCTTCTTTCTGCTGAGGTTTCTCCCTACTCCAGCCAGTCTTTTAGGAAGAGCTTAGTAAATTGTACACCAGCTCTGATTCTTGATCTTTCTGTCATGTTCTGTATCTTCGGGTCATAAGGGAACTATAAGTGCATCTTTTTACTTCACATATCCAGAAGGGCAGGCCATATGCAAAGAGGGGAGTTCTCATTAGACAATATTTGGGGGAGCTGGCCAACTGTCCTCCTTAGATTTCTTGGTGTTGATTAAACATCATTGAATCTAAGTGGTTCTACTGAATCATCCTTTCCTGGACTTGTGTGAAGAGGTCAGATATGTAACATATCTTTGAACATATGTAGCTTTTTCTAAACTGATTTCCTGGTTTTCAGCTTCCCTCTCTCCAATTTTAAAACATCTCTTTCGTCATTAAGCTGAGGGTACCAAACTGGTTCTTGGCTTCCTCTTCTGCATATGGGAATGGTTGGTTTTTCTTGTCTTTGGGCTTCTGCTAAAACCAAGACAGAAAGACTCCCATTTTAAGAGAAGAGTTTTAGTTCATGTCTATACAGTTCTCCAAAGGTGTTGTTTGTTTGTTTGTTTGTTTGTTTTTTACAGAAGCAAAAGGAAAGAAGGGGGAAAAAGTATACATAAGTATGGTTAGCGTAAGTTACCTTAAGCCAGAACTTCACCTGAAATATATAGCTATTCCCCTAATGCCTTCTTAGACTAGGGAAGTAGCTGAGTGAGCTGCCTAATGGGAGAAGTTAGAAGAGATTCTAAAACAAACAAACAAACAAACAAACAAACAAAGGGCCTTTTCAGAATAGTTTCGAGAGGTCCCTGGGGGTGTTACCAACCTAGTCACAAGGAAAAAGAGACCCAAAGGATGATACACCCTTGCACACTCCAACATTAAACCCACACAGTGACTTCACCCAGGAGAATCATGGTCAATAAAATGTGTTAAACTGCTCCTTCGTGGAGACAACATCCTTATTCATCATTAAGAAAGAAGAAGAATCGGGAGATAAGGAAAAGAGGCACTGTGAGGGGCCTGGAGGCCAACTATACTTTCCACATTTAATGGGACTTAAAATTTTAACCTCCTCTGTAAATGTCTAGAACAGAATTAATTAGAATACCCTAGAAATATGAAGAGATTCATAACCAAATGGTAATTCATATTAGGATAGTATTATGATATATTATCTTAAAATTCCACAGTCGCATTTTTGTAATTAACTTTGAGGAATTTGTGAAGTGAGATATAGCATAATGGAAGCAGTAATCTTCAATAGTAATAATCTTGCTATTCAGATTTAGATTGTATCCTTTGTCTTCATTGGGGTTTTCTGTCTGTGGTGTGGTAATTCTTGAGAAGCCAAGATTTTAAAGTAACCATGCTATCTCCATAGAAATCATGAATGTCAGTATTATCTGTACAGTTATTAAGTATTCAATTTGCATGGGTTCCTATTTTTATAGGAATATTTTTAAAATATTATGCTTCTCAATTAAAAAAAAACCTTTGTAGATTAGTAGTAATTCCATAATAATTCTTTCCATTATATATATTTTTAAAAGATTATTTATTTATTTATTTGACAGACAGAGATCACAAGTAGGCAGAGAGGCAGGCAGAGAGAGAGGAGGAAGCAGGCTTCCCGCTGAGCAGAGAGCCCGATGTAGGGCTCGATCCCAGGACCCTGGGATCATGACCTGAGCCAAAGGCAGAGGCTTTAACCCACTGAACCACCCAGGCGCCCCTTTTCATTATACTTTTAAAAGAAAAACTAATAAAAGAAATATCTTCTGGAGGAGTTTTTGGAGATATTAGGCTTTAATATAGGGTCTGGATTCTGTACACACACACACACACACACACACACACATACACAGTGGCATTTAGCTACAATATTCTTTACTTCTAAGTTTGTACTTCTAGGTTGTTGACATCATAAGTTTTATATTCTATCAAACACATGAATTTTGAAAAAAAATGAGGAAAGTATTAAGGTTTTTACATGCAATCCCAAAAATAAAGTTTGGAAGTTGTGTTATAATTGATGGTTTTTGTAAATAATACCATGTAAAATCTACAGTAGTCTTTATTGTGTCAGATGTGACTCACGCCAATAATTTAGATGCACTAGACATACAACGATTTTTTTTTCTTTCATTTAGAAAAAGACTTGAATCCCCATTTTACTAGTGTGATGGAAACTTCACTCCCCACCCCCCCACCCCCAATTTCACATGGTCTACGTCATGCCGAAAAGAATTGAAACATTCTGGTCCCTTGGTTATCTGCGCACTTACATGTCCATGGAGATGCCCCTTGTTTCATTGGGTCCTTACGTGTCTCAGATGATATTGCCTTCATCCCAACCCTCCTGGCCCCTTCATAACTACTCCTAATGCCTCAGACCACTGGTTAGCAAAGGAGTTTGTGCATGGCTATGGTGCCTAGATGCTTGGTGAGTTTATCACTCCAGGATCTTCCTGCTTCCCTGGACTCTGCCATGGAATCTAGCCTCAGGACTCTGTAATTCCAAGCCGCTTGGTTTCTCTGAGTTCTGTCCAACAAGCACGATGTAGTCTCTACGTCTATTTCTTTCTTTGAACCCTTTCCTTTCCAGCAGGGCTGCGTAAATGCTTTTAATATCTGGAGTTGGAGTTCCCCACTGCATCTCTTGATAGTTTTCCACAAAGACATAATCCCTCCAACTTTTTTTTTTCTCTAGTAGCAATTGAAAAAAATAATCTGTGTAGTAGGCTCAGAACTCTGAAAAATGACAGAATGCTTTTTAACCATTCTCTATCCTGTCTCATCCTCATATATGCAATGATTATAAAGCCAGTACCTGTTTGAAAAGGCTGGGGTAGGTAAAGGGATATATACAAGAAGAAATATATATATATATATATTTCAAGATTATTTTCATAAATAATTATATAAAGTTATATTTGTGTTTATTGCTAAAATAATTACAGAGCATGCTATTAAATTATACAGTGAGTGGATATAAAAGTGATAAACAAAAGAAATTATTCCTTTTTAATGAAGTAGTTTTAAAAATCTTATGATGAAGAACTTCAACCCATTAGTCATTGATTACTACATGAAATTGAGTTCACACAGGAAATCCAAGACACACACTTGCTTGGTATATTAATTTATAAAATGAACTGGTGCCCTAGATACTTCCAGTGGTGACCAGTGAGTTTGTTTCTTTTTTCAGTATCATAAAAATTTTTTTAAGAAAATTGTGGATATATGAGTATGTGTTTCATTTTAAATGATATTAATAATTACTTATTTTGTTAGATGTGATAATGGTATTATAGCTTCATTAAGAGAAAATCCTTTATTGGTAGTGATGGATTGTGAAGAATTTATAGAAGAAACAAAATAATGTCTGGAATTTGTTTTAATGATACCCGAACAAAATACTACTAATGATGATGATAGTGATAGTAATGATGGGAATAAATTAAACAGTGAAATGTTAGTGGTTGTTGAGGTTGGATAATGGATGTATAGAGTCTTATTATACTGTTGTTTCCAATTCTATACTGTTTTAAAATTCTCAAAATGCAAAGTTTATTTTAAGTATATGGTGGGAGACTGATACAAAACTCAGAATCAATATATGAAATATCCAGTTTCTTCCTTTTTCTATTAATTGTTTTGAACCAAAGATATGGTTTATTGTACATAAGTACAGCCAGATGGTTGTGTATACATTGAAGTGTATTTCAAATGGTGAAATTGCAATTAAACAGAGATTTTTCAGTAATTATATTTGTATTTGGAAGACTAGAATATAAATTGGTATTTTCCTCCATTAAAGATCTTTCAAGTAAAATAGAGTCTTTGAAAAGTCCTTTTTGGAATTTAGCAATAAAATCATTAAGCAGAAACTTCAGCCCTTCTCTGTATGACACCAGGGGGAAGTTAAGGACAGGGCATGAGGAGTATCCTTTGGCAACCAATAGATAGTATCTCTGTGTTCTAGGCACATCTGAGTCTTAGAGCATCCTTAGTCAACTACACTGCAAATAACACACTCACATGCAGAATGTCTTGCACTGAGTTTTATCACCTTTTCTGCATATAGAGACAGACTATTCTTGAATAGAAGATAAAGCATATTTCTTTAAGAAGTTAGCTCGTTAATGTGATCATACACTCCACGTATAATTCAATAAAATCATTACATCTAAGGACATACTAAGGGGATTTTCAGTAGGAGTTTTCTATTTTTAATAACTGTAACTAGACTGATGAAAGAATTTCCCTAACTTAAAAGCAAACAAAAACAATTATGTGATCAGATCAGGAACAGCTTATTACCACTAATTCAGAATTAAGGCTTAATCTTGTCCCATTGAGAATCATGAATAGAGTTATTTTTATATCTGGCATTTCTTTTAAATGTCACTTTAAAGGATTTTCTGCTGTTTAATCATGTGCAAAATTGCAGATTGTATTTACTTTATTAAAGCCCTATCTGTTCCTATGCTTCTGCCTCTACCTGGACTGTATGTGAATCAGTTGGCGAACTTCTCGCTAAGGATTATTTTGATACCTGAGGATATGAATGGGTAGTATTTATTCAGGTGTACAGATGAGTCAGGAATGCTAGTAAATGTTGTAATATATTGTTTATGATTCCACACAATAATATAAGTTAGACAGTATTCTAAGTCAGCTGAATTTCATAAAATGACAGTTATCTGTCTGAAACTACTTAACAGATAGCTGAGGCAGAATAGGAACTTAAGAGTACCTGACTCCACAGCAATGCTCTTACTATTTAGAGAAGCACCTTCACTGTCCATATATTTTATGGCAGTGTCATCACTGGCACTGAGGTGTGAATTCCAAGACACTAATATTATATGTTGTGTGTGTGTGTGTGTATACATATGTATGTGTATACAGATAGATATTATTTCCAGCTGCCCCAGCAGCTTCTTCTGGTGTGCCTGGGTGGCTCAGTAGATTAAGTGTCTGACTCGATTTCGTCTCAGGTTTTGATCTCATGGACTGTGAAATTGAGCCCACATCAGGCTCTGCCCTGGGTATGGAGGCTGCTTAAGATTCTCTCTCTCCCTCTGACCCTCCCCTCCTCCTCCACATACTAAATGCTCCTTCTCAGGCTCTTGGAGAAAACTCTGTATGCTTCTGGGTGGACTTTAGGATGTGGTTCACGTGGAAGTGGGCTCACCTTTCAGCTCTCATAGTGGAGTTCTTGTCAACACTAGTCTTATTTTTTTTTTTTTAAAGAAAATTTGAGAAATTGAATTTTAAGAAGATGAGTTGGTTGCATGGTCTGCTAGTAAGGTGAACAATTTGGGAAAGATCTGCTCCTGAAATTTTTGTTTGTTTGTTTGTTTGTTTTGGTTTGGTTTTTGGCCTTAGGTTACTGACAGTTGAGTCCTTAGCAGAACCCTGCAGACCATAGAGTATAAAGTATTTTTATACAGAGGCATTAAAAGGGAAGGCTTTGCCTATAGTTACATAGTTTGTGAGTCAAGAATAAAACTCATATACACCACCTCTTGCTTAGTGCTCTTTTCACTGGAATAAATTTTCCTTTTTATTACCATTGTACCTTTTCTTATTTTTTTTTTACAGTTTTTCCTCAAAGAAAACCTGTATGATATTTTTGATTACCAATTGTCTCTCCCATTATCAGTAAGAACTGTTTGCTCACCTTTCTATTATCTGTGCATGACAGCACCTGGCATAGAGTAGGCCAGCAACGTGTATTTGTGACTGAATGAATAAATCAATATTTCAAAAACTCATGAAACACAATCAGACAAATTAAAAGTGTTCTATCAAGATAGCAATGGACGAACAAACAAACAAACGCTACTGAGAAGTACGCCATTTTAACTATAGCTATCTTCAGTTTGAAACATTAATTTCACCTTTTTAATTGTCTATATTTTCCACAATTTTAATAACATATTCAAAATTATATTTTCATTTGGTGATGAAGTGATATAAATGGAAAGCACCTGATACAGAGCTGGGGGAAAAATTCATTCTTAATATTACAAAATTTGCATTAAAAATATTCTTTCTGTCAGTTGTGCATGCTAAGAAATACTGAGAATTTAAAATACTTGGGCATGAGAGACAGACTGTCATTTTGGGAAGAAAAAAAACCAACTTAATTAAATAAAAAAGACTTCAAAAAATTCAGAAAAAATATGTAAATCCAAATTTCAATCCTAAGAATTTGTGCTAATACTAACCTACAGCCAAAAAACAATCATTAACCATAGAATGCTTTGAAAATTAAACATGAATTTGATTTTTTGGCACCACATAGTATTAAATAATAGAGACTCAAAGAAAAGTGTTCAGAAGTTTTATATTGTTACCTGCTGTGTTCATTTCCCCATGGGATTTTCATAATCAGTTCATGGTGATCCTACAGTAGTGGACCCTGAGTTGATGAATGCAGAGTTCTTTAAAAAATAGTATAGAGAAAGAGAAATCAATCCTACTGTGATTTCAGTTTAAATGGGGAAGAAGGTGCCAAAACCCAGCGACTAAAAAAAAATATTAATAATAATTTGATTACCCTTTTTATCCTAGGAGACTTTAATTTTCTTCTTTATTAAACATTTTTCTAAATCTAACTTCAAAACTTATCTATTATTATCTATTTTCACCTGAAAATCAGAGAAGGCAGAAAGTTTTCTGGAATGGAATCATCTAGATTATAAAGCAAGTATGTATCTCCCCATCTCCCCTCTATCTACCTGCCGTCTATGTTCTGTTGCTAACTATAACACTTAGTGCCTTTTAAGAGCACACATTCATAATCTCACACTACCTTTAAGTCAGGAGTCTGAGCATGGTTTGTCTGTGGTCTCTGTGCAGGTTCTCAAAGCCGGCAATCAAGGTGTCAGCCAGATTGCATTCTCATCTGCAGGCAAACTGTGGAAGAATTTACGAAGATTTTTCATACTATTAACAGAATTTTTAAAAAAAATTAAATTTATTATTTATTTGAGAGAGAGAGAGAGAGAGTGAATGAGAGAGAGAGCATGAGAAGGTGGGTAGGGACAGAAGGAGAAGCAGACTCCCCACTGAGCAGGGATCCTGATTTGGGGCTTGATCCAGGAACCCTGCGATCATGAGCTGAGCCAAAGGCAGCTGCTCAACAGACTGAGCCCCCTAGGTACCCCCTGTTAGCAGAATTTATTTCCTTGAATTGGTAGGATTGAGCACCGCAGCATCTTTCTGGTCATCAGCTGGAGACTGCTCCCAGCATCTAGAGGCCACACTCAGCTTTTAGTTACAATGCCTCCCAACGTATCCACTTATTTAAAGACATTTAGAGAGACAGAGTCTCTCTCTAAACTCTAGTGAGTTTGTAGCAGCATAACGTTTTATAGAACCTAATCATGAAAGTGACATCTCTCACCATTGCCATATTCTGTTGGTTAGAAGCAAGCCTCAGGTCCTGTCCACACTCAAGGGAAGTGGATACACATAGTTGTGAATACCAGGAGGTGGGAACCATGAGGGGTCACCCTAAAGTATCTCTGCCACAATCTGTATAAGTCTTAGCCATCTTGATATAACTTCATATTCAAAAGTTTTTGCTTAAGACTCTTTATTCACTTGACTTTTCCATGATTTACTTGTTTATTCATTTATCTATTCATTCCATAAGTACTCACATAGAGGCTACTGTGATGCCAAGTACTATCCTAGGTTCTAGGAATAGACATTAAAACCAAGACTTCCTAAACTTTTAAAAACTCTGCTACCAAACTGGGAAAGCAAGAGTTCTTAATCTAGAGTTCCTCAGTCAGAGAAGGAGAAGAAGTTGATGAATAGATTTTGGGGAATCTATGAAGTTCCAGAAATTGTTTTGAAATTTTCTTTTCTACGAGGGGTGTGCTCTGAGCATTTTATAGACTGTAAGAGGATGATTAAAGAAGAAGAAGAAGAAGAAGAAGAAGAAGAAAAGGAAAAGAAACACTGATTTTTTAGAAGATACTGGATAGCAGTAACATTAGTGAACTATAATAAATGCTAATGTTAAGTGTATAAAAAAGTGGGTTTTAGGATTGAATAAGTCTTAAATAAGCAATAAAGATTCTTTTGGTAAAAATGATACTTTATTATTTTTTAAAATTTCATTTTAGGTGCTGTGTACCTTTTTTTTTTTTATCTTAGAGAGAGGGAGAGAACAAGAGAGAAAGTATGCACATGTACAGAACAGGGAGGAGGAACAGAAGGAGAGGGAGAGAGAATTTTAAGCAGACTCCATGCTGAGTGTGAAGCCCTATGAGGGGTTCAATCACAGGACCCTAAGATCAGGAGCTGAGCCAAAACCAGGAGTTGGACACTCAACCAGCTCTACTACCCAGGAGCCCAGACAAAGTGATACTTTCAAGAAGTGACATTGGATGAAAAGAAATTGTCTAAGTAAATAAAATGTTTGTGCATGGGTGTGTGTGCGTGTGTGCTAACAGTCACACGAGTGGGGGTTTCTTGGTGCTATGAAAGGTAATGGTGCTATGAAAGGTTCATGCTTGGGAAAGCAGTGACTACTTCATTATCTTTGGAGCACATGCAAATATGATTAGCTCTACTACTTGGGCTTAGATTCCTAATCTCAAAAATGGGACTATTAATAATCTTTAAAAATATGGTCATAAAAATTACAGTTATTTGATGAAGCTATTCACCCTAGCACAGAACCTGAAACATAGTAGATACTCAATAAATCATTGATATTAAATTATTCAAGTATGTGACAATAAATGAAATTGGATTGAAAAATAAATTGGGACCAGATTTTGAAGGATACGATAGAGCAGATAAAGAAAAAGATAGACTTTTGAGGGTCTTTTCAAGATTTTGGTTTGTGAGACATTGGAGAATTATGTAATTAAATAAATTAGGAAACAGAAGAGAAACTTAGATTAGGAATTAATAATTTTTTCTTTAATTTTAAATTTTGAGGTGCTGGGCAAGATAATCTAGGAGGTAGGAATACAATTCTGCACTGGAAATTATAAACTAATAAAATAGAAGGTGAATGAAATTCTTTGAGCAAATGCAATAATTATGAAGAAAGAGAAGAAACCCAAAAAGAAATCATGACAAACCTTAACATTCGAGGCAGGCAAAAGTGAAGATGGAGTGGAGTAAAGATATTTTAAAGCCTGGGGAGATTTGAGTCCATACATAGTTAATGACTTTTTGGGGGAAGTAATGCAGAATTATTATTAAGAACAAAGACTGTGGGGGCTCCTGGGTGGCTCAGTGGGTTAAGCCTTTGCCTTCGGCTCAGATCATGATCCCAGGGTCCTGGGATCGAGCCCCAACATCAGGCTCTCTGCTCAACGGGGAGCCTGCTTCCTCCTCTCTCTCTGCCTGCCTTTCTGCCTACTTATGATCTCTATTTGTCAAATAAGTAAATAAAATCTTTAAAAAAAAAAAAAAACAACAAACACTGTGGAATCAAAATAATCTATGACCTAACTCACTGACTTTGCAGCCACAGGGCTATTGGCACTTAACACAGGCTCAGTTTATAGGTATCATTATATTTTTTTGGCTGTTGTTATTATCAGGAGGTAGTGGGAAAAGAAGTGTAGAATGAATGAAACATGTATCGGATTATTTAGCAAAGTTTCCTGTCAAGTTTTTAAAATTACTATAGTGAAATTTAAAATGAAAAATTATTACACATTTGAAGACAGAAATAAAATTCTAAAAAAACCCACATTAGTTTCAAATTGTAAAATTTTATACTTTAAATTCTTGTCACTTGACTTTTTCATATGATAATATCTGATGAGTGATCTCAAAACATCGCTATTTGCTAAAGACTGATAAAATTATAAAGTAAAGCATATTTATGTTCTGATATCTGCATTGTTTTACTTTAAACTACTTAAGTTCACTTAATTATTTTAAACCATTTACTGTTAATTACTCACAACATATTTTCTGTTTTATTACCTTTTTTTAAATAGAAAGGTACAACGAAATGACTTTTTAAAATATTATCTAACATGTAGTTAAAAGATGGCTGTAAAATAGGCAGGGACACAAGCTTTCTCTGCTGGAAAGTTTTAGATCTCATCAATTTAAAGTATGACTTTAAATCCCCAAAATAATTAGCTTTGAGGACTCATTTATTATAAATACTTAAAAGGTTTTAGTAATACTCTCTTGCATTTGAGCTCATTAAACCAGGTCACAAAGTGTTTAGTATGATAATAGAAAAAATCTGTAGTAACAATATGCCTCCTAGTGTAAAGTAAGGGTAATGTCAACTTTCATTGGTGTGGGGATGGAATCCATTTGCATAGCTCTATGCAGTCATGTGCTTCATTCTTTAAGGATCCATAAGAAAAAATAGTGTACTTAATACTGGACATGTGGTATGCCTTATAGGTGAAATGACTATTAATTGTATGTCCGTGTTTATAATAATTTGAGAGTGGTAGAAGTGATAGATAAATAGATAAGCAAATCAACAGTTATATCTAAAAATACGAAGCTTACTGATTTCATTAACTCTTAGAAGCATAAAATTAAGTTTTTTTAAAGCCCAAAATAAAACTATTTCACAGGAAAACATGGAAGTAATTACAACCTATAAAGGACATATACTCATAAAATCAGACTAATACCTAATTTTATCTTAATGTATAAAAATAAATAAATAAAATAAATTGTCCATGAAGTTTCAAAGCAATTTGAAATTTTTGACGAACTTATGTTTGTCTGAAATGTCCCCAATTTACCTTAACACTATCTTGACACACATTTTTGCCAATGGACTTATTCTGATTAGTGTGACTAACAAATACATAAATGCCCCAATTTTAATAAACCTAACCCTAAAGTAAGTTTGCCAAATAAAATATAGAGTGACCAGTTAAATTTGAATTTCATATAAACAATGATATTGGGGGGGGGTCTATGTATGTCTAAAATATAGCAATATTGTAATGTGTCTTGTAATATTGAGGACTTACATAGACTAAAAGAATATTTAATTTATCTAATATTCAAATTTATTTTTTAAATTTTTTTCTCAATCTGGTGACTTTACCCTAATGATACAGTGTTTTAATAAAATGGCATTGAATGAATTAAATCATACAATTCAAATATTATGAGGAAATCTATCCCTGCTATATATTTAATTGTAAGTAAAATTTAGTGTAGTGATTAGTTGACTTCACATTAGAATTAGACATGTAACACTGCCCCATGCAAAAACATTTCTTTTTTTTTTTTACTAAGATTTTATTTATTTATTTGACAGAGATCACAAGTAGGCAGAGAGGCAGGCAAAGAGAGGAAGGGAAGCAGGATCCCTGCTGATGCGGGGCTCGATCCCAGGACTCTGAGATCATGACCTAAATCGAAGGCAGAGGCTTAACTCACTGAGCCACCCAGGTGCCCAAAACGTTTCTTTACTTAAAAAAAAAAAAAAGAAAAAAGAAAAAAAGACACATCAGTTTCTGGTATAGTTATTTTTGTGTCCAGAAAATCATATCTCAACATTAGAAGTTCAGCTTGTACTTATATTCAGTACTAGAAATGTATTGTTCAATCATTGAATGATGGTTTCTCTATTACTGTTTTACTGTTGCTGCAAACAGAAATTCTGGTTAAACTTTTTAATTCTTTTTTTTGTTTGTTTGTTTGATTTTACTTTGGATACATCAGATTTTAAGATTCTTTATGTTTTCATTGACTTTCACATGCTTTTTTTTTTTTTTTTTTTGCTCTCTCAGTTTCTGATCTATAGATTCTAGGATCTCACCACTTCCAAGAGAGAACCTTTTTCAACAAAGGAGGAGGAGGTAGAAAGAGAGGGAGAAGGAGAGGGACAGTGTTTAAATTTGTTTCTGGAATTTTAAGGCTTTGTTTATATATCCTAGAAAATATATCCATCTAGAAAAGACCTCAAAAGAAAGAAACTGAGAGAACATTGTGTACTGGTTAATTGCTGTGGAGCTAGACAGACTGAGCACAAGTAGGCCTCTTCCATTTGCCAGCCAGAAGACCTTGGCAGGTTACTCTGCCCCCGTGACATCTGTCACCTGGGAGGAGCACCAGACTATTTCCCGATAGACTTACTGTAAAGATTGCAAAGGGTTAACACATGTTACTCACTTAAAAAATAGCTTCATGGTAAGTTTTCAAATATGTTAGCTGTCAGTATAAGAATTAGAGTCAAGCTTAAACATTTATGTAAGCAAACTCTTTGGCTTCAACTTTGTCCTCACAACTAATACTCAAGGAAAGAAACATGAGACCCATCCTTCCTAAATTCCAAATTCATGCTGACCAGTTGAGGAAAGAAAGGTATTGGTTCTTTAGTGTATCTCGAATTATGCATATAATGTCTTAGCTCTGCATTTTCACATATATAGAAAATTTTGCATTTAAAAATTGTGATTTAAATCAGTTTGAAATGTTAAATAGATTTAAGAAAAAAGAGAGAGAGAGAGAGTGAGAGAGAGAGCTTTGAATAATAATGTGGAGGGAATTTGGTATTTCTGAACATCAACCCAAGCATCTACAAATAGATTTAACTGGTAAACACTTAGTTATATATGAGGAATATTAATGAAAATCTTATGATATTCCAGAATCCTTATCTTTACTTGAATTTTGGACCTTTAAAGATTTATTCTTAATTGGCCAGAAAACTCTTTATTTCTTTGCAATTAGTAATAACCTAACTCATAGTCAGATATGCAAATAGGCAGTATACTGTACTTTGGACAAGTTTGCCATTTAATCTCTGCAAATCAACAGTGCAGTTAAAAATAACATAATAACAATTTCAGTTTAAATGCTCATTGGAAGGAAGGAATTAAACCATAAACTTCCTAAAGTGCAGGCACTGGTTTCACTGATATTTTTTTCCCATGTTTTTGTGTTTTGATATGAACAGCTATTTTATCATTTCTCAGTATTCAGATGAAAAACCCTTCACACTGGCATAAAATAAGAAAACTTGAACTGGTCTTTTAAATATTCCATGAAAGGAAAAAGAAATTCCTTTAGTTAAAGAAGAGTGTACATTATATTGTATTTTTTTTTAATGGTAAGCACTCTATGAGAATTGTGAATCTGTATCTCGGGGCCAAGAGTAGAAGGAGGGGCCCCATAAAACAACACGTTGAGTCTTAGGGAAGGTCCCATCCTATTATAGGAAGAGTGGTGCTTCATTGGAATATTTTCTCAAGGCCTCTGTTTATTTGGGAAATGTATTTTTTAGAAGATGAAAAAGAGGTTCTTCATTCAGAAGAGGATGTTGAGTTCTGATTTAAGCTCCTTGAGAAATAGCTATAGAATATCTAACAGTAACTCCTTAGTAATCTCGCCTAAGTCAGAACTATTGTGCGGTAGATTATGTTTTAAAATAAGAAGTGCAGGTATTTTGAGCCAGAAATACCAATACTCCACATGCACTAAAGTCTTGACATAAGCGACAAGCAGCATAAGAGAGAAGAGAAATTGGTCTATAGTCTATCAATTTTACATGATGCTAGCACAGTTGGAAGGCTTTTTAGTGCTTTCGTTTGTTTGTTGTTCAAAAAAGGTATCAAGTGGAAAGGTATTTTATGATCTTCAGGGCTCTAGGAACATGTGCTTTGGAATAAGGAAAATTGAGGTTGACACTCACCCTTTCTTTCTAGTGATGCTGTGAAGTCTCAGTGTCTCTCTCTGTCCCCCTTTCTCTTTTTCTGTCTCATTCTCTCACCTTTTACCTTCTCTTGTTCTTTCAATCTTGCTCTCTTGCTCTCTGTCTCTTAAGATACTAATATAACTATTAAAGTATTAGAAATAATTTAAGCAAAGTGTCCTGAATAAGGTCTGGCATATATAATAAGAGCTCAAAAATGTCAGTAATATTGTTAATAAGTGAAAAATGCTCTCTGTCTTCACACCTAGTCCTAACAATATGATGTTTCTAATCAAATTTGAATTAATAAACTGAAGAGATAATTTGAGTGAATAAATGAGGAAAAACCTGTGGGATATTTCCATGAATCATGTGTTGTGTGCCAGCATTTTTATGAACACAGAGAACTGTATTTTGACTGTTCAGACAACATTTTTATCTACTTCATAGTTTTCAAGAATTTTTTTATTTTTTCAAATATAAAATCAGAGGAAAGGAAGTATGCAAAATTTTGATAGCTTAGGTGGTTACTGCATAGTTTTAAAATTCTCAAACAGTCAACTATTCAAAAATAGTCTTCCAAATGTACATGGAAAGTATAAATTTTCATGAAGAGTTTTTAAAACTGAAAACTCACTCTGTCTTCTTTCATTTTTATCTTCACACAATAAAAACATACAAGTTACTGATTTAGGTCTCACTAGTAGATATTTGAGTAAGTAATAGTAACTGATAGTGAAATAAAATTGCTGTGGAAGAGATAAGGACAAAATAAAATGTGCTTTTATGATATATATTTTTATGTTAACGAAAATGATATATTGGTAATCATTTATGTATTATACTAAAATGCTATAGATACAGAAATCAAATTTTCTATTTCATTTGGAGTGTGTTTCTATTTTCCTTCTATCTTCGAATTGCTTATTTATCTGGACCCCTAATGAATTGGAGGGAGACATTCTGATTCATTGTTAGAAAGCCCGATACATGGCATGGATTTTCTTATTTTCTTATTTCTTATTTTCTTATTTCTTATTTCCCTGAATTTCTGTTCCCTGGAAGTGTGTTTCCTTTCTCCCAAGCGAAGTATTCCCTTCCTCTTTGATATTAGCTACAATGTGATCACACACTTGCAACATTTCTGACACACACCCAGATATCCCACTTAGTACACACAACACCAAGTTGGAGGTCTCTATGGAGGGAAATGTAAAGCGAGACCTTGAGAGGGCTATTAGTAAATCCCTTTGCTACTATTCAAGGATATAGTCTATAGAGATGATCTTCTCTCTGTTTTCCTTACTGGCAGTTACATTTTTCCTCCTCTTGCAATTCAAGATGCTAATTTTGCCCTACAACATTTTAACCTATTTCCCACTATTTTAGGAACTATCACTTCCTTTCTTGTCCTACGGTGACGTGAAGGTCAAACGGAGTAGCATGCCTAAAGAGTCCCTCGGTTTGATTCTGGGCCCGAGTGTAGCTTAGGGTATCTCCTGCATGGAGGAGTTTGACAGAACTTTCCTCCATTAGCCTTTAGGGTGAGGTTCAAACTCTGTCTATTCCCTTCGCCTCTTTCCTAGCACTATTAGTTTGGGGAATTTGAGGTTTGAGTGAACAATGTGACTTGTCCTCTTATTGCAAGCAGCTGGAACAAAACGTTAACTATAATGCTGCCTCTTTGTGCTAGTAAAGCAAAATGAAGGGCCTTTTTAAATATTAAAATTGTTAAAATTATTTCCCCCCCCCTCCAGTGTTTATTCAGAAGAAATGTGTAAGATCGTAAATATGTGAGACTTTGTAATTATTAAAAAGTCAGTATGGTGTCCTTGAACATTTAGACTTTAGCTTTGTTTCCCCAGGCAATAAGAGCAGCTTATAGAAATTACACAATAAATTAAAAGTTTAATCTTAAACTTAATGATACTTTGTAAACTCTATAATTAATTATCATGGACATCTAACTTGTAGTTTTGCTGAAATATTTTAATAGCTCTTATCTATCTGTTTATGTTTTGAAGGACACATATACCACAAAGTACCACAAAACATGCAATACCCTCTGATCCAGATTGCTCCCAAAGAAGCAAATTTCTTCCCTATACACCTTATTCATTGGTTCATTCTTTTATTCAAACATTTTACATTTATTTCAAAAATTATTTATTATAAAAATTTCATTTTTTATTTATTCACATGCTTGGTAGATTTTTACTCAATACCTATTTCTGTTGCAGGATGTTTGAAGAAGCACATTTTATTTTTTTTTTTTTAAAGATTTATTTATTTATTTATTTATTTATTTGACAGAGAGAGATCACAAGTAGGCAGAGAGGCAGGCAGAGAGAGAGAGAGGAGGAAGCAAGCTCCCTGCTGAGCAGAGAGCCCGATGCAGGACTCGATCCCAGGACCCTGAGATCATGACCTGAGCTGAAGGCAGCGGCTTAACCCACTGAGCCACCCAGGCGCCCTGAAGAAGCACATTTTAAACATGTACTATAGTTTATTTGCTTTTGTTGACTTGAGTGATGCTCATTTTATTCACACTTTCTATGAAAAAAATTATGTATAAAATATGTAGTCACATAATAATTAAATAATGAAACACTCTTAAACTGGAAGATTTCCCCAGTCATTTTAATTATGATGTAGGTGAATATCAAGAAATTTTACTATCCAATATCTGGGTCACCATTACAATGAAAGCAGAAGGAAGACCTATTGTTTCTGCCTCTTTCCTATAGGGGCAAGCAGATTTTACTCCAGAATTCCAGTGTTCTTCCCCTCAGCATATTTTGCTGAGCACTTGTTGCCATCTAACTTATTTATCAGCTTGTATTAGAATGGAAGTTCCATGAGAAGTTTTGTTTAGTGCTGTACCCCCAGAGCCTAGAAAGATGCCTACCACACAGGGGGTACTTAATCTGTTAAAAATGCAATCAGTGAATACAAAAAGCGCTCACCGTAGTTGTATTGGGTATTCGACATATAGTGACGAGGGAAATGTGTATGTTTTTCTTACCATTGATAGACACACAAAAAAATGTTGCAGTGACCCTCTGTGCCAGAGGCAGTGAACCAGCCATTTGTTCTCACTGCCTGTCCTCCTAATTCTGATTATGTGTGGGAAAAATAAGTGAGTGGGTGAGCCTTGTTCCTCTGTAAACTCTAATCCCAAGGACCATTGATAGATGAAAGGGCTGCCTACAGCTTAAAGAGCTGCATGAATGCTGAAGGCAGCCTTTTGATTTCCATTTCACTCCACCAAACTGCATTTTAGATCCTGCAAATCTTGGCAGACCCTCAAGGAGGTGGATGCCCCTGTTATCCAGAATAATAAATTGTACTTGAAAAAGTGAACTCAGCCAATGTTGCTATTGGAAAAAGAAAATGGCTCTAGCACATTATAAATGAACATTTCTACCCCATACTGAGAATTCTAGAAGAAAAAAATGCATTCATTTGAGACACACATGTCATTGTGTAATATTGTTTTTGCATCAAGTCTATTAAGATAATGTATGGAAAACATGTTTATTCATCTGAACTGATAAATAAATAAGAACTGTTAAATAAGTAATCAGAGTGCCAGTTCTGCTGAATAGTCTGTCATGTGGACACTTCATTTACTGTTTAGCTGAAGGCTGAACAGGACAGACCAGGAGCCAAGTAGACAATAACTTTTAAATATGGATGAGGCTTTATTATTAAGCCTACAGTTCAATATTTGTAAGAGCTGCTTGTAAGAGTCACGTATTGTCCTCTGGTATTTTCTCCTTTGTTCTTTTGTGTCTTTTCTTTTAGAACTTAAATTTTTAACGTTTGGATTCAACAATGAAAATATAGGAAGTACATACAAGGAGTTCCAGATCCCACAAAGTTACACATGTGTTCCTTGCTGCTTTTTGCTCCTACTAAAATGCAGTTTCTGCATAAATCCAGTGATTCTTTCCCTCAGATAGCATAATTTGGGTCAGCTCTAATACAAATATTATTTTGCTCAAGTATTTGGTCTAATACGTAGAAAATATAGATGAATCTACAACTCCAGCTTATAGATATGTGTGTATGCCATTTGTGGTAAATTTGGATAGAAGATATATTTGATATGCCATAAATATTCTAGAAATTAATACCACACTCATATAGGAAATTTCAGATGTAATAGTATGCTAAAATGCAACTCTCAAGGGTCCTTATGCCTCCTTATCATCCAATACCAGATATCTAGTAAATATTATAGTTTGATCAGTATGTGATTATGTCATCTAGTTGGAACTTTTTAGCCTTACTTAAAGTGAGAAGGAGATACTATAGAAAGTGATGCAGTTGTTCTCCTGGCAGAGATACCTTTGGGGAAAACTGCATAGAAAATACTTGATTGTGTCCATTGAATGATGAGATTGAGAAGTAATTTTTCATTTGTTCTATTTTTCTGAGTATATTAATTTTGTATTTCAAGCCTATGTTCATTTCTCATCAAGGAAAATACCTTTTGTTAATAATTTTTTAAAATTAGTTTTGGTAACCATGTTAGGATAAATCAATTACATACCTGGTCATTAGCATTTGTTAGGTTCATATAAATTAAGAGAGATATGTTTATTTTGGATAGAATTAATGTATATTAGTAATACATAATAATTTACCTGAAATAATAGAGATTCATTTTTTACATTTAGTTCAGCAGAAAAATAATATTTAGGTTGAATAAATACTATTACTTGTCCCATTATTACAATGAATTGATGAAAATAAATGTGTGCATACATAACTTTTATCTGTCTATATAAACATTTAAATTCTTTTTACAATATCCTATTCTGCAAAGAAAGATTACAGTATGAAAAATCATCTGTTGAGTCAGGTGCATTGGAGAAACATTGATTTCAACCTGAAAAGGAATCTCTTTGAAGCAAGCAGAAGAACTGAGAGCTGCTGAGAGAGTTGCTGACACAGTCAAAGAAAGCATAAAATAACAAAGTACCAGAGACGGGGAAGTCAGAGAGGGAAAACCGGGGCCAACGTTGAGTGCTCACTTTGAGGAACTATATTTTGAAATATAGATCTCACAACCTAAAAATATATCTTATAAAAAATAGTATATATATTTACAAAAAGGAGTCAAAATATCTATCATAAATGAAAAGGAAATGCATTATTACAGCCATGTTTAAAGAGAGTTTTACTAGAGAAAATCAGTAAATGAAAAACTACACCAAAGTTCAATTGAACAGGTGTGTACTACAATTTTATGTTCTTGTACTTGTGATTTGTTTGGTAATATCATATTTTCATTGATTTTTTTTAAAGATTTATTTATTTATTTCTTTATTTGAGAGGGAGAGAGAGAGAGCACAAGCCCTGGGGGCAGGGGGGAAAGGGGCAGAGGGAGAGGGAGAAGAAGACTCCCCCTGCTAAGCAGGGAGGCTGACGTGGAGCTCCATCCCAGGATTCTGGGATCATGACCTGAGCCTAAGGCAGATGCTTAACCGGCCGAGCTACCCAAGTACCCCTCATTGATTTTTAACTACTTAAATTAGATAACAAAGTTTTAAATATTGGGAGGAATTCTGCAACTAAAATCTAAAATTTTTCAGAAGATAGTTGGGACACCAGAAATATGTCATACTTTTTTTAAACCTTACACTTATATGAGTGGGTGTCACACCTAAACATAGAATATGAAAGTGATAAAAAAGAGCCTTTTATAATAAAGAAAACACTTTGATTATAACTCAACTATTTCTAATGCTCTATGTTTGAATTTCAGTGTATAACTTAGAAATGCACATTCAATCACATATTTCTATGAAACTTCTGGGATGTAAATTAAATACATTGAACAATTTCTCAATGACTACTGTATCACTACTTTGTACATGGAGGACATCTCTTTGTTAGTATATGCAAGAATATTTAGAATTTTGGAAAAATTATGCTGAATACTTGCAAGAAATTATACTTTCTCAAATTCAAATTAATTTTCAGTAGAAAAACCCATTGTATTTATCACAGCCACATTTTCCAGGTTAAAAGGCAATTAATCTCTCTCTAAATGATCTATGCTGTATTGGATTTCTACATATTTAATAGTTAATCTCTGCATGGTCATTGATAGCATGTAAGTATTGATCTTAAGGAAACTTTTTAACTCTACTTACTTTTCTGAACTCATATAATTCATTTTCTGAATATGCTCTTAGAATATTTCTGTAAATACAGCCTTTTGATAAAATGTCAATACAAATAACATGTTTTATATATTGAGCTATTTGACTTGATTTACTTGTGGTACTGATGATGACAATTATGAGAGAGGATGTACTATCACAATTAAGTCAATTACAGTTTTAATAAGTTGGTGACCTGATTATTTAACTCTTTCTTCACTCTCACCAAATAAAATAAAGCCAATTTCACAGTTACCTAGTGAAACTAATATCTGTTTTTAATACGCACCTTAATCAAAATAACTAAAAAATTAATTGTTCCTGTACTATATGTAAGTGATCAATATCATTCTCTAGCAAAAATTGTCCTGAGTGGTGTGTGTGTGTGTGTGTTTATGTGCATGTGTGTGGGGTATCCATGTTTTAAATAATAGACCAAAATACACTTTAAGACATATGACATTGAGAAAAATGAACTATTTTTTAAAGACAGAAGACACCCATACCTTTTGCAAGGAATACCTCTCAAAACTCTTATCAGTTGTAAATAAAATCCAGAATTTGTAAGACCCAGCCCAGTTACCAACTAAAGAGTATGATTCTCTAAGTGACATACATGTTTTATGAACAAAATTAGTGTAACCTAAGTTAAAAAGACACTTCAAATATAAAGTAGTATTTTCTTGCAATATAAGTACATAGAAGTGTACAAATGAATCCCGGTTATATCCCTGGGAAGGATTTGTTTAATTTATTTATGAAAACCACTGGAATGGAATTACATGCATTCTCTCTCTTTCTCTCTCCTTGGAATTTTATAGTAATTAAAAAAAGAAATATGAAAAAAAATCTTAAGGTTGTTTTCAAGTAAATTACAGTGCTCCCTGTGACTTGTGTGTAATTTCAGTCTTATTGCATAAATCTAGAGAGAGAAAAAAATTATAACGTGGTATAAAGTTAGCTCTTTTAAACACACACACACACTTTTACTTTGTCTAAAATATTATACTTGCCTCTTCTTGAAAAGATAAGGAGTTCAGACATAAAACCCAGTGTTAATGTCTATACCAATATCCATAATTAGTATTCATAAAATGCAAAGCACAAAACACATATGACAATATAATATTCTACTTCAGAATATGTAACAGGACCAACTGCTAATTGCTAGTATAGGCCAATTAAGTATTTTATCATGCACTTACACAAAATGTTAGAAGAAAAATGTGTAATTACAGAATTGCTTGAAGTGCTTTTAGTTTGTATTTATCTATTGTCAACTTATTAGAAACATAAGGAAACCAGTCATAAAAAATAATATCAGCAGAACAAAATATGATTTTTTGTTTTTTACAAAAAGCACAATTGACCATCAATAATATCAGCTGCTAGACAATTCCTTACTAAACTCTGTGGTGCTAAAATATTTCATCTTTGAATTGACTCAAATGAATTCTAAAGGATTGGTTGGTTCTAATCATGAATTTTTACAGTTGATATGTGCATTCTGGAATTCAAATCACTTTGGAAACATGAACAGTATATTTAATAGTTCTTTCTTGGACTATTGGTCTAATATACTCATCGAAAGTACTTAGATGGAGGGGATCTAGTTTCATTCCATTTCTGGAATGCATATTCCAGTCATTTATTTGTGCTTTCACTAATTTAAAATTTACTGGGGGTTTATATGTAACTGGCAGAGGAAGTATAAATGAGATATGGTCTCAGTTTGAAAGCTGCTATAATTGAGGTAATGGGGCATTTGTAAGTATCACATCATATCAGTCAGAAAGCTTATCATTGTTAAATATTGAAATTGAAACCCAAATCTGAAATGTCTTTAATAAAATTTTGAGAAAATTATATTAGGAACAAAATTGATCACAGAAAAAATTGAAGTACTGAAGTTTAATTTTGGTATTGTTTTTCTTTTATATGTGCAGAATATCTTCATAATCAAATTGATATCATTAAAATAATTAAAATGATTGTGCGTGTGATGGAAATTGTTAATAATATGTAGTACAATTGTTTTTCAAGAAGTAAAAGCAGTTGCATACATAAACAAAATTTTAACATTTAATTTAATAACTTACTTAGAAAACACTAGAAAAGTAACCCACTGAGTAATATACTAAGACCTTAGGTGTTTTAAATATTTCTAAATAGGGATTTTAAATATTTATGGTTTTTTAAAATTTTAAAAACCCTCAATCAAAACAAGTACATATTGAATTTCCAGAAGAAAAAGAAAAGTTTTTTTTGTCTTTTTTTTTTTTTTAAGGATTTCATGAATCTATCAAGTAGTAAAATATAGAGCCCAATTTATGTTATGGAAAGTTAACGGAAATATTGCTAAATGAAAAAGTTAAAAAATATAGCAATATAAGGTACCCTCTGATCCAGCAATTGCACTAGTAGGTATTTATCCAAAAAATACAAAAATACTAATTCAAGGGGATATATGCACCCTGATGTTCATAGCATCATTATCTGCAATAGCGAAATTATAGAAACAGCCTAAGTGTCCATCGACTAATGAATTATATAGATACAGATATTACTCAGCCATAAAAATGTGTAAGATTTTGCCATTTGCAATGACATGGATAGAACAGAGAATATTATGCTAGGTGAAGTCAGTCAGTCAGTCAGTTGGAGAAAGACAAATATCATATGATTTCACTCTTGTGAAATCATGTGGAACTTAAGAAACAAAACAAACAGGCAAGGGGTAAAAAAGAGAGAAGCAAACCAAGAAGCAGATTCTTTCTTTCTTTTTCTTTCTTTCTTTCTTTCTTCCTTTCATTTTATATTAGTATTATTTTTTTATTAACCTATAATGTATTTTTTGTTTCAGGAGTACAGGTCTGGGATTCACCAGTCTTACACATTTCACAGTGCTCACCATAGCACAAGAAAGCAGATTCTTAACTATAGGGGAAAACTGATGGTTATCAGAGGGGAGGTGGGTTGGAGAATGGGTGAAATAGGGGATGGAGATTAAGGGGTGCACTTGTGCTGAGCATAGGGTATTGTATGAAAGTGCTGAATCACTCTATTGTACACCTGAAATTAATATTACATTGTGTGTTAACGAACTGGAATTAAATAAGAAGTTAAAAAAAAACATGAAAAAAAATGAACAAGGCAAAAAGATATTTTGACTACCCTAATTATCATTTCATTTTCTCTTTTATACTTATCATTACGTCTGAGAAAATTTTTTCTACAACTTACAGCAAAACAACAACAACAATATATATCACTCCATGTCAAAACAGCTTGAAATTAAAATGTTTTCAAATGATCAAAAAGATGGTTTTGGCAAAAGAAACCATTTTAAGGTTCCAGATGTAACAAGAAAAATAAATTACATGATTTTAAATTGTTCACTTGAAATAATTGTTACAACAGAGAAGCTCTAAAGAAAGCTAGTATTCTAATTATATTCTACTTTGATTATCACTGTCTTTCCTTTAGAGCAGTTTTATAGATACACTGTACTAATCAAAGCTGTTTCAGTTTAGCAATATAAGGTAAATAATTACAAGGCCAAATATATGAACTCATTCCCGCAAGTTCCTGATATAGTTCTTATGAGGCGTTTATGTAAGATCTGGTAATTGTCTCTTTTCCCCTAAAACACTTTTAAAATTTATGAATACACCCTTAGTTTTTAATCTCCATTAATGTGTCATGTGCTAAACAAATTCAAGCAAGCACAAAATTTTGCATGTTTAGATTAATTAAATCATTAAGCCAGTAGTTGCTATGCTGCAAATATCCATTTGGCCCTGTTGAATTTATTATCTAATATCTGTGGGCACTGATTAGCAGTTTTGCTCATTATTAAACTGCACTTGTTGCATAAATCAAGGCCCTAAAACATTTACTTAGCATGGCTGTTCCCTGAGCAATTTTTAACCTTTCTGGCTCAAATACTTCATTAGTTTAAAAAAGACAAATATGTATTAATTTCTTGAGCATAATTTTGAATACAAATCATTAGAGTATTTGAAAATTTTTCTCTCAACTTGTATATTGTTTCTATATAACCTCTATAGTTAATTTTTAATTTAATGTAAAGATAACTAAAGGAAAAAAAAAAACAACAAAAAATTAGTTTATTTTGGATAGTGGTGTTTTGCTCCAGTACAATCTTCAGCCTTATATTTTGAATTGTTCCCACCTTCCCTTTTTTTTTGAGTTTTATAGAAGTGGTTACTTGGCAAAAAAAAAAAAAGAATCATAGCAAAATATATTTTTCTCATAGAGTAATGAACCATATATTGGAGTTCTGTCAAACAGATTCCAAGTATTTCTGTTGAGTTTTTAATCATTTGATAGACTATAGTAAAGGCCACCCAATGAACCAGTGAGAGAGAACATTACTTCCATGTTCTCCTGAAGTCTTTGACTCATCTGCTTATTTAACATGTCATGTGTCAAATTCCTAAAAGAATGATTGCAAATAGCAAATATCTACAGGTATTACATATAGAAGAAATGAAAATGCAATGTATCTGTCTTGCATTTACATATATGTGGATGTATACAACTGTACTTCTCTATAAGCCTATACATATGTGTGAACAGGCATTTATAAATCTAGGTATATACATAGGTAATATGCCTAAAACCATCTTAATCTTTGCATTTTATTTTTCAGTTACAGAATTTTTCTAGAAAAAAATGGACAGTGTTCATTTGTTAATGTTATGCATTAAAAAATCATTTGTTGGGAAAGGGGACAGAGAGTTGGTAAGTTTAATCAAGGCTTGGTATAACAGTTTTTCCCCAGTCTGGATAGGGGCTATGTTTACTAGTCATTTTTTTTTTCTTGTGTGTGAAATAAAAGGAATCTGCACCATGTGGAGTTAAAATTTATATTTCCCAGATACCTTCAATATTGGGTCAAAACAATATGACCTTCATTTGAATCATAGGAATACAATATATTTGTTTTGTTTGTAATAAATTATTGCATATCGTTGTTACATGATCTTATTGATTAAAAATAATTATTTTTTAATGTTTGTCAGCACAGCCTATGACCTTGTGCATTTAATATGCTATCCAAGCCAATGCATTTTTAAAAACCTATTCTGCTAGAGGATTATGCCAGATTTTACTTTTACCTTGTAAGGTCAGTTTTTCTTGTTTGCTTAATTAACAGTGGTGTTCATGTGCTAAGAGAAGAGTCTCACACTCTTTAAAGAGTTTCTTCATCGTTACTGAAAAAGGAAATAATTCCTAGATGCTAGTACATTATATTTAGAAAATATGCTTATCTATAACTGTGCATAAACTTGTTCTAATTTATGTCCCTAATACTAAAACATTGACATATTTTCTCTGTGGTGCATATATCCTGAATTCTTTGTTTCTGACTAATTTTTGCCATCGTTGGGCAATTATAATTAAAAACAAAAATTTCTATAAACCCAGAAATCCTTTCTACAAATGTAGGAGAGTGAGAAATCAGTTTCATTATTGAATAAGTGATGAACCAGAAAGTGCTGAGTGTCACAGACAGCGCGGAGGGATTGCAAAGACAGCAAGGAATCTCACCTCCTTGTATGGAGAAGCGGATACAATCCATTACAGACATACATTCAAGATAAACAGTAATCAGTCCTCAAGTAACAGGACTTCATAGCGCTAATTGTCACATACAGTGCAATCAGCTTTACCTGGTTATAGGGGTGACCGTCTGTATTTGTTCATCGGTGTCTCAAATCTTTATTGACTACAGGTAATTTTGCAGCCTGTAGCAAAAGGCTCCTATACTTCCACAGAAGTGGGGAGATAGAGGTGCTGTCTACCTTGACATGTAAGATTCTGAGAGATGGCTCCCAGGTTCTTGAGAAATATTCCTGGATTCTACAATGATAAGAGGCCTCTCTGGTTTTCAGAAAGATTTATATGTATTTCAGACAGATGAGAACAATTTTTAAGTTTTACAAAGTAAATGCTTTAAGAAAAAAAGAAGGGGTGGTAATCCCTTCCTTTATTATCAACCAAGAGAATAAAACCTTTTATTTTTATCTTTCCTTGGTGCTTATACCATTAAAACTGTAATTGTTTAAACTAATCTGATGTTACCTTAATCTTGGCTAGCTTGACTAGTTATGTGGTCTATGTTCAACAATATTGTTCCTTTCAAGAATTTTATTTGTTTTCTTTAAAATAAGAAATTGATATGGTAGCTGCACATTGCTTTCACATAAATTATCATGTGGATGTTTTTCTCAGAGAACCAGGGTTGGAGGTTTTTTGTTCCTAGTCTTTGATTCAGAAAATTATACTCAGATGTTGTGACATGCTAAGTAGAATACTGTTCATGAAAATGTAATGGGCATATTGTTTCTCTCTTCCCTCATATCACACATCTCTTAGTCGTATTATTCTGACTTCAGAAAATATTTTGCCTTGATTCATTACTTCTAAATTAACTTAAATTTAGCAAAGCCCTGTTTCCAAGTGGATGTTTTGTGTAGTTCTACAGTATGTTACATTAATAAAACATAATTGCTTCAGTTATGTCATACCATCTGTTGCCCCAAACACTGATATCCTTGAAAAAAATTCATGCTTAAAAACTCTATAAAAATATTTTATATATAATAATATTAATTCCACCATGTTCCAAACCCTGATAGAAGAATCTGATGTCATTTAAAATAAAATTAATTTTAAAGAGTGTAGGGGAAGAAAAATAATTTTCTCCGTACCCTTCTGAATTTCTGGCTGAGACTCATTAATAAAAGACAGATTATTATGAGAGAGAGAAAAAAAAAAAAAAGAACCCAACAGAGGTTTATTAGCATTTTGTATCTCACATGCCCATGTGAGATACCCAGGGAAAAATGACTAGCTTCCCAAGGTGCTATCCTTGAGAGTAGAACAAATTACAATCTATTTCATCCTTGGAAAGAGTATTCTTTTTGCTTTGTTTTCAAATCAAAACTTGGAGTTAAAAAAAGAGAATTCCAGCCATGGTTATTTATAATTAGACTATTGACTAATGCTTTTAGGGTATTAGAAAAATCATTTTTCTGGCTCTATAACCATTGTCAAGTAAGGAAACCACAATGTATTTTTAATGTTTTCTGTGTTATAAATGATTTTTTGTATGCACAGAATAAAACAAATTTGGTCATAAAGCAATATTCCTTACAGATATCAGACCATCCTTGTTCATTGTTGTAGAACCACTTTCTAGGGGAGGAATGCATTTCTTAAGAATACTATATCGTATCCTCTTTTCCTGAATTTGTTTTTTACAGCTTCATAAATTAATTTACTGCATTCCATATCTTCCCGGGGTATCATTAGAATCTTTCTGCTACATCACATGAAAATCTAGCTCTAGTTAATACAATATCCTTAAAATTATCTTTTACAATGACAAGAAGAAATGCCCTAAGACAATGGTCTTTAATGTCAACTCTACAAGTACACATTGAGTGAATGTAAGCACTCAATCTAATAAGACACCAAAAATGACCCATATAATTTTAATAGTTCTTGATAAATACTTGCAAATATAGAAAAGATCTCAGAATGAGTTTTAAAGATTCACAATCTGTTGTAATCTTGAAATAATATCTTTCCTTGGGCCTTTGTTAATGTTGCCATAGCCTTTAACCTTAAGGTACAGTGGGGAATACATGTCCAAGTAATGTTTGTTTGTTTAAGTAAAATAATAGGAAACTGACTACATGGAAATATTGGCTTTTTTCTATCCTTATTTTTATTTTTCCTCTCTCTTATATTATTATAACTATCCATGTGTTTGTATAAAGTAGACTTAACCCTTTAATAATCAACTATTATTGTAACATTTTATTCTGGTCATTATCTCCTCGTTTTCTTAGTCATTTTCCTAAAATAACATTATAGAAAGTTAAGCTATTTTTGCCTCACAACAGACAAAACAAAAATGAGAAAAATGTAAACAAACCAGTTACAGTAAAAATATATATAACTGGAATAAAGCAATATACAATCTTCAATTCACGGAAACATTTTTTTTCTACATTTGACTTTAGGAGGGAGAGGAAGATCACAGAAAACAAAGGGAAATTGCAGCATTTTTGAAAAGCACCGTATGTTCCTGGTATCAGTGCAGATTTAGTTAGTTACTTTTACTTTTAATATCTTGAGCCACTGGTACATCATATTTCAATAGCATTGCATTCTGAAAAGGTCTGAACTATCAATTAACTATTAAATATTGAGGCAGGAAAGCATTACATAGACTATTTTAAATTCTTCCTTTCCTCTCTCCCCCTCTTCTTTCTTATTAAAAGCTAATACTGATCTCTGAATTAGCAAGTACATTAGAAGCATCATGATTCATGCCCATTGTTCTAGTTAACTGGGGCCATGTTCTACTTTTCTGTGTTGTGGAACATACAGCACTGTTTGGTTGATTAACTGTTGGCTTTTTTAGAGGTGAGTTTGGTCCAGTCACACTCAGGATATAAATAAAGCTTCTCCCTTATTGTGCTTATTTGTACCACATGTATTGAGAGTCACTGATACCAAAAGGCTCACACCAAATTGAAACTCTCTGGAAGTCTCTCTGGATAATGTACAATTCACTAAATAGTTGACTTTTCACAGGTGTCAGTCATTTTCAGTGTTCTCTTTTTATTGTAGTATTTTCAGTGGGCACTTTTTTTTTTTTTTGAAGATTTTATTGATCTATTCATCTGACAGGCAGAGATCACAAGTAGGCAGAGAGGCAGGCAGAGAGAGAGAGAGGAGGAAGCAAGCTCCCTGCTGAGCAGAGAGCCCGATGCGGGGCTCGATCCCAGGACCCTGAGATCATGACCTGAGCCGAAGGCAGAGGCTTAACCCACTGAGCCACCCAGGCGCCCCAGGCACTTTTTAATCAGGATTGTCATCAAAACACATTTTGTTTATTTGTAATGTTACTATTTAATGTTTAAAATAGTACAGATATTTTCTTCAGTATTTAAAATTATTTTATCATTTTTTTTCCTTCCAGTGTGTCTTTCCCCCATTACTTTTCATTAAGAAAATCAAATCATCAAAATTTTATTCTATTTCAATATTATCAAGGCTATAACCATTGCAGATCTTTTTTTCTGGCTTACTCAGAATTCATTGTTGTTAGATAATTACAAATTAAAATATGTTCTAAGCCTCTTGTAATTCTGTCTGAGTCAACTCTTCTTCCCTTGAAGCTTAAATCATAGCTGATCATTACTTGTTACATGCTAATTGATTTCTGTTTAATTTGGCTTCTTTCTTTATTGCAGTAGATCAAACTACTTGACAAGATTCCAAAAGTAGGATTTTGCTTTTAGTTTTTCTTTTAAGATAGTTACCATCTGTGGGTAAAAGTTTGGCTCATTTTGGCTTAGTTTTCATACTACCATTTTTCTTAATGTGATTCATCTTAAGGTAAATGCAATATTAGCAAAATCTAGATTTAAATGAGAAATATGTTTTAGGCCAAATATATTATTTACAAAATATTTACATAAAAGAGCTGCATAAAGCATATGATATGTTGGAAAAACCAACATATCACATTTGCTTAATTTTAGATGAAAACCAACAAACTAAATCTAATATCAAAATAAATAGGAAACAGAAAAATGAATGATGAATTGATGTCAATGCCTTCTGTGGGACATGAACATAGAATTCCTATGGAATTTTTTTATATAAAACAAATATAGAAAATGAATTTTTGTTTATCATAGATTAATATTAACCTGTAATATTAAATAATAAAGAGAAACTGAGGTACTTACTACTTTTTAACATCAAATAAAGATTACCTGTAGTAATTAATGTAATTTTGTATTTTAAAAAATCATGGTTTGACAGAGCCTGATACAGATTTGATGGTTAACTTGGATACCTACATTTAAAAAAAAATGTCCTTATATTAAATTGTATATGTTACTATATTTAGGTTGTATATTAAGTGAAAAGAGATGATACAGCAATATAAGGAAAGAACTAAAAATATAAAAATAAAGGGACATCTGGGTGGCCTAGTTGGTTAAGTGGCTGCCTTCAGCTCAGGTCATGATGTCAGTGTTCTAGAATGGAGAGCCCCATATCTGGCTCTCTGCTCAATGGGGAGTCTGCTTTTCCCTCTTCCTCTCACCCCTGCTTGTGTTTGTGCTTTCACTCTCTCTTTCTCTCAAATAAATACATACAATCTTTAAAAAAGATACAGAAAGAACTATATGTAAAGGAAATATTTTAATGTAGAGAGTTAAAGTATACATTATTTATTTATTATTTATTATTTTTTTTTAAAGTAGGCTCTATCCCCAGTGTGGAACCATTGAGGAGCTTGAACTCACAACTCTGAGATCAGGATTTGAGCTGAAATCAAGAATTGAATGCTTAACCATCCAAGCTACCCAGGAACCCCAGGCTTTGGGATTTCTAAGTATGAGTGGGAATAGTAAATTTTAAGAAAGAGTGTTTTCAACCTAAACTGCAGCTTTGCAACAAAAAAACAAAAGCAAACACTGAGAACAGCTTTCACTGAATACCTGTATGTTTCAAATGACAACTTCTAGTCATTTTCTGAAGATGGTAGATGGAGATCAGATGTAGATCTCCTTAAGAGATTCTCATTCCCTGCTAAATAGTGTGTTCATTTCCTGTTTCCAGAGCTTTATTATCTCACACTCTAAAGCTATGTCTCACTTAGTCAAATAGTCAACCAATTCATAATTTAACATACATGTAGATAATTTTGAAAGGCTTTGTCTCATATTTATTATATTAACTTTTGAAAAACTAAATTGAAGGAAAATTTTGTTTTCTCTTGCCCTGCTACATAGATTTTTCAACTATTTTGAGGGCTGGATTACTAGTGTTTATGGACTCTCTGATGGTCAGAACAAGGATAAAAGACTTAAAATATCTGTGGAACTATTGTTAATTTTTGTATATTTAGAAGTTTTAGGGTTTAAGCAATGAGATACCACCTCACACCTGTCAGAATTGCTAACAGCACAGGAAACAACAGATGTTGGTGAGGATGCAGAGAAAGGGGAACCCTCTTGCACTGTTGGTGGGGACGCAGACTGGTGCAGCCACTCTGGAAAACAGTGTGGAGGTTCTTCAGAAAGTTAAAAATAGAGCTACCTTATGATCAGAAATTTCACTACAAGGTATTTATCCAAATGATACAAAAATGCTGACTCAAAGGCATTCACATGTACCCTGATGTTTAAGCAGCATTATCAACAATAGCCAAATTGTGGAAAGAGCCCAAATGTCCATTAACTGGTGAATGGATAAAGGAGTTGTAGTGTATACATACGTGTGTGTGTGTGTGTGTGTGTGTGTACAATGGAATATTACTCAGTGATCAAAAAGAATGAAATCTGGGCATTTGCAAAAGCCTGGCTAGAACTAGATTGTATTTTGCTAACAAAATAAGTCAGTCAGAGAAAGATGAACATATCATCTGATTTCAGTCATATGTGGAATTTAAGAAACAAAATGAATATAGGAAAGATAAAATAAGATAAAAACAGAGAGGGAACCATACCATAAGAGTCTCCAAAATATAGAGAACCAACTGAGGGCTGATGAAGGGGTGGTGAATAGGGCGATAGGCTAAATAAGTGACGGGTTTTCAGGAGGGCACTTGTGATGAGCACTGGATATTATATGTAAGTGATGAATCACTGAATTCTAACCTGAATTTAAATTAAATAAATACATTTGAAAATTTTGGAAACAAAAGGAAGTTTTAGGTTTTAAAAAAATTTGTTCTTAGGCGTTTTGGGGTCAGGAGGTCTTTTGGAGTTCCAAATACCTTTTCATTAATGTTTTCTTAACTACATCTTTAGAACATTAGTCAGAGATAATAATCATATTAATAACTTTTTTAAAATGCAAGAATTATCAAGCCTCAGATTTGAAAATTACCACATTCATTAAATAATCACTGTGAAATACAGATGTAGTCAATTTTGTTGGTTGTATTGAGACTATAAGCTTGTATAAATGTGTAAAAAATAGAAAACCTTAAGCAACACTAAACAAACTTACAAGACATCTATCAAAAATGATCATTTATTTTTTTTGTAAAGTTCTTTCTATTTTCCATTTGATTTTTTTCCCATTTGAATTATTTCCCATTTGATTAGACGTATCTATATATTAAAAAAAATCAATGAAACTCTCCTTTTAACTGACCCAGAGAGTGTGCCAATCATTTCTTGACATGACATAATATATCTACTTCTGATTTCTTAAATAGCTCTGTGAAATTACTGCAGTCACATAATCTCCCCATATGTAAGATTATTAAATTTAACTCTAATAGGTATTCCCAAACTGTTTTTCATTCAATTATAAAACTTTTCAATCACATGCAATATTATTTATAATATCAAATGGCTGCTGTAGCTGAAAATAAACATAGCATAGAGCACAGCCTGTTACCTTCCCAGGAACCACCCCAGCTTCCACAATGATGACCACCTCCCCAATGGACCCTTGGGTGCCTTTGAGCTTATAGGGATCTACTGAGCACCACTCTCAAATCAGGCCATCCTACGTGACTATCCCATACAGTTACTTTAAAATTAACCTTTCAGTATGTTCATGATTCCACTCTACCGTTTTATTATAACTGACAGAATTTATCACAGTTTATTTCAAGTACACTAGCCCCACATAATCTGTACACATCGATAAGATTAAAGACAGCGAGGCACAGACTAACTTTATTTACAAAATCATGCAGTATTCAATTAGATTTAAAGAATAAAACATACTTAAACCTTTTTTGGAACCAGGTAGGCAATAGCTAATCACTAACACAATTGATTTTTGGTTGTTTGTTTGTTTGGTTTAGGCAAAAGCAAACATTTAATGTAACATCCATATTAAAAGAGAACAAAAGCAAAAAAAGAAGTATGGGAGACCTTTCAGAAGTATTGATTATTAAGTAATTTAAAAATCAAACTTTGTTTCTGTTCTCTATTTGTGAAACAGTGGAAAGTTTTAAAAAATGTTTTTATAATAAAAGATTTATAATTTCCCTGGAAAAATAGTGGGGTTTTTTGTTATTTCTCCATTTCAGGGTACTGTCTACATTAGAACCCCAAACCATGTAATTAAATAAAATGTATTCTTCTGTCAGCTTACTGAGTTTCCATGAATTATATTCAAGAAAATAACTAGTTTCATCGGGTTTAAGTATAATCCTCAGGAATTTTATCCTGTATTTCTCTCTCCTGTGGACATGGAAATGAAGGACAAAGTATGACAGATTTTAGGTCAAGAAATTTATTTAGAAATTTTCATGTGCAGAGTTTTAATTTTCTTTAAAATTTCAACAGTTTAATAAACATGAAACACATGAATATATGTGTGTGTGTGTGCATGTATACATACACACACAGACACACACATAAAAACACACACATGTAATAAAGGTTCTCTCCTTTGAGTGAAAAATAAAATAAAAAGTAATAACAGTAAAAAGCCGATGGGCAAAAATTGATTCATAAATGAGATGGTGGCATTCATCTCAACGCTCTTATTGGAAACCTAAATCTCAGTAAATTTGTAGCCTAAGGATACAATGGGCTTAAAGGATTTCTGTCTCTGAAGAAAAATTAGAAGGCCTTTGAGGTAAGGTAAATGGAAAAGGTTGTTTGGGCAAATGTGGAGCCCTAGCACTATTAAATGTTAAGCACCATCAGGGGGTATCTCAGTCATTAACAAGAGTGGCATGTGGGAAATTGTTTCAAGCAGGAGAAAAATTATAGATGGCTATGTGAAGGTGGCCCAATGCCATAGGGAAATTCCGTCAAGCAAGAAATGATTTTTTTTACAAAGTTATTGTAGAGAAAAAGTGAAGAGGTTGTGACCATTTCTTCTCATTTTCTGCCCATTCTCCCAGAGTATGGGAGAACAAGATAGTTGTAAGAAGAGGGGAGAGAAAGAAAGATTTTGGAGGTGAGTGGATCACTCAGTGGCATTCGACTAAGAACATGAAGGCAAGTAAAGGTGTAAAATTGAGGAATTATTATACTCTTACTGTTTAGCATCCTTGATTGTTTTGGCAGTGTTTTATTTGGTTTGAAAGTTAGTTTTTTGGATGGTTAAAAAAAGAAACAAGACTGTTTCTTTCCTCTGCTGTATCGCTTTCACTTGAGAAGGCATTAAGAACTAATTCAGAAATTCTATCTCTAAACTTATTAGAAACCTAAGCACTATATACACACACAGAGGACTGGATTTTGACACAGCTGTTTTCACACAGCACCAGGCCATCCACTTGCCAACTCTGAGAAATATCCTCAGATTCAGAGCTCTAGGAGAAGACTTGGTATACTCTCAGCTGGAAGTGTGTAGTGATGACAGCGGTTCCATAAATTTCACCAGTACTGAGGTGGTGGGTTTACTTTTAGAGTGCTAACTCAACATGACACTTAGATTTTCCTTAAATAGCCCCAAGATTGGGAGCCAGTAGAGATGGTATCTGTAATTATTTTTTAGATCTAATACGGTGCTCATTTTGTCTGCATGTTTGTATTTTTTTGTTCATATGTTTGTAACTCATCTTGATTCATACTGTATTCTAAGCACTAGTACTTTAATTCTATTTTCAATTTTTCTTTAAATAAGTTATGTTGATGCCATCAGAGAATTAATAATAATATACCTCAATCAATATGATCAGTTTATTTTAAAAATGGGAAAAAATGTTAATGCCGTGAGATGAGGTTTTTTTTAATACTTTTTGTAAATAACAAATTATGCTAGCCCAAAACTTTGCTATGTGAAGGTTTCCTGCAATACTGGGTGGTGAATAATAAGGAGATTAACATTAAATACACCATCTGTTGTGGGTTTTCTGTCTCAAAGAAGACACAGAGCAAAAGTGAATTCCCTGAAGTACATTTCTGTGGTTTCTAGTATAGTCACAGAGTCGTGTTTATCATCACCACTCTCACTTATAGGATATTTTCATCACCCCCAAAAGAAGCCGGTATCCATTAGCAATCACTTCTTACCACCACCACCCTGCATGCCTTATTAGTATTTGACAATATTTAGCACTTCATGAGAGGCTTAATGACCTCTTCCACATGTGCATTATGGTGAATCAGAGATATACTTGTTTAACAAGAATTTCATTGAGTATCTCCCAGGTGTCAGACAGCACGGTAAGTAGTATGGAAGGATGACTGTAACAGCAGATCCGGGCCTCAAGCAGCCTGGTAAGCGAGTAATCTAGTAAGAAATAAAATCATGTATGCCCATATTCCTAGAAAAAGGAGAGAAATATTTCAACAAAGATGTTTTAAGTTGATATGTAATCTCAGAGGAATATTTGGTTATAGTTTATTAGAGATGGAGAAAATACAAAGTTTATACACATACACAAGAGGAAATTATCGCTTTTTAATTAAAACATTCATTTCATATGATACTGACTGACATCCTTTATGACAAGACTGAATCCATTATCTTTTGAGATATGTAGGTTCTGTTGATACTGGAAAATTGGAAGTTCAAAGAAAGATACTTGAAAATTCCTTTTTTTTTCCTTCTTTTTCTTTCTTTCTTTCTTTCTTTCTTTTTTTTTTTTTTTTATAAAATGGTTTAGATCTAATTTTGACTCTGGAGATAGTACCTGGGTGTTTAATTATGTCCACTATCAACTCACTTAATGTGCTCCGATGAGGGCTCTTTGAAGATTTTTTTTTTCTAAGTTTATAGTTGAGAACACCAGTGTTGTCAGATCTAAAATAAATTCTACCTTTAGCACTGTTTATTTTTCTTCTTTCTACCTTCTTTTTCACTTCAGATATTTTAGATATTTTAGTATTTATGTGCCAGGTACTATTTTGCTTTAGTGTTTGGCAGTCAGCTACTTCAAACCGTTTTTTAAATCAAGTGGGTAAAAACAAGTCCGATCTAACTGATTGCAAGGCTCAATCCCAGGACCAGGAGATTATGACCCACCAGAAACAAGAGTCAGCTGCTTCACCGACTGAGCCACCCAAGCACCCCTCATCATAATGTTACTGTAAAAACATTGTTGCCTGATAACTTTCTCTTACCTCCTATCTCCCCAACACATTAAGACATCAGATGTCCAGGTTCATGGCAAAATTTTCTGAAAAAGAGAATCTGTTTTTCCATCCGTGGTCTACATATCTCATAACAGCCATTTTCTCATTCATGTTTTTGACCTTCAGTAAATGAATGTGGCAATATTTTGTTTGGTGGTGATTTAACACTGCTTGTCCCTGTTGCAATATTTTTCCCTTTCGAAGTCTAGCATTTTGGCTGCTGATATACTTCAGTATATTTATATGAAGCCATTTTATGTAGTAGATTTTATGATCTCCATTATGGAACACTTATTATGATTTATATATTTATATTTTAGTTGTGGTTAATGGCTACTGCAGAATGAAACTAATAGGAGCATCAATTTCAGAAGAAAGAGTTCCCTATTTATTATGCATGCCAAAACTACAGACAAAGCAAGTAAGAGACCATGTACCTGTAGAATGGAGGGGCTTCTATTAAATATGCAGTTTCCGTGGTTATAAAAAATGGGAGGAAGTTTATTCTAGGGGCCCCAGCCCCTGCTGGTTGATCACTGAGTCTCAACCTACACAGGCCGGAAGACAAAGGCCCATATTAAGTGTCTCCCGTGAGGATCAATGATAGAAACAAGTTGTCTTGCGTTGCAGAGATAGTTAAGTAGTACTCAGGTCTGCAAAGATTAGAGGAGCTTAAAGACTGACTGGAAATTCAAGGGAAGGGGGGGAGTCTGTGGCTAGTTGGCAGAGAACAGTATGAACTACACTGATATTCTCAATGTTTACTGAATTTATTGTATTGCCTCATATTATGTGTCATTATGATATTATCATTGCCATGGTTTTAGTATTATTTTTAGAGATTAAATGCAGGAAATGGGTTTGCAATGGATCATTCAAACACTTCCCTTTCTTCTACTTAATTGATGGACTCTTGGAAATTCAAATGTGGTTTCTAGTTCTGGTCATTTGTTTCTTTCTTGCGAAATGTGTTTGTCTAATACTGAAACATTTGAGATCCGTTTTTAGAAATTGGATAGTGTGGGGCACCTGGGTGGCCCCATGGGTTGAGTGTCTGCCTTCAACTCAGGTCATGATCCAGGGGTCCTGGGATCCAGCACCATATCGGGCTCCCTGCTCAGCGGGGGAGACTGCTTCTCCCTCTCCCCTGCCCCTCCCCAACTCCCATGCTCTCTTATGTCCTCTCACTTTATCTCAAATAAATAAGTAAAATCTTAAAAAAAAAAAAAAAAAGTTGGATATTGTGAGCAAGCTTTCTTAGTTGTTCTGTCCCCATGAGGCAAACCTGTAACCATCCAGTAGACAGACTGAGCACTTATCCAGGCCCTATAGCAGACTAATGACAGGCATTTTTTTTCCCTCATCACCCTGCAGAGTGAGTAGTTTTTATCCTCACTTTAAAGATAAAGAATCTGTAGCTCATAAAACTTACGCTTATGTAATTTGTTCAAAGTCAGACAACTAAAACCATTCAATTCAAAGTCAGGCTGAGGAGCCTCACTACAGATACACCTCTCTGAGTAGAGAAACCCCACATTCAGATAAAATATGACTGTGGGTAGTATGGTGTTTCTTTGAAGGTAAAAAATATTTTAACAAATTATCTCAAAGAGTACATGTTTATGTGGATTTTAGTAATTGTTTCTGAACTTGCTTCCAGTGTTTTCATGGGACATATTAATACATTAGGGAAAATTTAAAATATCAAACTTTTAGATAATTTATATAGTCTTCTAGATAGATATACAGTATACCTTTTACACAGAGACAAATATTAACTTTGATCTTAACCTAATTGCTGGTTGTGGTAAGGGAAAAGTGCCAGAAATGAGTTTGTGACCACAGCTTCCCCACCTTTACCTTGGTATCAGCACTTTAAGAAAAAATAAGTCAGTGGCAGAAGTTTATCAGCTGAGCTTACAGTTGTGTGTCCTATTTTTCAACTTTTCATGCATCTGTCATATTCTAGGTTTTAGCCAGGTTTGCTGAGCATCAGAATCCTCAGCCAACAAAGTGCTAAAATCCATAGCTCTGAAAACCCTCTTTAACCAATAAGGAATACTCTTCAACTCAAGTGGAACTGAAAAACTTAAGAAAATCTGAAAGCAATCCCCTATCAGTGAACCAGGCTGCTTCTATTTCAATTTCTTTGAGGATACAAAAGTAGTAAAAATATAGATAGGAATGATACATCCCTTGCAGTCTATTTCAGGGCTGCCAACCAGGGAAAAGGACTAAATTCTGACATAGGTGTCCGAGCAAACAAAGTTTTCTGGCAGTATAAATATTTTGCACTCCAAATTTAGAATTTGTATAATATTGATAATATACATATTATTTCAAAATGTCATTAGTGAAACAGATTTAAATTTAAAAAATGCTTCCATTATCCATTTTTGGTTCTATTATTTACCTGATAATTCCTGTTCCTAAAATCCAGGATAGTTTGGTTACTGCAAATAATAATTCTACCCCTAGGATGAATCAATTCTGAAAAGAATTTTTTTAATGTAAAGATCCATCTTAATTTGTATACTATTGGCAAAGACTATACATGATATTTCTAACTTTAATTGACTATATATATATGTATATATATATATATATTTATTTATTTGTTAGTAGACTGGTTCATAGAAGAAATCAATACCAATAATTCTGATCTTCTATAACAGTTGCAAGGACTTTTGAAATTAATTTAAATTATATAAGGTTGCTTCTCAGTGAAATAGCTTGTCAGTTACTTGTTCCATGAAATTATGTGCTGCTTTTTTTTTTTATTATTATTATTCAGGCAGCTCTAAAGTCGGACATGTAATATTATATATAATATAATTATATTATACATATTATTTTCTTTAACATGGAAAAAAATATACCATGCTGATAGAAATGCATGCCTCTGAATAAATTCACTGATGAATTATATACTTATTCTTATTTTAATTACCCACAGAAGCTATTTCTCAATCCCATGGCATAGTACTACATCCAGTTTTTCTATAGCTTCTTTTCTCATAGGATTTCATTCCACGCAAGAATGGAAAATTGAAAAGGAGTGAGATTGTGGCAAAATAATTGATGTCCCTTTAGGTTTTCCCCATGAGACTGCTCCCATAATAGCTTAAATTCCCCTGATTTAGGTCTCACAGTTTAACTTGTCAATATGTAATTATGATTCCAAACCAAAACAGATTACTTTGCAGTTATGGTGTGGATGCTGTCATGCTGAATAAAAAAGAAGCATTGGCTAGAAGAAGGGAATGTCTCATTAGTAGTTTCTTATTTAATGATCTACCAAGGTTAGGACTCTAACTGTGAATGCTATCTTTAACAATCTTAAGCAGGATTCCTCCAGAGGCTCTGTAATAGCTGTAAAGGTTTGAGTTTACAACTTTAAATTTGACTGCTACGATTATGGCCATTATAAAAAGAAATATATGTACACGTAGCAATGTGCATGTATCTGTGTGTGTAAAGAAACTTACATATTAACATAAAACACCTAATCATATAGAATTACACACTTTATTTACAATGGACATTTTTGGATTACGTATTAACTTGGAAGCTCTAAAGGAATGAACTATGAAAGCAATAAAATATTTATATTTAAATAGTTGATTAGTTCTAACCTCTTGTTGATTATAAAAGCAAAGCTTACTTGCTTAGGACTGTTAAAGAATTTTCTTTGGTTTTTGTTTTGTTTTTTTTTCCCCCTCTGTTGTGATGTTTTATGCTAATTGCTATTTTTATTTAGGTTAAAAATAATCCAAGGTGTTTAGCTTACATATTCCAATCTGATTATATTTTGTGCTATACCTGTGTGTTAATTTTAAGTACAAAAAAAGTGTAATTAATGTATTTACTCAGCAGCCACCATTTACAAGGCCATGCTAAGTATTGGGTATAATATATATTTATTTATTTATATTTATATATGTATATATAAATATATATTACTATATATAATACCTATGTTATAATGTTGTATCATATATTGATATATTATACCTATATTATACTACTATATATTATATATATCTAGCTATATTATCAGCTATGAACTATATCCATATCTATGTATATGATTTCGTCTCTCATTAAACTTGTCTAGTGAGGAAACAACAAATAATTAATTGGGGGCACCTGAGTGACTCAGTCTAAGTTGCCGACTCTTCATTTTGACTCAGGTCATGATCTCAGGGTTCTGGGATCTAGCCCTGTGTCAGGCTTCGCCCTCAGTGGGGAGTCAGCTTGAGGATTCTCTGTCCCTATCCCTCTGCCCCCCCTTAAATAAATAAATAAATAGATAGATAGATAAACAAATGAATAAATCTTTTAAAAACTCCCAAAAGAAGAAACAAACAAAAAATAATTTGTGGAAACTACAATAAATTCAGGAAAATTGCGAATGTTTTGCCAGTTAATTAAAGAGAAACAGTATAAATGTGTGGAAATGGTCAAGAAATGGCTCTGAAGAAATGACATCTCAGCTAAGACCTACAGAATGGAAAGGTGTGGTTGGATGTGGGGGATAACCATGTAGTGAGAATAAGGAATGCTTAAGACCTGGAGGGAATTAAGAACAAGTCATATACCTTTAAGGAATGGAATAATTAATACACATTATTTCTCTTTAATGTAAATTTACATGGAAGAAATCCATTGTACTGATAGAAATGTATGCCTCTGAATAAATTCACTGATGAGTTATATACTTTTTCTTATTTTAATTGTCCATAGAAGCTATGTCTACAGTTTTGGAGCATACCCATCATTGAAAAAGAGAGTGGTAGACAAAGGGAGATCATGCAATGGCTTGTAAACCATGTAAAGCTTTTCAACATTATCCCTAAAGCAATGGAGAGCCAATGCCAGATTCTAAATAAATTCTGCTGGGACTGGATGTGAAGAGGAGTCAAAGGAGGTATCAGTAAAGACACTCAAATATCTGGCTCCAGCAACCAGCTGGAATATAGTGCTATGTCCTGAAGTATGAACGAACCACGGGAGAAATGATAAGTGCTTGTGAGAAACAAAACTGGATATTTTTGTGAGGAACCAGGAAAGAGCTAAGGCTGACTATGTAAACCTAGGTGTTTTCACACATAAATATCTGCCTTGTTGCTACACCACTCCTTATTTCTCCTCCTAAGGCATTTAGTCATACTGGAATCATCAGTAGATTGGAGCCAGGCCAGCCTTTATGAAACAGTCATGGGCAGAAGCTGTCACTGAAGTTTGTTGAAGAGTGAAGACTCATAGCTTGGAAATGGTTAAGGATGTGATTTTTTCAGGAATCTTTGGTGGAAAGGAAGAAATCTAAAGTGGTAGCCATACACACTGGCTTGAGGAAATTATTTTTTTTATTTTTATTTTTTTAAGATTTTATTTATTTATTTGACAGACAGAGATCACAAGCAGGCAGAGAGGCAGGCAGAGAGAGAGGAGAAAGCAGGCTCCCTGCTGAGCAGAGAGCCTGATGCGGGGCTCGATCCCAGGACCCTGGGATCATGACCTGAGCTGAAGGCAGAGGCTTAACCCACTGAGCCACCCAGGTGCCCGAGGAAATTATTTCTGAAGATAAATATGATTTAATCTATTTGAGAGACCCATAAAATAGTAGGACCTTGAAGGTACAAAAGAAATGGATTCAACAGCAGTGAAGTATGGAGAAGATAGAGAGATTGGGATATAGAACCCAGAAGTAAAAATTAATTAACAGACACTGCATTTTAAAAGAAGCATGTGAAAAGAGGATCTGTTGGTAGCTTGTGCATCACCTATTTATTCTCATATGAAGACTTCTATTTTCTCTCTTTATCAGTAAGTAGATCATTTGTTTGGGAGTTAAAGCTGGTTCAGGAAAGAAAAGGAGAGAGAGAGAGGAGACTGTGGAAAGAGCAAGGCAGAACATATGTTTGAGGAGATCAAAACTCACTGGAAAAAGTGATCATGGAGAGTACTACGGATTGCCCAGAGAACAGACCCTATTGTTGCTACGCCATGTTCAGCTTTCCCCAAAGGCTGGTGATCACAAATACGTTGCTGAATCATCCTGGTTTTTTCTCCTGCAGTGATTAACAACTTGGGTATAGAGGTGGACAAAACCTGCTGGGAATGGCCAGCAATCCTGTATCAGTTGATGGAAAATGACTCCAAACTTTGCTGTGTAAGAGAGGAGAAGGCAAGGGGGTCAATGCTCAGAGACAAAGACCCTTTGCTCTTCTCTGATGCCATTTTTCTTTTTCTTTTTTTTTTTTTTTAAAGATTTTATTTATTTATTTGATAGATCACAAATAGGCAGAGAGGCAGGCAGAGAGAGAAAGGGAGGAAGCAGGCTCCCTGCTGAGCAGAGAGCCCGATGCGGGGCTCGATCCCAGGACCCTGAGTTCATGACCTGAGCTAAAGGCAGAGGCTTAACCCGCTGAGCCACCCAGGTGCCCCGATCCCACTTTTCTTGATCCTTCAGGATAATCACAAATCTTTATCACTATTTCTCAAACACTGATGTGTGACAAGGAGTCTTTACTGGAACTAGGAGGATCTGTTTACAGGAAAGATAGGATATGCCAATCTGTGTGTTCCATGAGTTCTGCTAAACATATGCATACATCTCTTAGATCACAGGGTGGCTGTTTGGGCTAAGAAAGCTTCTGGAAGGCAACTCCCCAGGACATTCTTACGGCAGAAGGGTCGCACAGGCCTGTGCCCTTCTCCAAAACTTCCTTTGCCCCGAGCAGCCTCTGTGTTACATTTTAGCAAGCCAGGTATTATGGCTGATTTTATGCTCTACATTAACCCCAACAGAAAGCAGAAATGAATTTACAGAGAAGTAGTGTTTTCCTCAGTGGTTTTGCCTGGAGCCACAGGGCAGGTAGGCTATTGAGTAGAAGGATTTCATGAACAGACTATAGAATTTTGAAATGAAAAGCAGGGGAAAAAATTAAATCTGGAATAAACCAATTGAGAGAAGGAAAGCAGAGGATATTAACCGGACAGTAACTATAAGGAAAAAGGAACTGTAGTGGAATTGTCCAGGATGTCTGTCCTTACACAAGTCATGTTGAATGATTAGTTGCATTGTATTTCACTGGTTTTGTACCACCCCACAAAAAAATCACTGCTCAACTAAATGCCTTGAATTGTTTGACTACCATATGATAGCACTAATTATCAAGATGCAAGTCCATAAATCACTTTTCAGTTCATAAAGCACTGAACACATGTTATCTCAACCTGCTACCTCAAGGTAATATCTGCTTAGCCACTGTGCTAGAATCCAGTGATACAAGGTGAATAAGATATGATCCTTGCCTTCAAGAAACTCATATAAGGCAGTGGGGAATTCTATTTAGGAGAGTCATACAAAATTACAGAAAGACAATGATAGTTGAATTGGATCCTAATTGAGAATAGGCAGATTCAGAGGGTTTAAGAGATTTACCTAAATTTATATGATCAAAAAGTCAGAAGTTGAAGTAGAATCCAACCGTTCTGAATCTAAATCCTAGTACTTTGTTTTCTGCATTTGGACACACTGTCTGCAAAATCACATGTATTTAAAACTTGATGTCGCCACCAATTTGCTTCAAGAGCAACTAGAGCGAATTGTAGATTTTTAAGATGTGATCAGACATTATTATTAAGTCAGGCATATACAATGACATACTTGTTTCCAAGACCCAGCCAAGATAGCCAGGAACAAAGTGTCAGATTAAGAGACTAGAAAAAGGAGGAAAATTATTTTTATATTCAAATATTTGACTATTCTATAACTCAGCAGAATTATTTGCCCATTCACTTCACTTTCTCATTTGTAACTGCATATGCAATAGACTTATCCGTCTATTTCATGAGCTTTTTATGAAAAATGGCAAATAAGGATAATTATATAAAAACAGCAATCTTTTAGCAGTTGAACTGTCAAATGATAATGAGGATGTTAACTGGGAGTACAACTGGTATGTAGGGCAGAAGAGGACAATTATTTCTCATGGCAACAAGGTAAAAAAGAACATCAGTGCCATTTAATTGCTATTTTTAGCCTAAATAGAGTCCGCTAAGACTTTGATAATGCCCTTCTATTTATCCATAACACTACATCTCTGGCTATTATAATTTTTCGTATACAGTTAGGTGAGCAAATCATTCTGATAGATCTACAAATAACAAGGCAAGGGTCAATGTTTTTAAATTACATGTATTTATTGCTCATGAAGAGGCTCCCAAATGTATTGAACTATCATTTGAATTAAGCCATCACAATTCACAGGAAATGCCTGGGAAGACCAGAAATAGAACAGAGTATAAGGTTTTATATGTGAGTATCTTATTGAGGTAGGATAACTTACCATAACACACTGAACGTATTCTTACAGGCATATTCTTTGATAATGCAAAAGCTCTGGAAAAGTGACCTCAAACTTGTGGTAAAATTTGATTCTTTTGTGCATGATAATGTTAAAAAAATTTTGTTTATAATATAAAACATGATATGTTTCCATTATTGAAGAGTTTATTAATATAGTTGTTAGTACATATTGGTCAATTTCACCTTTTTTTGATACACAGTGTTCAGTTATATAAGTACTGAAATTGTTATAAAATGTGTATTTTCAATTACTAGTTTTCCTCCATTTTTGATAGCCATTTATTTAAATGTATCTTTAATTCACAAATGAAATAAATACCTTCTTATTTTGTGTCTTACAAGTGTCATATTTGAATTCTGTAGCCTTCAACCTTTACAATTCTTTATTTAAAATACATTGCCTAAATCTAACCATGTTGTAAAACTAACCATTTCCATTTCTAAAATCTCAATTGTTCTTACTCTTTTCCACTATGAATCTTCTTCTCCAATTAATTTTTTTTATGAAAATGTTGATTGAGATAACTGATTCACTTGCTGCTTTAAGAAATAATACAGAGAGATCTGGAGCCTGCTTTGCCCAGTTTATCAAATGGTAACACTTTGCAAAACTGTAGTACCACAATCAGGGCATTGACATTTGTATAGTCTACCCATCTTACCCAAATTTCACCAGTTTTACTGATACTCATTTGTGTGTGTGTGTGTGTGTTTTGTAATTACTTATACACAATTTTAACTCTGAGGTAGGTTCATATATCCACCATGACAGTCAAGATACTGAATAGTTCCCACACTACAAATATCTCTCCTATTGCTCTTTCATAACCATACATAACTCCTTCCCACCATCTTATCCTCCCCTAACCCATTCCTAACCACTGGGAACCACTAATCTGTCTGTTCTCCCTCCCTCCTTCTTTCCCTATTTCATCCTTCCTCCCTTCTCTTACCCTCCCCCCATTCCTTCCTTCCTTCCTTCCTTCCTTCCTTCCTTCCTTCCTTCCTTCCTTCCTAAGATTTCATTTATTTATTTGAGAAGGAGAAAGAGGACAAGCCAGGGGTGGGAGAAGCAGAGGGAGAGGGAGAAACAGACTTCCTCTAAGCAGGGAGCTGGACTTGGGGCTCCATTCCAGAATGCAGAGACCATGACCAGAACAGAAGACCAACACTTAACCAACTCAGCCACCTGTCCTCCATTTCTTAAGTTTTGCCAATTCACAAATGTTATATCAATGAGATCATACAATATGCCACCTTTTGGTATCAGCAGGTTTTTTTCAACATAATTTCCTGGAGATCTGTCCAAGTAGTTGCATATATTATTACTTAGATCTTTTTTTTTTTCCCCTGAGAATTACTCCATGATAAAATCAGTGTGGTGAATCATTCATTAATTCAAGGATATCTGGGATATAGCTGCAACTGAAGGTATGATGTATAGGTTTTGTGTAAACATAAATTTCTATTTCTATGTGATAAGTGATCAAAAAGTCTGTTGTATAGTCATTGCAGATTTGATTTCTAAGGCTTTCTAAGTCTTAGTTCCCAGAAAGCCTATACCATCTTACATTCTTACAAAAATGCATCTGGTTGTGAATCCAGTGTGATCCACTGTCTCCACACCCTCACTGACATTTGGTGCTGTCTTCAATTAAGTTTTGATCACTCTATCTTTTGTCAAATAACCTTTAAAATCCTCTGGATGTTCTTCATAAATACAAGCATCCCCCAACCAGTAAACAAACAAAAAGCTTATAAATGGTGATTTGACTGCACAAATTTTTTAGTATGGAGTGGACTTTGTGGTAACCTTAAAAATAATGTATGGATAGGGGCTCCTGGATGGCTCAGTCAGTGGAGTGTGCAACTCTTGATCTGTAAGTTGTGAGTTCCAGCCCCATGTTGAGTGTAGAGATTACTTAAAAATAAAATCTTTTAAAAAGATAATATATCTAGGGGTACCTGGTTATCTTAGTGGGTTAAGCCTCTGCCTTAGGCTCAGGTCATGATCCCGGGGTCCTGGAATCGAGCCCCGCATTGGGCTCTCTGCTCGGCAGGGAGCCTGCTTCCCCACCTCTCTCTGCCTGCCTCTCTGCCTACTTGTGATCTCTCTGTATGTCAAATAAATAAATAAAATCTTTTTAAAAAAAGATAATATATCCACAGAGTGACAATGGTATATAATGCTATTGAAAAGCAAACATAGGTCGCCTGGGTGGCTCAGTGGGTTAAGCCGCTGCCTTAGATCAGGCTGCCACCCAGTTCAGTTCCTGGTGAGAAGTCCCTTCCTGTCTTGTGGATGGCCAATTTCTCAGTGTGTTCCCCCATGGTGGAAAAGACACAAAGCTCCTGTGTCTTTGCTTCTTCTTATGAGGGCACCAGCCCTTTCATTTTAGAGCCCTGCCCTTATGAGCACATCTAAACTTTATCACTTCCTCCTAGGCCCTATCTCTAAATACAGTCACATTGGGGGTTAGAGATTCCTTATATGAATTTTTGGGGAGGAAGGAAACACATTCAATCCATAGCACACAGAATAACACACAGTAGGCTTGCTTATTAAGTGATCCCTTAGGCTTTGGCTGTGAACCAACAGAAAAACATATTTTTCAACTAAAATGTAATTCTAAATTAGGTTACCATGGATGTAATCATGTGTGCTTAATATAATAAGAATTAAAATTTCACATGAGAAATTCTAAAAACAGTACAATTTTTCTGAGTTTATAAGGATAATTTCTTACTGCTAAAATAATTTGATAGTGAAAAGTCACTGAATGTAATGTCAGTTATATTTGCTTTTGTATTTTAAAATGGTACTTCTGACAGTTTTAAAGAAAACTTTCTGTTGAGTTGTTGATATTGGTGGTAAGTTGTGTTTCACTAAATATTGCTCCAAACATATCCTCTTGACCTATTCTGCAAAAGAAAGAAGCATAAGGGCTTAAGAGGTTTACGCATTTATTTTGTTGGGATCATGTATTTGCATTGCAATATCATTTGTTGAGGTCAAGACTATGGATTTATTAGCTGGAGGATGGATTTATTCAGTGTTGTAAAAATGAAAGAAATCAAAATAGTAATTGAAGGTCAGTCAATGATTGACATTTTGGTGTAACGGGTGGGAAAGGGAGAAAAGACATCTGTCAGAGGAAAGGGGAGCAGATCAAAAAACCAGCGTAATAACCCTTAAAACTACATAACCCATGCTATGAATTTTTATTCAGATCTAGTCTGGTAGTGTCGTCTATGTAAATGTTTCCTCCTTAACTAGGAAGGGAACTCCTTAAGAAAGAAGCAGAGCTGTAGATTCCACCATATCCTGGGTATCACCAGCAAAGTGCTCTTCCCAGAGAAACACTTAATGCACTTTCTGAATGGAATTGAGTTAAACTGAACAACACTGAATTGATCAGACATTTCGCTTAGGACTGGCTGAAGGTCCAGGAAGCAATCGAATCCTAAAGGTTTTTTGTTTGTTTGTTTGCTTGTTTGCTTGTTTGTTTATTTTAAACATAAGGGTGGGGATTTTCGCTGCCTTATTTTTTGCCACTTACGTACCATTTTTATTTTACAAACATTTCTGACATAATCCCCGTGGATTTCCTGTGATCCCATCGTCCCCTTCCACAGTTTACTAATTGCAGTTTGTGTAACGCTGAGATGTCAAAATAGACTCCATTAACATTTAAGACACTATGTTTTACTCTTGGTATATAATTAAATGAATGCATCAAAAATTTGAGCATGATTTTTATAAGATGCTGTCTGACAAAATTATAACTACATGTTAAAATTATGACCTGGCTAGCCATTAATTTGGTTTCTAAGGCATGAAAGACAACTCTACTTCAGAACAACTAATAACAGACCAAATCACTTTGATATATCAAGTATTATAACCCTGACAAGCAATCATACTGGTAATAAAATAAATGCATGTAATATAAAGTACTTTTGGTAGAGTCATTGTACTTTCTTTGAGTTTTACATCATATACTCTCTTACCTTTTTACTGACTAGTTGTTTGGTGTGAAGAAAGGAATAGGCAATCTATTCAGACCTTGTTGCTACTTTTTTATTAAATAAGGCACATACATGTAGAAAAGAGAAATCATTTAAAGACACCCTGCTTCTTGATATGGAGGTAAAAATGGATCATTGTTAACCCACTTACCTTGTGGAAATCCTAATCTCTCTTTATATTTTATGGATATCTACACTGGGCTTACTTTCCTATGGCTGGTTTACCTCCAGAAGTTTTCTTCTTTATTTGCATTCTGCCACCCCAAATATGAAGTAGTGGACCTTTTTTTCTTAATATTCTAAAATTCGGAGACATCTGATGAGTTACATCAAAGATCAAATAACTTCAAATTTAAGATTAAGCTTTCGTTTTTTTTTTTAAATCCTTTGAGGGACTCTGCCACCTTGGATGTCTCCAAAGCCCAGCTCCACTCTGAAGCCAGATTCTCATACTCTTTCCTGGTCTCTTGTCCAAATCCCCTCCTTCTCTTCTGTTCTCACTCCCTCCTCCCTCCTGGAACAACAAAACAACTAACATAAAAACCAAGAATTTCTTTTTCCAAGCAGGCAGAAGAGGGATTCTCCATGTTTGATTAGACCCTTGCTACCATATTTTGAAGTCTTAGAGTTTCTCCCAAGCAGAGGAAATATGAGCGCCAGATGTTAAAACAATGAACAGATTACCACTTCATATGTATTTTCTGATAGACCAGTGTTCTAGAAGGAATGCATTTAAATATACAGACTGTATGTGAATGCCTCTATATTTTCTTGCTTTCATAAAATAACATTTTTAGCACAAAAAGAAATCTTATAATTGAGTATGAAAATGTTCAATGATAAAAAAGCCCAAGGATGATATCACTAACCACATGAGAGGTGTAAAGCAGAGCATGAAATCTAAGATAGAGATAAATTTGAAGCTTTCTCTGGACTAGCGTTAGCAGCTGTTCTTTCAAAACCTGCCACTCTCCCCAGTTGCTGTGAACCCAGGACCGAGAAAGTTCATTTCAGGAATTTGTTTCACTACACTTTCTAGGCTTCCCATGTAGCTTTTCTTCATTATATCCTGTGAATCTTGAGGGCATATCCATTCATGAAAACAAAAAAACAATCTTTATCACAAAACTAGATAATTATTCTTTGGCACTTAAGTTGTTATCACTGTTTATTTATTTGCATGCTGTTATGTTCTCGATGCAAGAGTGAAAACTTTGTATATCAGCATTAGGATCAATTTGAGGTTACAATTTCAAGACAAAGCAATTTACCAACAAAAGTGATTTACATAGCATTTTAGCACCGATCAAACATGAGTGAGTATATGGTATTCAAAATGTATATTTATTGATCTGAAATAGTTATAAGAATACGTACACATTTTATGATATTGTATTATACTTGTATAGTTTCCTAAGGGAAAAATATTCTCCACATGATGTCTATCAGAGAGAAAAGAGGTTACATCTGTGTGGATGCGTATAACCCTTCCATTGATTTATGAACAACAAGAAAAAATCCTCAGGGTATCAAAATTTAAAAAAAAAAAAACCTACATTATGTGCATGATGTATCTGAGTGAGTTTCATTTTTATTTGCATTTCTGAGATGGGTGAAGATGTAGAAAAAAATTCTGAGAGAAAACTCCCTATTGACTGTGCATCAGGAAAAAAGTAAAATGTGTTGGTATTTCAGCAACTAAATGGAATATTTTTATGACTAATAGACTACTTTCTGAGAGGAGAATTCAAAGAAGAAGAAAAAGAAGGTGGAGGAGGGAGAGGGGGAAGCAAAAACACATCGTTCTCCCTGTTTTAACATGGTCTTGCATTTTCAGATGTTGTCATTTTAGTGACATCACATGTAGTGATCCACTTCTTCTCCATCAATCTTTTTTGCCATATTTAAAAATCATTTTTAAAATCTTTGCCAAGCCATTGATAGGAGATTATCAAAATTTCTCATAAAAAATATTCTCATAAAATTTCTCATAAAAAACAGGATGTCAATGTCAGTGTTCCTTTGGGCTTTGCCAGCTTTTAAGAGTGCATCCTTCTGGTCTATTGTCAGCAGCGAAGCCCTTTCATTCCTATCTAACACTTGTTTTCTTAAGCATGGACTGCATGGCAGATACATTTTAGCTCCTGGGAATATAATGGGCAGTGACAGTCAATGGCTTTTATAAAGGGCTATGGTGAGGGAGAACTAATAAATTAAAAAAAAAAAAAGGTATAATATTTAGGTTGCAAAAAGTGTTTTGATGAAAATACAAGTGGATAAAGTGTTTCAAAAAGGTGGGTGGGTGGGCAGTTAGGCTGCTAATCTGGCAGGGCTAGATAAGGGCTCACCATCTAAGTGGTAACATTTGAAGCCAGACTTGAAAACAGAAAGATGTCAAGGATGGGACAGTGGTTTTGGCAAAGAGGCCATGTAAAGGTCTTGAGGATTGAATGGGCTTTTCTCTTAAAAAACAGAAGAAAGACCACTGAAGGTGGAGCCTCGTAAGGTTGAGTGTGGTGGGTGATGACAGCAGCAGGCAATAGTCAGATCACACAACACCTAATTCTGAAAATGAGTTCAGGTTTTATTTTAAACCCAAGGAGAAGACAATGTGATGTTTAAAGCAAGGGAATAAGGAGCTCTCGTTTATAGTTTTGCTGAATTGCTCTGTCTTGAGTGTCCATGTGGATTTTCAGGAGCACCCTAGAGAGACATGGAGAACATCTGGAGTGTGCAGCAGATGCCCAGGAAAGAGGTGGTGGTTTTGGCTAAAGCAGTAGGGGGTCAAGAGATAGACTGCAAGCATGTGCATAGGATCGATTCCGAAAGCACAACCCATAGGACTTGCTAATAGATTGGATTTATCTGTGGAAGGGAGAAGGAAGGATGGCTCCTGGGTTTTCCACATCATGGCTGGGTGGAGAGTGATGCTATTATGAGAATTGGCATGTGGGAATGGGCAGGAACAGGTTTATACAGTGGAGGGAAGAGGAAAGGGAAGAATCGCCAGGATTCTACTTAGATTCATAAAGATAGGGGAACGTAGAAGACAGTGAAGTGGGCACATCCGTCTCTGATATCTAATTCCCCAAGCCTGAGTGATGTCCAGCCAAATCCATGGATATTAAATAAGCCCCACACAATTCAGTGAATTCAACCAGGGCAGAATGATGTTAGAGGACACGTTAAGCTGAATGCCCTTTAGAGTATTACTTTACACAGTGTATACACAAGCACACATGGAGGCAGCATGTGTGTACTTCAGATACACGGATCCACAGACCCATAAACCCGTAGTTTTAATATGAACGAAGAGCGTGACTGTGATCTGCTACTGGTGTTTTATTCTGCCCCCTCTGGGTGGCTCTGGGCGTTCTTGTGACTAGGTTTCACAGCTCTCCATGGCCTTACTCAGGGTAGACGGCTTTGCTCTGATCACTCATGCACTTAGTATATCTGCTTTACTGAGATCTATTTGTATGCCAAACTAGGAGCTTTTTAAAGGTTTCATGATGTGTAAAGCACAGTAGCCACATGCTGGGCACAGAACAAAATATATCAGGGTGATGATGTCATCGGCAATAATAGATTTACACTTTGCTGTGCTTGAATATTTCCATTTTTTCCGCTTTTAAATACATTTTTATGTGGAAGTTGTGCTCCGTATAGTTCAAGAAATTCTACGTCTGCACCATCCCCAGCTTCCGGGCTCGTACCGGATCACATTTCCGTAGGTAAATGTAGAGGAGACGGGGCAGTGGCAGGTGCGGCAGCGGGCACGGGAGGATGCAGCCCGAGTTCAAGTTAGCTAAGGTGGCTTTAAACCAAAAAGATATTTTAAGTTATGGCCCAGAGACAAAGATGTCTCGAGTTAAATCTTCCCTTTCAACTCTGCAACTCAAGAGTAGCTTGCAGCCAATTTTGTTAATTGACCATTTATTTGAATTCTCATAATTACCTACTATGACTTCCAGAGCTGAGTGTTTTCACCATTCACTGGGAGGCCAGGCTGTGCCGTCAAGATGAAAAGACAGATAAGTGCCACTCAGGGAAGAGGCCAGATTATGAGTCACTGTTGCTAAGAACGGAAAACATACCCACCAGGCTCAAGCGGTGAGACCTTTACTTAGAGCGAGAAAGGAGATAATGTAGAAGACCCAGGCCCTGGCGATGCCATGGGTCCCTGCTGGCCAGCAGCTCCTCCCTGCAGGCTAGGCTCGCAATGGAGCTGCGGTGGAGGGACCCCACCCCCTTCGCCGTGGGGTCCGAATACAAAAAATGGGCCTGAGGACCCTGGACTCATGGGGTTCAACAGAATAAAGCCTAGATCAGAGAAGGCTATTTCCAAGTGAGGCCAGCACAGACAGAGGGCTCTTTAGACTCCAGGCTTGTTCTTGTGTGGCCCAGTAAGGGTTGAAAGACTATGCACGTGGCTTCCTTTCCCGGCACCGAGAAACAATTATTTTGAGACTCAATAAACTCCATGTTTCTATTTTTGAATTTCTGTTGCTCTCCTATGTGTAAAAATATGATGCTCCTTGCCCTGCAAATTAAAGCACCTGAAGATGCATCTTGGTGATGTAAGAAAGAGTGGGCTTGGCCACAGGTTGACCTCCATTTGAATCCTTAGCCACCCTTTCAGTTAGTTACTTAACTTCTAGGAAGTCCACTTTCATAATATTAAAGTTGAGATACTGTCTGCCTCGAGAGATTTGTCAGGTTAAATGAAACAACATATAATAAAATAGTGCTCAGATAGCAAACACACAGTGTCTTCTTAAAAAAAAAAAAAAATGTCAGAAGACAAACTTTCCTGTTTGTGGGAATAGAAAAGAAGGGGTTTAAGAAATATGTGTTTTTAGTAGCTGATGTGTTTACACAAATCTCTTCAAGATCACCGAGATTACTGGGTACTAGGAAAGGAACAATCAATAGTTTGAGCAGGATGTAAAGTAGTCAGACGGTTAGATGTCTTCCTTTACTCTCCTGACAATTCTCGTCCGGTTGTGATCAGAGGTAAACCTGACAGAAGCAACAGGTTTCAGATTCACTGCACAGAAGAAACTAAGTGCAAAGTTTCCACTCCTGGCCTTTTCATGATTCCTTCTAACCCCACTTCTCAAGTCTTCAAAACTCTGTGTTTGTCAGCTTTATCATTAAAGCACAAATTCAGAACTTTCCACTAGCACCAGGTAATCATGTCTCACTTCATTGACACAGTCTTCCATTTGGCTTACCGAATTTCAGTTCCCTTAATTACAACCAAAAACAATCCTAGGAACAACTTATAGAATAAGCCATTTGAACCTTTGCCCTAAGGAGTCTTGAGAACCGAATTTCAGCTTCTGGCTGAGTGCGTCCAGAGTGGTCTGAAGGGAATCCAGCATTTTCCAGACTAAGCCCATACTTTGCATCACTGACTTCTTTTACTGTTAGCGCCTGCCCTCTCTGCTTGAGGTGCTGACTCCGGCAATTGCTCCAGAGGAACTCACAGTGTACTAGGGCACTTTCTTAAAGTTTCAGGGAGGGAAGAAAGGCTTTTTTTTTTTTTTTTTTTTCCTGTCAGTGCCAAAGAGGGCTTTGGGGTATTTTCTTCCTCAGCAACTCTTTAACTCTCCCCTTGTGAAACATCTTTCTGTGTACTTTGCAGAGAATGGAATCTCACCAGAGGCCCTCTGAAATGACTGCAGCAAAGCATAGACAAGAGTCTAGCGCAGTCATAGACTCCCGTTGTCTCCCCAGACCGCCTCTCAGGGCAGCTGCAGGACAGGACTTTCCACCTGTCTTTTGACTATGCTAAAATCGTCATGGCATAAGAAGCTTTTTTTCAAGTCCGAATTTGTGTGCTATGTAAAACAATTTCCAAAAGCAGAGTCCCTTTACTTAAAACAGACTTGCATGTGTTAATGGCGCTATTTAGTAATAAAAGAAAGAGTGGTATGGCTGGCTTATTATCATTCACTTCTGTTCTTTGTCAATAATTCGGTCATACTTCTGATACTGACCTTGGTATAAAATTCTATATATCTTAGTCCAGATGTGTACTCGTCACCTTGTCATATAGCTACACACACACACACACACACACACACACACACACACGATGCTTTTCTTTGAATATCTTCTCTATCACACACTGATAATACTCTTCGCTTAGAATGTAATAGAACTTTATAAACTTCTGAACATTTATCATATTATAACAGACTAGAATTTTTTGCTTTAACTTTTCCCTCTGTTTTTAAAAATGCTTATCAAATTTATCAGGGAATTCTATTATAATTAGTGCAGAGTGAAATCATGGTTCCTATACAGTAAAGGGAAAGCAATATGAATCATTATGTAATCGTGTACATGGTGGTATCTGTATTTATTAGCAGATGAGAAGCATAATGTTTCTCTGAAGTTGTCTAATTTTCTGTGAAAGGAAATCTCCTTAATAATAAAATAGTTCTAAAATCTACGTTTGTAAAACAGACTGTACTCAGTATTACATATTCAAAGTCTCGATGAATATATTGTTTTTCACTGATAATTTTGTATATTTAAAGAATTTGCAGTCACATTTTTGGATTAACCAAGGGGATTCTTCTAAGCTTCTAACCAAGTCTTTTTGATAAATAATTATCAGCTTATTTTACAATGTAATTATGTCCATAAGATTTTTGCATGGTTTACGCACAAACAAAAAATACATTCTTTTTCCATTACTGCTGGCAATTTTTTCCCTTTATGTTTTTCTCTAATCCATTTGAACTTGAAAGGATGGACTACTTCCTCAGCAGTATTTGGGTGTCTCTCGTCCATAATCTTATTGATGGGCTCCTTTGTAATTTGTAAAGCAAAATTAAAATCGACCTGTAATCTGTTAAAACAGTGCTAAGCATTCACATCAACCATTAGCTCTGATAACTCCTTTATCTTTGTGAAGAAGGAAAGGCTCTTAAGTATTGATTTTAAATAACAAAACATAGCTGCTGATCTAGTTTTCCCTGTCACACATGCAGGTTCATGGGTTTTGTTCTTTCTTACTTAATGGTTGCTCTTTTTGTTATAAAATAATATCCTCTTCTATTTCGAAGGAGTATTGTAGACTTGTTTCTTTCCTGACAGACAACTGTAGTTTGAGTTTTTGCCACAATAGAGACCTAAGTAAAGTGATGTAAAATTGTAATTGAGGATGTTTTCCTACAAAATATTCATGATTAAATTATGTGCGTCAGACAAACATTATAAAAATAATTTATTAGCACAGTTTGATCAGCGTATGACAGTACCATTCACAACATATAGACTGTTGATTTTTTGTAGTGGAAAGAGTCACCCTCTCCAAAAATATGCTATCTGCTTCCCTGTACTTCCCAACTCCTTTGCAGCTAAGTAGATTCATCTCCCGTGTGTCTGCCAATGGGATGAAGTCTATCATTTCCCGACTAATGAAGAGCCCAGCTCTCGAGTCCCTCTTTTTCAGCTGAGTTGATCTAGAAGGCTGCATGTTCCTGATGAGAATGGAGTGTCAGTCTGGTCTTTGAGTGGCTCTGTAGAGAGATTCCAGCAAAGATGATGTAACATAACAAGAAATAAACTTTTGTTTTATGATAGCAGATATTCACAGTTCCTTTGTTATTACATCACAATGTAACTTATCCTGGATAATAGAATTATCATGAGCAGAAATTATCATGTCATCACCTACCATCATATGTCCCATGAAAATCCACTGCAAAACTTTCAGAAAAATCTTATTATAATAATATTCTCTATGTTAAACTGGGGAGTTTCTTATTATTCCATTCAGCCTCTTACATATCAAGGATATGAGTGAGTGAAAAACCAGAAAAGAGTGAAATTGTTCTTTAACAGAAAGAATTGTGCTTGCTATAATTCATCTTACCAGAGAAGATTCAAGGGCAGAGTGTCTCTAGAGTTTTTGGAGACATTATAGGCCAGTTCCTCGAAGAAGACAGTTTTTAATTTACTTAAAAGTCCTACTAGAGATTATTTTTATGTTACTTTCTCAGGTTCAGTTGTCAGATACCAGAATGTGATTTGTTTCCAGTGAACTATATGTAATTTGCATCTAACTTTCTCAAGCTCAAATTTTACATTAAAAAGCACCTTGGAATCTACTAACTGTTGATGTTTTATTTTCATAGAAATTCATATACAATGTGATAAAGCTTTTGATCTTATCACATTGATTTACCTAAGAATCTAATTCTGCTTTTAAAGTTCTGAAATGTTTAACTACCAGTGAAGAAAAATATTGAGTTTCTTCTGTTTTTTTGAATGCTATGACATAGCCCATGTATGGAAACAGAAATTACCTGTTTGTTTCTTTGAAGAAAATCCACTCAAAAGTAAATCACCTTTCTACATACAGGGAAATAGAGTTTACACCTTAATGCTTGAGTGGCAAACTATTTATAGTATAGTAGCCAGTTTTCCCAGTACTCACATCTTGTATTCAGGCTCTAGCAGAAACACAACTACACACACACACACACACACACACACACACGTGTGTGTGTGTGTGTGTGTGTGTATGGTGTATATAATATATAATATAAATTATATACATAATATACATAAGATTATATTATATACATATACAAAGTTCAAATCTCCATTACCTACAAAACTTTTAAAAATTTAACAATGTATTTTAAGACTATATCTCTTGTTAATTAAATTGCTACTATGGGACTCTGTACAATTTAGAATCGGTTTCATACTGCATTTAGAGCTTACCTTTGGTAGTCTATGCTCAGAATAAGAGTCTGAAACTAATTTTATTCCACTTGTATACTGTTTTAGATGTTAGAGGCTAAAGAAATGAGTATGTCAGGGACCTTTACCCTCTAGATTTCCCAGTGTAATGGAGAACATCAATGTGTAAATGGAAAACTTCAAATACAAGTTGATTATTATAACTGTTACAATAGTGTGACTAATTGAGTACTTTAATATGCAAAAAGAACCTCAGATAGTTTCAGGAGAGAAGATTAAAAGAAATAATGCAAATGTGAAATGGACAGTAACAACGGTAAAAACAAAAAAATGAAAAGTATGTTTTGCATATAATTTTTTTCCCCTGAATTTGGCCATCATTTGGATGATAAAAGGAACAAAGAGGTTTAAAATTGCTACCAAGAGGTGCCTCGTTAGCGCAGTAGGTAGCGCGTCCATCAGTCTCATAAAATTGCTACCAAGGTTTCTAGTATAAATAACCCAATAATTCCATTGATTATATTAGAGAATCGACTATCATTAATTTTAACCATTAATTTGCTAGTGTGTTGTTTGTTTTTCCTCCAAATTTCTTATTAATTTTTACTAACTGCTCTTGGTTTTCCTAGTTTTATATTAACCTTGCTAATGATGATGTCCTGTGCCTATTCAATAAAATCTGACACCTAAGCAGTTTTTCTGCATACCAACAACAACAAAAAATGTCAAACTGCATATTTATTTGTCACTCTTCACCTTTTGGATATAAACTAAATGGATTTTAGCTATTTATCTGAGTTCAGAAGAAATACTTCAGAGTATGTTTATATATCTAGCTGTCCATTTAACATCTGTATGCCCTTATTCAGTAAAATTTTGAGGTTGAGTTACTGCCTTACTGTTTCAAAAAGTTACAACTTTGACAACTACCTTCTTGGAAAATGTGTTATTTCTGAAAATGGACCTACTATAAAGTTGCAACAGAAAACATTATAAATATCAAAACTCAAGTTATAGCTACATATTTAATGTCTAGAAAATAAATGTGTGGCATTCTAAAAACTCACTTCTAGGGGTTAAAGAGTACTTTTTAGGTGGTTAGAAAAAAAGTAATTACTATTGATTAGCAATTGGCTCAGATTCTGTAGAAGGGTTATTAAGGTCTTAAAATACAGAACAGAGTGTTATAAACAATATTGTGATCTCCCCAGTCTGTCTTGGACTAACCATTTCTTTGTCTGAAATGTCCTTTTGACATAGCTTATGCATCTCAGGAGCTTTGATATAAGGAGCACTTTAGAACTAAATACTATTTCAGCACTTAAAAGGGAGATTGCTCAGAAACCCCCATAGAAGCAGTATAAACTCTGAGTGAATGGAATGGAATAATTCTAGCACCTATCAATAATCACTCACTGTATATGAAATTGTTATGTGAAACTAATTCCTCTCTATTTATAGGATTATAATGAAAATAGAAATGACTCCAAAATGTGTAAAAATGGGGATATTATCAAATGACAGAGGAAATAAAACGTCTCTATTATGTATGTATTTTTTATATACAGGAGAAACTTTATATTATTAAGAGATACCTCTTGAAATCTAAGTTAATTTTCAAATGGTTGAACACAGAATTGTTTTTGTACGTGCCTGGCATTTGCCCAAATGACATTTTTATTGTGAGTCGGGTCTTTTTCTCCCCTTGCATACCTCCTCAACACAAGTAACCAACTTAGCTCCTCAATCTTCCACAGAAGTCTTCTCTCTCTTTTTGGGCAGTTTTTGTCCTGACTGAAGTAATGTATAAAGCCACACTACAAATCAGCTTTACATGTTACAGTATGGTACAAATGGCATGTATATTTGAGTTACAGCTGACATCAGTGAGAATTTCACATTAATCTATTTTACTTACACAAGTTTAATTTGCAGTAAGAATAATCATTTATTCATCCCATTAGCAATCCACTCAACAACTGTTTAGTGCGTTTTTATAAAATACTAGCCTATATGTTAGGCATTGGGAATAGAAGGATACACAGGAACATTCTGCTATTACGTTGGTCCTTTCTTCAGTCTTCTTCCAAATTAGTGGGATGATTTTGTTTTATTTTTATTTTAAAGCTTTTATTTATTTATTTGACAGACAGAGATCACAAGTAGGCCGAGAGGCAGGCAGAGAGAGGAGGAAGCAGGCTCCCCGCTGAGCAGAGAGCCCGATGGACCATGGTTCCCAGGACCCTGGAACCATGACCTGAGCTGAAGGCAGAGGCTTTAACCCACTGAGCCACCCAGGTGCCCCGGGATGATTTTGTTTTAGAACTAGACGTCCTTTTGACCAGTACAGGTGCCCATTTTTCTTTTTTAAGCTATTTCATATTGTTAAATCTCTGGGCCAGTCATCAACATAGTGAACACATTACGTTGATTTTTATATGTATGATTTTCCCGAAGATACAATCAATATCTTATTAATTTTAATCCAGTCCTGGAACTCTGCAGGTTCTGAACATTGTGGAACTGAATTAACCATAAGACTGACTATCTCAGTAACACAAAGGGAGTTGGGATATGCCTCAAGCTCTAGGCTCAGTAAATACGGCAGAAGTTATTGGGATTAGGCCCAGCTGATAGCTGAGAGGTAATGACACCGTCCACATTTTGGTCTTAAACACATTTGTACTGAAAGTCCAAGGTGGAATTTAATGATGCCCAAAGAAAGATACCCTAGCATTAAGGAAGTGAAGAAGGAAGTAAACATTCAGACAGGCAAATATTGAACCTAGGGGACATAGGAAAGTAGCTCAAAGAATCTCTGGCCATGAAACTCTTGGCTGTGGTAGTATAGGCTGTGATGGGGAAAATAATCTAGAATCTAGAAATCAGCATCAGGAAATTTCAAGGAAGATCAGATGTTTAGGAATGTATGGATAATAATCTGCCTTGAACCAGATTAGGGTGAAAAGTGGACAGGGATAACTTGCATAGTAAACAGAGGCACCTGTGTTCTCATCTTTGGTGGACTGGAGAAAGAACTTTATCAGGGACTGACCATTATAAGACAGTCTGCCTCAGTATTCTTTGTGTTTGGCTTGTTTATAAATGGGTTCATTTTACATTTAAAATTTGGCAATGGGTAATAAGAAAATCAGATACTTCCCTCATTAGGATAAAATCCCCACACAAAATGTATTTTTTCCATAAAAACTGAATAAAGCAAGAGTAGGTTATTTGGCTGAAATTGCATCCTATATTATATGATACATGTTTCTGCTCTACACTTTGAAGTAGAGAATGGTTCCACACTATTTTCAGTGCAAAAAGTGAAAAATGTACATCAATAGTTAATCACAGCCTTGGGGTTTATATTAACCAAACTTTGTTTTTGCTCAACACCAAGCTTTACTAGAACGTCATTCTTCTGTATCATTAGGGCATCATTGTTTATGTTATACTCTCAGGTAGGTATCAGAGTGCATGGAGAATTTTTTAAAAATTAGTTAGCTGTCGTGGTGAGTTTGCCTTAAATTCGACATGACTTCTAGACCTCTTTCCTTTCCTGTTACCTCCTCCCTCCCAGTTTTCTCACAAGTTGTCACCTTCTTTGTAATTCTTTCTAATTGAATTCTTTCCAATAGAGAAAAAGCCAAGGAACAGCAGAAGGGCATGTGATTCCAGGTGCTTTTCCCAAAGTTGGTGAGCTGTCAATGCTATGAATCCTATGGCCGCTGTGATGCTATGAATCATATTCTTTATCTTTTCTGCAGTGAGATACATCGCGCTTCAAGTCTGTCTGTCGCTGTAAAAAAATAACCAGTCAGTCTCCTTTTGGCCGAGAGGGCTTAAATTGAATATTTTAAGGTCCTTCAGGATCAGAGTTCCAAGGTCATTTTAGGGAGGTTTCACATCAAATCAAGGAAATGACACTGTTGGCCAACCTACAGGGAAGGATTTGTTGCTAGAAAAGCTCTGCTTCTCTTAGAAAACGAAAAATTTAAAAAAAAAAATTAATTGCCGAGTCACCCTGAGCTTGAAACCCCAGCTGACAGGCTTGTGAAAGTAGATTAGCCAAATTTCTGAAAATGTCATGAATTACTTTTGCTTTCCCTCAATTGAGAAGAGTGTCAAGGGGCTAATCAAACAACTTGTAGTAGAGAAATCAGGGATATTAGTCTAGAGTATCATTTGTAATGTCGTAAACATGCAATATGTAATGTCTCTCTTGTGTGTTTGTGAATCACTTAAAAGGTACAGAATGACTGTTCTTTGATAAAAAATGCCAAGCTATTTAGTCGGCGTCATCTCTCTTCCTTCCAACAATTCTGTGTTAGTTAAGATGAAGTTTAGCTGCAAGTGACACAATACCCAAACTAGCATGTGACATTAACAAAATAGTAATCTACTTTTTGCTTATATACGAGTTTAAGGCTGGGTTGGGGCTTTGAGCTCTCAGGGGTACAGCTTCTTTATACTGTTTGGTTTGCCATGTATTGCCTCTAACTGAAGACAGCAGCTCTAAAACCTAGGCATGAGGATGGAAATGGTGGAGGTGATGAAGAAGAGGCTTAAAAAATATCCTCTAGATACCTGTTTATAACCATTGCCCAGTACTTAGCATCAAGGCAGGCTGGAAAATATATTTTGGTGGCCACGGGTCCATCCAAAAGGTCCATTTCTATGGAACAAGGGAGGAAAAGAATTTGAAGGAAAGCCAGACATCTCCACACCTCATTTGTTTCAGAGAAGTCTTATAAAATATTAATATACTTGTATTATAATTTTTTTGAAGAAACACCAATTGGATTTTAGATCCTCTGACTTACAAAAAATTTTGTAAACCTTGCATGAAATTATCTTACTTGAAGGTATCCATTAAACTTCATTCAACAATTATAAAATAACGAATGCAAAACAGCAGCACCAGATGAGACTACGGGATTGTATGTATCAATAACTCAAAATTATCTCTTTGCATCATACTTAAAAATGTTTTAAAAATATAGATTTTCTTTATTTTTTTCAGTTATGGCTACTTTTTGCTAAATATAGAAGGCAAATTTTTAAATGACAGGTTTTTTTCTTTCAATTAATGTTATTATAATTTGTTTTCTACTCAAGAATTTCAAGAAAAAAATATAGTGTTATTATATCCATGCCTCTGAATTGGCATTTCTCATAGACTCCTCTATTATTTCATTTAATTATCACCATATAACCAAGAAAAATAGCTTTACAGTTACCCCAAGATTTTAGAACATATCTTTGATTGTCAAAACTCTACAAAATTCATTTGACTTGTCAACAACCTTTGAAAACTTTCATGATAAAGTAGCTTTTGGACCAATATTTCCGAGGTATTAGGTTCCCCCTATAAAACTAGTTTAGTATATGCATTTGTACACTCAGCCAGACAGAGCTGTCTTTATGTATATGTTGATTGATTTCACTGGTTTATAACAGTGCATTTAATTCCATAATCATATATTTGAGCAAGTTGGGAGATACTAGGTTTAACAAAATTCAGCAAAATTCTATAATGGAACATTTTGAAGATCTTCTAATATGTTATTCTTCACTGAACCTCTTCTAGAGAGGTATGTGATATGTAAACATATTTCACCACATATCCTCTAGTCTAAAATCAATCAATTATCCTCATAGAACTAGTATTCTCTGGGAAACATTTTAAGAAATGATGAAAATCAGGCGCCTGGGTGGCTCAGTTGGTTAAGTGACTGCCTGCAGCTCAGGTAATGATCCTGGGGTCCCGGGATTGAGTCCCACATCGGGCTCCCTGCTCAGCAGGGAGTCTGCTTCTCCCTCTGACCCTCTCCCCTCTCATGCTCTCTCTCTCTCTTTCTCTCTCAAGTAAATAAATAAAATGTTAAAAAAAAAGAAATGATAAAAATCATTGACTGATGTACAAATGATTGGTGTGTATATTTAATAAAATCTAGTTATAAATTCAGCATACAACCTGCATTACCATAACCCTGGAGAAAGAGTCTTCATAGAAAGAGGGTAGGTGGGGCGCCTAGGTGGCTCAGTGGATTAAGCCGCTGCCTTCAGCTCAGGTCATGATCTCAGGGTCCTGGGATCAGTCCCGCATCGGACTTTCTGCTCAGCAGGGAGCCTGCTTCCCTCTCTCTCTCTCTACCTGCATCTCTGCCTACTTGTGATCTCTATCTGTCAAATAAATAAATAAAATCTTTAAAAATAAATAATAAAATAAAGAGGGTAGGTATCTATGGTGGTTATCTCAGGAGCATTGGGCATATCTTAACTAGAAACTTCAATTTTGTAAAAAGTCTCTAATTTTGCTGAGTTAGTATTTTTTTAAATCCAATTGTATTTTGAATACTAATCCTGTAGCATATAATAATGTATTCATTGTTTTGTTTCATTTATCTAGGCTGTATCTGTAACAAGAAATTCTTTTGAATGACTTTGTTCACTGCTGTCCTTCATAGACATCATTTATTTGCTGCCTTTATTCCATCTCACTAGTAATAGAGTAAAACAAAAATGAAAGGAAAACATTTATTACTGAAAACTACCATGTAGCAGTGATGATACTTAGCACTGGAAATATAAAATTAAGGTAATCGTGGACTATAATTTTAAATATGGAAGAGAGACAAAAATTGATGCCTATCCAGAACATTAATTAAAATCCTATAAAATGCTTTAGAATTGTCTAGAACGATTGTCTAGGACAAAGAAAAATATCCATATCATCAAACTTCTAATCAACTTCAAGAAAACCAACATGTTTGTTAGTTGTTACAAAGACTAAAAAGTATTTGCATATAAACCAAGTAATTTTAAATTAACTAATCTTGAGTGACAGTAAATATATATAAATTCTGAAAGCAGGAATTGTGAGTCTAGTTTTTTGACTAGAGGGCATGATAATTGGATGTTTGTAGCAAGATTAAATGACCCCTACATGGAAGATGCATTTAACACTTAAATGGTAAGCTGTTTTGAAAATTAGAAAAATTATAAAAATTAGAAAAAAATAGAAAAATTTAAACTAATGTAACAAAACACACACACACACGAATGTGTGTGTGTGTGTGTATGCTATAAACATATTTAAAAGTCAATTCACAGGCCTCGATCCTTAAATTATTGAACTAATAAGTAAAAAAGAAAATAACTTTTTATTCAACAGGGAAGAGTAATCAAATCCAAGTAAGAGAAAATAAATTAATAATTAAAGGGGCTCTGACATGGGAGATAGAAAAATGATAAGATAGATAAATGTATATAAGAGCTGGAAAGTTTAATTAGTAAGAAAGGGAACAATCATAAAGGAGTGGGAATGGAGGATAAAGTTTTCCAGTTATGGAATGAATAAGGCATGGGAATAAAGGACACAGCATAGGGAATAGTTAATGTTATTGTAATAGGGATGTTATGGTGATAGACACAGTTGTGGTGAGTGTAGCATAATGTATAGAGTAATTGAATCACCATGTTTTACACCTGAAACTAATATAATATTGTGTCAACTACACTCAAACAAAAAAATTATAAAAAATAAATTGGATATCATTATAGTTATTGCAATCACAACAAAATAAATCCAAGGCAAGAGTTTCATAAATTATAGAAAATTACTAAAATAAAATTTAAAAAAGAATAAAACTAGCATTTATAACTTTCATATGAATAGATCTTTTAAAAATTGAGTAATGTTTTGAATTATAAAGCTCTAATATTGCCAAGCTAAAAATGTGTATTTAAAAGGCATTACTGTTATGTTTTAGTATACCTCATCTCATTACACAATAAAGAAGGTATAATTGTTCTTCTCAACATGCAGACAGTGAAAAAACAGGCACTAAAACACACACACACACACAGACACACACACACACGCCATAAAGCTTCCTACAAGTTATAGTGTCTTTAAGGTCATTATTTTATAATGAAATATTATTTAAATTTAAGTAGTTACACAAGTCATTTATATATTGGCATATCTCTGACTCTTCAGATTATTTAAAACTGTGCATTCTATATTACAGGCTTAAGAGTTTTGCTTTATTTGGAGGGGAAAATAGGAATACCACTTTTTAAAATGATACCTCTAAGAAAATTTCTTTCCACAGGTTACTAAAGATAAGCAGCAGTATGGCAGTAGTTCTTTGTTATCCTTCTGTAAAATTAGGGGAGAGATGTGTAAGGACACTTTATGTTTATCAGGATTAAGGAAAAAGATGACAACCCAAGCAAATATCGGAGGGTTGTGCGAAGGTTTTTGCCAATACTGGAAGTAATGCAGAATGCAGTCAGTCACCTTTATGCCCATGAGAAAATGTACTGTATGGTTCAGTGGATGAGAATGGCAATGGTTAGTAGAAAGTCAATTTAATTAACCTACTCTCCCAACAACAGCCTTGTATACTCTGTTTATTTGAATATTCGGTTATCAAATGGAGAATGTAAAAACACTGGTTTTGCTTTTTTTTTCTTTTTCTTTTTCAACTATGGCATATAATGCCCCCAAATTAAGAATAAATGCCCCTTTATAAAAAATTAAAAATTAAAAAAAAAAAAAGAATAAATGTCCCTAAGGCACCCCTGACTCTGCAAAGTCCCACAAAGAGTATACAAATCATAGCTTGATTTAAATAGTGGTTAAAATAAAATGCTTTTAACAATTGCTGCTTACATGGAAAATAATAACTGATTAATTTAAATATTATCAATGGAATTTCATTTCTATAAAGTTGATGCTATGAGTAACTGGGATGGAGGCTGAAGTAATTATAGGGTAATGAACCTATGTAATTTGTCAAGATGTTAAAACCTAATTTTATCAAATACAGAAGTATACCATCATCAAATTAAAACAAGCTTGATTTTTTATTACATTTCTTGAAATCTTTTATTTACTAATTTGATATGTTTTTATCTTACATCTTTTTAACCTAGAGAATGAAAACCTAGGGATGGGTAAATCAATATCAGAATGTTCTGTTCTGGCTCACCAAGGGAAAAACAAATTTGAAGATTTCTCAGTGAAAATAACTACTGTTCTCTTTGTCGTGATTCTAAGTGACAATAAAGCAAACATAATTAGACTGAGCATACAAATCAAGGAAAGGAAATTAAATGTACTTTATGTTTTTCTTATTCAGTGTATTCATATAATCTTAGGATAACAAATGATATGTCCCAATTCTGTCTCACTCCCTGTGTAGGACATAGAAGGTAGTTTGGGTCTAGATGATTTTTGATTAGAGAAAAAAATCTTATAGCAGGACACCACTATATTTCATTTCTATATGTTATTTGGATTATTTGTTTATAATACATGTTGTTTGAAAGAAAAAAAAATTAAAAATGTGTTTTTGAAAATGTTTAATTCAACTGACTTTTTTCTCTTTTCCCTCTTTAACCACTTTACAGTGCACTTAATGAGTTTATGGGACAAATGTTCATTTCTCAGATTGAGAAGAATTATACCACCTGGTCAGATTACATATTCAAGTTTGAGGTGCAAATTACATATGCTGCTTATTATTTTATTCTATTTTCTAGTGATAGGAAAGAATAATGTGCCTGTGATTTTCAGTCTAATGTGCAGTTGACTTAAAATTATTTTATTCTCTTCCTCAAGAACACCATTATGTTAATGAGTATGTAGAAAGAATAAAAAAGGAAAAAAAAATAAAATTATTGTAAAGAAAAGATATTCCAGAGATGCCTGGGTGGCTCAGTTGGTTAAGCGTCTGTCTTTGGCTCAGGTCCGGATCCCAGGGTCCTGGGATCAAGCCCTGCATTTGGCTCCTTGTTCAGTGGGGAACCTGCTTCCTCTTCTCTCTCCTGCTCATGCTCTATCTCTCATGATCTCTCTCATGCTCAAATTAATAAAATCTTAAAAAAAAAAAGAAAGTAAAGATATTTGGATCAATGCTCAGTTGTAATAATCTTTATATATGTTTGTCCTAAGAGGTATATTTTATGACTATATAACTTTCAATACATATATATTAATTAGAAAATTATAAATATTGTAAATTTCTCTATCCTGATGACTGTGTAACTCACTCTTTTTATTTGTATGAGTTCTTCTGAGAAACAGAACCAGTAAGATGAATATATAAAATTTTAAATGTAAATGTAAAATACATGCAAACATAAAGGGATTTATTTTTAACAAATTGGCTCCCATGTTTGTACAGGAAAGTCCAAACTTCATAGGGTGGGATGACAGACTGGAAACAGGCAGGGGTCAGTGTTGCTGTCTTGAAACAGAATTTCTCCTTGCCCAGGAAACCTCAATTTTTTTCTCTTAAGTCCCTCAACTAGTTGAATGAAGCTCATTCATATCATGTAGGGTAATGTTCTTATATTCAAATGACTATAGTTGTTAACCACAATATAAAGTACTTTCACAACCACACCAAGATTAAAATTTGATTGCATAACAGACTAAGCTATAGCTTAGTCTAGCTGATATATAGAACTAACCTTCCACTCATTATTAGTAAAATCTGCTGGTCACATTTAATTTAGTTTTATAGCCTGGTGTCATTAGTGGAAATACTTTGATACTTCACACAGACCTTAATAAAGCAAGTATAAATGAAATAATGTATGGTGAAGATGATTACTAGTCTAAGCCCACCAAAAACTTTCATATCACTTCATTCAGTGGCTTCTCATCTACTGCTTCTACAGGAGCTTTCTCAGTAAGTCTCCTTTTTTTTTTTTTTTTTAAAGATTTTATTTATTTATTTGACAGAGAGAGATCACAAATAGGCAGAGAGACAGACAGAGAGAGAGATGAGGAGAAGCAGGCTCCCTGCTGAGCAGAGAGCCCAATGCGGGACTCGATCCCAGGCCCCTGGGATCATGACCTGAGCCTAAGGCAGAGGCTTAACCCACTGAGCCACCCAGGCGCCCCTCTCAGTAAGTCTCCTTAACTCACTTTACCTATATGTTAAATATGTTCAAGTCTTTAAAATACAAAAAAAAACCAAAAAAAAAACAAAAAAAAAAAACATTGCAGGAAGTAAAAAACTAGAAGGGCATATGTAATTCAAGTCCTTTATTTTGCAGATACATAAAACTTCAGTGACCATCTTTGATTCTCTAGGTCACGGAGATATATATATTTTTCTAGTTCTTTCTGTATTTTGCCAATGTTCGAGTATATAATGTGACTTTTTTTGGGAAATAGTTTCTTTGCTGATATAATTGGTTAAGAAGTCATACTGGATTAAGGTCCTAAATCCAATGATTGACGTATTTATGAAAAGAAAGGAAGAAAGAAGGAAGGAAAGAAAGAAAGAAGGAAGGAAGAAAGGAAGGAAGGAAGGAAGAAAGAAAGAAAGAAAGAGGAAAATCATGCAAAGATACAGAAATAATAAGAGAAGATGGTCCTATAAAGACGGGGGCAGATTGGAGTTAGATTGCCAGAAGCCAGGGGACACCAGAAACCACCAGAAATTGGAAAGGGCAAGAAAAAGTTTCCCCAGTGCCTTAAGAGGGAGCATACCCATACCTTGATTCTGGACTCCAGCTTCAACTCTAAGAGAAAAAAATTCTGTTGTTAGAAGCCACCCAATTTGTGGTAATTTAGTATGACAGCCCTAAGACATGAATACACTCTCATTGCAATTAATCCTTGGATCTTTTCTGCTTTCCTTACATTGCTTTTGAAAGGAATAAAGAGTCTTAACTCTTACATGACTTGCATTAAATCTAAGAGATTCTTGGGACTTTGTATATGGAGGGAATGCCCCATTTTGGCACTACTCCTTAGAGTCTTTCATGGTAGAAAAAGTAGTGGAATGAATTAGGCTGCCATTTACACTGACAAGGAAGAAGGGTTTCTTTTTCAGTGAATATGTTTAAAATGCCACATTAGTTGAATTGAGTTGAATTGTCAAAATTATTTTCCTCATCCAATTTATTCTTACCCAGAGATTTACCTGACTGAATCTGTGATGTGTAGAGTACAGTAAGTTACTTCTGTGATCTAAAGAAGGAGCAGCCAAGGCTATCAAAGACAGAATCTTTTGAGGTGTGTTGCTCAGTTTAGAGCCATGCTGCAACCAAAGACTCATTAAGCTCATCTAATTAAATAAAAACAATAACCCAAATAATTAAGGACAAAGTCATGACCTTTAATGATCCCTTAGCTTATCACTGTTACAAAATGAATTTTAATTACCATTAATGGTCTATGTATATGTAAGGTATGACACAGCAGTTATAATCTACCCAAAGGGAGTCCTCCATTCCTTTTGCACAAGAGGTACCCATTTGGGAATGGTTATTAATTACTCATGCACAGAAATAAATGTGCATTACATTCTCAAGACATTTTCTGACAACTGTCATAAAATTTTAATTGTATCCTGGGTGGCTTCTAATATAAAATTATCCTTGAGAGCTTTTAGGAAAACTTTAAACTTTAGTTGCCATGTAAAGAAAGCTTAATATCTAATTTTCTGTTTATGTTCAGGCAACATAAGTTACATTTAGTTTACATGAATAGAACTGACAGTTTGATATGTGGTTCAGATCAAATTTAATTTCCTAGTAAAATTACTAAATTTGTAAAACCAGCCTACAATGTAGTGTGTTTATATGAACCTACAATTTGTTTTTCAGTAGTTTCTTTTTAAATATGTGTGTATAAATAGCTCTCCCCCAAAATTCAATGTATTATTGCTTACTTTTATTTAGAAGGCTATTCAGCAGTCAGTTGTTCATATTCTAAATTACAAGTCACAACTAGGAGATTTTGGGAATCTCTTAGAAGTGAATTTTGAAGAGATAGTAAGGTAAAAAAAAAAAAGTAGGGATTGTAAGAAATAACCTACGGGTGTATATTATCGATTACTGTGTAAAACCAAACTAAAGCAAACAAACAAACAAAAACCCCTAAAATTGCATGATTTAATGTAGTGGCCGTTTAGCTTAAATTCTGTGGGTCTGCAACTGGGGCTGAGCTCAGCTGGGTGTTTTCTCTAATTGTTGGCTGGGTCCTTTGACCGTATTCAGTTGCTGGTCATATGGTGGATTGGGTAGGGGATGTGTGGTCTAAGATGGTTTCACTCATATCTCTGGTCACTAATACCCTGTTGGCCTAGGTGAAGGGCAATTAGGCCACATGTTTCTGTCATCCTGCAGGCTAGTATAAGCTTGCTCTCAAGGACAGTTTTACAGTGTCTTGGTGATGGAAGTGGCACTGGGAAAGATCTCCTGAGTCCTAAGCTTAGAACTGGCACAGTTCCATTGATTCCAGCCCATCAAGATACAAGGCATACATAAATAGACTTGACATAATCAATGCGAGAAGCTGCCAAGTCATAGTGCAAAAAATAATGTGATTGTAGGGTAGAATGGGGATTTGTGATTCCTTTTGCAGCCTATCACAAGATTCTTGTCAAGCATGAATGGTTCCATACAAAGATTCTAATTTAGTTGGTCTAGAAACTATTTCAATAGCATTTAGAGTAGAAATAGCCCATAGTGACACTCAAAGTACCTATGGTTCTCATAAAGTTGGGGTCGGTTATAATTTTGTTAAGTGTTAAGTTCTCCATCAATGAAATAACAAGTTAGAGTTGATAATTCTACGTGCCCACTCAAGTCTACAAGTCTTGCTATCTAACGTCAGTTATCTAGGAAAGCATTTCACATTCAGTATAACATTATTAAATATTGTATTACCCACAGATGTTTAAAACAATATTCCTATTTACATAATTTATACTAATTATTTTTAAATATCTTATTCTGTCCAGTCCACTATTTTACATTTATAAATTAATGGATCAATTAAATAAACTGATATTCTTATCTATCAATTTTCAAAACAACAGTTCTTTTTACTATAGGGCTCTTAGGTTGTCTGGATTATAAACTTTTTAAATTCAGGGAACATCTTTCTTTATGCTTCTGTGTTTTGAAATAGTGCTTATTTCAGTGTCTATATGCTTTATATGGAGTGTCATACAATACAAAAAAGAGTATAAGTTCATGGTTGAGATATGTCAGAATTTGTATTTCTTTATTTCATTCAACAAGAGGAAGAAACATAAAATACCTGAGTGTGTGGCTCTTAGGAAGAATTTCCAGGGAAGTCCTATTTGAACTAAATCTTACTGATGAGGATGAGATGTCAGTCAGATCTATGGTTAGGGAGGGTGAAGGAAGTAGTAAGGCAGAAAAGAAGGAAATGTCCCAGTTTGCACAAAGATGTCATGTGGTATTCATTGTGTAGTACAAAAGCAGAAGAGAGGAAGGCTGACTCTGGTCCACAGGGCCTGGGACATCATGTAAAGAACTTGAATATAACCCAAAAGTTCTGAGAGTTTCAGGAGATAAAAAATAAATTTCCCCAAATTACAGACATTTCAAATCAGTCTAAGTGAATGAGACTGACTCTGGAATTTGTGTAGAAGGAGAAGAGACTACAAAATCTTGGGATGATTAGAAAATAGTCATAAAGGAAACAAAGAAGATCATAGACTTCCAGAAGGTAATGTTGAGTATGAAGAACAAAAAAGGCTCTACAATTAATAAGACTGGAAAATGCCCATTAGCCATGAAGAAGTCAATGGTGGCGGCTTCAGTGAAAGTGGCTTCAGTAGACTGTAGGAAGGTCTTGAGTGATGTTAAAGACAGGAAGGTGGTGGATGTAGACCATCCTTCTGAACAATTTGAAGTAAAGAAAGAAAGACTAAAAAAATCTTCCTATGAGCAGACACAAAATATTTAAATGTCTTTATAGATAAAAAATAATACATATATAGCTTAAAGTTTTACTTCCATTTTACTTAATGGCTTAGATTCTTGAGATACTATATTGATAATTACACTTCTTACTGGAGAATAAGCTTTTGCCAAAGGTTCTGTTGAAACAAACCTTTCACACTCCCCAGAGAGAATCTTTTCACTCCAGACCTGTAGTGTACTTCATCCCATGCATGATGGTTAATTTTATGTGTCAAGTTATTTACGTCACAATACTCAGATACTTGATCAAACATTGTTATGTATGTCATTGTGAAGTTATTTTTACATGAAATTAACATTTACAAAGCAGACTGAGTAAAGCAGATTATCCTCTGTAATTGTGGTGGGCCTTGTCCAATCATTTGAAGGCTTTAATAGAAAAAACCATAAATAAATAAGTCGCTTTCCCAGAGAAGAGGGTATTTGCCAGCAGACATCCTTTGGATTCAAACTGCAACTCTTCTCTGGTTCTCCAGCCCACCAACAGCATACTCTGTAGGTTTTATACTTGAGAGATTCCACAGTTGTGTAAGACAGTTCCTTAAACTAAATCTCATTCTCTCTCTCTTTCTACACACACACACACACACACACACACACACACACACTTTGCCATTCTGGCAAAAATAATTTCTCTGAACTTTTAAATTGTGGATGGTGTTTGCTGAACATTTGTATATATGAAAGTATTAAATCATTACCTTCTAGTGATATATGCTCTTTGGAGATGTTTCCCCCACTCCTAATTGCTTTCCATATTCATATTTTAATTGTTATCCCATTACCTTTCATTCTGTCTTTGTGAATAATATGCAGAAACGAAGAGCACAAAGCACTAATTAATGAAAATATAAGTGAAACATTTATATTGTCTGAACACCATTAGCATGAAGGACTTTCTAAGAGTATTCTTGTCACTGAATTAGACAACCAAGGTAACTCTAATGAGAAGTACAGAATAAAAGATCTTACCTTCTTGTATTCCTATATTGCATTTTTGGTTTTCTAGTGGCCTTGTCAAAGAGAAAAGCACATTCGTTTTTGCACAGGAAGAATTCACAATGATTAACTTGGAGGGTCCTTTCAGTGTTTAATGACAATTTTACCCGGTAGCTTTTAACAGGAACTTGTGAAAAAAACGTTTACCTCACTTCGGTCACTGAATCCCCAAAGCCTAGAGGACTTCCTGTTCAGTGACTAAGTTATTCAGTGACCAAATGTGCCCTGGATAAAAGATTTGTTTTAATTAGAATAACTGTTTGAATGACTTCTGTGTTAATCTTTACAGAGTAAACACTAAAGACTTTTCAATAGTCTGCAAGGCTCTACAGAATCTGGCCGCTGGCTGTCTCCTTGACCTCCTCCCTCCACACATCTCCCCTATTTCTCCCAGTGTCAGCACTACAGGCCTGCGTTTATTCTGCAGACATGCAAAGCTAATTCTTCCTGGAATGTTCTCCACCCAGTTATCTTCCAACTCCTTCACTTCTTTGAAATTTTCTGTTTAAATGTCACATTCTCAGTAGGCCTTCTATGCTCTGTAAAAATGTCAGCCGATCCTGTCTTCTTACCTGTTTGTTACGTGGATCAAGACACTGTCTGTTAATTATAGAATTAGTTAATTAAATAGTTAATTCGACGCATGGGTAGGTTTCGGGTTCACTCCAATCCAGACTCTGTCTCGACCAAGAGTCATGCCAGTGCTCAGCACTCGCTGAACATAATGCATCATTAGCTGACTAATGAGCCATGAAAACTCAAGGGTACTCATAACCAGGGTGCTTGTGATCGCTGTGTGCAGTGCAACTAGTGGTTCTCATCTGGGCAGATAATTAGAAATACCTGGGCACACTCCCAGCTCTCCCACGAAACACAGGCCAGCTATACATTATCTCCATCCTGCCCCCCACCTCTCAAGTTGAGGTGTATTCTTCAGAACAATAGTGTTGAGAGCCAAAGAAGTCGATTCATTTAGAGCTGTGATGTAAAAAATTGTATGTTGTACCCCCAAAATCCTTCCAAGAGATGTGGGAGAGTTTTTAGCTACTAAAATTCAGCGGCAGAAACCACATTAATTATAGGAAGACGAGGCTTCCTTTTGAGTCTTGCTTTCCCATCACAGACAGGTGAGAATGAAATGTGACAATATATGGGAAGAATTTAGAAGACCATAAAAGGAGAACACAACAAAATTTTTGTAAAAACCAAAGAAATAAGTGTATTCTTTTTTTTTTTTTTTAAGATTTTATTTATTTATTTGACAGACAGAGATCACAAGTAGGCAGAGAGGCAGGCAGAGAGAGAGAGAGAGAAAGAGGGAAGCAGGCTTCCTGCGGAGCAGAGAGCCCGATGCGGGGCTTGATCCCAGGACCCTGAGATCATGACCCGAGCCGAAGGCAGCAGCCCAAACCACTGAGCCACCCAGGCGCCCCAGAAATAAGTGTATTCTTATAGTGAAAGAGATTGTGCTAAGTGATTAAACTTATTCCTGTTACTAATTAATATTTTGGTTCAGTTGCATCTTTCCTTGTACAAAAGGAAGGGAGGCACTGGGAAGGGGAAGGTAAGGCCCAAAGGAAGGGACGCTAGGTGAGGACTCAGAAGACCTGTGTTGGGGCTCCAGCTACCTTAGTCCCTAAGGTGTATGACATTGAATAAGTCATGTAATAAAATCAAATTGCTTATTATCTATAAAATGCCAGTAACGCTTTTCCTAAAACTATATGGACAGTGAGGATAATCGAGTGAAATAATACTTGAAAAATTGCTTTCTAAACTTAATGGGTCAAAAAGATATGTACATGTATTCCTGTGTGCATATACAAGTGAGGTTTTTAAGATACCATTGGAGGGGCACCTGGGTGACTCAGTCGGTTAAGTGTCTGCCTTCAGCTCAGGTCATGATCTCAGAGTCCTGGGATCGAGCCCCACATCGGCTCCCTGCTCAGTAGGGAGCCTGCTTCCCCCTCTGCCTCTCCCTCCACTCATGCACATTCTCTCTCTCTCTCAAATAAATAAAATAGAAAAAAATTACATGATAACTGATTAATTAATCTCATTGATATTATTATAAAAAGGCTAGGATTCTCTACAAAAACACTTCAGGGTGGACGTTTTGGAGTTAAACTTTGAAACTTTCTTCTGGTAACTAACATAATCCTGAGAGGGACTGTTCGCTCATGCTACTGTTCCAGCACTGTGAATTATGGGGGGGCTGCCAGTGATGGTGTCATTGGTTCTTAGAAAACTGGAGAGAAGGTACCTGAGTAGTTTCCATCAGAGCCCTTCCTGAGCATGATTTTAATTAGAATACATAGAATTTTCTAGAATCCACTGGCAATTATAGTATCTGTTTTCTAGATAGCCAGGGATAGCTTTTCACCGCTTACATTTCTGAATTAATCAGGTTTGGTATGAAATTCTGGTGCATAATAACTTAAGTTAAAATGAAACTTTATAAACAAAGTGGCATAAATTTTTGTATTTGAGATTATTCCAGCTATTGTTCTCACATCTAGGGTATTTAGTCTAGAGCTGGGGAGGAAAAAATGCTAGTATGTAAAGCAAACCTAAATCCTGTTGTTCTAAGAGTTTCAGCAAGAATATGTGTGATAATAGTATAGTGTTTTGAACTTAAAGGAGTTACAAAAATGATTTCTTTGTGTGTGTGTGTGTGTGTGTGTGTGTCTAAAGGGAGCATCTTACTCTGTAACTCAGGGCCTTGTGGTAAATTGCTGCAGAAGAAACCAGGCACATCAAGGAAATGTTTTCCATTTTGCTAACAATTTTTAATGTGCCCTCCACCTAGTTTATCATTTCTACTGTTACTAAATATTGAAGTGGTTCTATTCTGATTTTCCGGTGTTACATGTTCTAAAAAATATCATTTAAATATTATTCTGTTATCATCTTTCAGTAATCAGAATGCCAGAAAAATTTAGTGGGTCACGGGTTCGGGGTCCATTTATGCCATGTAAACATTAAGAAAGAGCTTTGGATCACAGGACTCAATAACACTCCTCTATTACAGAGTCATCATACACTTTGGGGCCAAGTGTATTTTTATATAGTAAATTGAGGGAAACCAAAAGGTGAGCCACTGTTTTATAATAAAATATGCCTGCCAGGTATTAATGACTGTAGCTTTTGTCACACTTGACAAGAGCTATTTTTGAATTTGTTAGGAATTTCAAAATCTCTAACAACAGATTATGCTGCCAGTATTCATAAGGGTACTAAAAAGACTGTCAGCCTTGATGTATGCTGCATTCACTAGACAGTTACTCTGAGTGAAGAGTCATGATTTAGTGTAACTCTTGTAGGAATGCCTGCAACTAAGGCCAATGTAAAGAGAAAGTGTATATGAGAAAGAATGGGAAGCAAACATGCAATAACGTTTTAATTAAGGCATCCTTTAAAAATATCTGTATATCTTTATAAAACTAGAGTTTTCAGATTCTCCTGACTTTGCTAAAAAAATTGCCCTGACTCTTCTGAATTTATATTTAGCTTTGTCAAAATGATATCATAGAGTTGGGGCCAGTTGAATTTTAAATCTTGAATTCATCTGGTTCATTCTTTGAGTTGAAATATCAACATTAATCAGCATTAATGAAAATAGCATTCCTAAAAGCAAGAGTAAGGGAGACAATTGAGTCAAAATAACGTGTCTGTGCTGCCATGATAACCATTTCATAATGTTCTTTTCAGTCATACTTTCAAATTGTCTTATTGGATGGATTTTCATCCTTAATAAATGTGGGGCTCCTACAGAGCTCCAGAAGTCAGCCAGTGCTCCCAAATCAGATTTAATTAAATAAAATTTGTTCTGGTGGAGTTTATTTTTGTTCATTTTGTTTCTGTTTTTGTGATTCTGGTTTTTCTTTCTGCACCCTCATATTTAGTTGCATTTCAATCAAAACATGTTCTTAGATTGTATAGTCAATTAATAAATAGTTGGATAGCTATGGAAAATACTTGTTGACCTCTCTCTAAGTTTATGTCTCTTAAAACTAACAGCATAAACAAATTATGATAATATTGTGGTTAAATAAGGGTTTTTTGCAATGCATAAGTAATGGTATTTTGTCTATTTAAATTCAGTGACATGAGGAAAAATGCCTAAAAGCAGATGTTTTCATCAGTGAGTGTGTAAAATTGGGATATGATACTTTTAAAGTGAAGTAGATTTTAGAAGTATTTTGATTGGTAAATTGCTGAAGACTGAAATATGGATGCTTAAACTTTGAATAATTCACTGCTCTTTGCTTAATTATTGTACATTGATACTTGCTATACATGGGAAACTACATGAATAAGGTTTAAAGGAATTTTCAGGAAAAATCTTCTCTTTTGGTGTATTTTAACTTCAATGTGGTAATATTTTACTTCACTTTATGATGATGATTTTTGTTTTCTTAAAATTTCATGTTTTTAAAATAAGACTTTCTTGCTTTAGTTTTCTTTCTAATGGAAGCATATGGGACCTGTGTCTTCAAAGTAAAATACTGCTAAACAAACTGTTAGGATCAATAGGGACATTAAAACCAATTTTTTAAAAGCACATGGATCCTTTCAGTAGAATGTGTTCATGTCAATTTCTTTTTTTTTTTTTTTTAAGATTTTATTTATTTATTTGACAGAGATCACACAAGTAGGCAGAGAGGCAGGCAGAGAAAGAAGAGAGCAGGCTTCCTGCTGAGCAGAGAGCCCAATGCGGGGCTCCATCCCAGTACCCCAAGATCATGACCTGAGCCAAAGGCAGAGGCTTAACCCCCTGAGCCACCCAGCTGCCCCTCATGTCAATTTCTTAACCACCGTACAGGATATTGATTTAAAAAAAAAATAGTGTTTACTCATCAAAAATGAGAGATGCATACCTCGACCCTCTTCATGTATTTTGTAAACTTAATCTATATACTCAGTACTTTCACTGTTATTGTACTATGTCTCCCAGTATGTAAATGCACGTACTTTTACTACTTCCTTTTTTATATCTGTGCTTTTCATTTCTTTTTTAGTTATTTAACTATTAGAACCTTTATGTAAAACTTAAGACTTAGAGGTCTATATGGAATGTATAGACGTCTCTATATAACAATTTTAGAAGCATAATATACTTTATCATGGCTTAGAAAATAGTTTGTAACTTAATTCAACTCAATGATTATCTTATATTTCGTGTTCAACTAAATAAAACCACTGCAGATATTTCTTTTATTCTCATTGTCTTCCTACGTTCTTTAAAAGTAGTTTTACTATAGGAGTGCCTAGGTGGCTCAGTTGGTTAAGCCTCTGCCTTTGGTTCAAGTCATGATCTCAGGGTCTTGGGATCAAGCCCCACATCAGGGTCTCTGCTCATCAGGGAGCCTGCTTCCCCTTCTCTCTCTGCCTGCCTCTCTGCCTACTTGTGATCTCTCTGTCAAATAAATAAATAAAGTCATTTTTTTAAAAAATTAGTTTTACTATAAAAATTATTTTTATAAAAATCTTTTTGAAAAAAGAAAAAAGTTAAATACTATAGGTATGTAAAAATATAGATAGTAAAAATTTCCATAAGCTCCTGTCTCCCACTTTAGTTTTGTGTATGTTTTCAAGATCTATAAATAGATGTAAGTATAAATATAAAAGGAATCAAACTCATCATGTTGTTGGTAAGTCTTTCTTTCTTTTTTTGAACAATATATTTCAGAAAAGTTTTACATCCTGTCTATACTGCTGACTTCTATCACTAAGTTGATTATCTACACCCAAATTAACTGACTAACATTTCAGGATCTAGCTAAAAAAGGATCTTAGGATCCAGAGAACAATGATTTGTTAAAAAATAAAACAAAATGAATCTTTTCTCAAAATAATTATTATACTCAAAGGCAAAGGGAATTTGATGATTAATTTATGAAGAGCTAAATAGTTTTGTACTTTCTGTTTATTTTTACATATTCTCAATATTTGACCTTAAGAAAAGTATCAGCCATGAGATGTAGAAAGGGGTTCAGTGGTCATTATGAGAAAATAGAAAGTGAGTTAAAATTTTAAAAAGGAATAGATTAATAGTCTGGAACATATCCACAATTATCTGGAAACAGCTGGTGCCCTTTCACCATTGCTTCAAGTAGAGGCTCTGGTTTTATGCCTCTCTGCCAGAAATAACATCAGTCCAGAAGCCTTGAATCCCAGCAGCTGGAAATTGCCAGAACTGGAGAGTCTATGAGTGCACAAGTGTCTTCCTCAGCGTGCATGAAGCTGGGTTGCTAAGACCATGGGGTAACCTTTAACCTTTTAACTTTTTCATAGAAACTTTGAGTTATGCATATCTTTAAGCTGCTACATCTTATCTGTAGTTAAACCGTTTTCTAAAAACTATCGTTGGTTCTCGTATTGTCACTTAGTTTGAAATAGTGTATTGCACTCTGCAAAATTATTGTAATAGCCAAATGCTAGTAACAGGTAGAAAGAGAAGTGAAAGCCAAGGAGAATGGCTATTATGATATGGGAGTGAGCAATAAAAGATAAAATCAATCAAATATTTATATATTTGGAACAGAAAATAGCACTACAATTAATTGCTAAGAATGTAAAACAAAACATTTAAATCTGTTTCTCCATTTAGAACTCATTTTCAGTGTCGTAAATATTACAACTCACCAGTCTAATCGTAAAATTGGGACACCTGGTATGCTGAGTTATAGGACATGTTTAAGCATAGAGATCTCTACTTATTAAGTAGACAGAAATAACATATCTGCGGATAGAAGAAATAGAGCAATTAGAGATGTGTAGACATTTTCCTCATCTTACAGAGAAAGAAATTTTATAACTCAGAGAATTTAAGTTACAGGGAGTCTATACTCTAAGTCTCTAAATTCCATTTTGTTATTGATTAATAATCGCATGATGGGAGTCTAACTTAAAATTCCATAAACATCTTTGTTTTAATGTTGCATTAATTAGAATGCATCAACAGTATTTTTAAATGAATACTCAAATATTGAAATGAATATTGAATACTCATATTGAAATACTGAAATATTGAAATATTGAAATACTCCAATGAATACCCAAATGTTGAAAGCCTCAAATAAAACTCTGTTCTCCTTGTTTGTCCAGGAGGCTTCGTATATTTTGCAGGTGTAGGGAGTAGACCACCACCCCGAATGAATCTGAAAACATGATTCATATTTCTTAGAAGAGCTGCTAAAATTTGGATGAGTCTTTCTTTAGTACAGAGATTCTTGATTATAAAGAATCTCAAGTGAATGATAAAAGATTCATACCATAATAAGAAGATTGCTTCTTGAGATGTTCATGACATACTATCCTTTTATTTTAACTTTATGTCTTGTTGGTCACGGTGCTTTCCACTGCCAAGTCGAAAACAATGATTTTTAATCCGCTCTCCATATATAACTTTTAATGAGTACATCGCAGCAATCCATTGAGATTAAATGGGGATAAAGACTGCTGTTTTCCTGAACTTGATAGGTATAAAGTGCAGCATCCTCCCAGTCTGAAAATAATGCAAAAGTGGAGCTATCTATTATCAGCAAGTTCTCATTTGTCTTTTGTTCCTTAGACCAGAGTTCTTATCACCATCAGAGTCTGATAGAACTAATATTACCAAGAAGGCAGGGGATGACAGGGATCAAAGACAGGGGACAAAAGAAACAAACACACACACACACAAAAGGTTTCAAAAACAAAACAGGGATTTTTAAATTTTACCTCTAACCCTTTTTAGTCATTTAAAGTTATTTTTAAAGTCCTATTTCTTAAGGCACTCCAGTACTTCATGATAATAAGCCTGGGGAAAACAATGGAAGGTTAAAACAAACAAACAAACAAAAACCACCCACAGACTTTTTAACATCAAGCACCAAGCATCCTGACCTGGCCTGAGAAAATAGTGGGAGAAGTCAGGGAGTTGCTGGTAAAGGGAGATAAACACTTCCATGAGTAAAGTGTTTCAGAAGTCAGTGTTCTCCGCAGAGTAAGTCCTCAGAATGATAATGCAACAAATACCAGCAAAGGATTTACTTGTTCTCTAATTGGCTAAAATCTCTTATTCCCTCACCTTTAACTTATTTGCTGGTAAAAAGAGGGGGAAGGGAAGACTGTGTGGGTGATCTTAACCATCTTTTTATGTTTTCATTGGATCAGAAGGCACATGGACATAGGTATTACTAATTGTATATGGAGGATTCTGCTAATTTCTAAATAGCATTTCTTTTAGCATAAATGTGATACTAGATTATTAAACAATGGAGACTTTTTTCCCCTTTTTCTTAATAACATCATAGATTACTTTAAAAAAAAAATCACAAAGACACTTAACAAAGGGATAAGAATCCCCTGAATAGAAATATGACTATGGAAACAACTTGCCTCAATTAATAGATACCTAATACTCAAAGCCCTGCAGTAAGAGAGAAGTAAAATGTTACTAAGTCAGCATTAAGTTTTCATCTCATTTGAGATGGTTTCAGGAGATAAGCCACATGCTGTCTAAAAATAATGAAGTCTGAAAGGTTGGCCACTGGGAATCCTTGTCACAAACACATATCTTCCCATGCTCTGACAGTATTAATAATTTCTTTTCATAGACAAAAAACCTTCAAAACCAGAGGCCATATCAGAAGGAAGTAGGAGAAGCTTAAAAGGGAGTTAAAATTAAAACCTGTACTTAAATTTGATATTGTAAGCAGTGAAGTTATTGCTCTTTCTACCAGTAATGATTAACAATAAAAATATCAGCATAACTTAATTACATTGCAAGGAGATATAGGTGTATGTCTGTGTGTGTGTGTGTGTGTTTGTGTACGCATGTTCATGGTATATTGTGTGAATGCACTCTGTGTGTATTTATGACTCTTATAAAAGTTGTGGATCATTAAATTCCTGCAAAAGAAGATTTTTTTTTCTGAAACAAGTAAAGTCCTTTTCCTTTTATTCACCCCCACAGTATGGTAATATAATTTCTTTGTAGTATGCAGCACTATCTTGTGTTTATATAGTATTGATCTGTATGAGGAGGCTTTTGCTTCATATCTTTGTTCTGTAACAGTGGTGTATATCATGTTTTTATGTCACAGATATATACTACCTACCATGTAAGACAGATACAAGAAGAAATAAACAAAACAAATCAGTTTGCTCTATCAGATACTTTTGCAAACAGGAAAAAAAAAAAAAAAACAACTTTAAAATAGACTTCTTCTAATAAAAAGAGATTGCATAATATTCAGTTCCCGTGCAGTTTTATTGAGTATTTGAGAGACAATCAGATTTCATTACATCTCAACAAACAGTGTAGTTATTAGTTTTTGGAGCAAATTTGACTCTACTGATGTGCAAACAAAAAGAAAAAGACACAGACCTTTTTGTTGCTCAGAAAACTTCATACAAATGATAATAAAAGGTAGTTACTTTTTCTCTGAAATAGTTCACTTTAGTGCAATAGGTTCTATTTTCTCAGCTGTCAGTACTATTATTGGCGTAAAGACTGGGTGTATAGCTAGAATTTTCCAATTCCCTTAAGTGGGGATTCTGTGTCTGAAGAAATGGTGCATTTCAAGTCCTTTTCAACCTGTCAGTATTTGAGAGTTATTAACTTCAACTTCCTTTCTGCCTTTTGAAATCTGACACTGATTTGTCCCATATTTCCCAGAGGCCTCTGTGTGCAATTAGCCATTGGATTCACTGAGTAATTACTTCATTTTTCATGTAAAATGCTCTTGATTTATTATATACTTGGGAAGCAATGGCAGAGATAGGTCAACAGCAGTTAGAGGAGATTAAAGTAGATATTCTGTTTAACTGTGGAAGCAATCAATCCCCATAAGTCTGTGAGCGAAGAGTTAAGAAGGGTGCCACTCAAAGTTTAACAGTAGTTTTCTAGATGAATTTGCCACTGCTTTGAAATTTCACTGAGTAATGGGAGGGCATTTTGAAAAATCCTACCTCAAGGACTTATCTAAGTGAGTAGTGGAATGACCTATCACTTACGACAAATTCAAGAAAAAATGTTTTTAATTCTCAGCAAGAGTTTTACAGGTCTTATAAACTGCGTAAATCAGTGCAGTTGTGCTGTATAAAAGAAAAAAAAAAGAAGGCCATTGCTAGCCTCTTCCTGCCATCCTTTGAGGAGAATTTTGCTAGCAATTGCTGTGCTAATGTAGTACTTTTCTAAATGGATTTCCCCTGTCTATGGATAGGTTACTCTGACTTAAATAAATGATACTTTGCAGAATAATACAAAAGGTAGGACTGGCTTAGAATGAAGAGCGATTGTTTCCTTTTGACTAGGTACTCATATTTTATGTGCAGTTTTGTAGTTGATACTGTAAAGCTGAAAATTACACTTCACTTGCTTGGGAAAACACATTTTAGCAAGATGCCAGTTCTTTGTTTCTGTTTGTACAATTGGACCATCACTAGGAGCTTCCTAAGTAGAGTAGTTTCCTTCGGTGGGACTGGCATCTGAAGAGAGGATAATTGAGTGACCTTGTATCACGGAGGAGGAATGCCAAGTCGGAAATGGAAGACTCCCCTGTGAAGGGAACTGCTGAGAGTTTTCATTGCACAAAATAACAAAGCAGGGGTGGATCTTTTAAAAATTATAAAGCTAGCTCCAAAGGCACTAGACTGTCTCTTCCTCTGCCATTTCTGTGTTTATATGTCTAATTCTAGTCTTTGAGAGACGGTGAAATTGCAGGAAGGGAAAAAAGGGAAAAAGCTATTCCTTCAGGGTTATCACCATTTACTTCAACAATATATTAGTTATTGTTAGTGTCCTTTACCCCTCTTACTTTGGAGACTGCGGCATAATAACTCACCAAAGGAGCTACTGTGATTTGATTCTTTTTAGGGACCAAGATGGGTGTCTTTGGACATTTGACCAGTGTATGCGTAATGGGTGTGTTCGATAATTTATCTCTAATAAGTGATCCATTCTTTTCTATTTTCTTTTATCTTCAACTTTCTTACACATTTTGGGCCATTACATCGAGGCATGTGTAAAAACATCAATGGGAAGCAGGTTTCCTTACGCAGGTTTAATCTTATGGAACCTCATCAGCATTAACAGTACTGAGTCTGTGAAATAAGAAGTCCAGAACACTAAACTTTCTACTGTGATGTATCAGCACCGTGTCCGTGTAAGCTCCTTAATACTGTTACCTATGTTACAGAAATTAAAAGACAAGGGCAGAGATAAATGCAGAAAAAAGAAACCAATCATCTGTAGGTCAAAGCAGTAGGAAAGATTTAATCTAACATACTAAGTGATGAATTCAGAGAGAGAATTCTATCTTTTAATTAAAAGAAATGACATGACAATATTTGCTGGTTTGGAATTCTTTTTTAGCAGCTTGGATAAAACAAGGTTGCCAGCTATATTTCACCCTGACACTTACAGTAATTTAGGAATGATCACAACATGCAAAAATGGACAAAACTAACGATGTAAGTTTTACATAGTCGGATATTTTCTGCAAGGAGCATCCTGCAAGAGGGGTGATGTTTTCTGAAAAGCTTGTGTAGAGGATTAGTGCTACTTCATTTTTAGTGTCCCCAAACAAAGCTGGCTAAAGAATGAGGAAATCCCAGAAATATTCATATTCAAATCCCACAGCCACTGCACACTCAAATGTATCTCAAGCAAGCACGGATTGGCTTTTTCCTGCCACTTTGGCAGCTGAGGGCATTTGGGGCTAGGCTAATAGTACTTTGGAGTACTTTTGCTTGCACAAAAAGTAATCATGTAAATGATAACATTTATAAGTAATCCAAAAGACAGACAGATTCTCTTATTCACAGAGATTTTGTTAAAAATAAAAGTAATCCTAACATTTCAAAAGTGTATGACTTTGAGGTACTTTTGCTGGGGATGTGTTAAGTCTGTTTCAAACTTCCATTCACATGAAATTTGATGTTATTATGTTTCAGATATTCATTTCAGATATTTGTTCCAGATATTAGGTTTTAGATATTCAGAGAAAAACTGTATCAAACACATCTTGGATATTAACTTCCAATGCAATGAGAATTGATCTCTCTCTAAGTAGTCAAAATAAAAGGACAAATTATGCCAAATTAACAAATACTAGTGGCTTTGGGGCAGTGGGGAGAGATTTCAAAGCATTGCATAAGCTAAAAAATACACAGAATTTAAGACTATCATGATTGTTAGGCGTTTTAGCTTGGCAGAATTTCTGAGCTTTGAGCCATACAGACTTTCCTCTTCTGGGGAATCTTCATTCTGACAAAATTATTAATCAAAATATTTGTACAAGACACAGTACTTTTATTTTTATCTTTTATTAGCACCACAGGATCATAGTCACTTTATATAACATTTGTAACTCAAACCTCAGGTGTTCCCTCCTTATGCTTGTTCAGTTCATAATTAAAATAAATAGCCTTATTCCTTCTCTAAAGCGCTTACAATAGAGAAACTCCAGTTAGTGGAAGCTTTCTGCCCTTCTTGATAGTGGCTTTACACTTATAGCTATTACTTATTTTTATTGAGCACCAATTATGTCCCAGCCTGGTGCCCAGTCCTAGGAATGTATAAGAAATAACACTGTTATATCCCCTTCTACTGGGGGAATCAGACCAACATCCAATTAAGTAGTGCACCTAAGTGCTTTGAAAGGGAAGAGCTGTGCAATGGAGACGTAAATAAATGGAAGGATTTAAATGCTTTGTGGGAGCTAACATCGAAGGGTTAAGTTGGGTTGATTCAGGACAGGGCTAAGTCCAGAAAGAACTGTTCATAGCCTTTGTCTTGGCGATAAAGTGAAAGCTGCAGAGTTTGAAAGGGAGGATTTGAAGAGATGAGAGGCCTCATATTGGACATGCTGATTTTGAAGTACCTTTGGAGAAGATGAACAGAAATGTCCGAGATGCGATTGAGTGTATGTTGTGGGCAGAGGCCAAATGGGAGAACCCTGAAGCACAAATGGGTAGTAAAGAGTCAGAGACATTCAATGTAGAGAAATGTGTTTAAAGAGATTTGGCTTAATGCAGCAAGAATGAGTCAATGGATTAAAGAGAATTTTTTTTTTTTTGTTTTGCTTTGTTTTAAGAAGGAAAAGATTTGGACGTATGTAAATGATGAGGTGCTGAGGGCCAGAAAAGAAGGAAACATTGAAGGCTAGCTAGAAGAGTCAAAATTGATAACATTTAGTTCCATGGACAGGGAGGAAATTGGATGCAGAATGCACATAGAGGGGCTGGGATGTGAGAGTGTACGGGCCAGTGTTAATTTTAAACACAGGAAAGCAGAAAAGAGAAGTGAGAAATAAGGAAGGATTGTAAAGAGGTAGCAGACTGGGGGATTTTTCCTGCTGATGACGTCCGTTTCCAAGAATTGATCTGGCCTTTTTTGAGGCGAAGGGAAATTGGTGGAGACGAGGGGTTCTAGAGAGCGAGGGAGGTGGAAGATGCTGTTGCAAAGGAGGGGAATGAAAGGGAAAGAGAGAACTAGAAGAAGTGCCTGGCAATATTAAGGAATACATGGCTGAAGTTAGACCTGCAAATGCATAGTGACAAGCTCTTGTGAAAGTCTGAGATTTTCCTCCTGAGACATACCTGTGTGTGTGTGTGTGTGCACAAAACACACACACACATATCAGATTTTTAATAGCAACTTTCCCCAGACAGTTGCCAGCTATGTTAAAACAAGAGCAAAAGTTGGCAATTTTTTCAAGATACCTAGGTTATCTGTATATTTTGGTTTAAGAATACTATTCTCTATTTTAAGAATGAATATTCTCTACATTTTTATTTCCCAATTTATGTCATTGTAAACTGCCTCACATTGGCTTCTGTTGCCTTACTAGGAAGCTCATATACCCACTTTAGCCCTTTTGCATTTCTCAGCAGAGGCTGACTTAACATTTGGAGGGATGAGGTGGGATAACTAAACATTCGCACTTCCGTCCCTCTCCCTTTGGTTTGCCCTTTTGATAGCTCTGAATTTCTAGATTTCTCCACGTCATTTTGCAAATCCAAATTATATTACCGTCGACAGTCCCCTTTTGTTGAACAGAAGAGAGTACTTTAACAGGTCTTAAATTTGCCTGTACCCTCTTTAGAAATTCTTTCTTTTTTTTTTTTTTAAGATTTTTTATATTTATTTGATGGACAGAGATCACAAGTAGGCAGAGAAGCAGGCAGAGAGAGAGGAGGAAGCAGGCTCCCCACTGAGCAGAAAGACGGATGTGGGGCTGGATCCCAGGACCCTGGGACCCATGACCTGAGCCGAAGGCAGAGGCTTTAACCCACTGAGCCACCCAGGCACCCCCCTCTTTAGAAATTCTTGAACAGAAAAGGATGCTGATTATTTGTTCTGGAATGATATATAAAAGTTCAAGACATACAAGATTGACAAAACTAAAATGTCAGTCTTCTGTGACAGAATAGACACAATTAAAGAAAAAAAACCCTGATACTTCTGATATAAATGGAATTCATACTCCAAAGGAAATTGATAACCATTTATATGATTATAAAGCAATGAAGATTTATCATACATAAGATACTTTCAAAATATTTTTATTACTTTCAATTTGTTTGATTTCAACAGAAGTATTCTTATAATTAAGTTGTGATAAAGATTTTGATAGCTTATCTTGGCAAAACCATGAACTCATTAAAGTGCCTTCCCACTTCATTTTTCTCTCTCTCATATCTCCACCTGAATTCCAGGTGATTAAGCACATTAATCATTATTTAACATTACTTCATAATGGGCTACACTGACCTTTCTGTGTATCAATGGAGGTTTCATTGGTGTACACTAAATCTATAGTATATAACCCAACTCAAAACTTTCTGATTGTGTTTTTAGGTAACTCATTTTCTATTTAAATGTCTTTCAAAGTTGAAATTTCTAACAACCATAGGAAGTCGAAGTCCCCCTACCCCTCCCCGGATACCGATTTTTTTCTTCTGTGCCAGCAAAGAAATTCAGGTTATGAGAGTGAGTCTATGGATGCTGTCACCTGATCCAGTATTTTCTTAGTGATGATGATGATGATGATGATAAAAAGCATCTTTAACTTAAACTTTTCTCGTCGCTCACTCACTTTACCCCTTTGCTGACTCTAACTCCCCCACACTCCTGTGGAGCACCCTGTATGCACATCCTTCTCTTGAGTCCTGGTGCATCTCCTCTTATCCTTACATATAAGTTCATTTCATCTGAACCGTAGTTTGGGGAATGATCCCCATGCTTAGAAGATACACGTCATCTGTTACTTGAACAAATGCATTCTTGTCATTACCTATAAGAGTGTTACCACGTGGCAGTTGCTTTTCCTCATGTCAACTCTTTTTCTTTACTTCACTTGGCAATGACTCAAGATGTTTTTCAGTTCCTCATCTGTAAATCCTGCATAAACCAAGTGCTACATAATTATACATGATGACCATGATGGCAATGGGGAGGAGGATGATGGGAGCATTTCACAGAAAGGCAATGGTGTAGGAAAGACAAATGAGAGAGTGAGTTCACTTTTAAGAATGCTAACGATTCTTCCCTGAATGCATTGCTATGATTTCACCTCATATCATCCTTGCTTTGAGGTCATTTTGTGGAAACATCCTGCAAGTAAGAGGAACACGCAGTGTATTCTTTCCTGAGCTTATAATTTCAATCCAGTAAAGGAAATTAAGGTTATTCTTCTATCTACAATTATGCTATCTACTGAGAGTTCAAATAGGAATAAGAGGTTTTAATCGTTTCTTGTAGCTGCTATAGCAAATTACCATAGACTTGGTCACGTAAAAACCAGAAATTTCTTCTCTCCTATTTCTGGAGGCCAGAGGTCAGAAATCAAGGTGCCAGCAAGACTGCACTCCCTCTGCAAGTTTTGGAGGCGCTCTTACTCCTTAAATGTTCAGTTACTACTAGAAGTCACATATTCCTTGTCTTGTGACTGCATTATGTTAGTCTCTACCTCCATGGTCACGTTGCTTCCTCTTCTTGTTTCTATGTTTCTTTTGTCTGTGTGTCCATTCTAAGGACACTTATCATTGGCTGTTGGTTCCATCAGAAAAATCCGGGATGATCTCATGTCTAGATCCTTAATTCCGTTTACAGAGACCTTTTTTCCAAATGAGATCGCATTCACAATTCCAGAGATTTGGATATGAACTTACCTTTTTAAAGCCACAATTCAACCTCCTACAGATATACTTAAGTTATATGAAGCTAAGTTTCTAAATAACTGTGAAATTATCCTTCTTAATCAAAATTAAAGTTAGTTAATCTTTTTCCTTAGTTCTAAAAAACTACCCCCATCCTTTGATGTCCTAGACAAACCTTTTCCACAAGATCTTCTCTGGCCACTCACATTCATATCAGACTCCCATTCTCCATATGTCAATAGCACATATTGTCTGTGTTGCTTGTTTTAGTTCCTGCTTATGTATTATTGTAAGATTTGAGGCATTTAGAAAAAATTCCATACCTTGATCCTGTCCCTTGATATTTTGATTCATAAAAATCCCTAAATAATGGGTGAAGTTTGTGAATTGTTTCAGATTTTTCTAAAGCAGACCCCACCAATCAAGTTAATTCAATTTGGACCACTTTTGAATCTTGAGGATTCAGTCAGATTATGGCTTAAACCGAGCCTCTCTGTTTATAAAAGTGTCTCATAATAGCATCCCATGAGCGTCCGGAGGCCTGAGCGATATAGTGGGCTCTTCCCTATTTTTACTCATGATAACAATATCAGTGCTCCTGCGGAAAAGGTAGTTTCTTTTGACAGTTTTTATATAATTGAAATTCTATGTTAGCCACCTATGATAGGATCTGTGATGTTCATAAAAGCAGTTTTCTTATTCTATCTTCAAAGAGGTGACTGTGTTTTGAGTGACTGACAGAGAGCAAGATTCTACATCATGTGGCAGAAACTACTGACCTCATCATGGCCCATTTCCTTTCAAATTGTGCAGGAAAATAAATGATGAAAAAATGTGAAGGAAATGTTTCAGAAACAATCTTTCATGTTTCTAACCACATTACACAACACATGGAAAGGCTAATACTGTATTTTATCTCAGTTAGTGTAACTCATAGTCGTGCTTTCAACAGAGGAAAAAAAAGATTTAAATGCAGGTCTTGGTTTAATTTAGAACTGATTGCTCATTAATCTTTGGAATAGGTATGCAAGCTGTCTTCCAAATGAAGGGGAGGCTGTTGGCTGAGTACCCTAAACCCTACTGTGCTGTTTTCAATTTGTTTTTCCATATGATATTTAGTCTTTCATTCAGTGTTTAATACTAAACATTAATGGGGAAAATATTGCTTAATGAGCTGTTGTGTTGGGCAGAATGCAGTGAAACACGCCTCCTTTGCAAGAGCTCGGCAGCTTGTGCCAGTATTTAGATAGTGTCATTAATCATGAAGCGTTTCATTCTCCTCTATCCTGGAAGACAAGGGTTTCCTGATGTCATGGAAACAAGCCCTTTTAAAACTGGTTTTGAATTAAAATATAGGCTACCTAATATAAGACATCACATGGTTCAATTACTGTGAGGCAAATACCCCATGTAGGGTTCATAGGTGCTTCTGTTGTGGATTTTATTAGCTCTAAAGAGTAAAAAGTCCATAGTTAAGCATCCATCCTGCCAATGCACAGAACTTGAAGATTATGCCATCAGAAAAGATCGCCTAAATAATCAGATACCTGATGGATCAACTCTTAAGGCAATGAGCGTTGAAATAAGCTTGTCTGGTCCCAGGGAGACTGCTTTGCCTCATAGATTTTGTGTGGCTTCAGACCTGCAAGGTGACCTGCGGGACAACCGCAGAAACAGTGCAGTGGTCCATGATACCCAGCCTTTTCTGACCTGATATTATCTCCCACACAGAGTAATGACCAAAAAATAAAATAAAACAAAATACAGATATATTTCTTTCAGGTTCAGATTACTGATATTTTTTATTTGCAGAAGAGAAGGCCTAAGGAGTTTCAGGACAATTATAAATTCCAAATTAAATGGGAGAGAGAGAGAGAGAGAGAGAGAGAAAAGGTCATTATATACACATTTAATACAAATTCAGGGAAGTCCACTGTCACTGACATTTTGTTACATAGTATTTATCAGTTTAAGATGTTAAAGGGACAAGTTGCCAACATAAATAATAGTCTTGAGGGCAAGGAAAGGACATACAGAGGACTGAAGCCACAAATACCCCAGAGCCCCACCTGCTGGGTGGCACACTGCTCCCTCTCATCACTGATGATAGGAGAGGACAAGGCCTCCTCACTTCTGTGGTCGTGAACCTATTTGGGTTGCTGCTTTGGCAGCAGAGGACCAGCTGAGTAATAGGAACTATGTGTCAGTCAAAAAAGTTTTATTGAGTGTAATCCCTTGTCAGTAAAATGTGAAAGTGTAGACTCTGCCTTAAGAGGAGTGCCACGGTTCTCTCCCAAGCAGGAGCTTGAAAGCTGTGAATGCTGGTCATCTTGGCTCTGCATAAACTTCGCCAGTGGCCTCAAGCTGCTTTGGTCTGCAGAATCTGAGGAATACGTAACAAAGTTTATATAATTGAGAACGTTATTGTGTTGTGCAAGGGTGGATTAAAAAGCTCTTTAGTCATAGCAGCGTCAGAACCTCTGGTAGGGAAGGGAATTGGCTGGTGTTTTGTCTGTTTCTTTCATAATGTGTAGCAAAGGTCTGAAAATGTGATACTCATTAAGAGGATTCATAGACTAATAAAATCTTTGGGCCAAAAGGACCTTAGGGATGCTCTAGACTAACTCATTTTTTATCTTTCAGCTATGGAAATTGAGACTCAGAGCCGTAAGTGGTTTACTCAAGGACATACTGCTAATTAGAAACAAGCCTGAGATTATAAAAAGTATCCCTGACTCCTTCCTTGATGGTCGGTTTGATCATCACAAAGCTTTTGCCCATTTTTCTGTCACCAGTTACATATATAACCCAATTAATGGTGAACCCATCTTGACATATATGGCCAGTTGGACTGATTGGCTATAATAATAAGCAATCCCTCATGTAGGACTTATTAGGTACCTGAATTTTTAGACATTTTACATATATGAACTTATTTAATTTTTACAGAACCCTGAAAGGAAGACACTGTTACCGCCATCTTCTTTCAGAATAGGATATGATATTGCCGACAGCAGAAATAACTCATCCAAGGTCACAGAGCTCAGGTGCTCACTCTGCTTTCCCTAGACACAATGTTAGTGGCAAGTGGCTGGCTCCACAGAGGTTTTCCCAGCCTCAAACACAGACATTTCTCCACAAACTCTGAGAAAGGTCTTTGTCGTTATGTCTGGGTCACCAAACAAAATTTCTTAAATTTAAAGCAGTTTTACTTCAGAGATTTTGTTGCCCTGTTTGCCTTTAGGAATCTGTTGGACCACTGGGTTCTAATTAAAAACAAAAAAAACAAAAACAAACAAAACCGACTCTGATTTCAAACAATGGGTTAGGGTTCTGGTTCTTCCCACTCTAAAAGGTTTACAATCCATTGTAAAAACAGATTGACCTTCCTTTGAATCCTCTTTCCCCCATTCCACCAACCAAACAACATTATAGAGCAAGGGTTTGGGAATATGGCAAGTCAAAAGTTTTGTCCCCCTCCCAGCCAACCCACACACTTTAAACATTTTTTTTTTTTAAGATTTTATTTATTTATTTGTAAGAGAGAGAGAGAGAGTGAGAGCGAGCACAGGCAGACAGAGTGGAAGGCAGAGTCAGAGGGAAAAGCAGGCTCCCTGCGGAGCAAGGAGCCCGATGTGGGGGACTCGATCCCAGGACGCTGGGATCATGACCTGAGCCGAAGGCAGCTGCTTAACCAACTCAGCCACCCAGGCGTCCCAACCCACACACTTTAAAGTAAGTGCATATCCCTCCTACATTTATAGCCTTTACGTATTTCTTCATAAAGCAAATGTCTGCTTTGACATGACTAACTTGTCACCCCTGATGTAAATAGACTAACATAAGCTTTAAATCCCCTAACCTGAACCCCTTTAATCCCTGCTTAACGGTCCCAATGTTGCACAGAGGTCTCTTTCCATAATATTTAATTACTATTTAATATTAGATTAGGTAACATTTTAGATAGATTAGGTAATATTAGATTAGATTAATATTTAAATCTAGTTTTCATTTGGGAGCTGCATTTTCCTAACTTTGGGTCAGGAATCAGCTATTATTTCTGAATTTCACTAGTCAAAACTTTTCCGGTATTGTTCTATTGTGACCTTTTTGATGAAATAGGAAAATAGGATTGGATAGAACATGCCAGGTTTTTTGTTGGGAATAATGAATGCCATACTCTGCAATGTATTTATTATATATTAGTTCCTTCCTTCATTTATTTATGCATGTATTCATTCATCATTTTTTGTTATGCATACTTCCAGAATGATTATATTGTACATATTTTTTTAAATATAAAATAATTTAAAAGAAGAAAAACAAAAATTATGTATTAAATGAGTGGAGTGCAGAAGTGTGGAGAGCATGATAGGAAGGGAGATATAAGATTAGTTACTAAAAATGAGCTTTAATATTAGCTCTGGGTTTCCAGAAGGCCAATTTTAAAAGGAAGGACAGTGGATTGGGTAGCTGTCACTGTATAATAAAGGGAGACACACAATTTACTTTAATGTTGAATGCTGGGAAGATTTTCAACATGAGCTTTTAAGAGAAACTTTGAAGAACACAATGGATGTTGTCCTTGCTGGCAATTTATTATTTTTATTATTATTACTATTGTTTTAAATTACAGAGAATTCTAAGAATGCCTGTTTCATTGGAAAAGCTAAAAGCATAATTATTGTCAAAGGTCCTCAAAGCTATCTTTAATCCTACAGTTATGCAGTCCAGTTATGTAGTACTCTGGTGATCTCACTAGATAAAGGGATCAAGTTTAGAGGAAATGTCGTTTATACCATAATTGGATTTCTTGCTCCACAATGATTTAATAAATCAATTAGGTATCAAGTGTTCAATATGTCCTTTGAACTGTATGAGGCACTTTGAGGTCATACTTAAAATATAAGCTTTAAAAAATGATTCTTAATCTCAAGTATATTATATTTTACTTAGAAAAATAAACTTACTCAAAAGATACTGGAAATATGCAGTTAAATCATATTTTTTAATGTTCTATTCTGTATCAAACCATCCACCAGGGGTTAGCAAGCTTTCTGTTAAGGTCTAGACGGGAAATGTTTTAGGCTTTCCTGGTCATAGAAGGCTTCATTGGCAGCTACTCAGTCCTGCCATTGTAGTGGGAAAGCCGCCGTAGACTCTACCAACCAAATGGCAGGGCTGGATCTGGTCTGCTGGCAGTGGTTTGCAAATCTCTATTAGAGAAAATAGCATTTAACTTAATTCTAAACCACGGGACACTGACTACAGATGCATTATGAATTTAAGGGAAAAGAGACCTTAAATAAGGAGACAGTTGCTACTGATGACGATGAATTAGAATATGTCCTGATAAAATGACCAGTAGGTGCACAGAGTATATATATGTGTTTGTTGATAATTGGTAGTTTTAGGAGGGTGGCAGCTTGTCACCTTTAGGTACACAGCCAAATGGCTAAAGACAAGGAATGAGATAGTCTCTAACAATAACTAAAACCATTAATCAAAATATTGAATCACTCAGGGGTCCTGGGTGGCTCAGTCGGTTGAGCAACGACTTTTGGTTTCAACTTCAAGTCATGATCTCAAAGTCCTGGGATCAAGTCCCAGATCAGGCTCCCCACTCAGCATGGAGTCTACTTGTCCCTGTCCCTCTATTCCTCCCCCAACTCATGCTCTATCTCTAAAACGAGTAAATAAAATCTTTAAAAAATACTGAATTGCTCACAAAATATATATGGAAAAATAACAAGCCATCTTTTAACATCTTTCTACTCAAGCTTTATAAATATTTTCTTCCCAGAACTTTTCTAATTTGGAATTATATTTAAAGTATAAACTTTAATTAATATTATTATTAAGGAAATAGGAAATAATATTATTATTAGGAAATATCAAAGGCTTAAAATATCATGTTAGCTTTTTTGCCTTTACAGAGCATTATAGAACAACAGAGGAGAAGTATATCTTCTGGGATCATGATTAATAATATTGGAGGTATTCATTTGGTAGTTCTCTTGCTTTTACTTGAAGGACTTAAAGGACTTGAAACCCTGAAACCATCTTGAACTACTGTATACATATATCTTTGTCTGAATATTTTTGGAAATTGTGTTTATTGAATACTGTATGTATTTTGTAGACTTTTGCTTTATAAAGTTAATGCATGTTTCATCTACTGAATTGTACTTAGGAAAATTAAATCGTATTGGACTATTATACTATTTTCATGTTGATTAGAGTTAAAAAAGAGAGTAATGTTATATGGGCCAATATTTTTTTCTGAAACGGAAGTTATTTCAAATGATATTCAGATTTATTCCTTTTGTTTTCAAAAGGAGTCAAACCAAAAACTAGTGTTTATGGGAGGAAAATATTACATTGTAAACTTGGAAATGTAATAGTCATCCTCCTTTGTAGGAAAACACAAAAACGAACAATGTGGATTCCTCAAAAGTGTAACTGATTTTTAAGGCTAAATCCGTAATAGTGAGACACACTCTGTATGTTTAATTTATATGAATTCATTCCTATACACACAGAAAAGGAACCTCTTTTTGTATTCTAATTTTATATTCTCAAAGAAACTTTTATTGTTTATAAATCTGAAATTCATTATAGGGGGATTCTAAATTTGTTTTATGAAGAATTAGAGAAAATAACAAGCAACAAATTTGCTTTTGTGCAAAACTTATGTAGAACGCCTCTACATGATCCATAATCTTCTACCAATTTTACTACTCATTCGTTTTTGCTAAATAATATTTTTAATTCTTCCTTTTTTGATTATGAAAGATTTCCAATGTAAAGAAAAAATGAAATGCTTATGTACTTTCTTTGCTTCTGCTTGCTTAATTTTTTATGAAAGATATAAAACATACAGAAACAACATTCTCTCTCTTTCCACTCCTGCATGTCTTTCCATGTATGTATGGTTTTTCTAAATAGGTGTGTATTCCCCAAGTCATATATGATAATTATTTTCTTATTTTAAATTTTACCTAGATGATATCGTGTATTTATCCCTTCACAGCTTTTATTTTAAAAATCAGATTATCTTAACATTTTAATGACAAGAAATTTGATTAGCTGAAGTTCATAAAATATAGTTACTAAACGTATTCGTAACTCTTTCTAATTGGTTGAGAATGATAAAGTTAAATTTGTTCAACCATCAGTCATATTTTGATTTTTTATTCAAACATATTGTGTTCCTGAGGACAAAGCAAGGTTAATATGAGTACCCTGGTAATACAAATAAATATATTTATTTATATAAAACTGGACACCATGCATTATCCAGAGGGAAACTCTCCATAAATTCTTTCTGACTCTTCTGCCCTTTTTTCGGTGACTGTGTTATTCATTGTAGAGCAGGGATGCTAAAGAACCAGGAATGAGATTGGTAGCTTTCTCCTAGAACTTGGAGAATTCCAGGTATAATCAGGAAGCTAATATAGTTTTATGATGATGAAAACACTGTACTTATAAAATAGAATGGAAATAAGTAGATATTTGGGCCCTGAATTTAAACTGAGACAAATGTCTCTGTATGAAATGGACTATTACAAGTTTATCTTCAATTCATTTCAGAAATACACTACAGTAGACCAGTGGACCAGATAATCACATATAGTTGAAAGTGTGAACAATGCAGTGTAGCCATTCATTGCTTTTACATTATGTAGCTGGCAGAAAATTGGTAAGAATTCAAAATGCCTGTAAATAGCAACCTCTTCTGAATAGAGATTTTCAGAGTGCTTACTAAATAAGACAATGGAAGCTTGCTAAATCAACTGGTTTTCTTATGTCAGCTGCAAAAGCGCACCTGAAGAATAAATTTTCTACATTGAGTTTCTGAATTCTATATAATATACCTAAGAAAACCTTAATATAAACTATTGCCTAAGGCATCTCCTTCCTACATTCAGCAACCCATTTTGCATGTGTCTCTTCGTTGTGTTTCTACTTCATTTTCCCATTCATTAATTTTTATACTCAAACAATTAATTTTTTTAGCACACTGTCATTCTCTGTCTACGTATAAAGAAATGCCCCCCACACCATGTCTCTGTCCCACTACTGAATGAATTTTATACTATATAAACTGGGTCTAGACCTTTGAACAAGGTGAATGTCCCAATAAGGGTGGCTAATTCAAGTCCAAAAAATAGATTTTATTGAATCACATTTAAGGACTTTGGGGTATGCCAGGCAGCAATGTCCTAGCAAAATCAATTTGAGAACTTTGATTAAGTATACAGTACTGTGTATGCCTAATCAAACTTTATTTTACTCAGACCTATTTAACCAGGTTTGCAAATATAGAGTCCATATTTTTAAAGAGATAAATCTCCACTCAGTCTGAATCTATCTAGTGATGACGAGCTGCTTATTTTACTTCCTAATATGTGGATGTGGGCTTGGGGTCACAGAACGGAATTTACCCAAGAGGTGTTGATTCAGCTAAAACAAAAATGCCATGTCAAACCTCCCTCTGCAGTTAGTGCTAGTTACTGCCAGGAAATAGCTTTCTGAAAAGGAGTTCTTAAATTTAATCTCCACTTGATTGAATTAAACACACATATCTGAAAAGACAGTAAGAGAAGGAAAAAAAAAAGGAAAGAAAAAGAAAAAAAGTTATCTCATTGCCAAACTGTTAAAGAAAAGAATGGCTAGACCTTTTGAGAGAAAGATATCTTGACTTCAAGTTATTTCAAGGGCATAGTCAGGGTGGGTTTTTTCTTTTCTTTTTTTTTTTTTTCTTTTTTTTAAGTTAAGAAAGGTGACACATTTGTATTCTGTCAGCCGTTCTATTGTTTTCATTAAAGACTGAAGCATGAAAGACCATGAGAATATTCAGCTGTACCTGATAAGATTTTTTTTTCTTTAAAGATGACCCCAACCTGTGGAAGATGATTTATGAAATCATGGTTTTCATTATTGGACTTGGTGCTGACTGTGTTGTTTTTGATTGATGGGCCTGGAGTTTTCTTCTTCTTTTGTCTTCAGTAGAGAACAAGGACATAAGAACATTGCTGGCGAATGGATGAAATTATGGAAGAGGTAGCACTATTTAGGGATGGGTCATTTTAAGAAAATGTAGAGGAAAGCATTTTAATACTTCAGGCACATAATGAAACATGAGACTGTATTTTAATTTTAAAACAGATTATTGTTTTTTAAAGAATATACACAAGCCATGACAGACAATTTGTAAAAGTCTTCATTTGCTGTTGATGAAAATAATACTAAAATGCAAGAAAAGGGACATTTCCTTCACCCTGGCATATAAAATGTTCTGACAGAGAGGAACAGCTGCTGTTTTATAGACAAACAAAATAGATGTGTCTGTGTTTATAGTATATATAGGAACGTGTGGGGATTTTTGTTTTTATTTTTGTTTTGCTGGACTTCTCATCACATAAACAATATCCAATGCGAAATAATATTTTTCTTATTTTTTTTGTAATTGTAAAGACTGTATGTGTGTGGTATGTGCATCTATGTGTATGTGTTCTTTAAAACTTCTCAAAATAAAACAGGCAAGCCTGTAAATTAATGAGGACAGACTTTCACAGCAAAGCGTTGGCACACAGCATCTGTGGGTATTGTGGAGGGAGGGCCGGCTAGGACCACAGACTGTTGAGAAACGTCTTCATTCCCCTCCATTGAAATACTGCCTAGTTATTCTCAGAGCCTCTTCTCCCCTAATATTTTGTGCATTTTGATTTCTCAAAGGAACTTTAAGAGATGTTACTTAAATGCCACATATATGTTATCAAGGCAGGTCTTTATAGATGATTGATGTAATCCATTTATTAATGAATATGGCCTCTTTTCTATTAAGCATTCTCATTATATGCATCGAATTCTTAATGTATCCATATATACATTTTTTTGCTGGATAAGTGAACTTGTTTTCTGTGTTTCCCTAAAAGTTCAGTAAAAAAAGTAGGCAGGCATGGATCCAGGCCCAAATATTATAAAAGTTCTGGGACCCTCTTTAAGGAAAGAGTATAAAATTATAAATGTGGACCTTGCATAAGGAAGTAAATATATGAATAGGAAGAGATCTATACAAATGAGAATGCCTGAAAGTTAAGCTTCATTAACTTCATGATAAACTTGTCTGTGCATCTCTTTTCAAAATGGATTGGATTTAAAGAGTCATCCAACATAGGTAAAACCCACCAGTTACGATGACTTGCCCAATCTATACCCACTATGGTCACCACCACTGTCACTGGTAATTGAATGGTTAACAACATGGCAGGCACTATGCAAGGACTCTGCATTAAATATCTCATTTAAGTCCCATAAGAAGACTATGAGGCATATGTGATCTTCTCTGCATTTTAGAGATGAGATGGTTAATCCTCAAGGAGGTCAAATAATATTCCCCAGGGCATGCAGCTAGTCCGTGGAGGAATAAAAATTCCAATTCAACTTTATAGGGATTTCAAGTCAATGAAATTAAATATGATGCTCAATTGTATAGATACAATGAGAACAATTGTAATGCAAAACTGATGTGGACATTTTTGTCTGAACAGGACTCAAATTGACAGTGATTGTATGTTTCATAAATACTTTAGGAATTTTTAATGCAACAGATTTAATATCAGAAATTTTCTGGACATTAATCTTGGGAGGAAAACTGGAACGTTCAAAGCTCATCACAATTTCAGGCCTCATTGACACCATTTATTCTGCATGTTTATTGGAAAGAGTGGTTTTCTTTAGTAAGCAAAGGAAGCATCACCCCAACAAATCCTTGGTTTCCGAATTTCACCTAGTTGTTTATAGCTAACCAAAATTTAACAGCACTTTGATGAGAAATTTCAGGGGTCATCTGAAAGGTCTATTTTTGCATACATTTTATCCTTGTAAAAATTCAAACACAGGTACCTACTCTGTAAGTAGAGAATTCATGTAAAGATGTTAAAAATATGTTTTTCAAATCAAAATACAAGATTCAAGACTTAGACTGCTTTAAAAGTGGAAAACCAAAATAAGAATGATTAAATCCCTGAGCAGCAAGGCAATGCATATAGTTTTAAACTGAGGTGCGTTAAAATGCAAGACATTCAATCATTTGATTAAGCAAAAGTGCCTTTATATAAGATATAGAAATAATGACAGATTAATAACTCATAGTTCAGTGTAGCAGTTGGGTCCTGGCTCTACCAGTTAAAACCTGAGAGATACCTTGAGACAGAGCTTTTCACAATTTTCTGCTGTAATTTTCTCAGGGGAAGGGTGAACATCAGTAAACAGGGGAACCTGTAGGTTCAGACCAAATTTATCCATCTTTATTTGGAAATACACCTCATGAGTACATACGAACAGTGAATTCTCCATAACACACACATGTTGGTTTTCATAGAAAAATGTTTTAAATGTCCAGGTAAGTTACATTTTTCTTTCAAATCTTCATGTAAAATGTGAGTTCCAGGTAGAGATCAGTGGACTCTGTGTGAACTGCCAATGCAAATATTGCACTAGCTAAAATTAAACAGGCAAGGAAGACTTTATTCAAAACTATTGCAACAGAAGGGAGAGACTAGAGCTCCAAAACGAAAGGTGAGAAGATTTTTAAGCACTGAGGTGAGCCACGGAAAATTTCTGGAGGACATTGTAGGCAGAGGTTGATTGGTGGGCCATGTCGAGCTAATTTAGTTATTCGTGAGAATGTAGATGATTTTTTTCTTTGACTAAGCCATTTTTGTTTGCTAATTGCCACCCATCTAAGAAGTTAGGGGTTACTGTCCAAAGCTCCCACAGAGACTGGGAGATAGGGGTGCTGGCTCCTTTTTCAAAGTTACATTTTAAAGAGATGTTTTCTAGGTCTTTGAGAAAGACATTTCCTGGCTTGTAAAACTGACAAGAGCCTGGAAGAAGATTTGTAAACATGTTATAGAGGCAGAAAAAGAATTCACAATTTCCAGTTTCTAAAAAGCAAGTGCTCTACAAATGGGGAGTTAATGGGCCTAGCTTCAGGAAGAAACATATCTAAAGTTTAATCAAGTGCAGGGGGAGTCGGGGGAACTTGATCAGAGCTTAGTCTCAGTGTCTATACATAATCTGACTTGAGAGTCTACTGGTTTCTTTTTCTCTACCACAACATGCCTCCACCTCCTTTACAGCTAAAATTATAGGCAGGCACATTTATAAATATTCATTATATGTCATGCAGAACTCAACAACATTATGTTCATGATCTCCTTCAGTCGTCACAACAAGAAGTTGTTTTTTGTTTGTTTGTTTGTTTCATTGCCAAAATTTACCTAGGAGGGAAGAGAAGCTTTAGAAGGCCAATAAATGAAGAGGTTGGGGGAGTTTGAATCAAGGTCTGTCTGACTCCCAGTAGTAGTTATAGGGTATACCTCCCCAGGAGTTTTTCAAAAGAAAGTAGCTCCCATTTCCTCATTACAAACATAAACATGCTTTCATAAAATAGATTGGATGTCACAATGTCTGTTACTCACTCTTGCCATATTGATGATGTTCTAGAACCTAGGTAAGGTTCGGTGGGCTGAGGTCTGGAGCGATGACCAAGAAAGAATTCTTGAGACATCTTTGGTGCAAAATGGTGGTTTATTAAAGCATGGGGCCAGGACCTATAGGCTGCTGCCAGGAAGAGCTGCTGCCCTGTTATCCTGAGGAGTGGCTGATTATATACATAGGAATTGGGTAGGTGAGAACAAAGGGGGTGATGTTAGCCTCTAAGGAATTTTGGAAGCAAGGTCTCCAGGATCTTGAGGGGCTAGCTATTGTTGGGAGAAAGGTTATTCATTACCAGTAGTAAAAATTTTCTTGTGAGACCCTTTAGATGTGTATCAGTGGGCCATATGCTTGGGAATGATTATCGACACTATCTTGGAGATCTAAAGTTTCACATTTCTCCTATCAAGTGTCCTTGTTAGTGAGATTTGGGTTTAGAAGAAGTTTAACTTTATTTAGGGCTTGAGGAACTGAGTTATTTGCCTCTGGAAATTGTGCTATTGTTAGATAGCTTCTTTGTTGTAAATCTCTAGGACATTGGTAAGCCAAGGGAGACTCCTGTCTGGCAGGACTGTGATCTCTGCAGGTTAACTATTTGTTTTTCTTTTAAGGCAGCCAGAGGTGCCTGAGGAATGTCACACATATTACTGAGGGAAGTGGGTGGAGAGGGGGTGCAAGGTGCCAGCTTTTGCTTTGTCCTCAGCCAACCTCCTGCTCCCTTATCAATATGGGGCACCATAGTGGAAATGAAGAGGTTGATTGGCTAACAGGATAGATGGTACCCAGTAATGATATTTGGTGTGGGCTCTTCGTGAATAGCTCTGGGATCCCAAGATTCCTTGTCTCTTGAAGGGCATGTTTGTTAAAAATGTTTAATTAAGTATAAGTTCTTGCTGTTATTTGTACTTGCTTGATATCTGTATTTCAAAGTATGCATTCATTCTTCCATATTATGATTACTAGTGAGCAACACAAAAGTGAAGAATTCAATGTTACCTGATTAGCACACTTTTCAATGAACTGTTGTGTAGAGAAAAAGCACATGGAAAAGAGAAAACAGGAATATGCTCTTGAGAGACATGCAGATCAATACTTTGGAAATGTGGCCTCCAGGCCCATAACCTGTAGGTGGTATACAGATCAATATATTTCTCCTCTCAGCATGTGGCTGAAACCAGGATGGTGTGGGGTAACTCATTTCGTTCCTGAGAGTCAGAGGTAAAATCTGGTCCTCTAAAAAGGTCTTTACTGCTTTATGATTTAAAACCTTTCTTTTTGAGGATAATAGCATCTGTTTTCAGAAAAAAAGGGTAAAGAAGGTACTTCCATATATTCATAACTCAGATTACGGTAGATTCTCACTCTGTACCAAAGAGTCGTAACTCTGTTCTAAATTATCCGAGGACCTTTTAAAGATAGAGCTATGTAGGTGCCTCTCTAGAAATTCTTATTCATTTGGGCTGGGTGGTGTTTGGGCTTCCGTAATCCTGGAAATCCTCCCAGGTGACTCTAATATTAGCCAGAATTGATATCCTTTGCTCTGTATTTCCATAGTTCATGATAAAACCAACAAACACACCCACACACATTCACACATCTACCTCAGGTCAGGGATGTAAAGATGTAGCTAATAATTTGTCATTTCTGTGTGAAACTCATAGGCTTACAGACAGTCCAGGTTTTGTCAAAAGCAAGCCATCTCTTTGATGAAGTTCTAGAACCTAGGTGAGGTTTGGTGGGCTGAGGTCCGGAGCCGGTGACCAAGAAAGAATTCTTGAGACATCTTTGGTGCAAAATGGTGGTTTATTAAAGCAAGGGGACAGGACCCGTGGGCAGGAAGAGCTGCTGCCCTGTGGTTGTGAGGGATGGCAGGATACGTTCCCTGTGGTTGGGGAAGGTGAGGGAAAGGGAGGTTTCAACGGAGCTTTCATATGCTAAAGAGAGCCTACAAGGTGCCAGGATACTGGATGCCTTGTGGCTTGATCAATGTTGCCTTTTGGCAAGCCATTAACATCAAGATAGTTGGGAGATTCCTGTCTTGTAGGATTGTGATCTCTACAAGTTAACTGTTTCTCCTTTATGGTGGTCAGAGGTGCCTGAGGAATGTTACACATTACCAAGGGGAGCGGGTGGAGAGGGGATGCAAGGTGCCAGCTTTTGCTTTGTCCTCAGTCAGCCTCCTGCTCCCTCATCATCTTGAATATTACCATCCGTCTTAGAAACAGAGAATAATTTGGGCAATATTTACTCCTTCTGGAAAGCTGTGTGGTATAAGGGAAAGATCATTTGACCAGGTGTTTAAAGAGAAGTGTTCTTATTCCAAATCTACCACAAAATGTCCTTGAGGACATGTATCAGCCATTTAACACACTAAGCCTCAGTTTTCCCCCTAAATATGATCTTCCCTTTTAGCTCTTTTATTAATGTTTTATACATCTAATCTCTATCTTACAACACTTCAAATTAAATATTGTTAACCACATTTTGTAAATGACTAAATTACAATAAAAAATCATCTTGACAATGTACCCAGGTTCCTGTCTTTAAGAATCAGAGATAAGAATTCCATCCATGTCCCTTTGGCTTTAATGTTGAATAGGTTAAGGTTCATTTGCAAACAAAACTCCTTTAACTTACCTAAACAGAAAGGCAGCTTACAAATTCAGTGAATGAACTAGAGGGGCAGGCTCTAGGCTCAGCTTCCAATAGTGATTACCAGCGCCCCCCTCCCCCCCCCACCTGGTCCTGGATTGGGAAAACTCTTGCTGACTTTGTAAGGAGCCATTGAATTATGAAGCTGTTAAGAAAGAAAGACGCTGTTGGAATCCACACCAGCAAAATTGATTCATGGCACTTTGCCTGTCCTTCACTTAACTCAGTTCTGAATATAAACGTAATGTAAGTTCATCTGATTGGTGAAAATCTAAATTTAATCAAGCCCAGGTTGCAAAGGCATTTGGGAAATGCCGTTTTACCCTTTGACCTTCTGCTGTGCAGGGAGGTACAGAAGGAGGAGGTAGAATGATCTTGAACAGTCAACGTACAATATTTTTGCCCCAAATTTATATGCAAGTTTTACTGTTTCTGACTATTACTTTGTGTTTGTTCTGATCCTGAAATGCAATTATGTGTGAGAAGTCTCTAAAATGTCAGGTCTTTTTCAAATGCAAATTGTGTTTTCATGAAGGGTCCACATAATAGGTAACACTCCCTTAGAGCAACATTTACTTTGAAGGTACCATGTCCCAGGCACTATTTTAAATGCTTTATGTCAAGTAATTCATTTGATCTGTCGGCAACCTTGTAGACGAATCAAGGTGAAGTGGTTAAACAGCAATCCTGGGTACCATGAAATAGAGCCAGGCTTGTATGCATTTAGTCTGTACACCTATGGCAGATGTAGACATAACTATGCTTTCATTGAATACATGGATGCTTTAACTTGATGAATGCTAGAACATGACAAATACCAAAAAATAAAAAAATAAAAAAAGCAGACAATAAACAACACCCACGAATACATACATGCTGTTTTTCTGATAAAGGAGATGAATGGGTTAGGCCAGAAACAGCAAAGAGGTTGCATAAGGAAGAAGAAAAGCCCAACCCTCTTGCCACGTAAAGTTCAATATAAATTATTATTTTGCAATTTGTCCACCCATGATACCCATTCTGAATATTTTCTGCATAAAAATGAAGAAAAAATGTGTTTCAACTTAAATACATTTTGCCTTAAGGATCTTCAGACAGTTTGAACTTGAAATGCAGCCTGTGAATGAATATTTAATTTCACTTTCCTTATAAGTGAAGTTGAATCACTTTTGCAAGTCTGAGGGTGACAGTTTGAAATTTCAGCTCAGGCAGGCAATCAACAGAGAATAATATTACAGCAGGGTAAAAAGTTGGTGATTCAGTAATGACATTTTAATGTTACAGAACAGAGTATTGGTATAGAAATTTGCAATCCCTTGTGATAGCTTTCTGTTGACTTAACAATCAATACCATCATAACAATAAAAATATGCAAGTCTCTAGCTATGGGCAATGCCTGAGAATGAGAACTTGTCCATCATTTGTTACAGCCCTCCAGCTTTTCCTACACAACAAAGAATTTTCCTTGTATTTAATCTGGTGTTATAAAGCAAGGCATAGACATTTAAAGATATTGAAAAAGTATTTCTTCCTTTTGGCTATTATTTACTAAAGCATAGGTAGTTTCACAGAACACTTTTTAAAAGTTAGCTTCTAAAGCTCATTTGCATTTTTATTTTACATTCAAATGGTTTTGGATGCAATAGATAGTATCTTATCCTCATTAAGCATTTATTAAGCTTCCTTGTTGCGTGGCGCCATAATCAGGATTTAAAACAGACACGGTCTCTGTCCATTAGAACAGAGCGGCCTATAACCTACTATAACCACAGAATGGACTTCAGTCCACTCACTGTCTTTACTTACTGAGTTAAAGAATGATGACCGCAACAGCGTGGTCTTCTCTAGTAATGATGCTTATAAATTGATCTTCTTTCTTATTATGATCCACAAGCATTTTCTCATTTTTAACATGTTTTTCTGTTTCCAGGGAACCTTGAAATAGACCGTTATCTTCCAGGGTGGGAGCAAAGAATGAAACATACCAAGAGTTTAATAGCTTTTTAAGTTTTGAGTTAGGGAAACATGATCATAGAAATTTCCCAGCCTTGTTTTGTGGGGTTATTCGACTCTATCCATAAACAAACTATGTGTAAGCTTGTAGACCCACAGAAGACAGGGTGGTATTGGATCACTCTCCCCTACCAAATACTTCTAGGCCTTATTTGTTCACTTCACAACTGTTTATGGTGAATATCTATCTGCCAAAGATAAGGAAGACAGTGAGGTATGAGGTCTACCCTCAAGGAACATGTAATCTTGAAAGAGACAAAAGTCAGAAGGCTTTAAAATTTACTGAAGGAAATGTGCTCTATGTATGTGCAAGAAGTTTTCAGCGGGTACAGACTACTCTTCCGCCTTAGTGCATCTCATGAGACATGAAACTAGAAATCGGCTTTGAATGATGAGTAGAGGCAGCCTAGGCTCAGAGAGGTAGAGAGGGCACTCTCGAGAGATGAGAAAGCATTAAGAGGGGTTCATCAACCTCAAAACTCAAAGTATGTCTGGAAGTGGTACATAATCTGATATGGAGAGAGTGTAGGATGTGTAAGGATGGAATTTCTGAAGGTAAGTGTGGAAGAGAATACAAGTGCCAGCTTTTGAAGGATCATGTTTGCTCTGCTATGGAGTTTGCATTTATCCTGATAAAATTAACAGCCATTGAAGGGGAGTGATTTGTTAAGACCATTTAAGGAAAGATAACCAAGGGAATAAATGTTTACTTGGAGAGTGTTTTACCTCGTAAGCATTACTTATCCTGTCTCAGATCCTGTGTGGAGTGTCCCTGATACCTTTCCTAGCAGGCAAAAATGTATCAATCCACTCTTTTATCCAGCCACCTCCTTCCACGGGCATTTTCTAAACACCCATTATTCCAGCCATAGTTCTTGGCCCTGTGGACACAGGGATAACCAATGCTGACTTTCTCCACGCTCAAAGAAATTCCATTTCTTGAGGGTGTATGAATTCATTATCTATAAACAAACCACCCAAACCATGACCGTTTTCTTTCTCCAAATTCTGTGGGTTAACCTGGCAATATTCTCTTCGTCTAATCCAGGCTTACTCTTGGGGCTGCACGCAGCAGAAGTTAGCTGGACGGAACGTAGTGGTCCATAATTGTCTTACTCACGTGACCAGTCCAGATCAAAGGGTAAATAAATAGACTCCATGCTTTGAAGGGAGAAGCTGAAGAGAAGTTTGGGCTTCTATGAGCAAACTTTATGTGACTATAGCAGGAGTTATAATTAAATACATAAATAAAAAAATGACAAATATGAAGACATGCTTTGGAGGAAATAGACCTAGTCATGAGATAGGCATGAATCCAGCAGATCATTTTAGAAGAAAGGATCAGCCAAGGCCATTCTAAGAAGGTTGTATTAATCTGCAACATGAAGAACAAAATAAGTCAATAAGTACCATGGCTTATCTTGCAGAGGCAGGAAGGGGTATTTGAGGAGCAGAGAAGAGATCAGCGTGTCTGAGGAATAGTGAACTCTAAGGGCCAAGTGGCTTGAAATGAAGTTGGATTTGTAGTTAAGATCATTCTGCTTAGTGAATTTTGTGGACAATGGTAAGAATTTTTAAACTTCTGTTTTGGGGGGCACCTGGGTGACTCAGTGGGTTAAAGCCTCCGCCTTCAGCTCAGGTCATGCTCCCAGGGTCCTGGAATGGAGCCCCGCTTCAGGCTCTCTGCTCAGCAGGAAGCCTGCTTCCCCCTCTCTCTCTGCCTGCCTCTCTGCCTATTTGTGATCTCTCTGTCAATAAATAAATAAAATCTTGAAAAAAAATAAAAAATAAAATAAAATAAAAAAAGCTCTGTTTTGGCACACCTCACGCATTATCTGTTTCTTTTGTTGACTTTACAGATTTATAGGGATGTGATGATATCTTATATAACCCTTCATTTAACAAGGTTCTACCTAATTTTTACATATAAAGGGTAGTCAGTAAATGTGATCTGAGTGAAAGAGGTAGGAGATTAGATAACAAATATAATTTGGAAATGTTAAGATTTAAATCTGTCGTTGAAAGATATACATACTTTAAAGAGGGACATTGTTTTATGATCTTTTGGATCTTAAAATAAGGTGGGATCAATATGATTATTATCCCTCTTATAAAGATAAGAAAAATGAAGCTTGAATAAATCAGATTGCTTGCTCATATTCCCTCAGAAATTATCAGTGGATCTAATTACCCTTAACCAGTACACTATATCTCCGTTCATGCTTTCGCTTTCACAAAAGAATAAAAAAAGGATATATCAGTAAAGGAAAAAAATTACACACTAGCATTTTCTTACAATAATTCTAAAGTATCATTTAGGTTTACCATGAAAGAGAATCATCCTTTGTGTTTGGTTAAATGTAGATTCTAACTAAATCAAACAGTCCCCATGTAGACTCCGGAAATACATATCTTTTATCTCTTCCCTGAAACGCTGATACATCTACACTATATTTTGGAAAACAGGGCCTTCATGTTTCTTCACAGGTTGAAGACATTTGTTCTGAAAACTTTTGACAAATGAGTTATTCTGTTGCTTAAGAATTATGTGATAAAGGGGTGCCTGGGTGGCTCAGTTGGTTAAGTGTTTGCCTTCAGCTCAGGTCATAATCCCAGGGTCCTGGGATCAAGCCCCACATTGAGGCCTACATTGAGCCTCACCTTGGGCTCCCTGTTCAGGGGGAATCTGCTTTTCCCTATCATCTGCCCCTCCCCTTGCTTGTGTTCTCCTGCTCTCTCAAGTAAGTGAAATCTTAAAAAAAAAAAAAAAAAAAAAAGTGATTAAAAAAAAAAAGAATTGTGTGATGTTGGAGATTAAGCATACATTTATGTAGATAAATTAATAGTAAGATATAGTGCAATTCCAAATTGCAGATAATGAGCATTTTTGTTGAAGGAATTGACTGGCTCTTAAGGGAACATTTTATAGTGGGATTTTTACTTTACAAATATTTCAACAAACTGCCTTGAGTGTTTACTTCCATTTTATTAAAAGTTTTATTCTTCATTAAGTTAACTTCTGTTTAGATATCTAGACATGCCTCATATGCATGTACTTTTGTATTCTTCTCATCCTTTTGCAATACAAGGGGAAAATTGCTTAAAAGTTTTGGTGGATAAAATTGCTAACCTCGGGAGAGCATTATTTTTCTTAATGTGTTTTTATATAATTTTAATTTTTATAAAAGAATAAATCACTTCTGTATTTAAAAACCTAATAAACTTTAAGAAAAATACTTTCAGCATATAAAAAATCATATTTTTTCATAGAGCAGCCCTGTAGAATACAAGTATGTGAGCCAAATAGGAAATTCTAAACTTTCTAGTAGCTGTGTTAAAAATAAAGGTAAGAAGCATCCGTGTACTACAGTAATACCTTATATGATGTGACAGTAATGTTAAATGAAGTTTTACTAGAACAGTAGTCTGTTTAACAGAAAAATATTTTACTTCAGTTTGTAGAGTTAAAATATAATTAATTAAATTTAGCCCCTAGGCGTATTTCCAGTGCTCAGTAGCTGCATGCGAATAGTAGCCATCTTATTGGATGGAGCACAGAAAGATTATCAAAGCTAGCCATCGGCAGAATTGTAAAAAAAAAAAACTGCTGTTCTCACCTATATATTAATTAAGTTTTTATATCACTTTCCGGATGCCTAACGCACAACCTCAGACCAGAAAGCACTGAAAGGTCCTCAGACTTTATGGATTGTTTTATAACTTTACCTTCCGTTAGGTGACATTGCTCTGTCAGAAGTTACTTTGACTCCACTTTCTTTGTGCTTGATGGAGAGCTTAAAGCCTTTAAGTAAAATGCACTACCTTATTTAAAGGTCCTTGAAGGTGAGTGTGACTGATGGAGGGGAGATTTTTGGGGTCAGTTTGATTTTTCAGTTCTTCAGGATGCTATTTACTACAATATGAATGCTTCTTGGGATTCTCATTCATTTATCATAATTGTTTAATATGCCTGCATATTTGAATCTGTTAGAGTTTACTAGTATGGTTATTTTGTTGACTATTGAGAAATAGACTTTTTAATTCTAGGTATATCTTTCTTAAATATATAAGTGGACTATTGGGATAGAAGCATTTGGATGAGGAAGACATGATTTTTAGTTGGTGGGAGAAAATAGGATGGGATGGAGGAGAAATGATAACCCTCATAATGAATGCAGAGGAGGACAATTTCTTAAAATCACCCCCTTCATTTTTTTCTGTGTTGTTTAATGAAATTCTTTATGACACAGGAAACTATATTTGCCATTTGAGTGTCAGCCAATGTTTAATAATGATATACCACATATCAAAATACTTTGGGGTCTAAGGCTGCTTTATCCCCGATGGAGAAGTGGTATGTAAAACACTCAAGTACTTGGGGTTCCAGGGTGGTACAGTCAGTTAAGTGTCTGACTCTTGGTTTCAGCTCAGGTCATGATCTCCCTGTGGTGGGAGCAAGTCCGTGTTGGGCTCCACGCTCAGTACAGTCTGCTTCAGATTCTTTCTCCCTCCTTCTCTGCCCCTCCCTTCAATCTCTCTCTCTGTCTCAAATAAATAACTAAAATTCTAAAACAAACAAAAAAACAAAAACACCAAAAAACTCTCAGGTTCTTGAGTCTCCCCATCAAGAAGGAGATCGCTCTCATAAGGAAGCTGGGTACAAACCTTACAAGTAACACGTGTATTAATTTCAGACTTCTTAGTTTGGAATACTGTTTACAATGTGCATTTTACGTTTTAAATTAAAGGGGATTTTATTTTCACAGTTCTTTGAATTTGGTCCTGTTTACCAAGAAGCCGAATATCTCCAGAACTTATAGCCTTGATTGGAAAGACTGAGGTGATGCGGAATGGGAGATACCCAAGAGTCTGGGGCCCCCATCAATGGCAGGACTAAATGGAGAATGATTATGGCCACCTCTGTAACCCTAGTTTCAGATTGTATTTTGGGGAGTACCCCTTTACCCAGGACAGTGTTTTGGGTGTTTATTTTTACTTTTTTTTTTTTTTAAGATTTTATTTATTTATTTGACATAGAGATCACAAGTAGGGAGAGAGGCAGGCAGAGAGAGAGGGGGAAGCAGGCTCTCTGTTGATCAGAAAGCCCGATACGGGGCTCGATCCCAGGACTCTGAGATCATGACCTGAGCTGAAGGCAGAGGCTTAACACACTGAGCCACCCAGGCACCCAGTCCTGGGTGTTTAGATGACCATATTCCCACAGGCTGGAGAGCCCTGGGATCCCACTGCCAGTTGTACTACATTCCTGATTCAGAATGTCAGGGTCCAGTCCCCTTCTGGCCATGTGCTGAGAAGAAACACAGGGCCTGTGTGTGAGTCAGGTTCCTAGGTGTCTCTCATCATTAGATTCCCTGGTGACCTAGGGGTGGATAGGTAAGAGTTTCTGTGAGATCCGAGGTGTGTTGTGTATGTGTATAAAATACTCTTCAGATATATACCCAGTACTAGGATTGCTGGATCATATGGTAATTCTGTTTATCCTTTTTTAAGGGAATCTTCATACTGTTTTCCATAGTAGCTATACCAATTTAAATTCTTACCAGCTATATATAAGATATTTCTTATGTTTTGCATTAAATTTGCAAGTTTCTGATGATTCCTTTCCCATAGAAATACTTCCTGTGGAAATAACAACTAATAGGTTAACTCAGCTATTAGAAATATAATTAACCCTAACAATGTTATGGAAATGTGAATTATTGTATTTTAGGTATTAGCTTTTTCAAGTGATTTTGTTATTGTTAATCTCAACCAAATGGAAAGTGCTATGTAGAAAGAAGAAAAAAAGAACAAGTAATTTTCATGTCATGCAAGGAATATATCTCATTAAAATGAAAATGGTGATATTAGAACGTTAGTTTAGGAATTATTGAAATGCATTCTACAGAGAAAAAGTAGAAAATAAGAGTAGGAAACATATAGGAAAACCCGGACACCAAGAGTGTAATGTAGTCTTTCAAATGGCTTAACTTTTTTTCTTTGGAAACGTCCTAGTTTTATCAACAATAAAATATGCTCAAGTTGTAATTTTTGTGATGTAAAAATCTTGGTATTTCAGACTTGTATAGTATTAATAAAAATAACAATCACCAGCTCTTCCTAAGAGCCAGTTACCCTGATAAATATTTTATATGTACTGTCTTATTACAAATTTACCTTGGTTGGAAATTTTATTCTTCCTATCTTAAATGAAAAAAAAAAAAAAAAAAAGGAAATAAAAAGAAACCCTGAGACATGCCCTGGACTTACAAACTGGATTACAATTACTGTATCAATGAAGTTACTCTCTTTTATGTCATATACTTAATAATTTATTAATTCTACACAACAGAATCAGGAGAGATTGTTAGTAGGTTGCCTATTGTTTATGTGTCAGGATGGTATTCACATAGTTAGCATATTTCTCCCAGTGCTATTGCACTCAATGACTTTCAGAGGAAATGATTAATAACTGTTCTGATTCACCACCCATGGGCTATGTGGTTTGAACTGGCATATACTAACAACACTGCCTCCATCAGTACCAACTCGAGAATTATGACTTCTCACTGAATCACAGAGATGTTCAGATCATATAGCTAGTTAACTGGAACTACAGCGTTCCTTACACCCTGCCTTACTGTTTTGGACACATTTTTTTTTTAAACGAATTACTGTGTATTATAATATTCTTTCATCATTATTCAAATATATATATCACAGAAATTGATTTTTTCATATATGAGCATTTTTTTTAAAGATTTTATTTATTTATTTGACAGAGAGAGATCACAAGTAGGCAGAGAGGCAGGCAGAGAGAGAGAGAGAGAGGAGGAGGCAGACTCCCTGCTGAGCAGAGAGCCCGATGCGGGACTCGATCCCAGGACCCTGAGATCATGACCTGAGCCGAAGGCAGCGGCTTAACCCACTGAGCCACCCAGGCGCCCTATATGAGCATTTTTGAAATTAAAAAAATATATATCTGTTTCAAAGATTTAGTGTGAAGGAAAGGGTAAATCAGATAAATCACTTACACATTACTCTTTCCCTTTTTTACTCACATATTACCTTTCTGTTCATTTCAAGTTGTAGAATTTTTATGTTTTAACATAATACTAGGATAAAATGTATATGGTATACATATTCTTCTAGCTTATCTCAGTAAACTTTTATTTTGTCTCTCTCTTCCACATTTGCCTTTTGGTGTTTAGGTCTAACACATCCATCGGAATATAAGTAAACAAGAATGCAAACTAAAATATTTCTTTAATACTTCATTCTATTTGCTGTTCTTTAAGTAAACTATGAGCATGTGATATTTGAGAAGGACATTGTTTATTTTTAGATCTAAAAATTGCTCTGGTCCTGTATTTTGATTCTGTTGATGGAAATCAACTTTTGGTATAGCTGCTGATGGACCTAAGAGCCAAACTCAAGGCTCAACTGTAAGAATGAATTTAACCGAAGGCAGGATGAAAACTACTTCTCTGTTCTTTTTGCTCTTCTCTTTCCCACATCATGTGGATACAATATCTGCATTTTGCTTTTTTTTTTTTTTTTTTTTAGTGTTTTCAAGATTCAGGATCTTAGTTTTAGAATATACATTTAATATTGCAGTCCTATTTCTTTGATTTAACCCATAGCATGTTCTATGTGAAAATAAGAAAATTTGTGGGTGTTGGGAATGAGATATGACAATATATAATTATATATAGGGAACAAGTTCCAACAAAAGTTATGTTTCTTTTCAGACCATAAGAAGTGTGTAGATTTGTATTTAATGCAACGACTGTTGCCTAAGGGCCCTGTGTTCTTGCCTGTGTTCTTCCAGCTTGAGAGAGGGGACATTAGACTAGGAATGCTAGGTTGCAATTTGGGGGAGAGGAGAGTGTCAAAAACAAAGAGAGTGCAGAGGTTCCTGGTTGGCTCAGTCAGCTGAGCATCTGACTCTTGGTTTCAACTCAGGTCGTGATCTCAGGGCCCTGGGATCAAGTCCCCTGTCAGCTCCATGCTCAGCAGGGAGTTTGCCTGAGGATTTTCTCTCTCTCCCTATGCCCTTCCCCCTCGCCCACACAGGACCTCTCTCGGTAATAAATAAATCTTAAAAAACAAAACAAAACAAAACAAAAACAGAGAGAGTGTCTGTAGCAGTTTTTCTTAGTCACTTTCTTAGCTTTTGGTCCCTCATGGGGTCGGGGGGGAATTGGTGCTGTGTAAGGAAAACCCGCTTATAAGTCAGGGAACCTGGAGGATCAGCTGCTCTTACTATCAGCTAGCAATGCTAAAAATGTCTCCTAACTTCTTTTGGTCTCAAATTCCTGTTAATGTGTGACATTTGAAATGTGATCTCTAACATCCCTCTCAGTTACAAACTGAGAAAGAGAGAAAGGGAGATGGCTGGCTTTTGAGGATAAACTCGGATTTATATTGACTATTGCACTTCTGGACAAGTGAAGAATTCATTTAGAGTTAAAACAAACTAGGTATGGTAAGTAAGTAAAACAAAGCCTAGCTTGCTAAATATAGATGGTTTATGAGTAACACTCTTCTTTTTTATTGTATTGTATTTTATATATTTTAGAGAGAGAACATGCACATGCAAGTGGTGGGGAGAGGGACAGAGGGGGAGAGAGAGAGAATCTCAAGCATGCTCGACACCCACCATGCAGCCTGATGTGGGGCTTCGTCTCAGGACCCCGAGATCGTGACCTGAGCCAAAACCAACAGTCTGACACTTAACCAACTGAGCCACCCAGGTGACCCAGGAGAGATGCCAGGGATCGAACCTGGGGCCTCATCCATGCAAAGCACATGCCCCCCACTGAGCTACATTTCTGAGTACTATTCTTGATATGCTTCTAATATTATTGAAAATAAGTAGGAACTTCAAAACATTCTTTGCAAATGTCACAGTGTTGATGGGAAAAAAAAAAGGCTTGTGGTTGCAAGGTGTCAAGAGAAGGAAAATCAAAGATTGTACATGAATTATGTGTCCTTATGAAAGTGATAACTAATCACAGCCAGCAATGGATATAAGAGCCTTAACAGAATATAGGTAAATATTCCCACACTGCCTTGGGATTTTAATAAGAACAAAAAGAAAACTTTTTTTTTTGCTTGCATTTGGTCTTGCCACTAATCGCACTATTAAAAACTTAATTGCTTGTGATATGAGGCCATGTTCACTATTAAATAAGGGACAAGTAGTTAATTGTTGATATAAGTATGTGATTTTATCTCACTGAGGAATTATTGACATTATGTTCTATGTTCCAAATTGCCAACTTGTGTAAACCTGTATAGGCCATCTTAAGACAGATATGCAAAGTATGTAATTGGCATAGATAACATTTATTCTGTGTGTGTGTGTGTGTGTGTGTGTGTGTGTGTAAAACTGGGGGCTCAATGTTAGCAATGAGGGGAGGAAATGAATGTAGCAGTGCAAGAAATCCTTAAAGAATGGAAGAGTGGAAGAATGGAATAGTAGGATAATTGTTATCTATAAGAGAGTGAACTTTGGGATTCGGGGAACAGAAAATGAAAAAAAGGACCAGGGATACATAATATAGAAGACATGAAGATAGTTTAGCCATAGTGGACAAGGATTAAAATTGGTTAGGGTTAATGGATTCACTTAGTTTACTGGAGAAATACTGAGTTTTCAAAAATGTGATCTAGTTTGAGTAGCAGAGAAAAAGTACTGTTTTGAATATGGGCCAGCTCACAGGGACCAACCAAGTTAACAGTTTTCCTAGTCAGGGAAGAATGAATGAAGACGGTACTGAAGATGGATATTTGAGTGTTAATAGCATGAAGAATAATAGCAATAGTAAATATCAAACTTCTCTTATTGTGGGTCAGGGGCAATCTTAAGCACTTTAAACATATATGCCATATAATTCCCTTAGCAAAGCCATGTGTGTGGGTATCACTAGTACATCTATTTTACAGAGAGGAAACTGAGTCCCAGGAAAGAGAAGTCAAGGACACTAAGTAAGTGTAGTCAGGATTTGAACCCAGGCAGTCTGATTGCAGAGTGTATGCTTTTAGTTATTAGCAATGAGTAGTTCCTAAGGAATCCTGCAGAGATCAAGGACTGAACCTCGAGTGGCATACCTATTCTGGGTTTAGGAGGTAGAAATGCAGCCAGTAGAGGAGGAAAAAGAGTCATCATTATGATCGCTAGCTAGAGCTAAATTCAACCACTCTGTCATTTTATGATGTTCCATTTCAAGAAGGAAGGTTTTAGGATGATCACCTATGGACCCGGAGTTTTTCTCAGCAAGGAATCATTAATTGAATGCCAGCTGTTTCCAAAGTACAATGTTAAATCAGAAACATCACCTTAGTGCTTAACAGGGAAGAACTGGGTCCTGACTGACCAGGGATAACTCCCGCCAGTCCCCACCTGGCCATGAAGGGGGTGCCTTCAAATAAAGTAACAGCTGAAAGTGCTTAGCAGTTCTTTATGTTTTATTTCAAAGGATTTATTCCAGAGAGACCCAATCTGATTTTCTTTAGTGTTTCGCCAAGTGTCATCTGCTGAGCACCTGTATTAGAAGTATCTGGTATGTCTTTAAAATACAGGTTTCTGGGCCCAAACACACATTAGAAATCAGATCCTGACAGGGAATACATAAGAATCTCCAGTTGTTTGCCAGAAACTTTTTCTTTGCTTCTTTTGATTTTGAAAAAATTTAGCCATAGGTTTAAAGAACCTCTGTCTACCGATCTACTAAGCTCAACAATTATAAAAATTGAAATTTTGCCATACTTTTGCACTCCTCTCTTCCTCCCTTTTTTCCTTCTTTGTTGTCTTTCACCGAAGTACTTTAAAGCAAATCCTTGACATCATGTCATTCATCTTACATAGTCTGATGTGCATAGTGAAAAATGTAGATGTTTTCTTTTTTTTTAAAGATTTTATTAATTTATTTGACAGAGAGATAGAGAGCACAACTAGGCAGAGAGGCAAGCAGAGGGAGAGGGAGAAGCAGACTCCCCACCGAGCAGGGAGCCCAATGCAGAGCTGGATCCCAGGACCCCAGGATCATGACCAAAGCTGAAGGCAGCCACTTAACCGACTGAGCCACCCAGGTGCCCCTAGATGTTTTCATATATAACCAGTGACATCATCATATCAAATGAAATGTGCAATACCTCTTTACTTTCATTCATATTGAAATGTTCACAACTGTCTGAAGAGGAGTATTTGTGCACTTGTTTTTTCTAACCAAGGACCAACCAAACCAAATTCAGACATTGCCTTTGGTTGTTATGCCTAATAAGTATAACGTATAATAAGTCTCTTCAAATTTAAAGGAATCCCCCCACCCATTTTACATCATTTTTTCATGTAATGAATATGTTGAAGAAACCAAGTCAACTCTCCTTTGAAATCTCCCACAATCTGGATATGGTTCCATGCTCTTAATTCTGAAAAATTACTCAAGTATTTTGAATATATATATATACTATATATATATATATATATGAATGTATATTTTGAATGTATATATCCCTTAAAACCTGCCAACCCCAGGTTTTCTGGTTTAATTGTTGGCAGAAGTAGAGAATGATGGAGAAGAATGGTCTATAGATAGAGAGGTGGGTAGATGGATAGACAGGCAGATACCCATACACATAATAAATACACATATTCAATATATTTAGGTAATTCTTAGGTATAGTCAGGATATATATATATATATATATATATATATATATGTGTGTGTGTGTGTGTGTGTGTGTGTATATATATACATATATATATATATATATATATGTATATATATATCCTCAAACCCATGGCAAATTCGAGGCAGCTGTTTCAATCATCTAATGGTTTATTTACAAAATCAAAAACCACCTCCGCTAGATCTGCATTTCATTGTTTGTCAGGCTGGGTGGGTTGTTCTCCATGTCCATGTCAGCATCATCTAGTCCTAATATTTCATGCTATGATGCAATATCTCAGCATCTTGACTATTATCAGTTAGTACAATTTCATGCCTTGAAAGTTGAGAGCTTGGTGTTTACTGAATGTCTGCCCTCCTAAAAGCATGTAAGTCTCTGAATAGAAAATTCACTGGAAAAGTAGCTCTGTTGACCTTGTTCTTTAGCCACCCAGATTCATTTTCTAGTAATCTTTCACATCTCTGGATTCTCATCAACAGAAAGTTTACATTCCATTCCCTTTCACTTGTTACAATTTCTTTCCTTATCTATAAATTAACAAAATTCTTTTTATCTATAAATTAACAAATTCTTTTTACATTCTTTTTACATTTTACAAAATTCTTTTAATTCAGGTCTTACGAATGAGATTCAACCAATTACTCAGTGATCATGGCTATCATTACCATTGTTATTTATTAGTGACACATTATATCATCATAAATATTTCCTGTTATATTGAAAAATGTTATTAAGCCTTTTTAATCATTGCAATTACCATTAATAATTACAAACTTCATCGTGAGGTATACCATAATGTGAATTTTTATGAAAAGCAAGTGTATTGACAAAATGAGCTGTTTTTATAAATCAGCCAATCTGTCAAATTCCTTCATCAGTGGCTGGTAGAGAGTAGGAAATTAATAAATATTTGCTGACGGAGTGAATGCATTGTTTTGATAATGCAATGGTGTTTTAAATATAAATTATGGCATTGTCTTTGGTGTGGCAATTCCTTGGTGACTGTGGATACTTAGGCGTTAAAGTTATTTGCATTTGAGAAATCTGGAATTAAATTGCTTTTTTTGACCACTCACACTTAAGGGTTTAAAATACTTTTTATGCTAATCAGTCAAATTACCAGGATTGTATGAAACATGAGCAGACAATGTTGCTTGTTTAAAAATGAAACTGTTTGGATTATTGTTATTTGATTAAGTTTGCTGAATAATATATACATGTGTGCTAAATTTACTAATAAAACTATTGTAACAGAAGACTTCATTATTAGAAGAGGGCCAGAGAGAACAATCTGCAGTAGCTTTAAAAGTTGAAGTTAGGGGGCGCCTGGGTGGCTCAGTGGGTTAAGCCGCTGCCTTTGGCTCAGGTCCGGGGATCGAGTCCCGCATCGGGCTCTCTGCTCAGCAGGGAGCCTGCTTCTCTCTCTCTCTCTCTCTCTCTCTCTCTCTGCCTGCCTCTCCATCTACTTGTGATTTCTCTCTGTCCAAAAAAAAAAAAAAAAGTTGAAGTTAGGGATGTAATTTGTGGTTTGTCTTGCAAAGGAAGACTTGCTAGCTACTGTTCAAATTTCACAAATTTGCCAAACTGATAGAAAGTACAATTGAACTTTTCCTCTAAATACCAAATATGAGATTTACTAAAAATCTGCAAAAAGATATAAGTGTAAGAATTTCTATACATGATTTTCTTCTGAATATTTTGCTTGCAATTGGAATATGCTCTAACAAGTTTACACTTTGGAAGCCTGTTATTTAATTTATTTATTGTATAGTATGCTAGTCCAGATTGGAATTTAGGGGTATTCCATAGGTGGTGAGAAATCACTCTTAGGATATTTTTAATGAGGCAGGAGTTTCACTTCATTAATAAAACATCCAGTAGGACTAAGTTCCAGGATCACACTTAGCTCTAGCCTGTTCACCTTTTCTTTGCAATAATGTCTCTAATTTGTTGTATTAATTTGTATATATTTCATGTATTCACCAGAGAAATTCATTTAATTTGATCATGACCTTATTATTCAAAGCTTAAATGTGAAGCATAACCTTTTCTCCTCAAGTGGTGTCACAAAAGGTTGCATCTTAGTCGTGCAGCCGATCAATGACTGTCATGCAGAATGAGGCTTCCGTCAGCTCTGAGTGGCACCTGGTGGTTATTTATAGCATGACCGGCAAAGCCATCTATCTTTTCTGACAGCTTGTAGTGTTACTCACCCAGCATCAAGTTTTCCTCTAGTGCTACTTGCAAAACAGCCACCCATCTCTTCATCATTCAATTGCTCAACCTGGTTTTAAACAAATACATATTGAAGATTTAATGCCAAGGATAGAATGGTCAACAAGATACCTCCCTACCTTCAGGAAGCTTTACTTTTCTCTTTACTGATTAGAGAAAATTGGGTGTTATACAGATATACGCATATTCAAGACCAGGCTCCTAGACTCAAGGACCCTACTGTCTTATAAGGAAGTGTAACCATTAGAGCAAATAACTACAAATTAGGGAAGCTAAGAACAAATGCCACCAGAAAGTGATAATACCATAGAAACATGGAAAGTGTCCTTTCTATGTATCCCTCCAGGATATTTCTTTTAAGGGAGCGTCTTCCTTCTTTTTTTTTTTTTCTCCAAAGATTTTATTTATTTGTTTGACAGAGAAAGAGAGACAACAAGATGGTAGAGCTGCAGATAAAGGGAGGGGGAGAAGTGGCTCCCCACTGAGAAGAGAGCCTGACTCATGGATAATACAACGTGTCTTCAAAAAGGGGGAGAGGGAATCTAATCAACAACTGTCAAATAATTGCTGTAATAAAAATTTACCTTGCCTTATGAGGAAAAAATATCATTATAAAAAAACAGATACATCATGTTACAATTATCTGAGCAGATGATATTTTGACAAAAGTAATTATATGATATATGAGTTAAGTCCTCAAATATCTACACGGTAGATGGAATGATTTAAAAACAATGCCAGTTCCTCAAGAGGAACCAGATTCTTTTTGGTATCTTATTTTATTGAAAGGGTAGCAATGAAAGAAACAAACAACTTTCCAAGAATTGAACGTGGAAACCGACATGTTATTTCACTCACTAATATCGTGGGTTTGGGAGCCCTTAGTCGTTTCTAGATCAAAAAATGTTTGTATTCTCTATTGAATCATAGTAGGTCCTCACTAAATGTTTTCTGACTGAATACACACACACACACACACACACACATTTGTCCAAAGTCTGTTTAGTTCTAGGCAGCAAAATTTATCTAAAAATTTCAATGAAAGCTAGCTTCTCATAAAATTTCCCTATTTGTGTTTTAAGCCAAAAGATCCTTCACCATTGTCTAAAAAGAAGAACTATGGACTCATTAAATGCAATCCAGATAGCTGGGTATCCAAATGTGTTTTTATTAAACAAAGAAACAAAAAGGCAAAGGAAGCATCCGTTTTGTTAGGAGGAGCGGAAGTGTTTAGTGAGGTTTAGTTTCAGTTTAAAATCGATGTTGAGGAGAAGCTGAGAAGAAGGCTGTAAAACTAATACCCCAAAGTGAGAGGATATCTTATTTCTGTAAACTGAAGTCTTAATTAGCTGAAAGAAAAGGTAGTTCACTTCCAGACCAGCTGTGATTCTCTATAGGGTAGCCTGAAGCAGGGACAGACATGCTGGGCAGAGAAAAGCCACAGAAAGTTCGGACCAAAGAAATACATTTTATACATATTTAACTTTTATCTAGAAGAGAAAAGCTGATTTGGATCAGGTGCCAGGAAGATAATTGCCCTGGCTTTGCTCAGAGTTCTTTGTCAGGAAACTGTTTTGTGTTTTATGTGCTCTCATTTGTCTATTACAAAATAGTTAAGCAAGTTATAGATTTATACAGTTGATAATTTCCTTGCGTGAAACACTCTTTTAGGTCAGCAGCCCATCCATTAAAATACTTTACCGTCACAACCTGACCAAAAAAATCCCTCCCCCCAACAAAAACAAAAACATAAACCACAAAAATAGATGTAATAGCTGTAAAACAAATATGCACACCTAAAACCTGTGCTACAGCTCAGGAATGACACCCACAGAAGTTCTGTCCATATGCTCACCAGCTCGGTTACCTGCTTTTAAAGTGCACAGTGAATGCAGAAGCAGAGAGACTCAGAGCAGCACCAGGAAACGCCCCCCCCCCCCGCCCCCGCCATCCCCCACCTCCACCCCCATGACGGTGTTGCAGGACCCAGCTCCTCTCCAGAGAAAACACTCACACAAGCTTAAAAAATACCATTTAGGACTTTTGGCAAAAAGGCAAAAACCGTGCAAAACTCATGAGGCCTCCATGGCCTTGGTGTCCTTCAACAGAGGACAGGCGTTTCTATTGCTAATGGTAACACTGGGGTAAGCATTATTTTCAACACAGTCTCCTTAAGAAGTCAGGATGCAAGCTTTAAGAACTATATCAGCCAGGTGCTTGAGTTTTTGTGTTTGGATGGGGATCAGGGAATCACTAGCTCACTCTGTTGCTAGAGTTCATAATTGAAATGCTTTCCTGTTTGAGGACAGTAAAAACTAAAATTTGTTTGACTGTACCTCTCTCTGAGTTCTGATCATAACAAAAACTGGTTTTACTTGAAGCTAGTAATAATGTGTGTAATTGATGAGTATCCTTCACTGGTTTTCTCTGTATGTATGTGTTCAGGAGGATCAACAAAATTACACAAAGCAGTGGGCATACAAAGATGGAATTTTCCTGAAGGGATTTTCAGTGGACTAAATGGATATATACACAGTATATATATAATTGTGTACTAATAAAAAATACTGAGGGAATTTTGGAATAAGAAAAAGGAGCAGAACTCTCAGTGTGGGATGGGCTCCTTTGGAAGTAGACATTAAAATTTTTTTCAAAGCAATCACAGAGTAATGTGTAATATACAGCATCAGCTGTCAATCATGCCATACTTAGGAAGAAGAATCATGACTCATTCAAAAGAACAAAATATAAAATCAAAACCATTTATATTTAGTCTAAAAGGAATCTACCTATAGGATGACTCTGTAGATTAAAAACTTTACAAATTGTAAGATTATAAAATCTCTAACAAAGAATTTACAATGCAACAGAAATGCACCTGTGTCTATGTATATAAATACATACACACACTTTATATTTATTTATTTTACATTTTGTATATTCTGGTACACTCACCTGTGGAAACTAATTACTAAGCCAATTAATAAACTGTTTTTATTGTTTAGTTTTATTTAAGTAAGTGACTAATTCATCTGAAATACATTTTTATGTAATGCCATATAGAGATTCAATTTTATTTTGCTCAAGATAGATTAGCAGGACTTTTTATTTCAGCAACTTTTATTAAATAATTGATCCCACTCACACAGAACTGAATTATTACCGGTATCATACACTAAACTCTCACATGAATGTATGTATATGTATATGTTCTGTTTTATTGCTATAAATTATTCATCAACCAATACAACATTAATTTTATTACCGTGAGTCTACAGAATTTTATGGTATCTGTTAAAGCAACTCCATTCATTTCTCTTCCTACTCTTAACTATTTTTGATGTTTAGTTTTCTATATAAAAGGCTGAGTTTTTATATTTGTGCTACACAGTTACTCCTGAAAGTCTCTTATCCTTTCACCATGATTAATCACGATTTCACCGTGATTATTTATTTTTAGAAGTAATTTTTTAATCTCTGCTTTATGATATCTCCTGCATTTGTTCTCTCAGGCCCTCATTTGGTCCTCGCCAGTGACCATCCCTTTATCAGTTCACGCACTCTGTTGTTACATGGGGAATCAGGTTAGTGAGTGCCAGAATTCGCTCCAGAAATTGGTATTGTATTTGAATCTCTAGAGGCTCCCTCCCCACTCTGTGTATTTCTTTTCCACTGTGTCTGCTGGTGTTTCTCTGGGCCGATCTCCCTCCTGATAATTACAACATAAGCCTGATTTTGACTGCGCAGTGTTGGCTTCTTCTAGCTCAGAAGTGGTGGCTGGAGTTCCCTAGTGTCAGTCAGTTGCTGTAGAGAGCATCTTCGGTGGTTTTAACTTTTTTTTTTTTTAATTTTTAATTTTTTATAAACATATATTTTTATCCCCAGGGGTACAGGTCTGTGAATCACCAGGTTTACACACTTCACAGCACTCACCAAATCACATACCCTCCCCAATGTCCATAATACCACCCCCTTCTCCCAAACCCCCTCCCCCCGGCAACCCTCAGTTTGTTTTGTGAGATTAAGAGTCACTTATGGTTTGTCTCCCTCCCAATCCCATCTTGTTTCATTTATTCTTCTACCCACTTAAGCCTCCATGTTGCATCTAGAGCGTATCATGCTTAGCGAAATAAGTCTTCGGTGGTTTTAAAACAAATGTCAGCTCTCAGTCGTGAATCCTGTTGGAGCCTGTGGTTGTGCTTCCGGGCAGGGCAGCTGAGGCTCTCTCCTTCACATGCCTCCTCCACTTGAGCACACAGCTGACACTGAACGTCCCGCCACACAGGTTTCTTGCCCGCCATGATCTTCTCAGGAAGTGACACTGTTGGGTAATCACCAGTGGTTCTCCTGATCCCGGCCAAGCAGCTTGTCTAGTCAACTTCCCTCCATAGAACCTTAGTCCTCATTGCATCTGGCCAGCCTGTCTATCAGTTTGACTCAGGAGAGGCAAAATTGGAGTTGGTAGTAGAGGGGAAATGAGACTTTTACAGGTATGTTCTTAGAATTCACCCAGTTACTGTCCTTAATATACATTTGAAATCGCTCATTTCTCATAGAGAGAGAATATTTTTGATTATTCATACAACAACAAGCCTTTTCCCTCTTTATATACATTCCTTTTTTTTTTTTTTAAGATTTTATTTATTTAACAGAGAGAGATCACAAGTGGGCGGAGAGGCAGGCAGAGAGAGTGGGGTAGCAGGTTCCCTGCTGAGCAGAGAGCCCAATGTGGGGCTCGATCCCAGGACGCTGAGATCATGATCTGAGCAGAAGGCAGAGGCTTAACCCATTGAGCCACCCAGGCATCCTTTATATATGTTCCTAAACAGTTTATGAGTACTGACCAAGTAAGTTTGATAAAGGATGGAAAAACATGTTACCTTATTGATACTATAAATATGCAGGCTGTATTAACTTTACAGGTACAATTTCTTTAAAAATGAAAACATCCATAAGAAGGAAATTTAGAGAGAGACGCATATGTATTTTTAGTAACTCAAAAACTATAAACTGTACCTTTCTACATAAATGGAAATTATTCCTTTTTTTCCTGGATAATATAAAACCAAATGTGTGCATAATTAAACAATGCTTTCAGCAATTATTGCATGTCACAAGTATACCTTGGTAAACTGTAGTTTATAAAGTTATGTTGATCATATACTTAGCTCATATATTGAAAGCCTAAAATTATTTTCTGAACATCGACAGTCCAGTTTGATTTACAAAGGAAATCTCTGGCACTGCATCTTGGCAAGACAAAGGAAAAACTGTCAAAAGCATTGAAAATGTGAATATTTAGTGTTAACAGGATATAGTACAATTAAAAATATGATAATATGTTCAGTGTTCCTTTTAAAAATATATATATCACAGGCACCTGGCTGGCTCTGTCAGTAGAGCATGAGACCTTTGATCTTAGCATTGTAAGTTTGAGCCCCATGCTGAGTATAGAGATTACTTAAAAAAATAAAATCTTTTAAAAAATACATAAATCAGGAAAATTAAGTTTAATCCATTTTTAAACTCATAAGTCTTATGAAAAATTTTTTATGTTTATGTATACCATTAATGCTTCCACAGAATTTTTTTTTTGAAGATTTTATTTATTTATTTGACAGACAGAGATCACAAGTAGGCAGAGAGGCAGGCAGAGAGAGAGAGAGGAAGGGAAGCAGGCTCCCCGCTGAGCAGAGAGCCCGACACAGTGCTTGATCCCAGGACCCTGGGATCATGACCTGAGCCAAAGGCAGAGGCACCAACACCCTGAGCCACACAGGTGCCCCCAGAGTTTTTTTTAATAATGTACAGTTAGTGGCATGTATGCACTTTCTAGACCACTTCTGAAATTTCACTACTAGCTAATAATAATAATAATAAACCAGTGGTTTATTAGGAGCCACACACAGATGATGCCAGTGCTCGCCTTATTTGATTGATGTAAACTTTGGCTAGAGCCAGCAAGGTTGTTAGGTTGATAGCTATTTATCTTATGTGCACACACATATAACAAATATATACTTATATTCATATGCATATACATGTAATATATACACACATATTCATTCACACACTGCTCCTTTCCCCATTTGTCCCTTGAATATGGGAACTCCTGAGTGCAAAGACCATGTCTTACTATTGTTAAATATGAATTCAGAACTCATTGGCTAATATATGTACATGGTAGATCCACAGGAAATGTTTCCCAAATGAAGAAATTTACTTTAAATCATCTAGCATATTATTTTGTAAATCTAATAGTTCATATTCTCAAAATACATCATTATTGCATAAGAATAATTATAAACATCAAGAATAAGCCTTTAAAAGTGAATTTTAGAGTGACTTGTACATAAAGAAATTATGTGGAGAATTAGCCTTGACAAGGTTATTCCATAAATGTTAGACTTGTTTCCATGGTACAATATTTTATTTTTTTAAAGAAACAGAAAACAAAAGTAGTTTCGAATTTTCCCCAAGCTATACTTCAAATTTCCAAGAATACTATTTAACTGTCAGAGCTGAACATCTTAGAATTTATCATCCACCTTTCTACTTCACTTTCTTGCAGAATGGGATAAAAAAGTGACAGATATCAGTGTTTTAAAATTGATTTTGCGAACACATAAATAATCCAAATTGCAGGTACATTTTATTTTTTAATGCCAGAACAGAACTTTAAAGGGTACATGTGTATGTCTGTACCTCCTTTATTCAATGCATAACAAATATAGTTAGAGCTCCTCTCATCTTACAAAGCACTAGTACATGTTTTATTCTACTTGATTTTTACAAGTGAATGAAGTATTCACATAATTATTGTTGTTTTACAGTTAAGGGAAAAAAGTCTCAGAGGAGTTAAGTGACATTCCCATGGGTAGAATTTGAATCCAAATCCATGTCTGAATTCAGATCACACTTTTCCTATAAAGCAGTGCTAGTGTTCTGTCACCGTACATGCATATTAGTGTCCTATAATGTTTCCTGGCAATGAGTAACTATGCTATAGAGGTGTCTACATGGGAGTTTCTCAGTATCGTTCGCAAGAAAACTGGGGAATAATTGTATTTTAATCATAAACCTATTTAAATTATATGTCACCAAATACTGCCCAGAAATAGACTCTTCTAAAATTTTCTGTTTCATTGTAATTTAGGGTACTTTATAAGGAGAATACTGGTTAAGAATAACTTACTGTAATGCCTTTTCCTGTTAGAAATGTAGATACCAAAGTACTTTTAGAAAAGTAATTTTCCATCTTTATTGAGATATAATGGAGAGATGACCTTGTGTAAGTTTAAGGTGTATAATCTAGTGATTTTATATATAAATATAAATTTAAATATAATGATTACCCCAATAAGGTTTCCATTTTGTGTGTGTGTATGTGTCTAGTGAGAACATTTAAGATCTACCCTCTTAGTTACATTCAAGTTCATCATATAGTGTTGTTTATTATAATTACCATACTATACATCAGATCCTCAGAACTTACTCATCTTACAACTGGAAGTTTGTAAACTTCGATCAACATCTGCTCATTTCCCCCACCCCCTAGCCCCCGACAACCTCTAATCTACATTCTGTTTCTTGAGTTTGACGTTTTTGGATTCCACATATGAGTGAGACCATGGATTAGTTGTCTTTCTCTGACAGTTTTTACTTAGCATACAATGCCCTCAACATCCATATATTTTGTCACAAATAGCAGGATTTTCTTACTTTATATAGCTGAATAATATTCCATTCTATATATATTTATTTTCAAGGCATGAAACAAACTATCTATTCACAGGTGAATATTTATCACATTTTCCTTATCCATTCATCATCGGTCAGTAGACACTTAGGCTGTTTCCATGTCTTGGCTATTGTGAATAATGCTGGAATGAACCTGAGAGTGCAGATCTCTCTCCCAGAGAGTCATTTCCTTCAGATATATACCCAGAAGTGGAATTGCTGGATCATATGTTTGTTCAATTTTTGAATAAATTTTTTTAATAAAATGAGTTTTTCCTTCCTTTGGTATGTATGCATGAACATTCCATAAGTGCCGGTGATGATGGTGTTCTTATGTTGGAGGTGGCATAACGGGTTCTCTTCACTTTTCACGAAATTGTTATAGTGACAAAGTTATGGTAATGGTAAATTGGACTTTTGGTCTGCCTACCTTAGTTGTCCTTTTAAATAAAGATACTGACACAGCTGTCTCCTTTTCCGGCCATAATATGTTGAGTCTATAATTCCTATGGGGTATATACCTGTTTTCTGAAAGACATAAATAAGTCAGAAAGTGACAGTATAGCATAGTTTTGAGTGTGTTTTTTAATCAGAGGCTCATAATTACTTTCAAGCAAACATTAAAAATGTTTGAGGGCAAGCATTCAGATGTAACTACACATCTCTCGTTGGAACATTTCAGATGGATTAATGTTTTCCAAATAGACTCTTTAGAACACGAGTCATAAAGAACAATTTTTCTATCTTCAGTCATCTGGTTGACATTCTTCTTTATAGCAGAAACTCTCTGCTGTGTCCATGTGTTTTAGAGTGAAACACAATGGAGCTTAGTAGGTGTGGAAAGGTACCAATAGCTAGGGGAAGTGAGGGAGCCAGAAGATAAATAAATAACAGAACCATTTATCCTGTTAACATCATAAAATTATACTTCAAGATTATTTCATATTGTTCACCTCTGCAATGCAGGTTGCATATTGAGGTTGACTTTGTCATAAGATTAATTTTTTGCCTAAGAGTGTTGGAAAATTCTCAGAATTAACCGAGTATTTGAAGAGATCAACGTGGAAGAAAAATAAAAGGGAAATAAATCATGTCACATTAATGCAAATGCTACTGCTGCTGTTGTTGAAATAGCTGCTTATTGTAGATGCTTGGAGTTGCCAACCAATCTCCATCTCGCTGGTAACTTTCTTCCTTGCTTTCAGAGCGTGACTCTGTTTGGGGTAGCAACATACCCAGAATTATGTCCTAAATCATGATTTGTATAAGCCTATCGTGAAAATTTGATTTCATTTTGTCAGACACGTAACTTCTTAGTCTTGCTGTATTTAGGCATGGTAAGGTGACCCACTTCTGCTCAGTAAGGAAAGAGGAGAAGGCTAGTAGGAATGGGTAGCAGTGGCTGGGGCCGTTTTCAGATGTTATTCGTGGAGCTGCAAGTAGGTATATGGGGAGACGGAAATGACAAACATTGGGTCAAAAGACCAACTGCCAAAAATGGCCGAGAGAAAAGGAGAAAGGGATTGGCTCTTGCAGACATTGTTGAGCTGACGCTCTGTCATTCGTCTTACCCAGCCATCCTGTTCTGGGAGATAGTGATGCGTTTTTTTTGCGGAGGCCACAGTTCGAGGCTTTGTTACTGTTGCTTGAAGCCGAGAGCTTTCCAGTCTAATAATCTCCCCCACTCTCTGCAAGTAGATGAAAAGTTCACATCAATAGAATTTATAGATCTTGGTTTATACAGGGAGTTGCTTCATTTATGAACTTTTTATTTGTGTTTCATTTTGTGTGCATGTGTGTGTGTGTGTGTGTGTGTGTGTGTGTGTGTGTCTGAATTTTTCAATATTTCCTGAAGTGTCCTTGTCAATGACTTTTGCTCTGGATAGCTTTCGGATCTTGAAAGGAGTAGAGATTTTGGATTTTGCTTAATTTAAGGCAGAGAGTAGGAGGAGATAGATTATAGTTATTGATTACATTTTCAAAGACAGACATTTGTAATTGGATCCACATTTAACTTTGAATAATTCAGCGTTGTGTTGTGCTCTTTAAATTGTTTTCACAAACCAGATGTTTTAACTGACAATAAATAGTTTCTCATAATAACCCCTTTATAGTTTCATAGTCATGATAGGCCATGCTAAGAAGAATTATGTGTTTATGTAAAATAAGTCATATTTTTATAATGTAAGATGATGGATAGAGTATGATATTTTTGGTCATTTTATCTTTTTATGCTAATTATATAAATATATATGTATAAATATATATGTATGTATACACACACACATACACATATATACATATATTTGTCTGGAGGAAAGTGATTCATGAATAGTTTGCATTAGATTTATATTAATAATCAACTTTTATAAAAAACTTATATGCCAGGTGCTGTAATAAATGTTTTACACGGTAATTCTTTTAGTCTTCACAAATAGCCTCAGATGCATATTGTTATTATCCCTGCTTTTCAAATGAGGGAACCAAAGCATAGAGAGATAAAGCAGTTTGCCAAACGCCTTATAGCCAGTACCAGTAGAGATGATCCAAACTCAGGATGTCTGCTAGATAGCTCTTTTTTGATGTCTGTAACTTGCTCACAATCCATCTCAAGTTTCAGATAATTTAGGTAAGCATCAAACCATATTTAATTTAGGTAAGCATAAATTCCCATAAATCAGATCATAATCCAAACTAGTCACGTCATGGACGATTATGAAATACATACTGTGAAGTGCTTGAGTGTTATGATCTCATTTACTTCTCACACTAATCCTCTTAATTAGGTATTGTTATTGTTTAGTTTTATAGTTGAGAAAACAGGTTCAGAGAGTAAGTTGTCCAAGCCATATAGCTTATAAGTAGGTGACATATTGAATGTCACCCAGCCTATTTGCTGGGCTTCAAAGGCATTGACATATCAGAAATACTGTACATTGAATCCATATTCCATTGGATTGGATTGACTCTAATCTAATCTAATATGTTGAATGCAACAGAGATGTTGTTATTGCAGTCTTTTAAAAATATTAGAAATGTAACCCGTCTCCTCTATTAAAAAGGTATACTTATTTCATTTAAAAAATATTTATGATAATGTTTTTACTTGATCTGGTAATAGTTTAACATAGTTATAACTAATTAGGATTGCAGATCATCAAATATAACAAGGTTGGAGCATCTCACTGAATGCATGTAACAATAATTCTATTGACAATTCTCTTTATAATAAAGTAGTGTTTTAGCTATATATAACAAAGCCTAAGAATTTGTGTAATATTAATGCCATGGTGTTTTACTGATTTTAAAAAAAAATGCAACTCTCCTGTTGAGGAAGGAGATTTCAGGTCATATAGTGATAATATTTTGTATGTATGCCTGGCAGTGGACAGACACAAACAAATTCCCTGGGGCATCAAGAATACTTGAGCAAAGACCAGTTTACTGGCTTCATGATGGTATGTGAGTGTTGAAAGTGAGGCCACAGTAAAATGCTAGGGCATTTGTCTTAAACATTTTTTTGAGAATATTTCTAAAGAAAGAAAGACAACCCAGTTCTCAGCAAATGAGGGGCACAGTGAAGAAGGCTGTAGAACTGAGATGGAAAAACAAAAGCAAAACAACAAAACAAACAAACAAAAACAACATTAAACCTAAAAGGGCAGACTACTTGAAGAGTTAACTCAAAGAGAGTAAAAGATAAAGGACAAGGGAGGAGTCAGGAGACAAGGCTCCGTCAGACGGGGAAGAGAATTGGAGAGGAACTGAGGCACTTGCATTGAGAGAAACAGAGAAAAGAGGGGAAGACCATCTGGTGCTAATGCTTTCTCGTAATATTCACGTTGAACAAATGTTTACAGTTCATTGTGACTAACTGAGCCTTAAAGCTCCCTCTCTGGGCATGCGACTGTTAGGACTTCAGTGGTGACCTGAGGATTTTTCTCTTCCTGACAGAAGACCAGTTTGAGGGCACATTACTAAGTAAAGCTCATATCAAATATGCGCTTCTTGTGTTCTCTTTCATCTATCTTGTGTGGATATAGGAAGACACAGGTAAGAATATACAAGTGAAAGGGAGGAGGGGAGAAGACAAGGGGAGAAAAGGAATATAATCATGCAGGAAAAATTGGAAACCTGCAAAAAATAGTCTGCTGGCTCCATCCAAATGGTTCATCTCAGGATGGATGAATTTAGGCATCTATGAGAATATAGAAGTTTTAAAACTTATTGTTTAGGAATTAAATAGAATGTAGTAAAATATCATGATAAAAAGCCCTTATAAGGAAACATATTTTCTGCAAACCTATTTTCAAGTCACAGTGACAGCAGGGGTGTAAGAAGGTGATTAACATATTCTGCGCATCTACTATGTGCCAACAAGTGTGCTTTATACATATGGTCTCTTTTAGCAAAACTGGCAGATATTTGCTAATCTTGTATCTAGATAGTCTCCACAACCAACAACAAATGCGGTTTTTTTTTTTACGCTATAAGCATATAACACTTGTATAATGAAAAAGCATCCTGTTATACTCAGCAGTCTCTTTTCCTTAGAAATTTTATGGAATTCATCTTTTCTTCCAGTCTCGGAGTCTTCACACATCACCTAACTTGATAGGCTATATTTTCCACCTATCTGTTGTGACATAGTGTTGTTTCAGGATGATATTTATCCAGAGGAAAAAATTGTAGATGTAGACACAGTTTCAATTATTCTCTGGGATGGCAGTGAAATTCATTCCAGGAGACTCTAGGTAGATGTCCTCTGTTCTGCCTCAGAATTCATTAGTACTGAGAATAGGAACTATAGGGACAAACTATTAAGAACTCTAGAATTTCAACTCTGGATAAAAAAGATAGAGGATTCGTGGGGCACCTGGGTGGTTCAGTGGGTTAAGCCGCTGCCTTCGGCTCGGATCATGATCTCAGGGTCCTGGGATCGAGTCCCACATCGGGCTCTCTGCTCAACAGGGGGCCTGCTTCCCTTCCTCTCTATCTGCCTGCCTCTGTCTACTTGTGTTCTCTGTCTGTCAAATAAATAAATAAAATCTTTAAAAAAAAAAAAAAAGATAGAGGATTCGTTCACTCTGGTAACTACCCGTCTAAGAATCACATGTTGATTCAGAGTTGCACAGTAATGAGTCAAGAAATTTCCATCCCATTTCCGTTTCAACTCCAGTCATCTAAATAATTTTATTAAAGTAAATTTTCTGTAAACTAAGCCTAAAGTTTAGGATACATTTTAATCCTACTCAGTAACCATTATTCATATGTGCATGTTTTGGTATATTTTATACTATAATTTTTATGATTTTTACTTAATATTTTCTTCTATGACTAGTAAAGGCCTTTATAACCAAATATTGACTATATATGTGTTTCAAAATTTCAATTCAGCAAATATTTATTGGGTGCTTAATATAAATGATACTCTTAGCTATGGTTCAGCCTATTGTATATAGTTTCGTAAATAGTACATCACTTGGTAGAAGTGACTCAGTTTTTCTGCGTTTTCTCATTTTATCTATTGAAATCGTGCCTTCAAAACAGCTGACATCTGTATGAACTCAGAGAAATAAGAGCCATCTTTTCACTGGTGACTATCTTTATGTTCTGTGTGCCCTGGAGCTGTGTTCCCTGAGTCATACTATGGTTTGCCCATGCAGGTGGATAAGCCGAAATGAGAGATGGAAGCAAACTTGAGGTTTTACTGAATTTGGTTATGATCATAAAAATATCCATAGGTTACCTGAGCCTTGGTTTATATTAATATATTGAATAGATTGATTGTCATAGTCAATTTTCTTAAAGGGTGATGTTAAGTAAAGCTAAATACATGGTAATTTAATTTTGCTTTTTTGAGATTTGATGGATGTTAAAAGTTGTGATTGGTATATGCTCGTCGAGATTAAAGAGTTAAGGATTTTTATAACTTTTATTAAGACAACTGTATATGAAAATGCTTGTTAATGGAAAACTTAGGAAACAGAGAGAGTCTATGTATCCATAAGAGATAAAGAGCCAGATCTGTTTCTTTTATGGACACTATATGAATGAAAATTCACCTTTCTCTTTGCAGCATTATAGAAGAAGCTTTAGTAGTCCCCAGGGAAAAGTCAAAATCTGCATTTAAATAAAGATATTAATAACTTGAACTAGGTTCTCTTTAGAAAGCTAAGTGGTTTGAGATATTTTGTATAGGTAAGAATGTGACGTGAATTGCTAATGACATATACAGAATGATTTCGAAGGGCTCATCTTTTGTCATTTATGACATTGTATGCAGTAAATTACTAGTTACATTATAACATGAATTCTAATAAATGTATTATTCAAGACTTATTGATAGAATTTTAATAGAGATACACAAGTTTAGTTTCAGTCTGAATTTATTAGTTGTACGCATTATAATAATTTTTAACAGGTTTCAAAGTGGCTTCTGTCTATATATGCCAGAAATTTTAAAAGAACATGTAATACCTTCATTATTATTAATTTATCATTCATATTTATATTAGGTTATTAAAAGTAAGACTGGCAAATATTAATACTGTAGTTCTTTTTGCCTGCTAATTTTTTTTAAATTTATGCTATGCTTCTCCTTTATTATCTTTTTGTTAAAATCTCTACCAACATAGCCTTCCAAAATTGTCATATAGATAATAGCCATAAAATATATAATATCTTCTGTAAGAATTAGCATCTCTGTAAAATCCAGAGGAAACTTAAGTAAGAAGCTATGGTTTAAGATCTTATACTAGATATAAAACTACAATTTTCTGTTCGAAGTTCCTCAACTGTATAAAATACACTAAGAAAATTTTGTAAATTCATGATCATATATTAGTATTTACATGGAATAAATACAACTAGAAATCATAAAGTTTCAAATATTATAATTAACAATAACCTGCTGATGCTGTGAGAAGGAGTAGTTACACTTACAGTGTTTTAAAATCAATGAGAAAGTGCAACCAGAACTTCTTCACGGGCTCAGAGTGGCTCAGCCTCATAGAGGCACGAGACAAAATTATGAGGGAAATGGTTAACACCACCATGGAAAGGAAGGTTCCCTGGCCTCATTCTCTTGTCCTTTCAGAAACTATTCAGTGTTACCAACCGTCACGATATATATTTTTAAAATACAGAGTGCATTGAATACTTGGCTCTCAAATTCTTTCCTCCCATCTAGTGCTTTCTGAGTTTGAGATGATTCTAATAATAAGATAGGCTTGGATGCTTAAACTCAAAAACTGAGAAGGTTCTTAAATAAAAAAAAGATTTTTAAAGATGAGGGTTCTGGAATCATTTTCAATATTGAGACATGGCCACAGATGTCCAAGTAGGAAAATCAACGAAGCCAAATTGTAGTACAGATTCATTTTTCTTTCTGACAAAGAACTGTATTGCTGTATTTCTATTTTAAATCAGTAAAAATGTTATATTAAGAAATACAATCTTGGGGAACGACAAAATAACCCAGATCTTGCCCCAACACACATTCTCTTTTTATTGTTTTGCATAGTCTCCTGATAATAGCAGCAAGGTGCTAGATACCAGGTGGAGCTAGATACTAGGGTTCAAATTCCAACTCTCCTTTAGTTGCCATGTAAATTTGGGCAAACTACTTAAACTCTGTTGCCCCAGTTTTTTCACCCGTGAAAGGGGCCAATAATAAGATTTTCTTCATAGGGCTTTTATAAAGATTAAATGTGTTCATCATAAGGAAATTGTTTTACATTGTGTCTGAGAATATGGCACATGTGTTAGCTGCTACAATGTTCAACTAAAACTGTGTATGTGTTTCAGCCACATCAAGCAATTACACATCCACAAGGGGATCCAGTTGAGATGCATTTTGATGGAATTAAAATTATTGCCAACTTTGATTTCTGCAGATACCTTTAGTGAATCTACAACAGTTACCTTTTTTACCAGTATCTCCATGAGATCAATTACATAGAATTGACTGTTTTTAGCTAAACTAGTATGAGCTGAGTAACTGCTAAGAATGTCATTGTGCTTATTTCACAATTGCCTCTTTTTATTAAGGTAACAATTTAAAAATCACCTTTTCTCACTGCCTCTTTCCTGAAAAAAAAGCATGTACTAACTGATCAGTCCTTTTGAAACTGTAGCTAAAATATGAAGTAGAAAACACAGATTTTATGAGCAAGTAACAGTTTCTTTTAAGTGCTAGGCAAGAGTTCTATGGTGGTCTGGTTGACTGGATAAGGAATCATTTTCCCTAGGTTCTTTATATTTTTAGTATGAAGTAGTTTCTTCATACCAGTTATTAGTAGTTGAACAGTATTAATAAAGGCTGTCTTTTATCAAATACTTAATATTTTCCATACAGTGTGTTTTGTGCACTTCATCTGTATTCATTTAAAAAATTAATCTTTCTAAATCATCTAAGGGTCAAATATTATGTCTCATGTTATAGCCATGAAAGTTTAGATTTAGAGAGACAAAACCCTGTCCAAGTTTGTACAGAGAGAAGTAGAACTGGTGGAACTTGAACCCAGTCATGCTTCTACATAGTCTTTAATGTTAATTTCTCCATGAGCTTCCAAAAGTATTTTTGGATTTCAAGGCTCGTGTCTGTACAAAACCACATGATCCACCTCCCCCCTTGGCTTTTTCCTCTAGATATTTATAAGATTTCACATTTTTAGTATTTTGTATCTCACAATAGAAGCTAGGGATGTGTTTGTATATGTTATTGAATGTGGCCCTGCTGAGGTGAGCTTTTCTTCACAGTTAAACTGACCCAGATTCCAGTAAGTCACCAAATACTCTTCAGGAATATTGCACTTTTCAAAGATGCATTAACACTTTCAGATTTGCAGATATTTTAGTGACTAGCGGTAATATACTTAGGGAATTGAGTTAATGCATCTTATATAAATGCCTGAATTTTAGGGAGTAGGCACTGGATAAATATGGCAAGCCATGTGTTGGGCGTGCACATGTACTAAAATTCAACAGAAGGATATATATATATAATTTCTAAGTATAAAAGTGCCTTAAGTCACACTGTTTCTTTTTGGATTTTATTTTTTTGTTATCCCCTCAATTCTCATCTATAAGTATATATACATACCTACAGATGTCACAACAAACTAGCAAGGAAGGGCCTGTCATGGAAGCAGTTATACTAATATAGAAGTGGCATTAATCAGGACTTGCCTGATCACTTAGAGAGAATAGAAACATTTCCTATGAAACACAAAAATGGAGAGAAGAGGGAAGAGAAGGTAGAACTTGTGTATCCCAGGGTTTCACCAGAGACCGCTGCAGAAAGTAGACAACTTCCAGAAAGACGGGCATACAGTAGAATTCACAGGATCACCCCTTTGCCATTCGCTTCGAAGGACGATTATAATGCCCCTGTCAATAACATCCTCTGACTTTATCCATTACAGACATGACAGATAAAATGTCCATGCTAGGGGCACCTGGGTGGCTCAGTCGGTTAAACATCTGCCTTTGGCTCCGGTCATGGTCCCAGGGTCCTGTGATTGAGCCCCGCATTGGGCTCTCTGCTCAGCAGGAAGCCTGCTTCCATCCTCTCTGCCTGCCTCTCTGCTACTTGTGCTCTTTCTATCTGTCAAATAAATAAATAAAATCTTAAAAAAAAAATGTCCATGCTAGAAGGAACAAAGAAAGAAGGGGTCCAGATAAAGGGGGAGAGAGAAAGCAAACCAGTAGGGAATGAGAAGCCTGCAGAATGTTGTGATGAGAAACGTAGCTCTGTGTACAAACAGGAAGCCTTCTGAGATAAGACATTTTTCATATTTCCAGTGTAGTACCACCACACCTTGAAGGGATATTTAATCATATTAAATGTAAAGTGTAATAAAGATGTCCAGTGGCACAGAAGGAATTGTATCAATATCTGCTTAGTTATAAAGAGCTTGTTAAAAAAAGAGAGAAAATGGATCCTGTTTGAAGTGTTTGGTTGCACGTTGAGCAGTTCTGTTGTTCTTTCTTTCCTTCCTTCCTTTCTTCCGTTCCTCCGTCTTGCTTCACTCTCCCCTTCCCTCTCTTCCTTCCTTCTGCTATTCCTAGCTTTATATCAGTGATTTTTTTTTGTGAATCAATATTAAATATTAAATATACCATTTATACTAAATATACTACATATATTTAAGTAGGTATCTGAGAAGACAGCATAATGTGGTTTTGTCACAGCAAAGTGTTTCTTTTTGTGTAAACAGGAATGTTACTGTCCTCATTAAAACAAATTAAACTGTCCACTGTAACTGCCTATCTAATTATTAAATTTTATAAGCAGCTTTGGAACAATATGAAAAGAAATAATAGCTAGAAATTAAAAAAAAAAAACGGTTCAGTCTCAAATTGATAAGGGGCATAAGGAAGACATTGACTGGTCATTAATTAGGCAATAGGGATATTTTTGACCCAGTTTCTTTTTAGGTTCTGTAAACATACACAAACACATATACTGCACAGCACAGACACCACACATACATGCACAGCACATTCACAAACATGCATAAATGAGTTCTTTATAAAGCATCGTTACTGGGGTGCCTGGATGGCTCAGTCCATTAAGTGTCTTCCTTCAGCTCAGGTCATAACCCAAGAGTCCTGGGATTAAGCCCTACATCATGCTCCATGGGGAGTCTGGTTCTCCCTCTCACTCTTCTCTCTCTCAAATAAATAAATAAAATCTTAAAAAAAAAAATAGAAAGGATCCTTACTTGCATTATGTTTTTGGAATAATGCTTATGCATATACTTTTACCAATTTTATTCCTTAACCGTGTCTCCTTGGATGCAGAATCACCATATTGGGGTGGGCATGCTTGTAACTTTAGGTATTTAAACCTTTTTGGGAAGCACACAGAAGAAGGCTCAGAAACTTTTTCTCTGGAAGGGGTATACTTATAGCTTTATTCAACTCATTACCAATGTAAGGTACTTGTAGATATGGAAAGAAGGTAAGTAACCTAATTGTTAATACGAAACAAATTTGGGTGCACAAAACATTGAGCAAAGGATCATTTTGTCATCCAGACTTATCCATGAATAAACTGGGACACTAGTCAAAAATATATATAACTGGTAATATGCCTTATATTTGAGAGACGTTTAATAGAGAGTATTACCATTATCCCTGTATTGCAAGCAGTGTGTGTGTATTGTCATGAAGTGTAAGGGACGATGAATCTTCTTTTCAAGAAATTAGGGTGTGAAAGTGGTTAATTAAAAGTGTACGGCACTAAGAAATTCAATATGAGATAATTAAGAGAAATGACAGTTACCTACCTTACATTTTAAAAAAGGCTCATTCTGGATTCCGTATGAATAATATAACATTAGAGAATGAAGTGTATGTGATGATGGTAGTTTGGATCAGCATGGTGGCAATGGAGGTACAAAGAAATAACTGATTCTCAAATTATTTTTGAAGTATAGCATTTGTTGAGAGAGGTAATGTGTGAGAAGAGCTAAGGGTAATCTAAAGGTTTCTGGAATTTGTACCTGGAAAAAACATGGTGATACCGTTTCCTAGGATGAAAAAGAGTGCAGCATAGACAAGTTGATGCTTGTGGAAGGAGATCATAGACTGGTTTTGGATATGGTAAATTAACAACAATAACAACAAACTATTAGCATTCACTTGCAGGTATGGTAGAAACAGTTGGACATACAAACACACCGAGAGAGGACAGAGAGCAGTACAGATGTGCATTTCAGAGAGGAGAGGCAGAGGAGAAAGTGTGATAAGGACTTGAAATTTCTATGGGGTTCAGTAACAGAAAGATCACTGTTGACATACATAAGAGAAGTTTCAGTGATGAGAAATGAGCATGAGACTTACTGGAAGGGGTTCATGAGATGAAGTTAAACCGGAGAAAAAGGTGTAATCAACTTGGGAATTTTGCTACAAATAAGAAAAGAAAAATGGAATGGAATGGGATGAGGGATCAGATAGATTTTTGGTTTGTTTTAGCTTTGGTTTGTTTTTCTTTTTCTAATTGATATGATCCATTCATACGAAAACATAAATAATGCTAGAGAGATAACTGTTGGAATAATATCCTTGAATCAGCAACAAGGGATAGTTATCTAGAACACAGATGATGGTATCCCGAGCACAGGGATGCCAGGGTAATGGGCAAGTCAATCAGAATCATGAAGAAAAACTGAGGATATGGACTCAGATGTAAGTTGACTGGTAGATATGGGGTGCTTCTGCTTTTTCAGTGAAATAGATAGCAAAGTCATCATCTAAGAATGAGGTTGAGGAAGAAGGCATTGGAAGTTTAAGAAGAAAGAGGATAAACAACTCCTAGTGAGTAGACTTGGGTAGTCCATGGAGGAACTCTACAAAAATCCGTAAGAACAGAAACAGTGGTTGTCTTTGTGGTAGAGGTCTGATGAAACTGAAGGTTGGGGTTGAGGGGAAACAGGGTTAGTAACACATAGTGATGGAGTGAGTGAGGGGGAACATTTGTGGAACTAGGTGTGTCTTCAGGTCATCTCAAGTACGTCAAGTTAAATAAAATTGTGAATAATTTCAAGTGCTCTTATTCACATGCTGTACCTCTCCATCTGAAGCAGACTGTGTTTCCCAAACACCTATATTAGAATCCTCTGAGATACACGTTAAAACACAGTTTGCTGTCACTCCAAGTGAGCTAACTCATCATCTCCTTCAACATAAAAGTTTGAAAATCACATTTCTACTTCCTAGGAAGTCATTAAAGGAAAAGTAATGGCGACCAGATATCATTTTAGGAAGATTTCCCTTGAAGTAACATGGAGAATAAACTCACTCCATGACAGCGGGTCTTCAGAAGCTGCACTGCCCATCTTAGTGTGGGGTCTTGAACCAAGGCAGTGGGAATAGAAATCACAAATCAGATCTGAAACATACTTAAGAGGTCTTAGAATCTGTAGAACATAAGGATCAATGGAAGTTTGGTGGGTGATGGGCTGGAAGGCTTAGAAGAATCTCAGTTATTGCATTTGAAGGAATGCTGATCGCATAAATGAAGATCAGTGTTCATGATAAAAAGCAGAGTTTTGGTGAGATGGTGGAAGTGAGAGGTGTAGAGGGCATTAAAACTCAGGAATGGATTTGTTACACTAGAAATAGTGTCTCAGTGGCTCGAACAAGATAAATATTTCTAATGTGAAGATTTCTTCTTCCTCTCCTGTCCGTGGTTAGGGAGGTGGTAGGAAGGAGGAAGAAGAGTGGAGAAAAGTGAATCATGTAAGTTTGTACTGAATTAAAGATTCTGTGAAGAGATTTAGTTTCCTTTCTTCGTGTAAAATAATTTACCAATATTCGAAAAAAAGTAATTTCAGAATCCAGTTTATGTATCTTTGATGGTGAGAGTTCTTTATTTCTCTTGGTATACTTGGTACTTTCTAGAGAACATATTTAGTGCATTAACATTATATTAAGGTGGCCTTTCTTTACTTACCAAATTACAAGGACTTTGCATAAGAGGCTAGCACTATTTCTTTTCTTCTTTAGCTTAGGTTGAATTTATCGTATTAATACATTTTAATAAAACATTGTGTTGGCTAACACGGAGGAGCTTACCCTTGAAAACATATACATTTAATTTATTAAAATAACTGTCAACATGTAATTTCTGTGGGATTATTTAGAAATAAAAGCAAATGCTATCCTTATAACAATTTAACAAATGATCCAGCTGAGGCACAATGATACAAAACAGCATTTCAAAGATTAGCGTGGGTTGGAAGAGCCCCTTCATTGCTCATTCTTCTATAATGCTTTGGTTGGTTTAAGCTCACCAAAGCATGAGAAAGATTTTTGATGTGAACAAAACTAGACGGTGTACTGCCTACCTTAATAGTATAATTATTTTGAAGTATATAAATCATACTAATTGAGCTGTCACATATACTTACATTTTACTAAAATTAATTTTATATGTGTTTAACTGGCAATTTAGTTATAATCCAAAGCTAAACTACTCAGTCTGAGTCATAAATATCATTACTTCCAGGTTCTGACAAGATTTAAATGATTTTGAATGCATTTGGGGGATCATCAGAATTTCTGTATTTATATTTCAGGATTTGTTCAGACATATTTTGGTCCCCTATAAAATGTTTTTTATCATTTGAATCCTGGCAACATCAAGATTATGTTAAAATCATGCAAGGTTTTAAACGAAAAAAAAAAAAAAAAGAAAAGAAAAGATGGTGCAAGGTTACGATCTTGATACTGTCGATTTCCACAAGCTGTTGTTGTGTTGGTACTGTGGTGTAAATCAGGGCTCCTTCTTGCTATTAAATCACTCAAGTCACATTTCCCCCAAGATGGTACAGATGTATAAATTGCTACTGCTGAAACTTCACTTTCCACCAGATGTTCAAGAAAGGCTAAAATGCTTTCACCCTAAATACGGCTCAGTTGTTTCCTTTCTCTAGAAAAGTATGTGTGAGAAAGAGTATGATGGGATCCTTAATGAAGGTGAAATTTGATGTGGCCAAGTAAAGAGGATGGGAAAGTAGTGGCAGTAAATTAAATGGAGCCTTTGTAGCTGTTTTGTATGAAATAGAAATTGGAACCTTTGAACATGAGAATCAGATTTCCAGGAGACACACCAAGGTGAAGATACTTACACTTGTCCCTTTCCAGATCCTCTTTTTCCTAAGAGTGCCACCCCCGTCTAGGAAGCTGTGCCCTAGAACTTTCCTACCAATCAACCACTATCGGTCCCCTGTCTGGACTAAATGGAAGAGTAACAGATTTATTCCGTTAAGCATGCCCAACCTTTGATTACTTCTACTACTGCACAGTCCCTGTATCTGGCTATTAAATGGTGCAATTTTCCATCATCATAGACTCGGGCCGCTTCAGTTTGAGCATACTGTACTCTGTCTTCTAATTCCAGTAAAGTCAATTATATAAAATCTTTTGCTTTTACAAAATGCTCTTCAGCACACTGGCTAAGTCATAGCAGGCAGAGCCAAGCAAAAGAGAATTGTGGAACCTTTTCAGGTGTAACTGTGTTCTGCTCAGCGGGTACATTTATTACTAATGGGTAAAATAGTCTCCCTTTTTAGCTACATAATGCTTCTGAAGCCTTCCGTTTTCTGGTTTTGATAGACATTCTGGTTACACTGAGAGAGGAAGGTGAATGCCATTGATCACACTATGAAGCTGCCACAGGAGCACCTTTTTTTTTTTTTTTTTTTTTTTTTTAATCATTTGCTTTGCTTCATAAGCCAGTGACTGCACTTGTCTTAATGGGCTGATTTTCATTGTATACTGGGGTCCTCCCTGGCTTAAATGCTTGAATCTGCTTGCTGGTCTGTGCAAACACTTATAAGGCGAGGAGACCTCAAATATTTGGTTTCCTATTTGCAAAATAAATGATTGAACAGAAAGGATGCCATATATCACGTTGGTGCATGTAGTATATAAAACAGACATGCTCTGTAATTCTGGCATGCGTTAAATTTACATTCTTAATGCTGATAGATTGTTTTGCCTCCCCCCCCACCAGACATCTACTTATATATGAATAAATAATACAAAATCATATGTAGATTCATGGCTAGCTGCTAGTTTAAGTCAATACTGGATAAAACATTCTTTGCTAATAATGACTAATTGTACCTTTGAGGAATGCATGGTGATTTGGGCAGGGGGATGGAGGAAGATAGTCTGTCCTCCTGTGTTTTATGATATTCTGCATCTGAGTGCAGTATTTCCATGAACCCTGGAGGGTGTAAAGGGAATGAATCTAATGGATCCAATAAACTTTTCATTCTGGTCATCTACCATCTTGCTATTCCAAGTGAGGGGCATGTACCGGTAGACTTGAACAACATCAGTTTTCCCTGGGTACTTGGTGACAGTGGAGACTCTTGGGTCTAAAACCTGGATTCTGAGTTGGAGTCTGTGTATCATGCACACTGAGTTCCAGAAATCCTTGCTTTGCAGACCTGTCTCTGCCCTCTCCCTGGCTTGTTGTTTGTTGCACTTCTTGAATTCAACCAGTAGAATCAAGCTGATTGTTTGTGATATTAACAAAGTCTCTATTATAATATTAACATTATGATATTAATGAAGGAGAACATATGCCTATGGAGGCAGTTCTCTGCCTTACAAAATATCCTTTAGGAAGTGGCTGAGCTACTTCTTCCACCACAATTACAAAAAATATTTAAGGTATTATACTTGGTGGGTTAGACACGTGTTATGCAAGGTAGAAGACATTTTATTTTGGATTGCTTGTGCAACTGGTGACATCACATTTCAGTTTATACTAAGAGCAACTAACTTTTTTCTCACGATTCCCTGACTACCAACTGTTAAAGTGTGGGGGTAGTGAAAAGCCACTGAATTCATTTAACTGAACTCCTCTTATGTGGTTGAAAATAGGAGTGCTTTTACCTTAGCTCTGAGTAATGGCAGTAACTAGCATGCTTTGATGGATGGACCTGAAAGTCCCTAAAGCTTGTGATGTCTCCATTTCTCTCTGTGTTTCAGGAACTGAAGGCATTAAAAGACTTTTACATGTTGGAATCATAGATGAGTGTTTCCCAAACATGTCTGCACATTAGAATCACTTGGCATCTTTAAAGCTTTCCAAAACTCAGACCATATTCCAGACGAATTAAGCCATAGTCCCTGGGAGTCGTATATACAGACATCAGTATTTTTGAGATTCTCAGCTGATTTTAATGTTCAGACAATTTTGGGAACTGGTGGCATACCCAAAAATGGGATCATGGATGATTTGAACTCTCATATTTAGCTCCCCTCATGTTTCCGCTGAATTTCCTCTTTAGGCAGACAACTCAAGTCCCAAGCAAACTTCCCAAATGAATGTCCTTCCTGAATTCTGTATTTCTGATAATGGCACTCTCATTCTCCAAAACCATAAAGGTGTAAGCTGTTATAATTAGCTTTTTTTCTCTTTTCAGTTTTAAGCTTCATCTCTCCAAGTTGATCTCTTCAAATAAGTATGTTAAGAACTGGAGCTGGGGTTTAGGGATTATTTTTTGCCCCTGTAGCACTCTCGCAGAGATTTCCCCCCCCCCCCTAAATAGTTAGTGGTGTAATAGTAAAGAGGCTAGTGAGAGGCATAATTTGTACTAATTGCCACTTCCTGTAGTGCAAATTCTCACATCCTGGCAGTGATGGCTTGCAAGAGTCCTAATATTTAACAATCAGCTCTTGCAAGCCGGCATGAGCTGACTCCCGAATACCACTGCGTCAGGTACTTAAAAAAATACAGGTGTTGAGCAGGATCACTGAGTAAGGAATAGGAATACTAGGGTAAGGGCTCTGATCACACATGAGTTTTGACATTAACATCTGTTCACTTGTGTGCTAAATTGTTTGACTTTATGTTCTCATATACTCATGTATTTAATAAAGACAAATTAGCATTTGGTACTCTCAAATTTTTCTTCAGAACTTACCTCAAAATTGAACATTGTTTAATGCAATTGGTATATCTAAAGTAACTATTTATTAATACTTAAGGCACTGTATGGTATTTCTTTGAAACAAAAAGAACCATACATGCCCATAAAACAATAAACTAAAATTGTAGGCCTCACATTTTGTGCATATTGCTTTAATGTCATGATGTCTTTTGCAAGGAAGACTAAAATCAGAATCCATGTTAAGCATAATATTATATTTTTTGCATAGCTAATTTTATGGACACTTCGTTTTTCTTTTTTAATGGATTAGAAGGTGTATGCATTTGAAATTTAAGTCATTTAAACTAAAACCTTTGCTTGGCTGATCCATTTTTTTTCAATATCAGTATTACTTCTGAACATTTTCTTTTCCATTCAACACAAAACACTAATTTTAATTCAGTGAAGTCTGAGAATAGAAATGTATAGTATCCCAGAGGAACTTGAAGATTAAAAGGTATTTTGGGGTAAAGATGATTTATTTAGTTTTGATAAATATTGAAACGACGCAAGAGGAATTTTCTAAAATGTAACGAATGTGATTTGTAGTCTTAAATTCCACATGAGTGAATAATCAAAGGAGGTTGTGAGTCAGGCATAATCTTTTAAGAAGGCTTAATATGGTAGTGATATCTTAGGAACTGACTCCCAATTAATATATTTTAGCATTTTGAAGACAGTCTCTTGAGGCATTCCTCAGTGGTAGACAGGCAGCAGATACACAGTCTAAATTGTTGACCAGCATTAGCTTTCCTTGTTTTAGCATCTAATAATTTGAGCAGATAGGAAGAACCTTTGGGCAATTTCTCTTGTGATATTCGCCCCATGAGCATTAGTCATCTAAACAGTATTATTTTTAAAAATGAAGAAACGACCTGAGTGTAGGTAGAAGCTTCCAGTATTGTCATATCTGCTGAGATTCTGTAATGATTGGGATGGTGTCACCAGTTAAAGGCTTGCGTGCTGGAGTTGCTGAGACAATTTTGCAGGTGTTGAATGAGAGAAGCGTCTACAGTGCCTGCTGTCTCTGTCACTCAGCAGCTCTCCCTGTCTCTCCCACTGACTCATCTGTGTGACCTTGGAAAGAGTCACTTAAAACCCCTGGTATCTTTCTTCCGATATCTTTAAAATAGGAAGTTGGTTTAAATTTAACCATCTCATGGTAGCATTGGTACAACACCCATTCAGTGCTTTGCAGTCCCCGTGAGATAAGGCCAAGGCTTTTGATACATTTTTTTGTTATCTGTTATTTATGTCCTTACTTTTGAAATTTGTATTTCCCCTCACCTGGCAGAGTTCCTGAATATCCACCATTTCTCTCCACAATTATTGACATCCTACTGTCACCTTAGATACAGAACATTGCTGTTAAGTAAGCCATATTGGGCCGGCACAGAGTTCATTCCCCCACGGTTTCCCATTTCTTGTTAAAGTAGCTTCAGGCTGATAAACTCTTCAGATTAGGAGCGGCGGCAGTCCTACAGACAGCTATTTACATTACATTTCTAAATTATAAACTGCTTTCCTGTTTCTCTTATCTCTCCTATTATCTGAGTCTATAATTCAGTATATGTTACTTGATAGTGTCATTGATTTTCTGTCATGCTCATTTGAATTAAATGTTTTAAACAATATACACAATATTTATATTTTATAACTCTTTATAACAAAATATGAAAAAATATATATATACAATAAAAATACTAAAATAGCGCTATTGATTTGACAAATGAACCAGTATGAATGTTATGTGAGTCCTCTTGTTGGTGTTGTTCCTCATTTCTTTTATCTAGAATACAGATGCTCTTTAACTAAACAAACTATGGCTGCAAACTGGAGGTGGGCTTTCGATAATGTTATTCTGCATGAGCAAAACAGTTGCACACCTCCTCACCATATTTTCCAGGGCTGTGTATGATTTACATAATTTGTATAAATGTTAAAGTATTCAAAAGAAAGCCCAGAGCTAACTCTGAATCTGGAATCCAATTTGATATGCAGATATTTATTAGATGCTATAACATTAAACATTAACGCATAGCTTTAAGCACAATGATGTATTTTGTCTTCAAGTTCATTAGGAATATGGGGCAAACTGCCCAAACTGCCAGAGCAGTTGGGTATTGAAGCGGCAGTCTTCTAACCACCTCTCTCCTACTCCTGTAAGAACAGGCTATCTTTTTCTATTACTGTTTTTTTGGTCATTGTCATCTACGGTTTTATATTTTTAAGCCCTCCAGAAATTTACATCAATGAATACACCTTCAATATAGTAACTCAAACTCAAAAGCTATAAAAGTCCAAATGAGTTGTTTGTGTGTGTGTGTGTGTGTGTGTGTGTGTGTGTGTTTTAGTTTAGAAGTAAAACCTCATGTCATTTCAATCAATTGCAACCACGTGAAAGGCAGAAATAAACATCTTCCTGATTTTCATTCCGACATGATACCAGTGTCCTAAATGCTATCAATTCTCTGTTCCTCTGCTCTGTTGTACTGGGTGACAGTTGAGGTTAGGAACTGGACCCCTTAATGCTGTAAACAAGCCTGAAGCAGAGCCCCATATAGACACATAGCTTCTGTGACCCAGCTGATTGGATTCTTGTCCTGTGGTCAGCCTCCCCGCAGGCCACGACTTACCGCAGGCTTAGTATCTTCACCTGGAACATCAGGCCCTGAAAGTAGTATTCCCTAGAGTTTCAAGTGAAAACAGAAACGATTGAATCACAGGTTATTATTTTCAAGAGCCAGAAGCAGCATACTTGGGTCCTTTTGGAGTTCAAGTCCCCCTATCCCTACCCTCCAAAAACCACATTGCTTTGATTTCAGTTAGTGGCCATAGTATATTTGTCACTAGCTTTGGATTTTCCTACCACATAAACATTACTGCCTCCTACAGAATGTCATCTTAGTGGAGAGCAACATGCAACTGACATAATTTAGTTACTATTTAAACTAAATGTCTAGACCTGATGTATTATAATAATCTTTTCTCATGGGAAGATTTGGGTATGTAGCAACTGTAATGCACAGTAAGTTTGTAGTGTTCGAATGTGACCATGTGTCCTCTCAGTGGATAATCCAAACTGTTTTAAGATTTTGTATACGATCAAGGCACTTTTCCGACTTTACTGGTGATGCACAGGACCCGATTACATTCCACCACACTTCAATTATGTTGAGTGTAGATAAGTTAACAAGTTTATATTACCTTTGGAAGTGATGGAGAAAACCAGAGAGAAATTGAGAAAGTAAGGAGAGCAAGATAAATCAGCAAACTGTAGGACAACAGAAAAAGTTGTGTTCCCTTTCTCCCTTAGCTTCAGCAGAGGTGTGTGGCTTCCTACATTTAGGTTGAATTCAATACATTAATTTCTTTGTACTGAAAATAATTCTCTGTTAAAATAATAAAATATTTTTGGAGCATACATTGTTGGTTCTAAATGCAAATACTATATAGTTTCTGTTTAATTCAGATGTGATTATATTTAAATAAGTACGAATACAATTATGATCTGAAAGAAGCTAAGTAAAAAACTATTGAAATGATTTAAACTATTTATGACTGCATTAAATGGGTAAAGCTAAAAAAAAAGTCTACAATAAAAAGACCCGATGTAATGTATGACTTAAGATACTCTGTACAAGATTTCAGAGTTATAATTTTTATTCTGTGCAAGGTAATCATTATCAGAAAAAACACCATTTGTTTTTCTGCATGTACCAGTTTGTTATGTACTGTATCAAGTTAATTCACTAACTTATTTCCAAATCTTTAGGACCTTAAAATATACAATTGATAACTATATAAATATATATAAAGGACTTAAAAACAACAGAGAGCAAAAGTGAAAGCAGGATGAACTAAGCCAACTTAAGGTATTTCATTCAGAGACTACAGGTGGTTTTAGGGGTAACGTGTAAAGAAATTGAGCCAAAAAACAAAAAACAAAAAACAAAACAAAACAAAACAGAACAAAATAAATATGACACTTTCTCAGGGAAAACTTCCTAGGGTAGAGGAAGGTGATAGAAGTTAGTCAGTGTGCTTGGAGCTATAAGGGAAGTACTGAAATTTCAATACTTTAAATAAAAAGTGGCTCAGCATAACTCACTGGTTGCCAACTTTGCCATATTTTGCAATTACCTGGGGATCTTTTAAAAACACTAATGCTTGGCTTTCACTTCCAGAGATTCCGATTTGATTACTATGGGGTGTGAGCTAGGCATTGGGATTTTCAAAAGCTCCCTAGCTTACTTTAATGTATAGCAAAGTTTGGAGATCACTGGCATGAATGTGATACCCTTTAAAAAATAAAATATAACAGGAAAACGTTTCTTCTTTTTCTAATGAGCAGTAACTTTCTGTATTTAAGCTTTTCTTAATTATATTTAAATGTAAATGTAACTTTTATTTTAAAATTAGGTAGGTTCTCTAACAACTTGGTTTCAAAAAGCAATGCTGGATTTTTGGGTTGTCAACAGAAGGCAGACACATTTAATGCAATACCATATAGTGCTAAAAATGGACATATTGATGCCTTACATATTAATGAGGATAAATATCAAAATAACAAACTTTTTTGGAGAGGGGAAACTCAAGAAGCATTCACACAGTATGATATCAGTCATATAAAGTATAAAAAGATGTAAAATAATTGCTTTTGTTTATGAGTATGTAATAAACATAAAACATAAAACACATAAACATAAAACACATAAAAAATAAACATAAGCTAACAATCACTAAATTTAGGATAGTGATTACTTCCGGGAAAAGTGAGAAGAATTAGAATGACGAAGGGGTAAACAGTTATTATCTTTAATTTCTTTAAGTAATATCCCAATCAAATCAGCAAAATGATAAGATTTGTCAAAGTTGATGGTAATACACAAGTGTCTGTTAAAAAAAAAATTTTTTTTCAGTTTTCTCTGTACTTAACATATTCCAGAAGTTTAACAAATGATGTTGGGAAACTGGCCAGACACATACAAAAGAATGAAATTGAATCTTATCTTTTACTGTATACACAAATAAACTCATAAAAGATTAAAGAAGGCACCAGGGTGGCTCAGTCAGTTAAGCATCTACCTTAGGCTGAGGTCATGATCCCAGGGTCCTGGGATCAAGCCCCAATCAGGCTCACTGGGGAGCCTGCTTCTCTCTCTCCCTCTGCCTGCTGCTCCCCTTACTTCAGCTCTCCCTCTCTAATAAAGAAATAAACTCTCTCTCTCTCTTTTTTTTTTAAGGATTAAAGACTTAAATATTAGACCTGAACCCAATGAAACTCGTAGAAAAAACATAGGGGAAAAGTTGCCTTGACATTGGCTTTGGCAAGGAATTTTCAGAATGACATTGAAGGTATAGGCTACAAAAGCAGAGGTAAATAAGCAAGGTTACATTAATCTAAGAAGCTTCTGCACAGCAGTGGAAACAATTGACAAAAGGAAGAGCAATCCATGGAATGTTAAATAATACTTACAAGCCATCTATCTGATAAAGGGTTGATATCTAAAATGTATAAGGAGCTCCTAAACATCAACAGCAAAACCCCCCAAATAATTCATTTAAAAAATGGGTAAAGGGCCTAAACAGACATTTTTCCATAGAAGATATACAAATGGCCAGTAGGGATATGAAAATGTACTCAACATTGCTCATCATCAAGGAAATGCAACTCAAAACCACAGTGATATATCACCTCACACCTGTAGGGATGGGTATTATAAAAAAAAAATCAAAAGATAGAAGTTTTTGATATGAATTATAAAGGAAAGGGAACACTTGTGCACTGCTGGCGAGAATGTAAATTAGTACAGCTACTATGTAAAACAACATGGAGGTTCCTCAAGAAATTAAAAATAGAACTACCATACCATCCAGTAATCCCATTTCTGGGTAGATACGCACTATCTCAAAGAGATGTCTGAACCCCCTAGTTCATTTGCAACATGTTTCACAATGATCAAGAAGTGGAAATTGCCCAGGCATCTATCTACAGATGAATGATGTAGGTCATATTTTATTTATCCATTTCTACACACATAAGAGAATATTGCTGAGCCTTCAAAAAGAGGGAAATACTGCCATTAATGACAACATGGATGAACTTGGAGTACAGTATGCTAAGTAAAACAAGTTAGTTACACAAAGACAAATATCCCATGGTTTTACTTATGTGTGTAATTAAACAAATAGTTCAAATTCCTAGTAACAGAGAGTAGAATGATGGTTACCAGAGTTTGGGAACGGAGGAAAGGGGGAGATATGATTAAAGGTTATAGACCTTCGGTTTTAAAACAAGCTATAGACATCAAATGTAAACCATGGAGACTATAATTAATAAAATGTATTGTATAGTTGAAATTTGGTAAGATCTGAACTGTTCTCACCACCCATGCACAAAGGATCACTATGGGAAGTGATAGATATGTTAATTAATTCGTTTGTGTGATTATTTCACAATGTATACATAAATCAAAATATCAAAGTGTATAACTTAAATATATGTACTTTTTGTTGGTCAAACATAAGCAAATTTAAAAGAACATATTCCATAGCTAAAGTGAAGGATTTCTTCCAATTTTTTTATTATTCCAACTATACAAGATGAAATTAGGTTGTGATAGTTGGAAGAAAAAAAGGAAAGAAATTCCAAACTGAATAGGTTATAACATATTTTTAACAGTTTAGCAAGCTGAGAAAATGCAAGAATTGGGATGCTGCCATCTTATTATAGAGGATCAGAGACTCAGAGTTGGGTTTTAGTAACATAAAACTAAACCAAGAGGAAATTCGATAGAGGTCATTGAGCTCTAGATTCCTATAGTTCTTTATTATCAAAATGTGGGTTTTTAAATTTTTGGTTTGATTTTTCTGGATAATTTTATTAAATTTTTCTTTTTAAAAATATTTAACTGTCAGAAAGAAAGCATTTTATTTTTGTTTTCAGATTATTCAAATATATTAGAATGTGTTCTTTATAAACTTTCAATCATATTTTCTAAAAGAGTTCTAAACTCTTTGTTACAAGATTTCTATGAGATATTTGAAGATCAGTGAACCCTCAATACAGAAAAATGGATATAGATATATAGTATCAATGTCCTTCATACAATTTTATAGCCTCTGTAGACCTCTCTGATGTTTCTACATGGACTCCGAGCTGACTGTCTTATCTTTAGACTAAAATAACAGTGAAAGTAGTCTTTGTTTTCTTTCCTTTTTTTTTTTTTAAGCATATGAAAATTTAACATAGGGCATTATACTGACTGGAATTTTCACTTAAGATGAATAATAAGTAAAAAGGTAAAATACTACTTTGCTAGTTTAGGATATTCTATTTTTATAGTGAAACAATATTAGAAATTAAATATAAGTGAAGAGAAACTATCCTTTAGCATCCCGTGCTTTCTTTTTTGCTCTAAAAATGCAAATGTGGAGGGGACCTGAGTGGCTCAGATGGTTAAGCCTCTGCCTGCAGCTCAGGTCATGATTTCCAGGTCCTGGGATTGCTAAGCAGAGAGCCTGACCCCTCCCCTTCAGCCTCTCCCAGGGCTTGTGCTCTTTCTGTCTCTTTCTCTCTCAAATGAATAAATAAAATCTTAAAAAATATTTAAATGTAAATATGAGTGGTCACAGTGAACAACTTAAAATAGAAGTCCAAATGGGAAGAATTGTCCAATTAAAATTAACCAGAATTCATTCGTTTATTTTTTAGTACTCTCTTTCTTAAAACATTCATTGGGGATCTAATAAGTGCCTCATCTTGGGCCAAAAAGCATAATAGTTTGCCCTTGGATTCTGGCATACTATGGGAACAACAGCAAAGAATATTTTTAATATAATTTTATATTTTTATTCCAAAAATATTAAAAAACTATCGTGAAAATGTTATGAGTGGGAAAAAATGACCACTTCTATGTGCAGGGAGAAGAATTTGTGCAAAAAACAATTCTATGTTGTGTAACGTTTAAGTTTATAAAGTATGGAACATATGAATGAGTAGGCAAGGGATATATGGTCAGTGTTGATCAGTTTCAACACAAGAATAATACCTTAGGCTGGGGTTATTAACAGAATTGAAATGAATAAATATAAACAGAAAAAATTATAATATTTTACAATTAAATCATTAAACCCAAAATTGAATTAGGTAGGTGATGACCTTATCTTGATCTTTTTGTATAACTGCAGAAATATGTGAAAAGAAAATTGGCAAACATTTCTAAAAGACATAAACATAGAAGAGAAAATTAACACAAAAATTGCTATACTAAAATACTTATCTAATTCGAAAAAAAAATTCTCATGTTCCTTAAATGAATTTCCTCATATTAAGGTACAAACTTGGTGATTTTTCCAATCATAAATTCAAGAGGATCAACTAATCAGTTTTTAGGACAAATTTATGTCTCAGAATTCACTTTCCCTATGTTTTCCAAAAAATGATATGCAAAGATCATGTTTTCCTGGAAGAAAGAAAATGTTACCAGTAATCCTCTTACCTTTTTTTTTTCGCTACTTCTATAAGAGAAGACATAGTCTGGGTCTCTTTTCTTCAAGTCCTCTGTGACTTTAGGTAATGCATCATTAAGGAATAAAGCCCAGCCTCCCATATAATGGGAATAATGGGAATAGTGGGAATAACACACATTCCCATTGAGTGGAAGAGAGCGAATGGTTCCTACCTCAACACTGCTTCCTTTGGCCCATCATACATCATTGGGGAGGTCAAATTTTATTTATGTTTAGGATAGACAGAGATGAAAGAGATCCCCATGACTTTTTCATTACTGTTCTATGATTCATATATTTAGTACATCTATGAATGCTCTTAAATATTTTAGGTGCTAATTAAAAATGTGATAGTGAGGAAATTCAAGTTTTCTATTTTTTCCTCCTATATTGTAGCTCATTATATTTTATTTGCTCAGATATAAACTTTTATGTGGCTGTAAGAATGTTTTTTTTTTTAAACTACCTCATAAACTACATATTATTTTTAGAAAGAAAATGCATTCCTTTAAAGAAACAAGTCTTTGGAGACTTTTTCTCCAGACTTGTGGATATATTTTAGTTTGGACTGAAATTATGATATATGCTCATTAGAAAAGACAAACAAAAAAGATGGTCTTGTAAAGTTTTTAGTTTCAGGACTATACATTTATCTATAAAAAAGTGATTGTGCTATAAAAAATCATAGTTATTATTCAAAGACAAATATCATATTTTCCTCTAATTAAAAAATGTTATGAATACTTTTTGTATTGATTATTGACATTAAAGTGAGTGGGATAGAAAAATTGATTTTGTTTATTTTATTCCTGAATTATTACTAATGTGGTATGGGAATAAATTAGTAATAATTCAAAAATTAATAATTCAGGATATTTTTAATAATTCAGAAATTAAAAAACAAAACATCTTTGACCAATGTAGAATCCATTGATGTCCTAATTTCAGATTCTCAAAAGAAATCTGATTTAACCCAGCTTGGGCCCTGTACCACAGTGAAAACATGGCTACTGGTTGCCTCCAAAATGACATTTCCACAGATGTCCCCACGGGTGTCCACAGTGGCTGGAGGGTTACTGGGAAGAAGAACTGATTTAATTAACTTCAAGAGTGTTTGTGTTAGCACAGTTAAAAGTAATTCATCATTATAATAGGCACTGGGGCAACAAAGAAAGGGAGCCAGTCTGCCTTTGAGGAAGCTAGTGATTTTCTGGGGATAGCTTATAGTTCTGGGACTTACAAAAAGGAAATATTAGGGAACAATATGACAGAATCTTACTATATTGAGTCTGTTTGACAGCTAGTGGAGTAGCTTTCTAGGTCAGCTCACATTTTTGAGGATAGCTTTATGTACAAAGTTAGACTTGAGATTTTCTCTTTCTCTCTTTTTTTTTTTTTAAGATTTTATTTATTTATTTGACAGACAGAGATCACAAGTAGGCAGAGAAACAGGCAGAGAGAAAGGAGGAAGCAGGCTTCCCACTGAGCAGAGAGCCCGATGAGGGGCTCCATCCCAGGTCCCAGGGATCATGACCTGAGCTGAAGACAGAGGCTTTAACCTACTGAATCACCCAGGTGTCCAGACTTGAGATTTTCATTGAAAGAAATGGAGTCCATTGTTTTTTTCTTTGTTTGTTTGTTTGGTTGGGTTTTTAGGCAGGGATTTTATACAGATAGAGGTAAGAAGGAAAATTCTAAGATTTCGTTTAGGTTTCACTTTCTTTTCCTGATTCTTGAAAGCTGAGTTAAAAGCCCTTTCAAATTCTCTAGTAATACATGTCTTATTTGTAGTATGCCCTGCCATGTAATTAGAGAATTTTGATCTCCCAACTTGACTGGGAACATCCTGGGAACAGACCAATGTTTTAGTCTGTATTTCCAACATCTAGCACAGTGTGGGCACCTTGGTATGCATTCTGACTGCCTGGCTGGCTAGATGGGCAGACCGACAGATGGATGGGATAGGGGGATATATTTTAACTGAAAAGACTGGCTAGGTCAAAGTCATGTAAGAAGGGACCCCTAGGGAGTGATGAGAATAGTGAAGGAAATATCCTGTCTGAAACAGTGTATGTTTAGGTAAAGTAATATATTTGGTTGTATAGACAAGGTAAAATCTATGTATGGTGCTTCTCAGAGGCCATCAAGGTAAGTCTGCACCTGATCACACTTTGAGAAGTTTGCTGAGAATTCTTGCAAGAGTAGCATCATGAAAGTAGCAATTTGAGGAGACTGAAAGGCTAGACACCAGGAGCCTATTGCAGTAATCTCGGCATAGAGAAATGGGGTCTTGGACTAGAAGAGTAGCCCTGAGAATGTAGCAGTTCAGACAAATCCTAGAACACTCCAAAGATTGGATTTCCAAGAAATGTACATATATTACAAGTGATGATGATGAAGAGGGAACAGTAAGAAATCCATCCAAAATTTTGAATTTGGCTATTGGGAAAATGGCAAAACACTGACAAAACTGATAACTTGGCAAAGGATAGTTTGTTTGAGGTAGGTCGCTAATATGCTATGCTTTGGACCTATCAAACATAATATACAATTCATTTTAAATAATATAATTTAATAACAGTTACAAAAACAGATTATAGCCACACTAGTAGAATAATTAAGATGCCATTTTTCCTTCCCCCGAAAGCATCATTTTCTCCCAGTGCAACCTATATGTAGCAGTTTTGCACTCTTCCTGTCAGCTACAATATCAAAATATTTTTCTCTTGGATATTAGCTGATAGAGTTGTCATCCATTATAGTGATATGTTCACATCCTTCAGAGGATTATTGAAGACCTAAGAATCATCAAGCTTCAAAAGACTGTTTGAGAATTTAGGGGGCCCACGGCAGGCAAGATCTTTGCTCAAGCTTAAAAACAAACAACCAAACAGAAATACTGAAGAAAATCTTGTCAGCATTATCAAAATTACTGTAAAAGATAGTAATTGTCATTATTATCTTTGAACTCTAATAGTATGTAAATTTATTCTAAGTTCCGAAATAGTCTAATGAAAAGAGGGTATCACAGGATCTCCAATTTATAGCTCTAGATGAGCTTTGTCACATATTAATAATATACTTTGGAATTTTATGTATTCATTTTTATTTATTTATTTATTTTTATTTATTTTTAAAGATTTTATTTACTTGAGAGAGAGAAAGAGAGAGCGCCGGAGAGGGGAGAAGGTCAGAGGGAGAAGCAGACTCCCTGAGGAGCTGGGAGCCCCGTGCGGTACTCAGTCCTGGCTCTCTGGGATCTTGACCTGAGCCGAAGGCAGTGGCTTAACCAATTGTATTCATTTTTAATAAATCATTTACTAGATAGCTAAATTACCAAGACACTTGGTTTTTATTCACTCATGTCTCACTTGCTAGCTTTGTGACCTTGATGCGGTCTTTCTAAATCTTAGATTCTTCATTTGTAAACAGTTTTGTGAATGTGTGGAAATACTGAATGTAAAATGCACAGAGTATGAACAATTGCTATCATTTTCTATAAATATTATTTAAAAGTTTATTTTGATAAACTAATTAAAATAGCTTTTCAAATATTTACAAAATAATAGTTTAGTAGATAAAGGTATATTGAAATTCATCTAAGTTGTTCTAATGCTCAGATTTATATAAAAATGTCACCATCGCACATGCTTGGGACGTTATAATTTGAAAGAATGGAGCCTACTTAAACTATTTTGCAAAGCCAGGTTAGGTAAATTACATCAAAGCACATTCTGCAAAATAGAGGGAACTCTGTGAAATATAAAGAATAGACAGTAGTAATGAATTAGATTTATACATTTTCCAAATTTTATTCTAGAAAAGTATTTTCCTTCATTCATTTTGTGCAGAATAGGTCTGGCTGTAGAAATATACGTTTTTGAGTGAATTTTAATACCCATTACTTTGCTAAGCTATCAACAATTTTGGCGTAAAAATTACATAAAATATAGATTACAATTTGATAACATTAGCAATGTCACAATTCTGCTTGAAAATGCTATCGGTCACCAATATTATTCAAACATGCTCTTGTATGTCCAAAAGCTTGCTTATTCTTCCTCTCTGCTACTTACCAATATCTTCCAGTTGAAATATGACAGATCTTTCTACATCCTTCTAAATGCTTAGTCTTCTTTAAAAGTCTCTGCAGTCTTCCAGCCAACAGGAAAGTGTTTTCTTTGACTCATCCTTGCACTTTAGTCAGAATTCTCTGAAAAATCTCCTATCCTATCATTCATTATCATCATTTAATCTCTTGTTTTCCCATATTTGTAGGAATGAAAGCTTCTTGGAGGCAGGGACTCTTTGTTACTCATCTGAATCTTATTACATATTGTATAATAACATATATATAATAGGGGTTCATTGACTGTTTTGTTAAATTGTACCAAAATGACAATTTGTTTAGGGTGCTATCAGTTTCACAAAATCTAGATTTTGCATAATTTTGAAATAGTATGAATAGAATCAACTGCTGGCAACTGGAATTTTCTTGGATCAAATTTGGTTGTCTATATTTTTCATTCTCTGAAAAAACAATATCCTTCAAAGTGAATGTTTGGAGGAAGTATTGAAGTCTAACCTTCTACTGCCTTCTTTATATTTTATGTGGCGGTTTTCAAACCAATATCCCTGCCTATTATGTAGAGAAGGTAAGTCTCATAAAGGTGGTAGAATATTCAACTGTTTTATGTTTTAGAAGTTGCAAATATTGCTCATGTACAACTAATATAATTAGTATGTGTAGGAAAACTTTTTCTAACCCCTAGAAAGTCTCATGTATGGTTGCCTGGTAATCGTTTTGTTAAAGCAATGTTGTAAGTAATATGCCTACACTAAAGTAAAATTGGAGTATAGAAGTTTGATAAAATTCTAGAAAGACAATATGCATAAATTTAAATATATGTTTTGAGATTTCATTTCAAAAACCCTGCCAAACAGGTCTTGGTATTTGTTTATTAATAAAAATTCTATTTAACTTTACACTTTAATTGTAAGATACGATTTTCTTCACAATCATGTGAGGTGTTCGTGACGTTATTCATGTCTCCTTTATAGTGGAAGATGATAAAGATCAGGTGACAAGACTGTAGTCCCAAAGCTAAGAGTGGCAGAACAAAATATCAAGTCCAGATCACTGCCTTCTCTCAAAACAAAACGAAACAAAACAAAACAAAACAAAAAGCAACAGCAACAAAAAACCTGTATTCTAAACCAAATACAGAAGAAACAGGAGGGAAGAAGGCAGATAAGAAGGCATAATAATAATGAGAAATAAAAAGATGGAATAATCACTTTGAAGTTATATCTTGTCATCGCATGACATATTTAAGCATGGGGTGATGTTAAATTTTACTCTTGTTAATTTTCCTGGTTGTCTGAAACATTCTGAAGGCCTTTTTCTGGTTATATGTTTAAATACAAGTGGCTAATTGGGTATTTAATATTGAAGTACCTTAAGATAACAGAGTTTTTTTTTTTTCCTCTTTTTCACTCCACTCCGTGTTTCATAAAAGGTTGTATAAGCTCAGTAAGAGGAGCAGATGATTTTATCCCTTTGTCTCTTGCTGAGCCGCATTAAGAGGACTGTCTGCACTATTAAATTTCTTTATATCAAAGGCTTCTCACCTCTGCTGGGGACTGAAAGGTTGATTGAAACTAAGAAAGAATTGGACAGCTAAAAGGGCCAAAAGCACCAAAATGTGGCTGATAAGCTTCCATGACAGATATATTCTCAGCTAGAATTTCATGTTTCAAAGAAGATCTTGCAGCATAACTTAATTTCCTTGAAACAAATCTATTCACTTGATTATATGGCTGAAAAAATTATTTAAAAGTCAACAGTAGTGGGGAGCAAATGTCTTCTTTCTTTCCGTTATAAACCAATAGATGGTCCTCTCAGCTGTATTTCCAAGTGTTTTCTTTTCAATAATATATGGTACTTTTAACATATGGCCTAATTTACCTTTGCTAGCCCACAATTAAATCTCTGTCCCAGTTTCTTTGATGTGGTATTATCAAAACTGCATGTACTCTTATGCACACCACCACCACCGAGGTAGGTCAGTACATGGAATTTCAAAGATTCTCTTTTCACACTAAGATTTTTAACCTGTCCTCATAACTCAGTCTCTTTAATCCTAGGATTAACCTAGCTACAATTCTAGGAATCTTTTCTTTAAAGTGTTACAGTGTCTCTTTGCTATATAGTGAAAAGAACTAACGCAGGACTCCAATTAGGGCCTGACCCTTACAATGTGAAATGCAGCTTTCGCTCAGTGTATCTCACACTTACACGTGGACTGTGCATACACATTCATTGCTCACAATGTACGCCTGTGTCTCTGGGGATGTAATTGGAGTTCTGTGGGTCTGAGCCATCAAAAATATACTTCTAGAGCCGCTTCTCACAGAACTATGTGAATTTCTGACTTTAGGTCATCCATAAATACTACATGACATAGATTTTCCCATCTGAAACCCACCATTTTCTTGGACTTGAATTTGTGTCTATTTTGGTCTGAGAAATTCCTTTCAAAAGAGCCAATAACTAAATTTCCCACTAGCTTTTGATCTTTTTTACTGGCTAACAAGAGAAAAGAAAGGAGCCAATTCAGCCAAATAGGACCTAATTACAGTATGATAATGAAATGATTAAGGCATTAATGACTATGGTGAAGTTCAAATAATGAGGAAGAGGTAGAATTTTTGTAGTTCTCTAACTTAATGGAAAATAGATACAATGTCACTACATGGTATCTTTTCCATACTTGAATGTTGAACTGAATTAGTGATTTGGTAAAGATGCAAGATCAGGATCTAATCATGTTTTATGTTGTCCTTGAACATCAAACAGAATTTGTTAAATACTCAGTCTTTAAAAATTATAAGACAACCTTTACTCACTTTATTTCAATTATTATTATTTCAAGTAATTCTAATAACAGATTAGCTTTATTCCAGGTAGCCATACGTTTTATTTTTATTTTATTGTTCTGTTACCTTTATGTACCTGGCATTTTTTTTTTTTGTACCTGGCATTTTTTAAGAACAATAAGTACCAAACTGATAAAAAGGAACCGAGTTCTGATTACCTCGTAGAGATTTATTTATTTATTTATTTATTTTTTTAAAAGATTTTATTTATTTATTTGACAGACAGAGATTACAAGTAGGCTGAGAGGCAGGCAGAGAGAGAGAAGGAGGAAGCAGGCTCCGTGCTAAGCAGAGAGCCAGATGTGGGGCTCGATCCCAGGACCCTGGGATCATGACCTAAGCCGAAGGCAGAGGCTTTAACCCACTGAGCCACCCAGGTGCCCCTTTTTTTTTTTTTCTATAAGTAAATCTTTTTTTTTTTTTAAGATTTAATTTATTTATTTGACAGACAGAGATCACAGGTAGCCAGAGAGGCAGAGAGAGAGAGAGGAGGAAGCAGGCTCCCTGAGGAGCAGAGAGCCTGATGCGGGGCTTGATCCCAGGACTCTGGGATCATGACCTGAGCCTAAGGCAGAGGCTTTAACCCACTGAGCCACCCAGGCGCCCCACCTCGTAGAGATTTAATTGGGGACAGAATATCAAAACATTAAGTAGAAAGGAATGTGAAATGAATTTTTTTTTTTTTTGCAGGAAGAAAAAAGTCACAAGTAAATTTCCTGGGAAAAGTTGCGTTAGTATGGGCAGATTCCTCTGACATAGACTCATAATATGGGGTAATTATTCCCAGTTATATTTCTTAAGCATTAGCAGTTTATTATGAACACAGTGAAATTTATAAGCCTAATATTAGACTCAAGTATCCCAGGCTGTTACTTATGTTAACTCTGAATACACATGTTCAAAGAGAAATGTGTTGCAAATATCACAAAATGAGGGCTTAATTGATAAAAGAAATCTGTTTGCAACCTAAAAACTGTATTTTAGACTTTTCAACTATTTTTATAGAGCCCAGAGAAGTAACACCTCGTAGATCTCATTAAATATTTATGATTGTAAATAGATGATGAATATAAAGTTTGTATTCCTTTATTTGTAGAAAAATTTTGCCATTGAAGTGAAGAAAAAAATACTTTAAAAATTGCACGATCGTTTCTATGTCTGTAAATTTATAAACAAACAAAATATTTGGAAGGAAAATGTTAACTTTCTAATTTTACAGCCCAAATTTTAGGGAATCTTTTGTTTTGTTTATCCCTACTGATTTATGTATAGAATATGTTGTTTATAAATGCATTTTTGTGTTGATTTATTTAAAAAATGATTATATGTCCGAAAGACATAGTAAAAATTAAGGGTTTCCATTTTTCAGAGTCCACAATTTTACTTTTCACTAGATAAATGGGTCCTACATTTAACAGAACCTACAATTTTAAGATATCTGAATATAATAGGCAACATAAACATCCATCCATTTAATATGAACATATTATTTCTTGATCTTGATTCTTTGCCCACGGGAATCAAAATGAAATTTCATTCACTTGCTTCATCTTAAATATAAAGTGTGCTTTATCCTACAGAACAGAAAACTAGCAACATTGTTTTCATATGTAGCATGGATATTTTGATATTTTGTATGTCTTTATAAGGACTTTTGACAATTCTTGTTTTTCCCAGGTAAACCTCACTCTGGGTTCTCTTTTTCCTACCCACCCTTCAGAAATTCCAATAACGCTATTTTAACTGAGTCTCTATACATTAGAATAAAGTTACAAATCTGTAGTGTGTTTCTTTAATGTTGCAATCTCCAGTTGTCTTTTACTTTTCTTTTTTAACTTCCAAGTGTTGATTTTGAGTTTTCTTAGCATTTTTATTAATGTCTGTTATCTAAAAGTCTGTGTTTATAAGATTAACTCTTAGCAACAATATGGGTTAACAATATGAGAAGTTTGAAACATTCCCTGTAACAGTATAACTAGTCATTGGTATATCTTTAGCATTTTTAATTGAAATATAACTGCTATATAACATGTCAGTTTCAGGTATGCATCATAGTGATTTGTTATTTGTATACACTATGACTTGATCATTACAAGAAGTCTAGTTTCTGTCTTCACCATATGAAATTATATAATATGTAATATATTATTGACTAGAGTCACCAAGATGTACATTAAATCCCATTGACTTCTTTATTTTATGACTAGAAGTTTGTGCCTCTCAACACCCTTCTCACATTATCCCCAATCCCCTACCTCTTCTGACAACCACCAATTTGTTCTCTCCATCTATGAATTTTATTTTGTTTGTTTTGTATTTTAGATTGCGGATATAAGTGAAATCATGTGGTTCTTTCTTTGTCTGAATTATCTCACCTTGCACAATATTCTCTATGCCCAGCAAATCACATATTCAACAAGAGATTAATACACAGAATATGTAAAGAACCCTTCCAACTCAATACAACAAAAATCCAATTTAAAATGAGCAGAGGACTTGAATAGACATTTTTCCAAAGACATACAGATGGTCAATACGTGCATGAAACGATGCTCATCACTAATCATGAAGGAAATGCAAATCAAAACCACAATGAGATATAATCTCATACTTCTCAGAATGGTTATTATAGAGAAAAATAAGAAATAAGTTTTGGCAATGATGTGGAGGAAAGGGAACCCTCCTGCACTGTTGGTAGGAATGTAAATGGGTGCAGCCATTATGGAAAACAGAGTGGATATTCTTCAAAAATCTAAAAATAAGCATACTATGTGATCCAGCAATTCCACTTTTAAGTAGTATATAAAGAAAATAACAGCATGAATTTAAAAAGTTATATTCACTGCAGCATTATTCTCTAAGCCAAGGTATGGAAACAACCAAAGTGCCTATGAAAGAGTGAATAGATAAAGAAGATGTGGGATATACATGTGGGATATACACACACACACACACACACGTATATGTATGTGTATATGTATATGTATATGTGTGTGTGTATGAATACTATCCTATGTCATATGGGTTAAAGACGAATATATTTCTTTGTCTTACCTAGTTGTTTTGGCTAGGATTTCCAATACTATGTTGAATAAAAGTGGTAACAGTGGGCACCCTTTTATTATACTTGATCTTAGAGGAAAAACTTTCAGCTTTTCACTGTTCAGTATGATATTAGCTGTAGGCTTATCATATATGTCTTTTATTGTGTTGAGGAATAGAAAAATGAAGTCCCTTTAGCATTTTCTATAAGGTCAGTTTAATAGTGACCTTAAAATACTGAAATGTAAAAGACAGTAGAGTGCTAATATACACTTCAGGCAAGTTAATCTTTCATCCACAGTTGCCTTATCAGCAAAGCAGAGAAAATCTTATCTATTATTATAGAGTTATTATAAAGGTTGAGTTTTATATTTACATATCTCAACTGGGTAGATGCTGAGTGATTGAATTAATGAGATATCTAGGGTTAATGGCTTGTATCTTTCCCAGATATTCTTCCTTCCTTTTCAAAAATTGGTTTGTTAAACTCAGCTCTTAAAGAACTTGAAGAAGTCCCTTTAGCATTTTCGATAAGGCCAACTTAATAATGGTGAACTTTTTTAGTCTTTGTTTGTTTGGAAAATTCTATCTGTCCTTCAATTCTGAATGATGACCTTGGTAGATAGAGCATTTTTAGTTGGAAGTTTTTGCTGTCAGGACTTTGAGTATGTCATGCCACTTTTTTCTGGCCTCCAAAGTTTCTGATTAAAAGTCTGCTCATAGTCTTATGGGAGTTCCCTTGTATGTAACAACTTGTTTTTCTCTTACTGCTTTTAAGAATCTGTCTTTAACTTTTGACATTTAATTATAATATGTCTTGGTGTGGATTTCCTTGGGTTTATCTTTTTTGGAAATTTTTTGGCCTCCTGGATCTGGATGTCTCTTTCCTTTTCTAGGTTAGGGACATTTTCAGCCATTACTTCTTCAAATAAGCTTTCTTTTCCTTTTTCTCTCTCTTCTCCTTCTGGGACTCCTATTATATGAATGTTGTTATGCCTGATGCTTTTCTCATAAGTCCCTTAAGCTGTCTTCATTTTTAAAAAGTTATTATTATTGAGCGCCTAGGTGGCTCAGTGGGTTGAGCCGCTGCCTTCGGCTCAGGTCATGATCTCAGGGTCCTGGGTCCTGGGATCGAGTCCCGCATCGGGCTCTCTGCTCAGCAGGGAGCCTGCTTCCTCCTCTCTCTCTGCCTTCCTCTCTGCCTGCTTGTGATCTCTCTCTGTCGAATGGATAAATAAAATCTTTAAAAAAGTTATTATTATTATTATTATTATTATTACTATTTCTTTTTACTGCTCTGTTTGGATGAGTTCCATTGCCCTGTCTTCCAGATCATTGACCCTTTCTTCTGCTTCCTCTTATTTACCATTGAATACCTCTAGTGTATTTTTCAGTTCAGTTATTGTATTCTTCAGCTCTGTGACTTCTGTTTGGTACTTGTTTATATTTTCTGTCTCTCTGTTGAAGTTCTTTCTATATTTATCCATTCTTCCCCTGAAGTTGGTGAATATCTTTATGACCATTACTTTGAACCCTTCCTCACTTAAATCATTTATCTCTGTTTCATTACCACTTTTTTTTTTCTGGTGCTTTATGTTATTATTTCATTTGATGCATATTCCTCTGTTTCCTCATTTTGCTTGACTCTCTGTTTGTTTCTCTGAATTAGGTGACTGTAGCTATCTCTCAATCTTCACAGGAAGACTGGGGGATGTGTTTTAGTTTACTGTCTGTGAAGTGCCCTGGAGGTGGTAGCCTGCCAAGAATTGTCTCTTCAATTGTTTCAATTCTTTAGGACCCAGAAACACAAGGCCCATGGCCACTAGAGCCAGGCATTCAAGGAGTGTCTCCTGTGAGGAGTGTGTGCACTCACTTTCTTTGGTGGGACAGTGTGGGAGGAACAGGCTGGGATAATTCCACCTGCTAGGTTTAGTGGGGCAGGGCCACAGGGGAATGCTGATTTTAGCATAGTGAGGCCGGGAGGGAGTGCCAGTCCAGGCAAGTCCACCTGCTAGGATTAGTGAAGCAAGGCTGCAGGAGTATATAGAGGCAGGGCAAGCAGTAATCTCAAGGCATAAAGGGAATGCAAAAATGGTGTCTACCAGCACCTCTGTCCCCAGAGAGAATTTCAACAGACACTTGCCCTTCAAGCAGAGGCTCTAAAGTTAACCAGTGAATCTCTTTCACATATGATATAGGCACTCTTCAACCTGTTTCTTTCGTGCTACATCCCTAAGAGAGTGAGTATGTGTATGAGCTTTTTAAGAACAGAGTCTCAGTTTCCTACTGCCCTTTTGTTCTCCTGGACACAATCCCCTTTGATTTTCAAAACCAAATGGCTTGGGTGCTAATCTCTCCAGTGCAGATCACAAGAGCTCAGGTGCCTTATATGGGTTCATACCCCTTGCTCCACAAGTATATGCTCGCTAGTTGTGAGATCCTTCCTGGAGGATGGTCATTGTATGGTGGGGGAAGTGGGTTTTGACTAGACTTCATCTTTGTCTCTCCTGCACGTCTTGATGTGTCTTTTTTATCCTTTGTGGTGGAGGAGCTGTTCTGCTACTTTTCAGGTCTTTTTTCAGAAAGAATTGTTTTATATGTAGTTTTAGATTTGGTGTACCTATAGAAGAGGTGAGTTTAGAGTCTTCCTGTATTGCCCTTTTAAACTGTCCTCTTGATTTTGCCTTAGATATAAGAATTAAGCACTGAGCTAGCTTATCAAATGTTTGCTCCTCTTTTCTTAGGGTTACCAGCTGGACACTGGAATAAAACCCTAGTAGACTTCTTGTTTCAAACTTTTAACCTGCAACAAACACAGAGAAACATACTTACGTAATGCACACACACACACACACACACACACACACACATACACACACACTCTGAGCTTTTAAAATATCTGTTAGTTTGGGATATCACAATTATTTCTAATGTGCTAACATTTTCCAAAATATAAGCTCTCTAAGATTATAAATTATTTTTTTCTATTAGCACAACAAACTTTCAGTGAAATTCTCATTATAGGTATTCCACTCTTGGCTCCATTTCTTATAAAAATTCTTCTCAAAATATCATCTTTCTAATGCATAATATTCCTGGCTGGAGAAAAAAAAGTCTTATTAGGAAGAAGCAAAATAATATCTTTCCTTGTGGAAGCTTTCTAACAGTTAAAACTCATAACTTCATTTCCTCTGCCTCTAAGCTACACTATGTAGAAGTCACTCCTGGTAAGTTATAATTAGACATGTAGGATAATTCTAATGATGTCTTACAACTGATGAAATCAGTTTCAGCGCTGTCTACTACCTGATTACCATGGAAACCATTGCTGGCCAACCAAGTAATTCTGATCAAAAGGAATTATTATTAATCCTCCTAGTATATGTTGGATAGGGATTTGCACAGCTTTTGTTAAAGTTTCTTGTGGAGGCTGAAAGGTCCAGTAAGGGTAAATATTAATTCTTAATGTGCTGGAGAGCAAGAATGGCTTAGTCTCTATGGGGCACAACTGGCTCTTGGTAAATCAGATATTAACAGATTATGGGATCAGCCTTGTGCTATGCAGGGATTAGAGATAAACAGGTGAATTTGTAGAGGAGGAAAATAATTTCCAAAGCTGACTTAACCAAGTCATTGCCTTGTCATGTTGGACTTAAACAAGAAAAGCAGAATGAGCAAGAAATTAGAAATTTGTTAAATCATATTTTGGGTAATTCCCAAGAAATTGGTTGATAACACTGAACAATTATTCTCCTTCTTTGCATAAGTATAGGTATGAGATGATGTGGAGGATGATTGCTAAATGTCTGTGATGAGAGGCACAGTGTTGCTTAGGGACCGTCTTTACATATCTTTATCTAGATATTTACCATACTATATTGTGCACATAAAAAAATGAATAAAAGAGTAGATCTCATGTTAAGAAAGTACTCAACTCATTAAAAATGCAAACCCAAAGTGAAATAAAATTTGAAAATTATGAAATCAAACTTGACATAACAAATACTGCCAAGAACTGAAAACAAGCTCTTAACAGAATCATTGTGCAAACTCATGTCATGTAGTTGTGAAAAAATGATGTGTTTCCCAAACTTTCAGTTTATATTCCAAAACTAACAAAAGGAAGAAACATGAAAATCAGGACTATTAGTTATATTAGTATTTTGTCACTGTTAATCGTAAACATTTAAGAACTCTTTTGTCTTGGTAGTTTGTTGGTATTTTAATGAGTGTATAGAAGCTCAAGATTGATAACAACATGGAAACTAATTCATTCAGGCCAATGGAAACTTATAGCCTTGAAAAATCTCGCAGTTTTCAAGATAATGTCAGAATTAGAAAGCTATACATTCTTCAACCAATTAAAGTCCATTATCAATGCCAACTAAAAAAGTGTTTCAGCCTGTTGGCCAAGGGATGAATGAGTTTGTTTTGAAGTGCTCATTAAGTATGTGGCTTTGTCTTAAATCTGTTTGTTTTGTGTAAGGAAAGATAAAAGCAAGCCAGTGTTTTCTGAATTATTTCTTGGCTACTCTGACCTTGCATGCTACTTAATATATTTCACGTCTGATTTAGTTTTCTGGTGTGTGTAGTTAGGGCCTTGCTTTACCCTTGTTTTGGCATTCAGAAGGAGGTTGAATTGGTATTTGTTCATGTATTTTTGGCGTGCCCTGATGAAATGTGTTAATTTCTGCAGCTGTGTAAGCTGAAAAAGAAAATACCATGTAGATATGCCTGGAATGAGGAGCTACCATTTTGCTGACTTAATAAAGTTAATCATGACAGTAAATTGTGTATATTTAATATGTATTTTTTTTTTTTAGGTTAGTGGCTAAATCTTGAAAACCTGAAAAGAAATGATATTATGGTAGAGCAAAGATGCCATTGTATGATATGGGAATCCAAACAATTTCAAAACTGAGTTACTCATTTATTACTAAACTAATATTTTACACTAATAATACTTCTAATGTTTATGAAAAATGATTTAGGTTAGATAAAATTAATAAACAAAAAACTAAAGGTGAATTTATTCTTTTAGGCAATTAGTCTGAAATCTAGAATTTACTTATTTGAATAATTTAAATATTTTATATATTCAGTAATTTATCCATCCTTCAGAGGAGATCATCCCTTTGTTACCATAGATTTACTTCCTTATATGCTTTTTCAATGAAGAGAATGCTGGTCCATAACCTAATGAACAAGAAGAAAAAAATCTTTTCAGACTTCTCCCCAACTAATTAATTAAAGACCTAACTTAACAGTAATCTTTGTCTCAAACCCTCTGTGGTTTTATGTGAGGAAGAATTTGTGTCTTCTCTTTGAAAGACTAGAGTATGCTCTTTTATCCCTACTTTTCTCTCATTTTCTTAAGAGTGCATTTAAATACTCTGGATGTTCCCCAGGGACCTTTGTGGTGATCTCTCACCTTTTGTGTACATACTTTTTCAGGCAGCCATTGCAAAGTACTCACACGTCAGTTGCTGTATGTAATAGTCAGTGCTGACAGAGTTATGCTTTGTCAATAGATAAGAAAGCTTGTAGAAGTAGAAAGCAGAATCCTTCCCCATAACTTTGTGTTGTTGGAAAACATAACAGTAAATTTATGCTGTAGGCACAATCAGATACGTTTGTCTAACTTTCAATTTGGATTAAGAACGGAACTAGATTATACTTCTGAAATAACATTTTCAAATTTGGTATTTGCATACATAACATAGCAGCTATGTGTAATCTGAGGGTATATAAAGAAATGATTTTAAGATTTATAATGTAACAACCTAGAAACTCTACAGTATAAAAGAAATGTAGTACTGAAAAGTCATAAAACATACACTGCTTCTATCCTGTTTTTTAGATAGTTTTAGTGTTTTTCATTATTCACCAATGAATACTCTTTTAACTCATTAAAATAAAAGCCCTAATGAATTTAATAAAAATATAAAGTAATAAAATAGAAAAGGGCTAGCCTAATGATGGTTTTTGTTCTAAAATCATTATTGTAAAGATAGTGTATTAGCTTTGGAACCTGTCCTTGCATTTAGTTATTTCAAAACAAGCCCCTGAGGTTAAAACACAAACACACACACACACACACTTATAAATATTTTGGAATATCATTTAACAATTATTTAAGAGAAACCAATTCTGTTAGAGTGGAAGAATTTACTTAATATTTATCTTGGTTTGCAAAATACATCCTAAAATTAGAAAGCAACTTTTGCTTCAATGTATTTTTAGGTGGTTGTCCTAATAATTAACCTTCCTTCATTAGGACACACAAAAAATTTAAAATAAAATACCTGTCCCAGTCTCTTACATTTTCATTGCTTTCAGAATGCAAAATTTGTCTCTAGCTTTGGTAGATACTTGTGAAAACACTGGTGATATTCAGACTTGTTAATGTAGCTTGTCTGCCCACACCCTTACAGGAAGCGCTCCCCATCCGTCAGAGCTCTTACAAATAACACACTTCGCTTGCTGGTGAAGTCACATCCAAAGAGTGGTTTTAATGTTCTAGAGATGTAAATGGAGTGTATGGTAGAATGGCAATAAAAAAGCAATTTCATTTAGGAAAACTCATTTCTTAGTGTATATCCTGTGAAGGGATATTGTTTGATTAAAATAAAAGACATTAAAATTCAATAAAGACAGAAAGATCATGGCTGAAGAAAGTTGAGTCATTTTAAAGTTAATTATGCTTGCAGTTGATCTTGTGGCTGATATATGTGATGTAAAATCTGTATGTTTCTATGAAATCATATTGTATCTCCATGTTGGATGCATGGAGGAACATGCTGGCAAGGAGGAAAATAAAAAGAGGCACAGGAAAGAAGAAGAAGAATATGAAAGTTTCTTTACAAAAAACAAGGTTTGAGAATAAGTTGTGTGAGGTATATTTGTCACATGTTTGCGGTAGTGAAAGAAGTTCAACAGAGCTGGGGCGCCTGGGTGGCTCAGTGGGTTAAAGCCTCTGCCTTCTGCTCGGGTCATGATCCCAGGGTGCTGGGATCGAGTTCCGAGTTGGGCTCTCTGCTCAGCAGGGAGCCTGCTTCCTCCTCTCTCTGTGCCTGCTTCTCTGCCTACTTGTGATCTCTGTTGGTCAAATAAATAAATAAAATCTTAAAAAAAAAAAAAAAAGTTCAACAGAGCTTATTACCCAGGGTGTAGAAGACCTTTTCTTGGGCCCCTCCCTACTCCTTCCATCTGTTACCTATGTGACTTTAGACTTGACTTCAACCTTTCTAAATCTATTTTTTCATCAACAAATTGGAGATAATGCTATCAGTTCTATATTTCATACTGCTAAGAATACAAAATACATTGCAAAATTAACGTATCTTAAAATATCCTTATTACTATAGCATTTACAAATGTAATAGTCATTACAGAAACTGATTTAACTCTTGAATCTCCACCAAAATCTAACAGCTGTTTCTAGACATCAAACACAAGTTGATAATAAATTAAGCAATGGCCTAATTTCTTTCAGCAATGATTTAGGTGGTTTCTCCTATAAATCAATGTGGCAATTGACATCAACATTGGCATACATGCCTCCTGGATCAAAAAACAAATAAACACATGGGGACATGGGGGAAATTCTGAGACTTTTTTTTTTTTAATGGTCAACCTAAAAATTTTGCCAGTAGTCATCACTGCATTGGCTTAAGTTGGCCCGCTTACAGCTCATATAGTCATATATATATATATATATATATATATATATATATATATATATATATATCAACTGTTTGATGGAATAATTCACATTATGTGGAGAGAAATATGTTCAATATAAAGAACTACTCATCACTTGTGCCATGTGTTTAAGAATCTTACTGATTTTTTTTCCCCTCAATATGATGAGGTATATTACCTTGTGTGATGCTTGTTTAGCTCGAGGTAAACTTTCATTTACTCAACAAATGTATACTTGAGAAATTAAGGATAAAGTACAAACTTACTTACAAACTAAAATGGGTTGTAGAGTTGAATTCAAAAATAAATTCTTCTAACACTTTATTAGTTAGTTGTAGTATCTATTTTGGGACACAGAACCCACTTAAACCTCCTGAAAACCATGAACAGCTTCAGAGAACGTAGTGAGAAACTAAAAAGGGATGTATATACAAAATTTTGTATGACTTATAAAATGCCCTGAAACCTATCTCTATGAATAAATTGTGTGAATCAAAAGCATGAACAACAAACTCTATTTTTTTTTTAAATTTGTATATTTTAGAGAAAGAGAAAGAGAGCATGTGAGTAGGGGGAGGGGCAGAGGAAGAGAATCTTCAAGTCGACTCCCCACTGAGCACATAGCCAGCTGCAGGGCTCAGTGGCAGACCTGATCTCACAAGCCATGAGATCATGACCTGTGCCAAAACAAAGAGTTGGACGCTTAACCAACTGATCCACTCAGGTACTCCAGCAAGCTCTATTTTGAAGGATAAACCCTAACTAGGATTTCTCAGTTAAAAACAAATAAGGAACAGTAATGGCTGTGGCAGCCACCATTCATTACTGTCCCCTGCATGAGAAGTGGCATATATTTCATATATTTATTATCTAATGAACTAAACGAAGACTATCATCTTATTAATCACATTTCAAGATGAGATAAGTTATATCTGTATTAGTCAATTCAATTTCAATTTCAATTCAGATTCAGTTCAATTTCATCCAAATCTGTGCAGGTAAGAAGTGATTATTTTATATAAAACTCAGGTGAACTTTGGGAAATGATTTAAAACAAGTCCTGTTTTGAAGATACAAGGTTGCACTTGAAGTGAATAGTGATGTTCCTAAGGAAAATGGCAACTACATACTCAAAATCTAAGAAGGACTGGGTGTTTCAGCCTAGGCTGAGTTACAGTGTTTGTTCAGAATTTTCTGTATAAGTGGTTCTCCTTGGGCTTCATCCAGAGCCACTTGCTTTTGTTTAGGATCAGACTGTCCAGATTACAAGCATGATGGGGTATATTGGACCACATGTTTCAGTATTGAGGAGAACTATCCTTTCTCAGCCTCCTTGAATATTTCTAGCTACCTTTGCTTACTGAGGTGCTTTCAGTGCGAGTAATAGGGTATGATTGCTGTCTTAACCTCAAATCTTAATGACTAAACACAATGCCATTTGTTTATTCTTTTTTAATTTTTTTTCATTTTATTTCTTTTCAGTGTTCCAGCATTCATTGTTTATGCAACACACCCAGTGCTCCATGCAATACGTGCCCTCCTTAATCCCCACCACCAGGCTCACCCAACCCTCCACCCTTTTCCCCTCCAAACCCCTCAGTTTGTTTCTCAGAGTCCACAGTATCTCGTGGTTTGTCTCCCCTCCGATTTCCCCCAACTCACTTCTCCTCTCCATCTTCCAGTGTCCTCTGTGTTATTCCTAATGTTCCACAAATAAGTGAAACCATATGATAATTGATTTTCTCTGCTTGACTTATTTTACTCAGCATAATCTCTTCCATTTGTTTATTCTTTATATCACTATCTGGATGGGGTCTGAGATGAGATTTTTGCTATATGATTGGGTAGGTCTTAGACTCCTCTATCAATCCTTTGACTCTTTTAGACAAGTAGAGAGATATGGAGGGGAATTGTGTGGCGTTTTATGGGATGGGCCTGCAGGTGATAAATAACACTCATGCACACATTGTGTTGGTCTTATCAGTCACATACCTGCTATCCACCAACAGGAAAGAATAGAAGATATTTCCTTGATGAGTGCCCAGGAGAAAAAGATGAATAGTTTTGTAAATAATTAACCAGCCTGCCACTCTGCCCTAAAGCTGTTTACTGATTGAAATAAGCTATCAACAATTATTTAACATGCCTTCCATTAGTAGTACCTAAATGTATAGGATGCATGGTGGGGATGCTCTGTTTGTTCAAATAAAAAAAAATTAGCTTCTGATGTCAAAGAGTGGCCAAGATGCTTTTTTTAAATAAACTTTTTTGTTAAAGTATAATATAGTTAAATTAAATATATATATATATATATATATATATATGTATGTATGTATATCATAAGTGTATTTGCACAAACTAAAAACAACCATATAAGTAGTACCCCAATCAAGAAACAGAACATAACCTAAATCCAGAATTCCTTTTAGGGGTCCCTTCCAATTCCTTTTAGTACATGTCTTGTGGCAAACATATGTGTGGAATTATTTTAGGTATAGACATAGGAATGGAATTATGGGGCATAAGACATGAATTTTTTTCAGCGTTAGCACATACTGCCAAGCCAAGCAGTATTCCAAAGTTGTCATGCCGATTTACATTCCCACCCACAGTGCATGAGACTTCTGGGTGTACTGCATTCTCTCCTAGTTGGTATTTTATGTCTCTTTCATTTTATCCATTCTGTTGGCATACAGACTATTTTATTGCCATTTTATTCTTATGTCCTCGATTGCTAATGTTATTAAGCCTCTTTTCATTCTCCGATTTTCTGATTTATGTGATGAGAATCCCACTATTTGTTATTTTTTTTTCTGTTTCATTTCAAATTGTGCCTTGAAAATTTAGAATTTTTTGTTTGTTTGTTTTTCCCTTTGTTTTCAACAAGATAAGCATGCAGGAGTTATCTGTAGGGTGAGATCTGCACCTTAGATTGTAGTTTTCTTATGACAGAGTAAACTGAGAACAGGGACGGAGTACATCTGAGCATAATTCCTTTACTGTACACCAAAGAGAGTCACCTATTGTCTATTCTCACCTGAACTTGGCAGGAAAATGCTTTGTTATGACTATTTTGCCATTCATACAATTTTTAGTTTCTGAAAACAAAGTTCATTTTGAAGGAATCAGTTAAGAAAAATCTAGCACACTCTTGAATGGAAATTGCTTATAAGCTTTCTCTCTTATAATTTTTCTTGGACTTCAAAAAATATTACAATCATATGTTATATATGAATTTAAGCAATTTAAAGGTATGGAACTTAGGCCTGTATTATCTTTATGTCAAGAATTTTAGCAATTTAGGGGTTCTGGGTGGCTCACTTCGTTAAGCGCCAGACTCTTGGTTTCAGCTCAGGTCATGATGCCCCTGCACTGGGCTCTGTGCTCAGCGGAGTCTACTTCCCCACTTTCTCTCTCTCTGCCCTCCCACCCCAACCTGCTCATGCACTCTCAAAAATAAATAAATAAATAAATATATAAAAAGAATTATGACAATTTAATTGAAATTAAGGCACAGTTTAGGTTTCCATATTCAATTGAATTTGAAGGAGTGACCTCAGAGGTAAAGTTAGTATGCCATGGTGTGTTTAAAAAGACAGTTCAGGATGTAGAAGTAGAATTGAAGAATACAGAAACAATTCTGGGAGGTCTAAAATTATTTTTGGAACCAAAGATGGATGCAGTTTCCAACAATACAGAGATTGTGGTGACTCTCCCCATGTTTAATTTTAATTAAAATAACACTAAGCCATAAAACAAATATAAGAAAATTTAGCATAATGAGGCTTATTATTGTGGTTACTAGGTAGTGATTTTTTGGTGTACCAAATGATTTTGAAAAACAATGCCCTTGGTTTTCTGACAATCCTAATATTGCCATGTATGTGAACCGTTAAAATGAGGAGTGACTGACTGATACTTAGTGTCCTACAATAATTCTAAAAAGTTAAAGCACTAGAGAAAGTCATTTCTTCTCCTGGGAGCTGAGTTCCATTAGAACCTTCCAGCCAGCCTGTGCCTTCAACCATAGACTTGTAATACAGGATTTCTTTTCTTAGCCCTCCAGCTTTTTGTGAGTTTCTGTGGATGATTAAAACAGAAACATCTTGTAGTTCATCCATTATTCTCAGGCAATATATAACATCTCTAGTCTCTGTTTTGTCTTAATGAATTCCATTTTAATGAATATTATGTGAAAGTACTTTGCTATATATAATATTAAAGCTTTAACGTGTGAATGAACATGAAATGGGTTAATCTTAGTAAAGTTATTAATACATCTTAAAGTATTATCACTGCTTTAACATATTAATGACTTCCATACCCCAAATTGGCTCATGTGATAAGAAAGCAATTAGCATACTACCAAAACAAATATTACGATAAGAGTTTTCTATTGAATTACCAGCTTTGATAAAACTCTTGTAGTTCCATTTTATAACTGATTTATATGTTCAGATAATGTACTAATACCCACTACGGACATAAAATTTAGGGAATCATATATCCTGTTTTTCTTTTTTCCAAATGTATTTCCACTTAAAAGGAACTGGATATAGAATGAGTTACTTATTAAAGGCACAGTGATTTACCGTTTTACTTAATTCTTCAATCACAAATAATGATTAATTTTACCAGCTATATTTCCAGACTTATTTGCTGTCATTCCTCTCCCAACATATCCTGCAATACAACTTACTGGAAAAAAAAAAATAAAATGAGTAGTTTTACCAGCCCATATAATGAATTTCTTTACACCTTTGTCATAATCCCAGAATGATCTTTTTTTTTTTTTTAATTTTGATCTTACTTGTTTATTTGACACAGAGAGAGAGATCACAAGTAGGCAGAGAGGTAGGCAGAGAGAGACAGAGGGAAGCAGGCTCCCTGCTGAGTAGAGACCCTGATGTCGGACTCGATCTCAGGACCCTAAGATCATGACCTGAGCCCAAGGCAGAGGCTTAATGCATTGAGCCACCCAGGTGCCCCTAGTGATCTTGACTTGTCCACACTCCGATTTCCCTTTTCAGTCTTAAGTCAAACCTCACTTTCAATGCAGCCTATACTGATTTCTAGACAGTCAGACATTTCCTTTTTTAGACTCTCCTAACAGTTTTTTTTTAATATTCTGTTATAACCTGTTTTACATTGATATTGAATTATTTTTATATATCATTCTCCTTTTAATAGATCCAGAATATGATTCATAGACTCCTAGTATTATGGCTAGCATATCATAGAAGCATTCACAAATGATTTTGTGAATGGATAGACGAATGAATGAATGAGTGAATGAATTATAGGTTAGCTTTAGAAGATAACTTACATAAAGTTAAAATTTTGAATATTATTTTCAGTTTATATCCATGCTGTTTTAAAACCTACATATATTCTAAATTTATGGGACTTTTTAAGAAAAGTGATGAGACTTTTTTTTCTTTTTACTACTGTATTTCAATTTTCTTGGCCCTATTCATCCTTTTATCTTGTTGACAAGCATTGATCACCCATTATGTGCTCCACACTGAATTCTACTAATGATGCAGCAGTGAACAAAACAGAGAAATTTTCCACTTTAATGTACCTTACTTTAGAGTCAGGGAAAGCAGAACACAAACAAATGAATATGTGACATATAATACCTACCCAAGAAATGCACAGCTCCTTTGGTTAACTTTAAAAGACAATTCATTTGAACTTACCTTCTAAATACTGAAATTCAACTGAGAATAAGATCAAGAATGATCTTATATGTTGTGTTTTCTATGTAACATCAGGAATGCTTATAGATGTTAAAATGCCTCAGGTATTTGTCAGTTTAAAGAGAATTGGACGGATCCGTGTGAAGACCATGTCATAAAAATGAATTGGTATCATGCAGGATCAAAATGGCTTCATTGCAGATTTTGATAGAATTCTTGAAATCTCCAGCCATTTTCACAGACTATCTTGATAATTTTGTATTTTATATATTTTTATTTCTCATACATACTGAAAATGAAACTAGGTCCAACTCTATAAAAAACAATACTATATTTAACACTTGGGTCTAAAAAATTAATTACTGCCTCTTGATCATTGATAATATCTACCTGATCATGATGTTGGTTTCAACCAAGATTATCCAAACAAAAAGTCAGTTAACATCATTGAAAAAAATATCCAATCATGCAAGTCGAAATAACCCTCTTTCTTCAATTTTTACCTGGGGAAAAAATCCTTATTTGATTAGCTCTGTAGTTTAATATTACATTTACAAAAACAAAAAACAAAAAACACATAGCTCTAATTTCAGAGTATGTGGAAACAACAAAATAACATTTACCTAGCTTAAACATGCACAAACTTAAGTGGAACCAGTGTTTAAATGGCATTTTAACACCTGGCCTATTAATATATAAAGTATGATACTTTGTAGAGGTAATAAGTATTATGATAAAACATTAGAATATGTTGTAGCTCAGGTTCTCAACTCTTATAAGCCAATTAAGAGATATACTTTAATATGAATGCATACATGCATTTAAATGAACGTCAAAAAAAAGAAGTCATTTATGTAGCATATGAATTGTTCATATGAACATGCATGCATCATTCTCTGATATCTAGATTTTTTATGAAATAGATAAATAGCTTGAAAAATAAGGTTTTCATTATTTTTCAATTACATGTTAATTAAGATAATTTTTATGAGAGCATTTTTGTATGTTTAAGTTAGGTTTAAAAAAAGTGACAAAAGTGAGAGAAGATTAATTGCTTAGTAAATCATAAATATAAAAATTTGAAAACTCCAAAGGCACTAAAATTAAACTAATAGTTAACGTTTATTCTTTTAATTAACATTTGGCAAACTTGCTATTGCAAGTTAGTGTGATATAATTTAGTTGATGAAAATTATAATTGACATTTAATAAGTGTGTTGATTAAAATATATGTTGTTTTGTCTTTCATTCCAAATGACAATTACCTGCTTAAGCATCCCTTTCATTTCACAGATTAATAATAAGAACAATAGAATTTTAATATTCCTCTGGCCCCCAGACTGTTATTTATAAGATTTATACTACATAGGATTTTCCCAGGACAGAATTGACTACCTTGTAGTAAATTAGGCATCTTCCTAAGGGCATTGAGCCATATTTTCCTGATGTGCACAATCTATGCCCTGGGAGTAATTGAAGAGCACTGGGAGCTGTATGAACTCGTGCAGGCCAGTGGGGTGCTATTTAGTAAATAACTGCTTAGACTAGATGGTATTCACCATTTCTTCCTCATTCTAAACCAATCATTTTATTTTCTAATTGCTGTCTGCAATTCTGCCTCCTTGCTTTCTCTCAGGTCTTCAGTCTCATGGTCACCTGTGGTAGGAACACGTGGTGGTCCAGAACGTGCTAGTCCAACCGGCTGAGTAGGGCAGGATCCAGTCTAGAAATTTCTACACTATCTTTTCATCTCCTTCAAATTGACCTTTCTCTGTACAGGATCTTTCCTTCCTCTCTGGTTTTCTATGAGGGATGATAAAAAATTAGTTTTCCTACCAATTCATTAATGTTTTTTGTTGTTGTTGTTGTTGTTGTATTTGTTCATTTTCCTTTCTGTGGTCTGCATTTTTCTTCCTGCTGCACCTGGGTCCTTAAAGAGGTCTCTGTCCAACTTACTTTTCATGACAAGATATTAAGTCCTCTAATTTCACTAAATATTACATATATTAAAATTCTAAACAATAGGGACACCTGGGTGGCTCAGTCAGTTAAGCGTCTGCCTTTGGCTTATGTCATGATCCCAGGATCCTGGGATTGAACCCCACATCAGGCTCCCTGCTCAGCGGAAAGCCTGTTTCTCCTTCTCTCTTTAATTCCTCTCCTCCTGCTCATGCTCTCTCTCCCTCTCTGGCCCCCCCCCAAAAAAAAATCTTAAAAAAATTTCTAAATAATAGCTTTCATGAAAAGGAAATGTCATTTAAGGGTATCAAGACAGTTATTATACTTATAGTAAAAAAAATTGTGGAGAATTGACGACTATTGCTTTGAAAGTTCCCGTGCTCTACCTGCCTCATGTCAGTTATCTCCAGTCTTAGGTATGATGTTGTCATAAATTCTCAGAGGCAGCCTGAAGCAGCCTTCTCGTCCCGTATTCTATTGGGCCTGTTAGCTTGTTATACACATCAGGCATTTTTAGACCTGGCAAAGCCATAATATTCCATTTAATTGGAGACCTCTCTATAGCTAGGGCTTACCTAAGTATAAACATTTGGATAATAAATATTATCTACTTTATTTCCTAATGTCTTCTTACACTATAACAAGGAAGTAAAAAGAACTCACTTAAATAAATCATTTTTACTTACATATAAAAGAAATTTTACACAGAAGAAAAATTTATGCCATCAATATCATTAAAAACAACCAACAGAAAAAAGAAATCTTGCCATTTAAAGCATATTCCCAGAAATTATTTGGAAATACCAATGGAATAAAACAAGTAGTATTATTAATAACCGAAACTGACAATGTTAGAAATCTGCCCATTGACTGAATTGGCTTATTATTCACTTGTCTTGCTTCCATAGTCTATGAAACCATACCGGAGAGAATGATGAGACCCAAACCCTAATAGATCTCAGAGGTCATTAAAATGCGATCACCAATGTTTTTGCAAGGCTTTTCTTTTTAATACCTCTTTCCATATCGCCAGTGCTTTTTAAATAATCAGTGAGCTTGTGGGTATCTTGGTTTCAAAATATAAGACATTGAAATGAAATACTTTTAGTTCTACTTTGATTTTGATAAAGACTGAGTCGGCACGTATGGTTAAACTGTCGTGTGTGTATGTTATACAAGAGAAAACTACTCTGTGACTATCAACATAGTTAGATTCTTAAGAAGATCTGTTAATATTCAATAGAATGCACATCCTTTATGGACTTAACAGTTCTAACAAACTATATTGTTGGCAAATCAGCATAAACTTTGGACAGTCTGAATAAGACCATGCAGCATAGTGGAGTAAACACAGATGCTTTGGGTTTGGGTCTCACCTCAACCATTTGCCAGCTTTGTGGCTTGATCAATCTGCCTGTTTGTGTATTAGTTTCCTATTTTATAAAATTTAGATGTTAATACTCACCTCATAGCACTCATGTCCAAATTAATATGGAGAGAATGTTTTATATAGTTCCTTACATGTAGAAGGTACTAAATACATTTCAACGCTTCTTGTTAATTTGAATAAAAAAATAATCTCAAATTTTGCTCCTTTGAACAAGAATGGGTAACAGTAGGACTTGAACTATTGTAGACACAGATTTGAGCTAAATGGAAAATTATTCTTCCCTTTTCCTCAGACCTACACACACACACACACACACACAATCACCAAATATGCCTATCCCCCCCATCCCCAGAACTTCTGTGCCTATGCTGTACTTTGGGTTGGCCCCCATTGCAGTACTTACTACCGCACATTTTAAATGACTGTTCACAGGGCTCCCATGTGGCTCAATTGACTGGGCATCCACCTGTGGGTCAGGTCATGGTCATGGGGTCCTGGGATTGAGTCCCTCATTAGACTCTCTGCTCAGCGGGGAGTCTGCTTTTCCCTCCCACTCTCCCTCTGGGTTCTGTCTCTCTCTCAAAAAAAAAAAAAATCAATAAAATCTTAAAAAAAAATAAATAAATGACAATTTACATGTATAGCTCCCTTCTGTTCATTTAGCAACATTCCAAGACTCTGCTATATGTTAGTGATAACATGAATCCAAGATGTTTGCTGCTCTCCCAGAGGCAACAGCAGGGGGAGGAATCAGGAAGCAACCCTTGATGGCACCATGTTGGTGTTTCCTAGCTACTAACAGATGGCCAGTTTCTGGTTGCTACTCAGTACATGTTTGCTGAGTGAATAAATGAATGTACTATGTTATTCCCTCACTGGAAGGATTCAGCCACATCTTTAAAAAATGCATCCTCCACTCTCCCTTGAAGAGAAGACTGTGTGGAGCCAAGATTTGCAGCTGTGAGGAAAACAGAGGACTAGATTCTCTCATTTTTCTCTACTTTCAGCTTAGCCTATTCTTATTGTGACCTACATTTGTCTTATTTATTGATGTAGAAATATGCCCTTGATATATTAAGCAAAAGAATGAGGTTAAATGAGATGTGTAGTGTGATCTCATTTTTTAAAAACCTTATGAGTTTGTCTCTCATTAGTATAAGTGAATATTTATAGTGGCTGTCATTGTGTGGTTGAATTAAGAGTAATCTTTAGTTCTCTAAATGTTTGTAAATAAGCATGTATACTTCTATAAATAGGAAAAAATAAGCTATTTTAAAAACAGAAATAACTTGGATTAGAAACAGAATGTATAATGGTCAAAGGGTCTGGATTTGTGCTCATCTACATACAAGAGGGCCCTTTGGCTACTTCAAGTATGGTTTCTAGGAACTTGATTTACCCCCTTAGACATTTACCTTAGGGAGAAGAGAATGAGTTTGTGAAGGTATATTAACTTTGTCTCTCTAGCATTTGCATTCCCTTTAATAAGCCTTGGAATGCTAAGGATGATATGGATTCTAACATGCTAACTTCACCAAGGGTGCTGATACCTTTGACAAAGCACCCTTGACTATCAACAGTGGTCATTGCTGTGCGCTTGTCTGCTAGTGATTCAAAACAGTTGACCTAAGTCTTAAGAACTTTTAAAATAACCAGCAATTTTTTTTCCCTTCTCTTTCGCTATAGGCCATTGTTCTGTGTCCTTCTATCTTTTGACATATGAATGATGTCTTTCCCTTAGTCACACGGTTGCCTTGAAGATATTTATAGACCAAGTTCAGCTCTGTCTGAGGGAGCTCTTCAGTTTGCACTCTTCAGCCTCAGTGTTTTGTATCCTCCAAACCTCCTTTGTAAAATGTGTATTCTGGCACAAATGTTCCGTATTAGGAAACTTTTCTTTGGTATATTTTTCTTACCCACTGTGGGTGCAAAATAAAAAAACAAAAAATGTAAAAAAGAAATGAAGAAAGAAAAAAAATCAAGTCACACCAGATTTGTGTGGTTCACATAGTCCTCAATGCATATTACATAATTTTTCCCATTCCCCTCCTTTGTGTATTGCTTCTTCTTCAGGAAATGGCATTGGCTTTTTCCTCCTATGCACCAGATTCTTCTCTCTACATTCTTATTAATGCCTTTTGCTTTCTCAGATATGTCATCCTTTAAATGCTTTATTTATCTATAGTCTGAGAGTAATCTTATATTTTGCTCAATTGCAGTCATATCAGAGTAAATTTTACTGTATAAACATTTTGCCACAAAGCAAATAGGACACAGTGTGCATTTTTTCTTATTTCAGGTCACTATTGTAAAGCTGCTTGTGGTAGAACTGATTTAATCATATGCATGCTACAATAAAAGTTCTTTACCCTCAACTCTTTATTTTAGACTAAGATCCTATTGTACACGCTGAAAATATGACTATTAATCCACCAAATGTTTAGTTATTTGATTATATATAGATTTATATTATTTTTAGCAAATTTATCTTTTTTAAATGTTGAGGCATATCTTAAAAAGATTGGTATGTTAATTACTGCAAGATCTGAACCAATACTCCATTTTTATTGATTGAAATGATTGGCAAACCAGGAACTGAGTTTAATAATCCAGTTTTTGAAAAGGAAAGAAGACAATCTGGGAAAGATACAAGTCCATTAACCCTAGATATCTCATATACTCATTCAGTCACTCAGCATCTACCCAGTTGAGATATATAAATATAAAACTGAAACTTTACAATAACTCTATAATAATAGATATGTTTTTCTCTGCTTTTCTGATAAGTCAGCTCTGGATGAAAAGGTTAACTTGCCTGAAGTGTGTATTAGCACTCTACTGTCTTTTACATTTCACTATTTGCAGATTAATATTTGTCAATAAAAAGATGACACAGTTGCAAAGACTGTCCTGAGAGAGTTCAGAGTACTACAGTCTTACATGAATTCTGTACTATCCCTTGCCAGAACCTTAATCTAGTTTCATGGGGCTATAAGTCAAGCTTACAGTAAAAAGTTCAGCATCCTTTGCATAAAGGTTGTGCAAGAACACATATTGTTTCTTTAGGCCTTTGTTAATATAGCCAGTATAAACTTCATTAATCAAAAGTAAATTTTTCTGACATTTACAGATTCATTGATCATGATTTTCCCCTATCCTTTATGCATTGGGTTATATAGAAGGAAATCAGATATTTAAAAAAGATTGTAGAGAAATTTCAAGTTATCAGCAAAAACAGGATAGGAAAAATGCTACTACTTAACAGCCAAATTTTTTAAAATAATTTTTTTATAATAAAGAAGAGAGAAAAATATCAAAGCTTTAGCTTTCAGGCTTACTTAATAATATTTAATTACCTCAAAATATATAGTGTTAGTTCTCCAGTTGTATTTTTTATATCTATTGGCATTTTTATTGAGCTTGGTTAATTTTCTTTCATCAGTATCAACATGAAATATTTACTGAAAGTGACCACCCTTGGTAGTGACTGAGCTTACTATGATAAACGTATGTGAGGTAGAATACTTAATGCTAAAGACTCCCAAATTGGTTGATGGGCTTCTTCATAAGTGGCTAGAAAAGTTATATTCTATGTCCTGAAAATTTTTAGTAGGTAAGGGAAGCCATTCTGTGAGGTTGCAGTTCCAGTGGAAATGGGGCAGTTGTCCAGATTTTATTCCTGGGCTCCTGCCTGCCAATTTACAACTATGACAAAAGCAAACTTTCATATCTGGAATTAATGCAATGTATGAATCTAAGTAAACCAGTGAGCCACTTATTTCCCACACGTGAGATTACATGGATTTGAAAAGACATTCATTCATAGAAGAATAAGTGCAAACAATGGAAAAAAATGGAGAGATACCATATCAAATAAGTCAAGTAACCAAACAGGTTTCATATTGCCAATGAATGTGCAGACAAGTTGTACTATAGCTCATCAAGGCTCATATAATTAGGACTTAACTGTTATGGTAGTAATATAGCTTTGTAATCAGAAGTATTTACCATATATATTAAACAATTGTTTTCCACAGGTTCATGACATACATTAGTAATTTAGAAAATTGGTACCGTTAAAGATTTTGAGTTTTATTTTATTCACATAAAAGCATTTTCTTAATCTTTTCAAAGCAGCAGTGTTAAATTTCCTGGTGGCACTGTCACTAAAACCTATTTCCTTTTTTGTTTTTCCCTATGTTTGTATGCCATGAAAATGACAGCACATAGCTCACTGATTTAAAATTCAATATATAAAATCACAATTTATAAAACAGATAAATTAGACAGTAATTATTCTCTGTAAGATTCTATGACAAAGTGCTCTAATTGTAAGTCATGTTCAAGAATTGTTTTTAATGTGAAATTCCACTAGCAAGTTTATTACACAAAATAAGGATATCCATTCTAGTAATTTTAAGGGGGTGATTGATAGTAAAATATACATGGTTTCTTTAAATGTCGTAAGTTTTTTAAAAAATTATTTTATTTATTTATTATAAGCAGGGGAGAGAAGCAAGGGGAGAGGGAGAAGTAGACTCCCTGCTGAGCAAGGAGCCTGATGAGATAGAACTCAATCCCAGGATGTAGGATTATGACCTGAACTGAAGGCAGATGCTTAACTGACTGAGCCACGCAGGCACCCTAAATGTGCTAAACTTTTGTTAAGATGATAGTTTAAAAAAAAAAAAAAAGGTAGAAAGTTACTCAGTACAATGTTGGCCTTTAATAATAACTACCAGATGATTTCAGTTCAACAAATTAAAGGTCTTTTTTTTTTTTTTCAGTCTGTGTCATGAATTTCTAGGCAACTAGAGACTCAGTTATGTTTAGTTTCCACATATTTATTCATCATCATCATCACAATAATAATAACTAGTGATTTCTGTGAAAGAGTTTTTAACATCACGTGGTATACTTCTCCCCATGTTTACAAGTAGTATCAGAGGAAACCTAAATGTGTACTGTTCGAAGATCAGGGAGTAGTCTGGAAAATATAATATAGTAAAATAGATGCTCCAGTAGACTGAAGGACTATTTAAAATACTAAACAATTCAATGGAGGTTTTCTCTCTAGATGTGCTTTAAATTCAGAGAATATACTAATGGTTCATATATTCTTCTGAATACTCTATGGTTGAGGAAAGATAAATAGAACTACGGTGTCTACTATTCTCATTAGACTTCATTAACATGCAGAATCCCAATTTCTGGTTCTGGCAGGGCATTATTTTTCCATTTTCATTAATAAGATGAGTTGAGTAGAAAGAATCATTGTCCTGCTACTTACCAGATAGACTAAAGTGTCCATGTGGCTAGTTTTATCACTTTCTTCTATAGTCAGTATTTAGTACAAACCAGAAAACTGTTTTATTCCTACCTTTCCATTTCCTGTCATGGCTATCAGTCCCGATCAGCTTCTGTCATTACAACATTACATTATGATGGACATGTTTATAATTAATTAGGCTATAACTTAGCTTTAGTTAATTACATTTTGGATGGATGTCTTCATTTCTTGCTGCTGATGAGATTTAATGGGGATTAGAATTCTTAATGAACTTCAGAAGTAACCCTTGTCTGTTCAACCAAAAGCATGTTTACCAAACTTTTATTAGGGTACCTTTTTTCCTTTGGTATACCATGCATGGATGCCCAAATTCATCTAATTTATGATAAACACTAGTTATTCTAACCAGAAGGATTTTGTATAAAACTGTTATCCCGCAAGTTTGGCCTGTACACACAAGAGAAATGCAATGCTGGATAATCCTGGTGACCGGAACATGCATATCCAGTTCCCTCCTCCATTCTTAAGACATAGTTTATGCCTTTGGAGAATTTTTTAAGAGCACTCTTGTGTAAACAAAGGCACATTCACAGACTTTTTTTCCTTCTTCTTCTTCTTTTTTCCTGCTTTCTGAAAACAGGATGAACTCTGTAGCCATAGGGATGGATTGTCTTCCCAACCAAATGGACAAAAAGGTCTTTAATGAGACAGGAAAATTAAAAAGTCAACCTGTAATTTATTAGTTGTGTTTTCCTTGGATTCTTGCTTTTATTATTGATAAACCATGGGAAACTGACTTATACACTTAGTGTGATAGGAAGTCACTGAGATTGTCTAAATTGCACATCTATGGCACCGTTAAATATTATAACTTCAGAAAGCACTGGAAATAAAAAGTTCACTGTGACCAAAATTGTCAAACTTCAATGGTCTTTATTTGTAATGTCTTTCCCAAAGCTCTTTAGGCAGAAAGAGAGATAAAGTATTATTGGTTTGATGGTGGAATATATTCAAACAAGATACATAGTGCGATAGTCATGATTCTTTTGTGTCTAACAGAAAATACCATAAAATAATGACTGTAATAGAACTTCAGATTTTGGATTTTTCATTCAAATTATGCAAAAACAGTTGTTGTACACTAAAATATTAGCATTCCATTTGTTAGAGTTTGAGCATCCTGGTTTGAAAACATTATTTCTTTAGCAAATGGACTGTGATTGTGTTCAGTCCATTCAGGTATAATTGCAGGTATCATTGATGAAGTTTCCAGGTAGCTATTTCTTTACTTTTCAATATAGTAATTAAGAGTAATTAAAGAGTAATATTATAATTCCAGGTATTGCTAAAATCTTGGGGAAGATTACACATGGTTTTAGCCCAGTGCCTCTTAACCTGCAAACTCCAAACAACTTTACTCAAAGAAAAATTAATAAATTGATGAATCTAATAATCTGATGACCTTTTTCTTTCTCTTTTTTTTCCTTCTTACTTTTAAAAATATAGATATGTATTTGTTTTGCTAGTATAAATTTAGGGGTAGTGTACAGAGTATGTGTAATAGGACTCCTTCAGAATGATAGTGAACACTTGCACGCAAATTGGTGAATCACCAGCATTGCCATCCAGTGGTACTTAACTCATGTTAGGTGTATGTTTTCTAGTCTCTGGGCTTTGTAAATGACAGTCTCAGGATTGGAAGAAACCATCTGTACAGGTCGCCTGAAACTTAGATTCCTTCTGTACTACTTCCAAGTGGTCTTCCACACAATGTTTATCTGACTCCAGGGAAAGGAACTCATCCTTTCTCTGTAGAAATTCAATTTTCCTAGCCTTGCTTAGATTAAAAGTTTTGTTTTTTTCAAGAATGGGACAAAAATTCATCTTATCATCACATACTTATCCTACTCACAATTGTACAGAAAGAGGCTAATATTTTATTCACATTATAATACTTGAGATATTTGATGACATTTCCTTTCTTATGATGCCCATCTTTGATGTTGGTCTAAGTTCCTACACCATTTAAATTGTTTCCCCAGAATTATATTTATATGTAATATATGTATATATTATATATAATTTATACAATTCCCTAAATTGTATCTCCTGACACCTAAGTTGACATCTAAGTTCCTACATCATTCAAATTTCTTTCCCAGAATTATATATATATATATATATATATATATATTATATATAATTTATTTAATTCCCAAAATTTTATCTCCCAACACCTCTGTTTTTCCCTTCTCATTCAGAGAAGAACACAATAATCCTAGTGTCCCTGGCCAACACAGAGGAGAAGCCACACTATCAACTTCATTACTGTAGATAAAATTCTAAGGGTGAAGCCTTACAGCTTTGTTAACGCATGTTATGTCTGCCATCCAGGCCACATTCCCTTTGGCCTTTCTGTGTGCCTGAGCTATAACTAAGTCTACACTCATGATAACTCCCTGTGGCAAAGTTCAGCTTGCCAAATTTGGTAAACTAATACACATTTAGAGCAATGGGCATTGCAACTGCAACTTCTGAAAATAGCATCCCATCTTAGGGCTTTGGTTACTCTAATTTTAGGAAAATATTAAATTAGATATTTGGAAGAAGGTAGGGATAAAATCACAACATGAGAATCGATTGCCCAACTGGTAGACGGTTGGAGTATTTGATATGAAATGAAAGAGAGTTTTTAGAAATTCTTGTGATTTTTTTCACAGTTCACAATTTCACAATTCTTGGGGTATTCCCACCCCTTTTAAAAATCTTTTTGGGCTGGTAATATGCACTGTGGGCCAAGAACACATAAATGCCAACAGTACCAAGATGTTATCTCCTTTCAGCTTTGACTCACACTGTTGAAAAAGAAGATGATTTCAGAATTCTCAGGTCCTTTTGCTATCAGAGTGCCCAGAAAAACAGATAAACAAAAATATACGAAAGGTTGTATTCCATATGCCATTGTCATTCATTAAAAAAAAGTTCCTTCCCTCCACCCCAACAAAATAGCAATATCTATTAAAACAGCTGGGAATTCACTGAAGCAACAACACTTAGAATTTAGTAATGAGGCATTCCTCTGGCTTCACATCTGTTAAAATTTTTGCTGTAGACTAAATTTTGAAGGGAAGGAAACTAATAAAAATTCCTGACAGTGATCAGGAAATATTCTGAAACAATTACACATTAGAAGTCCATTCTCCTAACATTCATTTTTTTTAAAGTGAAGTACTATCTGATCTCCTATGAATTAACTTATAGCCTCCTTGTATATTCAGACAACAATCGTATTTATACTACATTTACATTATTTGTTTTTTGAAATCAAAAGGTAAGGTATAAGACTGATGCTTTTGTCACTTCCCTTAGTTTTTCCAACATTATCGTGTATCTCTTTGATTTTTCCAGTGTCTATTTTTTTTTCTTAGCATTCTTATCTCTTTTTGAGATGATAATGTCTTTCATTTTTTGACATTGAATGAGGGTAGAAGGGAACTGGGAAGTGGCTTCTGGAGACAGAGCAGGATAAGGGAATGCAAGATAGCAGCATTCAGCAAATGGTAGAGCATTCTGTAGCAAAACAATCTGACAGTTGTTACACATTGACCACTTCCTAGCCAGTTACAGTAGAACTTATTTGTGGGTGGCGGAAAATTATGTGCAGTGGATTCTACCCTGGAAGAGATGACATTTACCATAATGTGGACAGAATTGGAAGTGTGGCAATGTAGAGTAGGTGGTCAAGGACTCTGAACTGTTTCCTGTAACAGATGGATTTGGGGGAGACATGGAGGCAGATACTGTTTCCATTATAAACGCTCTCCTGAACTTTTACTTCATAGCACAGCTTTTTTCATTTAAATAAGAAAGGCATAATAATGGGATAAGAGGTGAGAGGTGGAAGGTAAAAATAATGTTGGAGGCAGAGTTAAGTTTTGGTTGATATTAAGGATGTCTTTAATCACATTCTTTTTTAAAAAAGTTATTTATCCAAATGTTCTTTATCCAGGAAGGAAACAGTTGTGGAGAACTACTCTCCTTACTATCCAGAAAGGGCTTTTTTAATGTAAGGAACCTGAGGCCAGCTTCAGAGTTTCATGTAAGGTTTGTATAACCACGGCCCTCCTTTATTTTGTAAGAGCCATGCAATGTAACATATGTCAAAGTAACTTATAGAATTTATTCAGCCTATTTATTTTAAAAACTTAATCCCAGATACTACATTTGGCACTATCCAATCTCATCGATTTCTCTCATTCACATTTTTAGCATCAAAATTTTCATCTATTAATACCATAGGGATGGCTGAGAAGTTCTGAGCATCTTCCTCTGAGCGATGCTAGTTCTTTTAGCAGTGTAGTATTTTTATGCCTTCAGAAGTCACATTTGGCCCATTTTCACAAATCTATCCTTTCACAAAGAAAAATGGATATGATATGCATTTGCTTTTGTTTGTGCATCCATAACATTTTTACCATTTTGAAATTTAAATCCATTTATTCTCCAGGGGTCAAACTAAAAAAGCATGTTATAATGGTTTTCATGTTGAAATAGTGCACTTCCAAAGCTGACAACAAATTATAGTGAAAAGGATTGTACTAGTAATTTGATCACATGGACAAGTCTGATCTCTCAGAAATAATGTATGTTCTGCATTTTCAGCAATTTTTAGTGGCATCCTGCAAAAACTCCAAGCCTTAAAACTTCTTTAACTCCTGGCCTTTATTAACACCTATCATGGACCATTCAGAGGTCAAGAACATCAAGCAAATGTATTTATGCTTCCATAAAGTTAAAACAAAAAGATCTACCTCAGGATCATGATAGAATCCATATCCCCTGCAAGTTTTTATCATGCCAAATGTTCTTTATCCAGGAAGGAAACAGTTGTGGAGAACTACTCTCCTTACTATCCAGAAAGGGCTTTATTAATGTAAGGTTTGTATAACCACGGCCCTCCTTTATTTTGTAAGAGCCATGCGATGTAACATATGCCAAAGTCATAACTGTTGTTGCTAAGTCAGCATCTCCGCAAGTTTGTAGAAAACCAAGCCCATTTGTTTATTTTCATTGCAGTTGAAAAACACTGACACATGAAAGCAAGTTGATCAAATCTGTTCCAAATTGCCGAGTGAAATTTAAAGTGTTAGGAAAGAGATGAAAATAAATGAACTGCATAAAATACATGTTTAGTCTTTGATTTTTTAAAAATGTAATCTTTTTAATCTTTTAAGATAAAAAAATGTAATTTTTTTCTTTCAATTTTTAAGTGCTTGAATAAAGGACCCTTCTCTGTTAATCTAAATGAGCATTTTATATGCAAAAGAAACACACAAAAAAAACACGTTAGATAACTATGGGGCAAGTTCAAAACCTGAACTTCAGAATATGAAACTGCATTAGGAGATATGTTGGTGATGTTTTGAGGGACATTTGCCTTTTGCTAGTTTGCCCGATATCCTGTCAGTAAACAGTTTGGGTATACAAATTACAGAGCTTTTTCCTCCTCGACTTTTTATAGCTCAATTTGAACAAAGATTCTTTTAAATAAAAAGTAGTCAAAAGTCTAAGAATTCTTGGAAAAGACAATTTCAAAGGAATGTCTGTATCCTTTCAGTTTCTTCTATATTAAATTTGTGGCATATAGATACGGGGTGTTCCTAGAATATATTGCTAAGTGATTATGAGCCTATTGAAGTTGCAATGATTTCAGAGGGTTAAGTACAATTTAAATATTTAAACGTCAAGAGCTATATCCTTGAGCCCATAAGCAAATGGGCATACAGAAAGATGGTAAGATATGAAGAGATGGGGAATGAATTATAAGCACTTGCATTTTTTCCCTTATAAGATTTCTTGTCTTGTGACAGTTCTACTCAAACATGTAGGTGTCAGCTTGCAGAACCATGTACTTGGAATTAGGCACATGATGCTTGTTAACAGTAACAAGGCTTGTTAATCTAAATCTCTGCAGACTCCACTGAAAATATCCTTTTGTGCATAGGTGTAGCAAATAATGAACATATTCCCTGTGTGTTTAGCTCAACTAGTGCCTTCAGCTTTCCCTATAAAACACTTCAGACATCTAGGGCACTTTACCACATCCGGCCTCCAGTTCACTCAGCATCTTGCTGGATTATTTTTACTCCGTTAACAGAAGGACAAAAATGGGGCAGGGGCCAAAGGGAAGCAACTGAAATACAAAAACCAAGTACAAATTTGGACACCAGGACTGTTATGGAAAGTTTTTTAGCCTAACTGGGAAAAAGGGTAACTGAATAGCATCGCTCAGTTATCTGACTGACTGTATCATATGTTGAGGATACCAAATTATCTATCTCTACTGAATGGAAAAAAATAATAATGCTTAAAATTGCAGAAGACTTAATTTATATATAAATAAAAAATAGCTATACTAGTTATATAATGAATGTGGTAACAAAATAAATTCTTTCCAAAGAATGGTGCATTATAGAAAAATCCGTCTGCTTTGCCTGACCTACATTGATGCTAATAAGCAAATTAGCTTTCTTTAGCTATTTTTCTTTCCCAAGAATGGTGCATTATAGAAAAATCCGTCTGCTCTGCCTGGCCTGCATTGATGCTAATAAGCAAATGACCTGTTAGTGATATCCCTCTGATTAGACTGTAACTCTGAGTTTTGGATATAACTTGAGCAGGGTCCCAGCCATTGATACCTGCTACCAAACTGGTCTTGAGGGTTCTCAAGTATTGTAAGTTCCCCCAGGAAAAGTTCAACAGCAGAGAATTATTTGATATACATTCTTGTGGTCCCTAGGTAGATTATGGAATTTATTATTTTTAAATGAGGAGTACTATTTGAAAAATCTGCAGGGTGATACTTCTGTTCCTCTGGGAGCAGCCCTCCATTCTGATGAATGATACTGGATTTTGGTGTCCATTGCCACATCCTAAGTATCTGTCTAGATCGATAGTGAAATAAAACAATTTGGGAAAAGGTTGACCTTACATGAGTAAAAATTGTACACGTTTCAGAAGAGAATCCATTTCTCGTATGTGCACAATGTAAATTTCTCTTCCTCCCTGCCTTCAGGGTATTTCGTTTAGGATATCTCTCTATCTGTGTATCAGCCTTTCCATCGTCTATATAACTACCTGTCTACCTATCTTTCTTCACTGATCAGAGCCAAGCATGTAGCTAGCCAGATTTTCAAAACTGTAATAGCATTTCAGGAATTTTTCTGTAACATTTTAGGCAAAGATAAGTGATATTTCTTTAAATCACTGCACCAAGAAGTGATTATCCAGTTCTTCCAGTTTATGGAAAGATTAGATGTCATCCTCTGTGTAGAAGAACTTTCTTGTCATTAAGAAAGTCAAAGTATTTCTTCCCAGTGACATGACTAAAGAATACCAATCACATAATAATACAAGTTTGGGACATTTAAAAAGCAAAATCAAAAATAAACTACTTATGAATATTATTTCTTTTAAGTTTTTCTTAAAGGACTAACAGAGCTAGTATTAAATTTGCTTGGAGAACTCTGTCACAAGTTAGGTATTTCATTGTTTTGGGGGAAAACTTGTGGGTTTTAGACCATCTGAGTACTCATATAGTCCATCACTTGGTCAACAGTTTTTACAGATGTTTAGCAATAGAAGCAGGAAAAAAAATTACTAAAATATTTTATCATGTTTAGGAAAAAAATTTAGCATTTTGTCTTCCATTAAAGCCATCGATACTGAGCCTATGGGCCATAAAGAATTGTATGTCATAATCTATTCAGAAGGCACCATGCAAGGAGTGATACTCAGCTTTTCCCTTCCCTGCTTACCTCCCCATGCTCAGCAACATTTCTGTCCTAAGGAACTACACTTCTTACCAAGAGGTGAAGGTATGACTGCAGTGGCTGGCAAGTTTCCAAATTTCTGGTTCATCCACTTTTCTGGAACGCCAGAAGTCATTCGTTGTGAACAGTAACATCTGGCCTTGAAAGTGGCCATAATAACTAAGGAGAATAATCAGAAAGTGACATTAACACAAGTTAGAGTTTCCAGTGACCACTAAGGAATATTCAGCATTACTTATGGGATTATATCTAATTTCCTATTCTACACTGTTCTCAAAGGTATGAACACCCTATGGTTTGAACATTGTAAAACTACATTAAACCTCCTGTGAAGAACACATTTCTATGTTGTAGCCTTCCTAAAAATGTCACTCTTTTAATGCCATTGAACTTTTCCTTTTTTTTTTTAAAGAATGAAATGATTTCAGAAATATGATTTTATTTTTTGTATTTCCATTATTATCATTACAGATAAAAGTAAATGCAGAGGCTACTTTTTCTCATATTTGGCAGTTGCAGTTTATTACTTGATATCCAAGTTAAAAAATCTAAAATTGATTTCCCATGTGAAGCGCGTTTTAGCCAACCATCTGCTTAGGAGAGGGGAAAGGCAAACAAAGCTCATTCTTTCCTGCTGCTGCTTCTCACTGCTGTTAGATGACTACTGGGAACCCTAAAATAGGACTGCCAGGTTTAACTTTTCAGAATATGGAGTAGGCATATGTGTCTACCAGGGATTTGGGGCAGGGTAGGTTGTACTTAGACCAATGGGACTAACTCACTTACTAGATACTGACGTTGCTGAATACCATGCATAGATGGGAGCACAGATGGCCCAACCATGTCCTGCTTCCCATCTCACATTCATGATTCAGCAGTAAAAATGGAATGATCTTGAATATATGGATCACTTGGGAACCTCGGTCTAGACTTCAGTGTTATTGCAATACCTGGATTGCTTAATCTAGTGGTTGGCAATTTTCAAGATGCATATATCAAAGAAAACCAACTTTGGGACTGGCTAAAAATTAAAGGAATGTCTATGAAGAAACAGAAATTCTGGAGCCAAAGAATTTGTCATGATATTCAAATGTAGAACATGCTGGAAACTTTATTGTTCAGAGTACGCCCAACTGTGGAATAGAATTCCTGGCATTACAGTGTTTGCCATTGCAGAATATGCCTTGATAAAAAAAAAGGGGGGGGGTGAAAATAATTAAAGCAATGTACTTAAGTAAGTACTTAAATCTGATATATGAAGCTAGATTTTGAAATGCAGCAAATACGGAATCATATTTTTAAAGACCATGGAATTCATTGAAAGGCAACATAATGTTAAAGATGTTTTCTGTTGAAATATATAAAAAATTATTATAAACCCTGTATTTATGTTCTCGTATTTATGGTATTTTCTTGGCTTCCTGGCTTCTTTTCTTCATTTATCAAAGTCTGTGTAGTATTCAAGCATTAAGTCTCTCTGGTCCTACATATGCTCATCCTCATTTTAATCTCTTCCCCTCTCTCCCTCACCTCCCATTTTATTCCTGCCTGTCTTTCTTCCATTATATTACCTAATCCTTACATATAAAGAATTTCTATACTGTCTGCTTTACTTCACAGAATCTCTTAAATATGTTTCTATAAATTTCAAAGTAGGAAGATTTTCTTCCTTACATGTCAGTACATATATTTTTTTTCCCACAGAAAACCTCAAAGGCTAAAATTTATCAACTGAAACAGAAATAGTCATGTTGAAGCAGGAAAAAGTTTGCTACTTAATGCCATTTAACCTGAACCTATATGATGATTTAGTATGAATGACCTCCATAATTGCTATTTGAAAAACAGAGAAAAGGAAGAAGAAAAGAAAGAGGAAAAAATAATGAAGTTGGGAGCGAGGAGGGAAAGAAGAAGAAGTATGAATGCATTTGTATGTGGCCATTCAAGACTCAGAGCAAGTAGACATTCACAAGGACATATCCAGATGTTTCAAGTAGGTTCTACTATGTAGTTAAAGTACAAGAATTAAAACCAAGAGTCACAATTAATGCTTTTCCCTTTCCAGAGTTTTAAAGAACAGAAGTCAAAACTGTATCCATGTGTTTTCCTGTTATTCTCTTACTTCTCCCATGTTTGCTAATGTATATCCAGAAAAAAAAAATAGTTGTTTTTCTTCTATATGCCAACATTTTAAATTCTGTAGTCTCTGTCAAGAAAATAGCAAATGCAGACAATTCATAATTATTCATATCCTGGTTCTTGCTGATTCTTTGACCTTCAAAAGTGACTCTTGCCAATAAAGGGTCCATTTTAGTTCTGGATATTTTCACTCGAACTTTGTTCAAAGTCTGAATTGTCTTTCTCAGTTATATAATCCACTGTGGTATAGTGAACTTAACCTTATTTTATTTAACAATATTTAAAATACTGAAATAGGATAGACGACTGAGATAAAATTTCACTAAGTAGGTATATCGAATTTAAGAACATTTAAGGGGCCATCTAAGGGACTTTTGTTTCAGTGGCTATAAATGGATGGTGTTTTATTTTAAACTGCCAAGAATCTCCAGAATACCAAAACTGACGGATTGCAGCTTTTCATGTTAAATGCTTACGGCATAGTAAGCTTTCATGTTAAAAATTGGTGTTGACCACAGGTTGTATTTCTAATCCTTTGGAGTGAGATCAAATGAAAACCATTTTCCCATGAATGTTGTAGGTGCTACAATGAAATATTTAAGATATGATTTGTTGAAATGTTCTAAATTATTTTTTACTGCACAGAAAGCCCACTTAAAGCAGCAGCATTTAAAAAAAAAAAGAAAAAAAAATCCCTCCATGGTTCCAAGTTAGATAAATGCTGCCCAAGGGCAGGCCACATGATCAAGCTCCCCACTCTGTATAGTGTCCTAGAATAAATATGTTTGGGGTAATTAAAGCATATCTCTCTATTAGTGAGTCCAAACCCGCGTCCTATATTGGACACAGTGTTCAGCATGCAAGAGAGAACATGGATTAGAAGGAAGAGATTCTGTCGGGCAGAATTCCTAAGCTGCTTCTTGCGCTGTTTTTCTCTCTCAGATATATTTACACTCAAGCATATTTATGGCTGCTTTTCCCCCTTTCTTTGTTAGTATTACTAGCACTTTAAACTTTGAGAAGGTCCCCATCTCTGCGGAGAAATGATGGCAGTCGTTTAATGGGAGGACAGTGCTCCAGTGGAAAGGTTTACCCTCTAATGCTTTTTAAGTGGGTCTTTTGGGCTCTAAGTGAGATCTGTACCTTGTTTTTGAGAGGAGCATTAAACTCTGCTTTGGTAAGGCATGGCTTTTTCTTTAGTTGTCTCTTGGGTGCTTCTTTCTAAACCACTGTACATGGTTTTGCTGAATCATGGAAAACAGACATTCCTCTGTAGCTAAACATCTTGTATATATTTTAAACTGAAAATTGGTAATATTAGATGAAAAATGTAAGAATCTACAACTCTGTGGCATTTGTAGATATTATATCCATGTATTTGACTGTCGTTAGTGCTGATGTGGTTGGTTTTTATTTGTTGGTTCTGTTTTGGTTTGGTTTTTGCACTGTGCCGGACACCGATGCTACACAGTGGTGAATAAAACCATAGGGTCCTCCTGAAAGGTTGTAAATTCTAAGTAATTCAAAGATTAAGGATATAACTTTGAATTTTAAGAGACTTAAACTGTGATCTTAACTTTGCCAATTATTAGTCCTGTGAAGATGGAAATGTGTTGGAAATTCTCTGAGTCTCGATGTGCTCCTGGGTAAATAATAATTACTTTTTGGTGTTTATGTAACATAATAAAAACGAAGAGCCTAAGACACGCCTTAACTTTCAGGAAGTGTAAAATAAATATTAGTTACCAGTAGTGTTTGATATGTGCTAAGATTCTTCTTCTTTTTTTTTTTTAAAGATTTTATTTATTTATTTGACAGAGATCACAAGTAGATGGAGAGGCAGGCAGAGAGAGCGGGAAGCAGGCTCCCTCCTGAGCAGAGAGCCTGATTTGGGGCTCGATCTCAGGACCCTGAGATCATGACCTGAGCTGAAGGCAGAGGCTTTAACCCACTGAGCCACCCAGGTGCCCCGTGTGCTAAGATTCTAATAATAATAGCAGTTTGTACACTGACTGTGTCGGTCACAAATATTGTCGGCAAACTTTGCAGCCAACCCACAAGGGGTATATAGTTATTCTGTTTTATAGCTGAAGAACTTGGGGCTTAAGGCAAGAGTCTGAGAGAAAATTGCCCAAGCCTCCTAGCTACCGCTTTGAACAAAACCTTGAACCACGTTCATGGGATGCCAAAACCCATGTGTTTTCTACTGCATTCATCCAATCCTTAATCTGAGGTTTGCACTGGTTGGAACAGCCATCCTTCCCTTTTTTCCTATTTGGAAGAAAAATGAATCATACCTTTACCTATCTCCAAGGCTGTATTCTGAAAGCAGCAAAGCAGTCAGCAAACCGCCTCATAAAAAGAGCACTCTGGCTGTAGAATCGTGGAGCAGATTTTGGCCATCTACCATTAAAATAATCTCTTTCTAGAATCACCTCTTTTCTAAGTTATTCCATTCCAGATCTGTGCCCTAATACATGAGGCCTCTGCATAGTTTATCTCCCCAAACGGGACATTTTGGAGACTATGCAGGCACACGAGTGGTAATTACTCTGGGCTAACAGTTAGACACCAGCCCCATCCTGGAGATGCTAAGATGTATGGTCATTCTATTTACAAGAGTCCAAGGTTCAGATTTTCTGTTAGATTAGGAAAATGCTGAGCATAAAAGGCAGAAATATTCTTTGCCCCGATAAGCAGACACATAAACATTTCCCCTGTAAGGCCAGAGTAACGTCCCTCCTCGATCACTGCAGCTCAGCTGGTACTCAGCTCCCTGCTATGCTGTGTGATAGAGATTTCCACCTTTCTTGCTCTTTCAGACCAGAGGGAGAGGAGTAACTGGCACCTTCTTATAACATTTAAGTTATCTATTTTCTGTTCAGGGGACCTTTGGATAAAAACATTTTTTTTTTTTCCCTCCCACAAGTCCTTTGGTCAGTGCCCAAATATGCACCCTATGCATTTGGGAGGAAATGTGCTGTGTAAATGGTTTGTTGAATCATAGCTAAGTATCCCTGCTAAGGAAGAGGTATTTGTAAACTGTAATGCAAATTTTGCTATCACAGCAACCACCAGTTATTTGAAGCAGTTTCTTACTGCAACTGACATCTTAGAAATTGACTGCTAGGTTAAATCTTTTATAGAGGAATAATGAAGAGAAGTATAGAGATAAACGGAGTGTTCAGTAGGTGACTGAACCCAGGGGTGGGGGAGAAAGAAAGAAAGTAGAGCAAGTAGAAAGGTAACATGGTGTGGTTATTACGATTTCCCTCAGATTTTACTGAGTTTTAGAGTCAGTTTGGAATCAGAGAATTTGCTGAAATTGGTTGTCCATCTTTACCAGGTATTTCTGATACCGGTGATAGGTGATGTCTTTTAAAATAATGTTTTTGTTACAGATACAGCGTTTACATAACAAGCAAGCTATAAATAAAGGGAAAGAGAGTGGACTATAAATCTGGTTTTGTAGTATTGTAGTTACAAGCAGGAATGTTTAAATCATAGGCCTTAAAATTCACATAAAAGTCATAATTGATAGAACATATCTCGTAATCTGATAGCAACTTAAGTCAAAGTAGAAAGGCAGGGAAAGGTTATTTACATGCAAGTAGGAATATCTAAAAATTCTTTAATTCCCTCCCCCCCAAAAATCCTTATTAAAACAGCATAGGCCAATTATAAAGCTTACAATTACATAGTGAATTTCAAGGGTGTATTTAAGTTGAATGGGTCTTGCCCTCACCCATAATTCCAGTTACTCTCTTTTCCTTCCCTCTACTCCCCCCCCCTTTTTTTTTTTTTTGCTTGCTTCATTCATTATTTCATTTTATTTATTCACAGTTCTGAGATAACCAATTTATTTCTGAACCTGATTTCCTTAGAAGACTCTTACTCCCACTTCTTCTTTATTAGCTTTCTATATAGTGACACAACTGCATTTCCATTTTTAGGCTCCTCCCTCGCTTCTTATTAGTTCTACTTTTCAGAAGTTCTGGCAATAAAATCCTAAGCGTCTTTTCATAGAAGTATCGGACTCTGCTCATCTAAAATTCCTGCCCGACTACAGCTCCTTTTCTTTATTATTTAAAATATGAGCAGTTCATGTCTTCTGAGGATTCCTATCACTTACACATAAACAAGCACCCGTTTTTCCTTATTTATCCGAATTAAGCCAGGAGGAAGCGGTGCCTCTATTTATTTCTACTTTCTGTGAGATAAAATTGACTTCGAGGCAAGTCTTAAATTTTATCAGATATTCTACTTTTAGATAGTGGAGCCGTCTAGCAGTTTTCATGATAGTTAATGTACCCATAAACACTGCCAGCTACACACTGAATTAGAAAAAGCATTTTCCATGTTGCAGGCTTTTCCGTAAACTATCTGCATTTATTTTTCTTGCTTCAATCAATTGTTCTTTTCAAATCCTTGCCTGAAGAACAGAGTTGTACCTCCCGGCAGCTTTCGTCTATTCATTTTGCTCCAACTTTTCCTCCCATTGCCACAGGCCAGTGGTTATTAGAGTTATCCCCAAACCTGGGAACTCCCAGGTTTCTGAAAGATCAGGACTGTTTTGTTAGTAATACTAAGAGTCTGCATTTTCCACCATCATTCTCTCACATGGTGAGGAGGTTGCCAAAGATTTTATTTCATGTGTGATGGCTTTATTGCTCTGATCACTAATGGAGTACGTGCTTGGTATTCCTATGTTTTGAATGTTTCTAATTTCTAATATGGTAAATATTGATAATTATACCTCACAGCAACAGAAGCTCATTAGGGTCCTCAGTGCCATTTAAGAGCGTACGGATCTCCTGAGACCGAATGATTTGAGAAGGAACCAATCAGTCTAATCAGGGGTAGTGATTTACCCAGTCACAATGATAACTGTAAAGATACAAATAATTTGTGTAATGCTGGGAGTATGTTTTGCTTACTTCTCATACTTGGTGAAGTTGTGATTGTACCCCTTAAGGTGAAGTGGTTTTACCAGCCTTTTCTGTGATAGTTTCTGTTAAGAGTTACCAGTGTTTCTCCAGCATTTTTCTGTTGTTCTGTTTTCTAATACTACTTGCTATATCTCTGAAAGTCTTTTAGCCCGAGGACAGTGTGCTTTATTTGTTAAACGATATTTAGAGAAAGAGACATTCATATTTATTTCATGAAGTGGTATTAGTAGTAAGTAGTATGATTTCAGTCAGCTGCCATCACCTTTTGATAAGAATAAATAACTGGCATTTGGAAAGATGATTTAAGACACATAAGGGCATAATGTAGGTTAACTTTTCCTTATTATCTCTGACCTTATCGTACCCATGTGACAAATAACTTTTATTTTTCATTGTTTACCATTATGCTGAATACATTTTGCATGACTAAGTTAAGGGTCAGTATTATTTCAGTTTAAAATACTGAGAAACAGAGGTTTTCAGCAGAGGTAAATTTAATGTATTACACATTTAAGTGGCATGTCAGCATTAATAAGAATCTGAATTTATAGCAAAATTAATAGTGACATCTCTGCTGCATCCATTAAGTTGATTTAATAAATCAAAGATCCAGGTCAATCAACAATCAGATTGTGATCATTATGGCTTCAAAGTCTTAAGTAGGAAGATGGATGTAAATCTTTAATCTAAACTATATTGGCATTTACTTTATGTAAACAGTAATAATATAATGATAATAACATAGATATTGGGTATGTTACTGAACTAGTTTTTATATAAGTTTTTAAATCAAGTGTTTCTCTTGGTCAAGAAATATATGCAAATAAAATAAATCAGATTTTTCTGAACCATAAAGATGTTTCTTGTTTACTTAATAAGACTTCAGTTATACTCAGTTTCTAAGTTGGCTTAATGACAGTTTAATGATGTCACCAAGGCCTGAATGTTTTCTATTCCTCTACTATGTCACCTTTTTGTTTTCCTTTCATTGGTTTCAATATGGTTGTACTAGATTCAAATTTCACATATTAACTCTGTCTTCTAAGGCAGAAAGCAGTCTGTGCTAAAGATTTGACTTATTTATTAATTAATTTTTAAAACAAAAAGGATAGGTTTTCTCAGAAACCCTCCAGGAGACTTTTCTTAATGTGTTCCTGCCCAGGACAGTGTCATATGGCCATCCCCTAGTGAAAGCAAAGGTTGGAAAGTGAGTATCAGGTGGAAACTAACATTTGAATAATTGGTCTCTGTCTCTCAGTCACTTTCTAGGCTGGGTGTACTGACATTCTGAGAAATATACTAGTTCTCTTAGGAATGGAGGGGGCTATTCCCTTTGAATAGGAAACTAACAGCTTTTGCCACAACTGATAGGTGATAAAAAACCGGGATTTGCACAGGATGCTCAGAAACCCAGAGGGTTAGGAAGCCCTGTGTTGGTAGCTGGGGGAGGCACACTGGGAGTGTGGATTAAGTGATCCAAATCTAGAAGGCACAGTAAGAGCTGGCCAGATAAAGTCATGTGGAAATGCAGATGGAATGATATTATCCAAGGCTTTAAGTGTTATGAAAAATATGAAGTGATCTCGATAAGGAAGAGGAGTTTTTCATTCTACAAATTATATTTGTTAGAAGGCATTGCTATCCATGTCTCTTCACCCTTTCATGGGTATGTTTCAAGACACAAGCAGTGCTAGGGTTAAACCAGTAGGATGCATGTCCACATAGTCATAGCATTGCACTAGATCAGTGAGATACTTTCAACACCCATGATTTCCCTACATATTTAGAGGTATGTGAGGAAGCCATGTCTTTTTTTTTTTTTTTTTTTTTTTTTTTTTTCTGTTAGTCCTTCAAAGAATTCCCTGTTGCATTCAGTCCTCCACTGGAATTCCTTATTACAGTCTGTTAGATTACATTAACAGTCCCTTGTGAAGTCTTCTTACCTGCTAAAGCACAAAAGAATTGAAATCACTGAGCAAAGAGGCCTGGGACCCATTGGCTTGGCTTTTTTTGTTTTTCCTCTAATACTAGACTCTCAAGCTGAGCAGCTGAAATCAGACACCTACTTTTCATGGTATTTGCTTTAAAATGATTGTTAAGACTGTGCTTTTTCCACACAAATTTACTTGAGATTCAGTCAATTACCTGCCAAGTCCTTCAGCACTCTTATAGTCCCATTTGATTATGGGTTTACCTGGAGAATAGATATTCCATGAATTTGCTTCCAGGGCAGGTGGAAGCCCAATAATTGTGACTGGGCTGTTTCTGTCACCCTTGCTAGTCATTATGGCAAATACAAATTTATAACTTGTCTGGATATAGAATGACTCTTTTCAATAAGGACAGCATAACTAGAGAGCAACTACTATGAACAAGTAATTGATGGTCATACATTTTTGCCTTTAGGAATTTATTGTATAGAAGTGACCTGTTATTTACACATTACCTTGGATTAAGATTTACTTGTAAAGATTTTTTTTAAAAGATTTTATTTATTTATTTGTCAGAAAGAAAGAGAGAGCACAAGCAGAGAGAGTGGCAGGAAGAGGGAGAAGCAGGCTCCCCACTGAGCAAGGGTTCGATGTGGAACTCGATTCCAGGACCCTGGGAACATGACTTGAGCCAAAGGCAGAGGCTTAACCAACTGAGTCACCCAGACATCCCAATTTACTTGTAAAGATGTAAAAAGTATCTTTTTTTTTTTTTCTTTACTGCTTGACTAATAAATAGTACCTTCTTGCGTAGGACTGATGCTCGTCATATATATCAGGAGGTTCCATCCTGGCATTGGTAAGCAAAGCTATACCATGAGAGACATGTATTTTTAGCGATGACCTATGACAGTGGGTACTGAAAGGGTCCGTAGACAAAGGACGAGACTGATACAAAGCGAAGGTCAAGCAAAGCTTTATTTTGTGCCAAGCATCGAGAATCAAACTGACTGGCCTGGGTCTCTTGCAAAGAGGCGACCCCTCCCAGTCTCACAGACTAACTTTTATAGAGTAAAGGCCATGTGGTTGAGCCTGGCCACACACAGGTGGCCAATTGAATTACAATTCACCCTTTGATAGTTATTTAATTCAGCCTATGACCTTGGCTGGAATCCGCGCCTTTGTCTGGCGCCTGATAAGCAGGGCTCACACTCCTTGGCAGGTAATAAGTGTGCTTTCCCTTGATTGGACGTTTCCACCTGGCCTGGCTCATCCTTGGCGGGTAGGGAGGTAATACATGCGCTTTTTCTGATTGGACGTTTCCACCTGGCCAGACAGGTCCTTGTATGTGGGCTCCGTTATCAGGGGCTGGTCAGTCATATTTTACCAGTTCTGTTTCTAAGCGCTTTTCTCTTGGGGGAAGGGGCAGGTTCAATCTAAGTTTACTGCATAAACAACAAAATGGCTCACTCTGGTTAAGTAGGCCCTTACAGGTACTTCCTCCAGTGATAGGATAGGAACAGGCTGCATTGATCTGAAATGATTTCAGGGTGTGAGTGAGTACAGAAGCCCTTGAGCTCTTAGAGGATTAGCCATGATGTTGGACTGCCCTAGGGATAACTTTGCTTAATGAACCCCAGCTTTTTTCTCTAACATTGAACTGGGAAGTCAGAAAACTTAAAAAAAAAAAAAAAAGACAAATTATAACCAAGGGCCTAATGTTCACTTTTTTTCATTTAAAACAAATTAATTTGTGCATATGATAATATCAAATGTATTTTCCTATTTACTTACACTGACCCTCCCATCCCGAGTCCAAAGAAATATCAGTAATATCACCAAATCTCGTTTCCCAGCTTCCACTTTTAAGCATTACCAAAAGAAAAGGAGAGAAATCTTTACTCTTGTCTAAACCACTTGAACACCAAAAATAAGCTTCTGACAAGAGAGAGAAAGATGCAGGCCTACCCCGGAAATACACACCTTTCAGAAGTTTGTTTCCAGCACAGAAAATGGCATCGTCTCTCCTTGAGTGAGCTCCTGGTTATGCCCAGCTCAGATCAGTGGAAGACCATAGGTAGAAACCTAGGCTGATTATTCAGGAGAGAGAAATAGTTGAACATGATGGTGTCAGGCTGTATTCTCAGAGCCTTCAAGTGCATGTTCATTTATACTTCACTATAGCTCTATAGGACAGGGATTATAATTCTCACTAATCATAAATTAAAAAAAAAAAAAAAAACAGTGAAGCTCTGAATAGAGTAATAACTTGTCCAGAGTCCCTTATTTGCATGTGGTTGTACCAGGATTCAATTACAGGTGTGCCTAATTCCATGTTTTTCCCACCGCATAGCTCAGTAAAAAGCTACTGTCTTAATGAGTGGTGAGATGAGTATTGCTTTATCCCTTGGCAGCATAATCAATAAATCTCACAGCATGCAATTAAAAATTATTTTGTCCAGGTGGATGGTGCGGTGTCTGCAAACTACATGTCACTTTCATTATTTGTTTTGCTTTGTTTTTGTAAGTTCTTTTGTGTTTAGTGGATGGAAATCACATTCTCATTTGCTATAAAAATTATTCTCAAAGATTTCAATAAATATTAGCTATGGTTTGGTGATTAACATATGCTTTGGTCTTAGTTTTAAAACTTTCTTAGTAGGTACTAAAATGTTATTTCCTTATATATTTAACATTTTATGTAACCAGAATTCAATTTAAAATTCACTTAAATGTGATCCATAAACTTTCCTATGTTCTTTCACATTCAATGAGGATACCTCAGTTTTACATATTTGTGAAAATCAACAAAAGGGAAAGGAAAATCTAATGCAGATTTAGATGGTTTTAAATAGAAAGACCAAGTCCTAAGTAAATCAAAAATACCTTTGAGTGTTCAAGTTCTTTTGTGCTCTTCACTTGTATAAACCTAAGCCCAAGGATCTTTTACTTATAAAATGAAGTCATAATCATTCCAGCAGTAGAATTTGCAAGTGCATTTATTGAGTACACTTAAAATAATTGAAGAAATATCGACCAAAACCATTCTGTACTTTCTGCTGAAAATTTATCCTTAATTTATATATTTCATCTAATCTTACAGAGTTACTTTCTTACTGCTTATACTCCTCACTCTAGATTTTTTTTTAATTTTTTATTTTTTATAAACATATATTTTTATCCCCAGGGGTACAGGTCTGTGAATCACCAGGTTTATACACTTCACAGCACTCACCAAAGATTTTTATTTAAAGCATGGGATATGGCATGTGGTGGTATCATTTCTTCCAATCCTAATTCTGCCTATTTTGTATTTTATAACGTTGGGAAAATCATAACTTTTTGGACTCTCAGTGTTCTATTTTATAAAATAAAGCTCAGAGTATTTTTCAGTTTTGAATAACTAGGATTGTGTGATATTAAATATTACTATTATTAATTCTATACCTAGATTTTATCTCATTTTTCTTTTCTAAAAAATTGATTATTTCACAAATTTATTATTTAACTATACAAAGCTTGCTATAAGCTCTATCAGTTATTTTACACCAAGAAATTTTGTTATGAGGCATTCATATTGAGAAGCTTGGTGTCAGTATCTTCCTCTTACATAGAGAATAAAACAAAATGCTTAGAAAAGGAAAATTAGTTCAATATTAGTACAGAACTGTTCAGCCAGTCAGGGATAACAAGGAAGCATATAGAGCAGAGCTTCACAAAGATATTTTTAAAAAATTAGTAACAATCTATTAATGATTTGCTATTACTGTGTTTAGAAACAGGACTGGATACTCCTTTAATATACTTCAGTCAATGATTACATGGTATCAACCCCTGTTACCTTCTCGGAGTTAAGACATTTCCTAAATTGAAAGTGTGTTTATGATTCAAGAGGTGTGAGCATACATTTTGCTCATATGCTTAAATCATTGATCCGCCAAATGATTTTGGTTTTCTTATCAGGCAAACAGAAGAGCCTGCTGTACAGTGTTCCCTGCTATCAGTAACATTTACTTTTTTAAACAGAAATGGTAATTCTTATTCTAGATTTTACTAAAATGTATTCTTCATGACCTACCCATCTCTTCTTTTTCCCATATCAGTGTATTAATATTTCTTCCTCATTTATTTTTCTCAGGCTTGGGCCTATATCACTTATGTTCCTTTGTTGACTTCCGAATTCAGAGTCTACAGTCATCTACTCAACTGAAAGCTATTATGTGCCAAGCCCCATGGTGCCCATGATGAACATTTTCTTCCTTCCTTCCTTCTTTCCTTCCTTCCTTCCTTCTTTCCTTCCTTTCTTTCTACCAAATTTTAAGATTTTATTTATTTATTAGAGAGAGAGAGAGTGAGCACAAGTGGAGGAGGAGGGGTGGGCAGAGGGAAAGGGAGAAGCAGCCCCTCCACCAAGTAGGGAGTCCATTGCAGGCCCATTCCCAGGATCTGGAGATCATAACGTGAGCTGAAGGCAGATGCTTAACTGAGCCACCCAGGTGCCCCCATGATGGACATTTTCATACACATGATTTTATTTATGACTTATAACAGTTATTATGAATAAAAAGGTCCCCATCCATGTCTATGGATTTAGTATGTGGCAAGGCAAGAAGTTAAACTGAGATTCTTCCAGTTCCAATCTAGTGTCCTTCCATGATAGCAGAGCTGCCTCCAGACCCACAGATATTTATTTGTTTGTTTCTTTGTTCATTCATTCATTCATTTAGGATCATGGATAGGAAACAGACATTACAGATTGTAATGACTGGTGCTAAGTATTTATGACATTTGGGATCATTGTTAGGGTCACAGTGAATGGTAGTTAAATTTTGTGTAAAGTAAGCCATAACTCAGATCTACAGCACGAGTTCATTACATGTTCTGTCACGCCAGTTCATCACATGTCCTAAAGAAGTATTAGGCTCTTGGGAATAAATATGTGAATAAGACAAAATTCTTGTCTTTGAAGAACTTACTTTTTAGTAAAATGATTACCTGTGAAGGGGGAGTTCTCCCTGGATGGCCCCTCTAATATTGTGATATTCCATGAGAGACAGGAAGTGCTTGGCATGTGACTTTGCTCAAGTTCTCAGGGTGATTCTGATACTTAACATTCCTTTTATTAACTGCTCCTCTCTCTTATACTAGTTTTATACCCTTAAACATGTTAGGTGCATACTATAACACAAACTTAACCCCTACCCATACTTTCTTCAAATATTTCTGTTTATATATGGCTTCCTCAATAGATTTAAATCTTCTTTGAGAAAAGAAATTATATTTATTTCTGTCCTCATTTCACAATGTGTACTTGAGTCAGACTATACTAGAAGAATGTTTTTCACTTGGTAGAAAATTTTTAAAATATTTGGCAGATAAAAAGCTCATAGTGTAATGAGATTCTAGAGTTAACATAAATACATCAAGGAAAATACAAAAGTATTTCTTTTAGTGTATAAATTTTTACCTCCTATTTTCTTCCATAATGATCAAGTGCCTAATGACTTTTTGGTTTAAGGAGGAGAGTTATTTTGCTAATATAGAATAGTTTTCTCATTATGTGAGTATCTTCTCTGGGTACTATATAAGTTCAGTCCTATTTATTTCAAACTTTCTATCGATTTACTTTTTAATAGAGTCACTCTATAGGGGAATATCAGATTCTTGAAAACACCCACCAACAACCCACAAGAATATCCATCAAGGTGTTCTGAATGGAAAGACTAATAAAATATCCTTAACCTTTCCCCATCCATTAAGCCCTAACACTGAGATTTAGAGTTTTATTCATTCAGTGTTTCATTTGATTTGAAGTTTTTCTCATATATGAGCATTGATATCATGTTTAGATTTTTTAAGATGTAAAACTGTACAAATAAGCAAATGCACAGAAAGGACATTGTGTATGACCAACATTGTTTTGAAAGAATATTCCCCTGAACGCTGCCACTTTTGGAATTCCCCTCTTATTAAGAGACCAGCAGAGTTACTTAAATATATATGCCCATGCTTTGATCATTGACATACAATAATTCAACTTTATTCCGTATATTTTATTCAGTATAGAATAGTCTCCTTTTATCTGCTTGCTGTCAGACAGCTACATTTATTTAAAAGTAACTGTTCTGTGTCCTTTGCTATATGTAATTGTCCTTTTTATTCACTTAAAAAGTACTATGTATTCATTAAGGAAACATCATCATCTGTTCCACTCCTTTTTCTGCTCCATTTCTCAAACTTATATATTAATTAGAACATTTTGTATTTAAATCAAACATCAAGTTAGAAAAAGGGCAGTTGACATTGTAAAGATGATGGCCCCTTAATGTATTTTAAATGAGATAGAGGTTTAAAAAATTCTCAGTCTTTTTCCATAGTCTGCAAAGAAGATGTGAATGCAAATATGCCCAAGCCACCAATAAATAAGCTTACTTAATTCTGCTATGGCCAAATGGTTATGTTGTTGTAGTTTTTTATGTAATTGATTATGGCGGACCATTACGGAAAAGACCACAAAACATGGAACTATTTATTAGTCCCAATCTTTAAGTGAGGCTTTCTTCTCCTCCCCATCCCAAGCAAATAGGTAGACCTATAAGTAAGCACCATATAAATAAACACTAACTGCTTTCTGGAAGCAATAGGAGTTGTAAATTCTAATGGAAGGAAATCTGGGTGCTGATGGTTCTTAAAGTAAAGTAAATTCCCGTATACATCACCAAAAAGGATTTGTTTTACCACAGTGCTATAGAAGGTAGACTTCCCAGTTTATCATTTAGGCCAATGACTCGTGAACACCTAGGAGAGTTTGCCGCCGCCGTCAGTATCAGATCTTCATCGTCCTATCTGGATTATTCCAAGAGTTTCCTTACTAGACTCTCTCCCACTAGTCCCAGCCCACCGAGTCACCTTCCACCTTTCTACCAGAAGAAAAGTGAAAGTGTTTTACTTTTCAGCTTTATATCCTTGTATTTCTCCTATCACCCACAGGATAGTATCAAATGTCTTAGCATTGAACTGGTTATCCCCTAAAAAACTCTAGATTTGTCTCTTGCCTCACCTGCTCCCTTTTCTCTTATTCAGCTAATATTTCCTAACTATCCTGTAGACCCAGGGATAAATGGTCCTCAGTCCTGCCTTCAATAACTTACAGTGTACTCATCATTTAAAAGTTACCTCAAGAGTCACCTCTGGAAACACATCTTACCGTCTTCAGTTAACGTGGATCCTTCTCCACTACCTACCCACAGTTTTGTAATTCTAGAATAATTTATGCATATTTGTTTTGCATATTTATTCATGTGACTTATGCATGATCTACCTTTAAAGCTATTCACTCATTTAATAAATATTTATTTAGCATAAATTATGTATAAATGACTGGTCATTGCCAAAAGCCACTTTGGATTCCTGCCGTCCTTCTCGAGTGGCATGAATCTCTCATGCTTGTCAATGTGCCTATACTTTACACTATTTTCAATGTTGCTAGGTTTCTGTTTCCCAGCACACATTAGCTCCATCTTCCTCTTTGACAGCTCCTCTCCCTGCAGAGTTTCAAAGACCCTGTGCCAACTCAGCTTTTTGCATAAAAGGAGTTAGTGATGGTGCTGTGTCCATGGTTGTATTCACAAGTCGTCTTTTTCTCCCATTCTTACAACATAAATCATTACTTGTCTGAGTGGACTTGCAAACATGAAGTGCCATCTACATTTTAAATTTTCTATTGTTGGTGTGCAGATACTTTTTTAGAAGAAGAAAATTTTAGATTTAGTATTTTAAACACCAACAAATGAGAATTTCATCATTTTAATACTGGAAGGAAATTTGCACTTGGAACAATCAAGCCCAAACTGTCCAAGAGCTCAACTCAAGGTCCTGCAACAAGTCAAATGAGGCATACAGAAAACAATAAAAGGGAAAGTATAGAGCAATGTTTCAGTTTGCATCGAAAGAACATCCAAGATTTAAATAAGTTATCAGTATTATAAATGTTGCTTACATAAGAAATGAATCAATTACTCCTCATCCCGTGAATTTTTGAAGTCTGGCTTTAGGAAAGAAGCAATGCCCATATATTTCCCCTACTCTGCTCCTTTGAAAAGAAGAATAGTATGTTGCCTGTGGAGATAGGAAGGCTTCTCCTAGCTCCCTCGTTGGAGGGGCAATTCAGACACAGAGATGTGACCTTCAGAGCATTTTTTATGTAACTTAACCTGAAGTAAGTGTGGGCTAATTTTATCACCATAATATATGAAAGTATGCAATTCAAACCCAGAAGTGTAGACTGTCATGGACAATATGTTTAACCCACTGACCCATCTCTGCTTCACTTTGTGCTATGCAGACTTTAAAGTTTTCATTCCCAAAGGCAAACAACTCTGTTTTAAATGTAAAGAATAACAGAAAATTGCACTGCAAACAGATTGAGAGTAACAGCTTAAGGAATAAAGAATTTGTTGTGAGAGAAAACAATACATGGTATTATTACTACTTTTAATTTAGTGAGTGCTAAAATGCTTTTGGAATTTATTGTAAAATATCCAACCTGAATTATGTAACCAACCAACTATATAAAAATTTCTGAAATTAATTTAATAAATATTTTTAAAATGATGAGATACCTGAGTAATTTCTGAAAATACCATGAATTATAATCCTGTTGTGTTGTAACTTTTTCATCCATCACCAAAATATACATATTTAATACTCTTATCTTAGGTCTATGTCTTAATTGACTTAGTAAATTATTTCCTCAAATTATTAGCTGAAATAATTGTGCTAAACTTGGAAAAATATATTTTCTCCAGTGACTTCCAAATCTTAATATTTACAATTAAGTTTCATTTGACAAATTTATATATTTACTTTCATTTCCATGTGGCAGATTTATTTATTTATTTTTTCATTTGACGAATTTATATTTGATACCTACAGTATGTCATGTAATACTGAAGTTATGCAAACTAGCAAGCCAAAATTCCCTGTTCTCAATGATTCAAAATTTGTCTCTAATTCCTAGTTTTATAGAGCAGTAGGTTTTGGAAAGGTTCCAAGTGTGTCACTTGATATATAGTTTCCCCCTTACAGAAATTACCATGTAAACTAAAAAGGAAAAAAAACAAAAAACAAAAAACCTTACGTATATGTATATATGTGTGACTGTATGTACGTGTGTGTATGTAAGTATATATAAAGAGTTTGAGGTATATTTTTACTATAAATTGTACATCAGATTTATTTTGAGCAACTTGATTACATCTGAGGGTAGATTGGACATAGATCGTTTTCATGGCTGCCATAAACTGAACCCTCTAAACTGAATACATGATAAATTCCTTCTCTAAGACTCCTACAATATGAGCTACCTTTGAGTTGTTCATTCATTTATGAAAGTTTAGGTTTGGTTCTCTGAATTGGGGGAAAAATTGCAATTCATGATACCAAGAAATGAGCATAGACTTCTTGCCATGCAACATTGAATTTGTGAATCTAACCTGAATATATAATGTGAGTTTCCTAAATTCGTTGGCAAGTTCCTCTTTTATGAAATCACTGAAGCTCAAGGCTCTATTAGATACACTTGTTGACACTTCGGTGCCTTAAAAATGTACCAGTTCACTGAAGAAAATGATAAAACAGACAGAGCATTTGTAGAGTTTAACAGTGTTTGGAGCCTCCTAGTTACATTGTACAACTTTCATTAGGAACTTTCAAGACATTGACATGAAGAATATCTTTATAATTGCATAGCTTGTCAACAGACAGTACATATGCAGGACCTAAAATCTTAAATAGATTCTGATCACTGACTGTAGAGCAACTCTCGCTCGTAAAATTGTTGATTGTTTTGGATTATTTTTTTGAAATTTTACTGATGACAGTTTATTTTGTATTACAACATTCTACTGATATAAGATAAAAAGTAATGAATGATTTATGGATCAGTGTTAAAATAAGGGATGATACTGGTAATTTTATAGATTATACACTGCTTTCCAGTGACTGTGTTAGTAAAACACAAAGATGTCATTTGAGTTATTTTCTCAAAGAGCTGTAAATTAAAAACTGGGGTTCCTCATAATAAATAGCATGCTGGATTGAGATAGAGGGCAGAGATAGGAGAAACACCCTGGTGTTCTTTACTCTCCACTTAATTGAGATGAACACTAGTTTAAGTTTAAGCAACAATATGAGAAGCTTTGAAATAAAATCCGAAGAAAAGCAGCTCTAGGTATAAGGTAAATGGAAGTGTGAAAGGTTGATGACTTTGGAAGCTAGTCCCACTTCTCCATAGTAGTAGTTTCTGTGCTCATCATATAGAGCCGTCCATTTCCTAGCATGTGACAGTGGGATGCTAGAAAATAAAAATCATAGAAAAGAAAGCAATGTTGTGCATGGGATGGTCTTGCCCAGATTTTTAGAAAACAAACAGATCTCCCATTTTGTTTCTGGTTGTTGTCTCCCCAGGAATTATTATTCACTCAGGAGATCTGCTAGAGGAAGCAATCTAATCATAACGTCACAGGGTGACTTCTATTTTTGGGTCATAATGAAAAAAAAAAAAAAGATACAGGGTCAAAGAGAAATCAATGGCCCCAATTGATTTCTCATATCAGAGATAACACAGATGTAGTCTATCATGTTTGCATTTGTCCACAGTTTAAGAACAGAGGGGATTAACTCCTATCATTTGGGTAAATATATTCTCCTTTGAATCAGCATTTCAAAACATAGGTTAAGTGCATTTTAGAGATTATCAACCAGGTTTTCTTTCCAATGGAAAATTATGTAAATATTGTTATTTAGATGTGGTTCAGAGCCCAGATGTTATATCTTTATCTGTTTGTCCCTGTTTATGTCACTCTGTCTCTCTCTCTCTGATTATGAAAAATATGTGACTACGTAAAGAAAAATGTGTGTGTGTGGCAGCATGTGTGTGTATTTGGTGGAGGGGAGGAGCACTTTATTCCAGCAAAGACAACAAGGTGATAGCATTTTCATTAAAATAGACATGTATACTGTATAAAATGCTATGCAAACATTATTAAAAAAAACATTTTAGTTAAGGAAAGATCAGTATCTGGAAAGAACTTTCATGACTAAAGTCATTGACTACATTTTTGAGTCTGCATGAATCTGGAAGATTAACTTCTAACAGGCAAAAAAAAAAAAATCAATATGGCTCTGCTTATCTGATATTACATTTAATCCCCTCTAACTAGTCAAGGGAATTGAAGTCTCTTTACCAGCTAACTTTGAGCCACCTGAGAGCCCATACAGACATCAAGCTTTTAAGCCTCTTTGGCACCTGTTTTCATTGACAGAGGGAGAAGCTGTTGAAATGAATTTATATACCATTAGAATTTATGTTTAAATCTCAAAGCTATTTGGTACAAATACTGTCTTTGGAGGCCCTAGAAAATTAAACAACCTTTTGAGAACTGTTGTAATTTCAAATGGTCATCCTTAATCTTTAACTCAGAACTTGATTTATGTGTAATGGCAGAACATATTGGTTTATGTGTTTTTAGAAATCACTTGTCATGAATCAATTCCTGTGTGCATCCCACAGAGAGAAAAGGTCACATTTCTTTAATGATCTTTCACATTGGATTCAACCATTTTTGAAACAGAGTTTGAGAAATGGGAAGAAGGTGAATGTTGAGAGATAGAAGATGATAAATGGGCCCTGGGATGGTACTTTAAAATACATTACATAGTTAAATATTAGGTGCTGAAATTTGAAGTGACTAACTTCTTAATCCTGTGATTTTATTGATAAAATAAGGAAAGTTTCCTTCTTGCATGATTTTCTCTTACTACAGTGATTTTACAAATGCATGTTGTGAAGAAACAGGATAAGAACATAGGAAAGACAAAATGAGATTGCACACGTGATGTAAAGGAAAATGGAGCATTGTCATCTATTGTAGAAAAATATAAAACATGTCTAATTCAGAATAATTACATTAGTTGTTACTAATTTCATTTCTTAGAAATGTGATCCACATGTACATGTAGGCTTTACTCTCTGAGAAGCTACATCATTACTTATTTATGAAGATTGGCATTTTTTCCAAGATACATACTTGTTTGTGAAAACATATCTTGGTTAGCAGGATTTTGAAACAAGTGTTCGTGATATTCACCAGTATAAATAGCAGTATCATATAAAATAGAATTGTCTGCTCACAGTTTACAATGAACATTTAAAACTATTTTTAATTTATTTTTGTAAATATTCAATCACAAGTCTTGGATAAAAGGCATGAACATTTTTCTTTTAATTTTTAAAAAAAGTTGCCAGCAGTAAGTGATGGGAACTTCTCACAGTCAAAAATAAAAACCTTCAAATCTTCCAAAGCACCACATATAACCAATTAAACATTACTGAAAAATCGTATAAAGTGGTCATAGTGGAGAGTAGAAGGAAAAAAACACTTGATAAAATCATAAATACTACATTGACTGTCTGAACCTTGGTAACAGTCACTGTGAAATCTATTTTAATCCATTAATGAGAAAGCTAAAATCGGTTCACTGAAGGTGAAATCATTATCCAATATAGACTAATTCCATTTCCAGTGAGTAGGGAGTATAATTCTTATGAGTGTAAATATAGTCATATCATCTCATAGTTTCATAAATATAAATGATATATCTACCATTCCTTTTAGTCTAGAAGAGTTCATTCTGTTGGCAAGCACAATTATTTAAAGGAAATAAATATTTACTTTGAGTGGTCATGGATAAAAATTGAGACAACTATAAATTAATGATATTCCCTGATAGAAGGCTCTTTGAAAATATGTTTACAATCACCACCCTGTCCTTAGACATGTATTCCAGGGAATTTGACTGGTATCCAGATAATAGCAGACCAATTTAAAAAAAACTGCCCAATATCAGCCTGAGGGAAAGAGCCCTATTTATATCTATTTAATTCATTCAATTATTTTTTTATTTGTGAAATAATTGTTACCGTGCACATAGTAGGATCTGGAGTCAGACATGAATGAAGCAGAAGGCTACCTTTGAGAAATTTCCAGTGAAAATTACAAAGTAATAATTGCAGAAAAGAAGGTTTTGTCATCAAACCTACCCAGAGAGCTCAGGGGAGGAGGCAGCAAGTTCTTTGTAATGTTATAGGAAATTTCACACTAGAAATAACTTTTGAGATACATTTGAAGGATGAGTAGAAATCAATTGAAAGGTGGGGACTTTCATTGCTTAATTGGTTGGCTGGAGAAGAGAGTCTTGTAATTGGTAATAGTGTACAGACAGGAGGGAAAAAAAAAGGTAAAATAATGCTTTGTATCTGAGGGGTTTTTGCTTGTTTATTTGTGTGTGTGTGTGTGTGTGTGTGTGTGTGTGTGTGTAAGAATATATTCATGAGGACTATTTCTCCAAGATAGTGTGTTATCTTCAAAGTGCAGAATGATAAATAGTAATTTCAATACTGAGTATTAATTACAGAGTTGATTTTTGTTTCTCAGGGGACTATTAAATTGACAAGTTATGATTTTCTTGGAGAATGTAAAGCATTCAAGAATTATTAAAACTGTAAATATAACTATTATGCCATTACTGTGTGAATTAAAGAACAGAGAAACTGTGACATCATGTAGCAAAGCTGATGTTCAGTGATAGAGCTTAATGACTTGGCCTACTTGACATATCTCTGTCTGGTGTTTTGTTCCCAATAAATTAATGTTAATATGAATAGATAATGTTGCCATGTAAGATGTGCCTGCTAGTGTTGGAGACTACTCAATTTTGTCATTAATTCAGAATTAAGTGGCTCTCCACTTCTGCCAGTCACCACTAGCATATTTCTATGACACCATAATTTCTGGAACTCATTTGCATAGTAGAGGCTGTAGTCTAATTCACAGACTAATCTAACTGATAAATAGTCACAAATAATTTTACTACCATTAATAGAGCTTGCTGGGTGAGTACAATGAAATAAATCACCATGTTTTTAAGTTGCATTTGGTAAGCCCTTCCTTTATTCTTTGATGGTATAAAACATTTATCCAACTAAAAATACGTCACTTCACCCCAAAACACTAAGGCATATTCATTATATGTCCTTTGGGGACTTCATGGGGTGGAGTGGAGTGGGAATATGAAGAAGTTAAAGATGCAATATTTGACATCCAAAAAAATAAGACAAAAAACCAAAACAAAAACAAAAATCAACCTTTCATAATGGAGAGGGGAATACATTTTACTAGATTTTCTGTTGATAAGGAAGATTTAATGTCAGTTTCATAAAATTGTAGTAAGTTATAATGTTAAGAGAAAAATGTATAATGTCATAGTATTATTCCTTTAACAGTGCAGACAGTGCTGTTTTGGAGTAATGGATAATGTGCAACATTGTTGCTATATATATATATATATTATATATTTATATGTAATTTGTATATGTATTAGAGAAGAATCTTATGTGCCATTAAACTGATTTATTACCAACAGTTTTGACTCTAGTTAAAGATACCTTTTCTTCCCTTTCTTTGTCAGACATGTTTCTTAAAACAAAATAGAAAATACCGTTCTAACAGTCTTTCATTTGCTATATTAAACACATTTAAATGCCTGTCCACCATAGACTCACATCTCATGCTTTCTCTCAAGATTGACATATTATTCCCAAAAGTTCTTAACTGGAATTTTTTCAGGTAGTATCTGAAACCATTTTTCGAATTAAAATGTAACTGAACCCACTTAACTCTTATTACAATGATATCTGACTGCCCTCTTATAATCTTACTGTTAGAATCCTCCAAAAATCCGTAACAATTTTACTATAAGCTTTACATTTAAATTATAAGTAAAGATAATGAATAAGACAGAAGCTTGAAAAACTGTTGATCATATCATGTTAAGTCTGGTTAATCACTTCCATGACTTCATCAACACCTTATTTAGATAACTTGAGACCCTTCGGGATACCTTGTGGGACTAGAATGGGAAAAAAGGAGCATTCCTATGCCAAGTCAATAATAGTTGGATTAGTGGTTTTGAAGCACTGTTGTGGGGGGTGCATGGAAGGAGGTGAGGGGTCAAGGTGGAGATAGGTATGAGAAAAATTACACACTGGATTCCATTTATATTTTATTTCCTTTAAAAAATATCTTATTTATGTGAGAGAGATAGAGAGTGAGAGAGAGAGAGAGAGAGAAGGAGCAGAGGGAGGGGCAGAGAGAGAAGCAGAGGGAGAAGCAGACTCCTTGCTAAGCAGGGGGCCAGATGTGGGGCTCCATTCCAGGACTCTGGGATCATGACCTGAGCCGAAGGCAGATGCTTAACAAACTGAGCCACCCAGGTGCCCCTATTTTATTTACTTTTTACCTTTCCTGAAAATTGATGTAAATATCCTTCATGTTTTCTTACCTAAAAATGACTCAACTCTCTTTCTTTGCACTATCAATAGACATACACAGATAACATTAGATCTTACAAACTTTAAGACAGGATGCTTAACTAGTAATCAAAATAAGGATATAAATATGTTAAAACCAAAGATTGTCTATTGATAATACCTCTAGCTGGAGTGCCCACATAGAAAAGTGTTCATTTATATGTTAATTGTTCTTATAAGTTTCATGTTGTCAAAATGACAGATTTCATGTTGTCAAAATGTATACTCTGATCAAGGTTTTTTTTTTCCTGGAAAAATAATGATTTAGTTTATTTATTTATTAAAGATTTTTATTTATTTATTTGCCAGAGAGAGAGAGTGCACACAGGCAGGCAGAGTGACAGCAGAGGGAGAGGGAGAAGCAGGCTCCCCACCGAGCAAGGACCCCAATGTGGGACTCCATCCCAGGATGCTGGGATCATGACCTGAGCAGAAGGCAGCCACTTAACCAACTGAATCATCCAGGCGTCCCAATGATTTAGTTTAAATTCCCTGAAAGCTAAGTCCTGAAAAACATAAGGATAGTTAAAGGGGTGGGGGGAAGACAGGTATATTTAAGAATGGTTACTAATCTCCTGTAAATAATTAATATAAATAAACAGCACATTTCAATAAATATTATGTCTGTGAACTGTTAATTGCTCCTTTGTTAGAAGTTAGTCTTCCTAAGGAAATTTTGTTTCAATTATTTTTAGTTAGAAACCTTTTAGAGCATTTGTATTGATCTTCATATAGTGTTGCATATGGTGAAAATGAGAATTTGGAAAATCAGAGTGGTTGTTGAAAATTCCCAGAAAGTAAAAAGACTGATATTAGGTCATAAATGGAACATTGGCACAAGCAAGACTTATGTATTAGCCTCTTTATATAAAAAATCATGAAAACACTGTATTTTTGTTATTTTTGCTGAAATCTGGATATGAAATGATCAGTCTCCCTTCCCTTGGACTTGCTGACGGACTAACTAGGTAGCATTCATAGTTCTTGAAGAACAACTAGCAAATTGCGGTTTTAGCAAATTGACTAAAAACCAATTAGCAAATTGACTTTGACGTGTACCATCCTTGAAAATGGCATCGCATTTCCCCTGAGGAGAAACAGTATTTCTGAGCATTGCAGATGAAACATGAACACCAAGAACTCACATTTCTTTAGAAGAAAGGCAGTGGGACACAGTGATTTTAAACCAACCTTACGAATGTAGGAAATGCAATGAACTAAGAGTCAAAAGATCCTTCTCTTTTTGTGATGAAGTACTGATACAGAAGCAGGCTCCTTTTTTGTGTTCTTTGAGTCTGGTTTGCCTCATCAGATAAAGGCTCATATTGTAATCTTCTTTCTTTTGTGACAGCCTCATTGATCAGCAGAAATTAATGCCTAATAATATTTAATGTGAACTATATTATGCTTTGTAAAGATAAGGTACATCTTCCCTCATATAGCAAATAATTAAAGATATTTTATTATCCTTATATTGTAATTGAAGACTGTCTCTTAGTGATAGAAAAATCACAAATCCCAGCCCCTGGACAGCAGTTTCTCACGAGGGTTCAGTTCTTCTCCTGACAGTTTTGTTCCTAAAACAAACAAACAAAAAGAGTTGATTAAATGACCAAGTGAGTAAATTCACAAGAAATTATTATAACACTTTTATAATTGAAACAACAGAAATGTCATATGTATTTGCTTGTATTTAAAATGTTTTAGGAGCTAGGGAAGAGAGCTGTCTCAAAGTGTACAGTTTTCTGGTTTTGGGGTTTTTTGCTTGTTTGTTTTGCTTTTTTCACTCAACTTAGCAACTATATTGCTTCTGTATCTGCCAGTTCTGCCAGTCTTGACATTAATATCAACCCCTTTTCTGGGTCTTTTCAGATAGCTTTCCTTGGCCATGGGCTAGGTGGCCTATTCTTGCTAATTAGATTCATTTCAAAGAATTTGACCTATCCGTATCCTTTGCATTTGAAATGGGGTCATTTTCAAGAAGTACATTTGTCTTCACAGTGTATTTATAAGATGAAAAGTTTAACAATTAATTGATTTCCTGGGTGAAAGTTCACTTTTAAGCATAGCTTTAAAGGAAAGGTTGTGATATTTTTCTTCTATTCACCTACCCTTTCTGATCCTCATATAATAACTTCTTTTTAGAAGAAATTATTGGAGCGTCTAACCTACGCTCTTTACACAGGCATCGATGCCAAGTCACAGGTTTTCTTTCTTTTTTTCCGTTTTTCCTTTTAATAATTCAACTCTTATGCACCCCTTATCACATTGAATTTGCCCTTGGTATGGATGGCAAAGCTCTAAGTGAGGGTTTAATTATAGCCATTTAGAGACAACTTAAAAACTCCTCCTGTCTAATTTACTGCAGTTCTAAAGTAGACTCTGGATAAGGGTATGAAAGTTTTAAAACTACTAGTAGATAACATGCTTACAGGGTGGTTTGTACAGTTTAAAATTTTTTCAAGGAGAAATGAAAGAATCAAGAGACTTTTTCATAATAAAGTCACATGACAAGATCTAGCTTAAAATTTTAACTCCTTTACTTGTGCCTTAGAATGTAATGGCTTCAGTGACTAGCTTTGTGTTATATTGCCTAAGATGACCTTCTAAGAACCTTTTGCTGTACTTCTGATTTTAGGACATCTTTGATGTGTTTTGTTTTTTTCCGAGAAAACTTTAAATCATAAAAACTTGATTTTGTTTAGTTTGGTGCTAAGACTCACAAGGTCTAACAAGAGGACAATCACCCTGGGTTATTTTTAACTCACATAGAAGTTATTTCAGATATATGTGATAATTTTATGTGAACAAGTTTTCTCTTATTATTTCTCTTATCATACTTTAATCAAATATTTTATGTCACTGTAAAACAAAGAAATACGTGCTCCAAATACTTACCCTGTATGTTTTCTTTACTGTCGAATGCTAAAGCTCTTCCCATAATGAATTTCCCAAATGAATTCTAATCCTTTATAAAGTCCCATAATGAATTCTAATCCTTTATAAATTATGAGATGTAGGTTTGTCTCCTAAAGAATAGAAAGTGAAAGGAGTTAAGGAATGAAAACACTATCCTTAAGAGAAAGGCTATTGCCAAGGCAATGGTCTTCAGAAGGAGAAATATTTTAACTGCTATTTTAAAAGTATAGTTTCAACTTCCATTCTTCAAAGAAATAAGATTTCTTTTTATATGTATACAGTGTTGCAAGTATTGTGTACACTGATAGAAACAGTATGTTGTCAACTCACGGTTGACACGACTGTTTTTTTCCTCTACTTGAATGAAGGTTACACTTCTGGGTCCCCCAAAAAGGAAAACAGATAGTATATTTTATAGACCATGGAAGAAAATGGGATTTTCTCCCTTAAAATAACCACAATCCCTTCACCATCTTTTCTCCCAGTATGTGGCATCCACGGTACAATTACAATGCCAGTTCCTTATGGAGGTTTGTATTGCTTGTGTCTTATCACTTCCCAAGCTTCTCCACTTGCTTACAGTTGTTTCAGTATATGGTTTAATGAAATCCCTGAAATAGGAAAGTAATATGAAATACCTTCAGAGGATATTGGAATGGGTAAGAGTTTTGAAGATTTTGTCTTGAACTTCTAAAGATAGAACTATTGTTTTATCTAGTGTGACTCTTATTATCTCAATATTAGAAAGCTACTTCATATAGGTCCATTAATTCATGAAACCCGATATATTCCTCAGGATTAAACTCTTTATGGCTTAGTCTAAACTGTTTATGACTAAAAAGCCAATTTAGAAAGAAGTTAGAGCTTTTTTTTCTCTATGCTACGTATAAATAAATCCCTGATCTCAACTGCGTATTTGGATGACTTTGAACTTCACTAGATCCATATATATTCTAGGTGTAATCCTTCTTGATGGATCCTTTTTTCTCTACCTGGTAAACAATAATTTAATCTTTGTGTTTTGTTCATTGTTTGTCCAGTTATTCTGAACCTCTATCAAACAGCCAAGAGTAGTTTTTCCTTTTTTTGTTTCTTAAGATTTTATTTATTTATTTGAGAGAGAGAGGAAGTGCATGAGCAGGGGGAATAGCAGGCAGAGTGAGAAGCAGGCTCCCACTGAGCAAAGAGCCAGATGCAGGCTCAATCCCAGGACTTCAGGATCACGACCTGAGAGGACTAAATTACCATCATCCCAGTTTTTCCTTTTTAAGAAATAACTCCGGAAAGTTAATTGCCTTCATCAGCTTTATATGTACATGCACAGATATAATGCACAGAGATTTTAAACTTTGTGTGCTCCATTTCTCCAAGTAGTTTTTCTGTGCCTCCTTTTCCCCTCCCCATCCCCCTCCTCCTCTTCCTCCTCTTCTCCCAAGAGGTTACCCACAGCAAGGTCAGGTTGTGCACCGCACTTCCATACAGCCCCTTCATCCCCAGGCATGAATCTCTGTTGCACCAAGACCCATGTCAGCACACCCTAGTCACACCTGTCACCCTAAGCTTGCCTCTGCATGCCACTTCCTGCACGCCAGTGAAATGGTTCTGTCCTTGTAATCATTCAACAAAGATTGATTCATCCAGTTCAGTGTGCCAGGAGCAGAATTGCCCTTATCCTACATTTAGGTTTTGAAAGTCATGATTAGTTAATGTAACACCTGAGCTGTGTTAAAATGTTACACTGAGGGGTGCGTGGCTGGCTTAGTCAGTTAAACATCTGCCTTTGGCTCAGGCCATGATCTTGGGGTTCTGGGATAGAGCCCCACACCAGGCTCTCCACTCAGTGGGGAGTCTGCCTTTCCCTCTTCCCTCTCTCTCTGCCCTCCTTCCTTCTCTTGCTGTCTCTCAAATAATTAAATAAAATTTTTAAAAAAGTATTGCACTGAGTTCTGACCTGCTGTCAGCACTAATATCAGGGTGATCCGACTGTATAGCTACCATGCTTCTTTGGCTCGGGACTTCATCAGCATGGACTTGATCCGTGATAGCCTGTAGCAGCCCCTCTCAACCTGTGTTTCATCTGTGTGGGTGTCAGACACGAGAAAGTGCCACGTACAATTCCTGCATGGCAGCTCTAGCCATGTGTCTTTCCCTGCTGCTCAAGAATGAACATTAGAATGCAGCAAAGGAGAGGAAAGGATACTGTGACACTCATTTATTTAAAAAAAAAATATATATATATATATAATAGTTAAAGCCTTGGGTCCTTGAAGTAACGTTAGCAGCACATTCCTTGCCGTGTTACTAAAAACTCTTATGTGCCAGTGTCCCCCTGCTATTGGAAGCCATCATTAGTCGTTCTGGAAAAGTCCTCTGTAAGCTGTGCTCAGCTGTCCACTCTCCCCACATCCTCTTGTGATATGGAGCCCACACGGTGGGACAGATGGCCAGAGAGAGGGGTGTATCTGTGCTCGTGCAGCAGTTTCTCTGCGCATCTTTACCGTCAGCATCTGATTATTCTGCCCTTGTTTTCTTCATATGATAGTGTTAAGTGAGGTAGTCACATCTGCTGTACAGATTGTTGGGGTCCTTGCTGTGAAACAATTAGGTAGGGATTGCCTATACAGTGGAAAATTCTAAGTGTCTGTTTCTGCCTGGTTTCCCTTGAGAGGCAAGAGCCATCTATTGGCAGCTTGAAGGTGACTTGCCTGGTGAACTTTTGTCATCTTCCTAATTCAGCAGCAAACTGCACGTTCACACAATGGGGTGGCCTCAAAATCTTTTCTTTACCTTACGGCCTCTAAAATGCCTAACCATACGTATTAGTCTTGACTATAAATGAGAGTGTAAGGGTGCCTGGGTGGCTCAGTGGGTTAAGCCGCTGCCTTCGGCTCAGGTCATGATCTCAGGGTCCTGGGATCGAGTCCCGCATCGGGCTCTCTGCTCAGCAGGGAGCCTGCTTCCTCCTCTCTCTCTCTCTGCCTGCCTCTCTGCCTACTTGTGATCTCTCTCTGTCAAATAAATAAATAAAATCTTTAAAAAAAAAAATTTAAAAAAAAAATAAAATAAATGAGAGTGTAAGACTTAAGACTAGTCCTCTTACATAGAAACATTTGACTGATTAATGAACAGAAAGTTGTAGCAAGTTCTAAAAGCCACCAAAATAGTAGTCTTCTTACATTTTTCCACTTTAATAGTTAATAAATACATTGTTTGGAACAGTGAATAAAAAAAGGATATAAAACACATCTCTTAACCTCAAAAGGTCTCAAGTCCAGTTGAAGACATGAAAACTCATAGTTTCTTTGAAGTACCTACTGTGCTTGAGAGGGAGGGATAGGTGGGCGTGGCTATGTTTTGACTTATCTGTAGCTTATCTTTGACTTATCTGTGATAGACAAAACTGTTATATTACACTTGTAGGATATGGTGCTTGAGCGTAATTCTGTGCATTTTGATATTTTTGTATTTCGGATAATATGACATTCAAAGTGAATTAGGTTTTAATGTCATACTGTAGTTGCGTTCAGTGGTCACATTAGAAATACATGGCATTTACTCAATATTCTATTGAAAATCAGTTTTAATTTGTACTATTTTTTATTTAATAAATGTAATATCAAAATTTAGTTTTTTTACTGTGTCTGTTTAGAAGCCTAAAGCTGTGCTCATTCTCATTTACTTTCTGTATGTGGATAGAAGTAATGTTCACGAGGCCACTTCATTCTTGGAGCATATAAAAGCAGTTCTGTATAAAATGGGCACATCCCTTATTATAGCGGAAGATAGTTACATTCTAGCTCTTTAGTGCAGCCCCTAAAAACAGAGCTTCATATTATTTTCAGGTTTCTCCTTTAGCTTTGAAAAACTATGCACCCCAATCTCATGAATTAATGACACTTTCTGATGGAGTCAGTGTGAAAATGGATAGTTTTAAACCCACTCCCCCCGCCCCACACACAGACACACACAATGGTTAACTTATTGTCCCACTCTCAAAGTGCTATTTTACAGAGAGCATAACTTCAAATACAAAGCAAGCACTTACCCATCCACAGTTTAAGAGCTAACAACTGTAAAATGAACTCGGGATGGATTACTTCTCACAAAAACCAGGGCTCAGGCAAGGTGGTGTAAAAAAATTATTACATCTTGGAAACGTTGAACGAAAGTGATTCCAGCACAGTCCATGTGATTAAATCTGTTTTCATTTAACCACACAATTTGCACTTCTCTTCCTCCTCAGGGCTTTTTAGCAAAATTATTTGTATAATCAGTCCTTTAAAGAGGAAAAGAAAATGTAACCTTGAGTATCTCTTTGAGGATTTTCCTTTCTCTCTGCAATTTGAATTTCTTCGATAAACTTTTTCCAAATAGATTCTAATCTATTATACTGATGACCAGAATTGTATCTTTAGGATCAGCTTGTGACACAGTCAGAGCTATTGCTGAGATATTGACTTTGAACCTCATTTGTGATAGTGACTACACCTAAGTGCACACCTAGTAATAAAGAAACATTAGGAAGAGAAACAAGAATATCGGGCAGAAAAGGGAAGATGAAGGAAAGATAGGCATAGATATGAGAAGAGTGATAGTAAGCATCTTCTCAGTTCTCTCAAATTGCTTAGTCAAATTTTTAAAAAGGGGCGTATGATTCTATCAGCTATTTCTTAGCACATGCTAAGGCACATTTGTTTGTTCGTACAAATATGCAATTACCCTTTCTTAGGAAAGAGATTTTCTGGCTAATTCCCTTAAAATCCTTTATGTCATGAGCTCTAGACAACTCTGGGATGCATCAGTGGACAACCAATTGGTTAACATATATTAAACTGTGTATATGCCTTGCCTTTTGCATGTCTTCTTAGCTGATGTCAGTTTTTTTAGATTGTGAAATTTTCTTTTGTTTTAAGTTTCTAATTCCAGTTAATTAACAGCATTACATAGGTTTTTAGGTGTACAGTACATCACCCTGTTCTCATCAGGACAAGTGCTACAACATTTTCTAGGATAAAAGTATTTTTGTTGTTGTTGTTTTTTAACATCCTGAAAGAGTTCCTAAAATAGTTCCTTTTTTGGTTCCTAAAATGTGGTCTCTGGGCCAATGGGAGCAGTATCACCTGGGAACTCACTTGAAATGTAATCCTGGATCCCCACCCCAGGCTCTTAAATCAGAATCTCAAGGGGTGGAGCTCAGCAGTCTGTTGGTGGGGGTGGGGGTAGGAGTAGCGGGAGGAGTGGGGGAAGGTTGGACAAGGCCTCGACGTGATTTTAGTTTTCTAATTTGAGAACCAGTGCCCTAAAGCATGTGTCACCCAGTGAGCTGAACACCAAGAGTCCACTAAAAATAACGTGACTGTTGTTCCCACTTTAGTCCATGTGAACAGAAGACTAACAATTCAGGCTCAATTATATTTTGTTCATAGGCAGGCATGGTTGTTTACGGATGACAGAATAACCACAGCAAAACACAACATCCTTTAAACCTATTACATTCTGGGAAGGAACCTTGATTAAACTAGTTGCTAGTGTTGTTTTCAGTACAACTATTTTTTTTTAATTTTTTTCTACTATTAATAATTACATGTATGTATGCTACTGATGCTGTTGGCCTAGGCAGATTATTGATTATTTAAATGCGTTGATGAAAGTAGGAATACCAAAAACATTTTAATTTAAAACCTGTAAATGTGTAACCATTTGCTCATTCTTTTTATGTAATGCCAGGGCTATTTTTTGGTTAGTCTCCTTAAGGAACTTGTAATTTTCCTTTGATTAGCGCATACCGCAATTCATCCATTTTTGTGATATTTAAGTACAAAATTGTCTAGAATTTAAAATACAAGTAACGAGGGGCACCTGGGTGGCTCAGTCAGTGAAGTGACTAACTTCTGGGCTAAGCTCAGGTCATGATCTCAGAGTCCTGAGATTGAGCCTCAAGTTGGGATCAGCACTTGACATGGAGTCTCTCCCCTACCCGTTACTCTTCCTTTCCCCCCCACTTGCACATGCTCTCTCTCCTGAAATAAATAAATCCATCTTAAAAAAAAAATACAAGAAGGATTTTTGATACAGAGCTTTTCCAGATTTTTATGACATTTCCCTCCCAACTTTCATACATTTTACCCACAATTCAGAACTTTTTGTTTTAATTTTTTTTTCTTTTTCTTTCTTTCTTTCTTTCTTTTTTTTTTTTTTTTTTTTGATAACGCTTTCATTTTGTCTTTCAAGAGAGATCACGGTAGATTTCATGACAAAAAATACGATTTGACACTTAAATTATGATACATAAAATATTTAATTAAGCTATATATTCATAAGAACAAGTGCAATAACAAGATCATGTTAATTAAATTCTATTATTAAAAAATCAATGAAAATATTAAGATCAAGCTTGAGAATGATCCACAGTGACTTTTGGAAAGCAGGCAGTAGGTAAAAGGTGAAATATAGGAGCCAGTGAACCAGAGCAGCCAGCTCTGCATTCATTGCATTAGGGAGCTCCCATCTTTAGGTTTTGGACAACAGAGGTCCTTTTAACAACTGAGCCAGCTAAAGGCCTAATGTTAAGTGATCCTCTGCTGTATTAGAATAAGGGCTATTGTGCTAGGTTCTCTTGACTCAACCTTGTTTTTTCTATTTTAGGTATTGGTAAATTTAAGGGCATTGACCTTTTTTTTTTCCCCTTCTTTTGTGCATGTGTGTTCTAATCTTTAAGGAAATTTTGAGTGGTCTGACTCCATGGGAAGTCAGTTTTGAGGATGTTCTGACTTTGGTTTTTGATAGTGTGTAAATTGAACATCTGTTTCTCCTCAGATGCACAGCAGTCACAAAGGAGAACTGAAGCATGGCTTTTTGTATTTTTTGTTTTGTTTTGTTTAAGTATCTCATGCAGAACTTTGACCCTAAAGGAGGCTCAGTTTATTCTGTGGGCTATACAAGTAGTGGTTAGTTGTAATGGCGGTGGGGTTCATTCTTGGGTCTGGAAATAATGATTTAAAAGCCAATGTACTACATTTACATTTATTCAATCATGTTTCATCTTAAATAATAGCTCCACTATTATTAACTATTATTCTTAATTTTTGTTACCTGCATTTTCTAAATATTACATTGTAGCTTAATGAATGTTTTCTAGCATGGCTATATTCACTTACAAGTCTATAAGAAATAAAGCAAGATGAACTTTAAAGTCCTATAAGTCACACTAAGTATTGAGGAAGCATAGTTCTCTTACTTGTCCTGATGTTTCTTATTAAAATCATATTAAAGTATACAGGTTATTAACTATAATGAAAAAGAATGAAAGGGCAAACATACTTCCTCTTTTTTTTTTCCCCTGCCCTGTAGATCAAAACAAAGTCACAGCCTAGTATTAGGGACTAAGAAAAAGAGGATGAAATTAATAGGGAGCAATGATCACAGGAAAACACCTGTTCCACCAAGAGTGGAACTACTGATTTTTGCTGATTTTTTTACTGATTACAGGTAATAGTATGGAGTTAATTCCAAGCATTTTGGTAATCGAGTTAAGAAAGAATATCACTTACTAGTAGGCACCTGAGTCATAATATGCAATTACAAAAAAAGTAGCCTAACTCCATCTGGCAAATACTGAGAACTTTTGATAAAGTAACTTTGCTACTGGCAATGAAATTTCTGTTATCTTTTAGTAACAAGTTCAGTGTTTTTAATGGAGTTAATCACATATCAGACAGTACTCTATTAATCCCTGAATGGCTTTAGAATATTGATAAGTAATACTTAGCAACTTAAATCTGTGCCTGAAACTGGCTGTGTCTTGTGAAACAGCAGCATAATATACGGGAAGAGTATCATCAGCTGGTCAAGTGCCTTTGAACAAATTCTTTTCTTTCTCTGGGTCTAATTGTCCTCAATGAGAACATTAGCTGGGGTGATCTCTGAGCATTCTTTCAGCTCTAAACTACGCTGACCTGTCTGTTCTCATGGAAGAAATACATTTTTTTGTTCACCAAAGGAATATCCTCTGTTTTATAGACATATGCCCTCCAGTTAGAGACGGTTCAGATTTAGAAGATGAAATGCCATGGAGGTTGTGATCTTTCCGGCAAACCACCCGAGTGCATTTTGAGAAGTCGAAGTTTGGTCAAATGGTAGTGTAGAAATGCCTGTGCACGTGCTAGAGAGAACTGGCTAGAAAGTCACCCACCATTTACTACTGGTGTGCTTTGGGGCAAAGTACTTACAGTGCCCCCATCTGAAAAATGAGGATAAAAGTCTATCTGGTAGAATTTTTGTTGAAAATTGAATATAATAAAATGCATAAAGTCCTGAGCTCCGTGGTGGAAACTGCTGTTCCCTCTCTCCCCAGCTTCCTGTCTGTTGCCATCAAAATGAATGAGAATTCCCTAATCAAATTTCTAAAAGTAGCATTATCCTATCACTTTTAGTTCCTCCCTGATGCTCATTTTTCCTCTTGCCTTTTCATATACTGTCAAATTCACAGAGGCTGCCTGTTCCCCTCCAATCCCTCCCTCTATTACTGCAAAGTATTTACCTGAAAGAGCTATAATTATTAACAAAATATAGCAATTAACAAACTATAGCAAGGAGGAAAGGAGTGCTGGGTGCTAAAGTAAATTATATGAATGCAAATATAAAGACCTGGTAAATGAGTCCCAACTTTTGAGTCTAAATGATCTAGTTTGTTCTCGGCGCTGACCTCCATGCCCTGTGTGATGTTCATAGCTAATAATGGTCTCGGCCCGCCCTTGACAGTCTGGCAATACTCTCTGCAGCAATTAACCTAGAAATTGCTATCATTGTTTATACAAAACCCATCAAGGAGGTCAGCAGATAATAATAACATTTGCCTTTCTTGTATACTGAGCACTAATAAGTGCATTATTTGAATCTCATAATAATCCCTTGAGAGAAGCAGGTATTATTGTTTATGAATTGTTTGTTTTAATTGAGTCATTAAGTAACTTTTCCAAGGTCTTATAAATAGACAGTGTCAGAAGCCAGGACTGGAATTTAGGCCTCTTGTTATATCATCCTCATACTTTCACAGTGGGGACTCTTTGAAAACCTTTCTTTGACAGGTTCCAATAATTAATTTAATCCACCTGTTACAATAGAACCACCTACCCTTACATAAACCAAGTATATCTGCCTTGTTCACGTTGCTCTTAAATAGATAACTGGTAAATTTTAAAGGCCATCTCTGTTTGGTCCTTTTCCTTCTTTTTTTTTTTCTTTTTTTCTTCTTTTTATTTCTCTAGTAAAATTAAAAAAAAAACATAATTTTGATTAAGACAAAATGCATGTGACACACAATTTACCATCATGAGAAAGATTTTTACTTGTACAGTTCTGCAGTAAGTATAATCATACTGTTGTACAGACTATATTCAGAACTTTCTCATCTTGCAAAAACTCTATAGCCATTAATAACAACTCTACATCTCTCTTTCCCCCAAGCATGTGGCAGCTACCATTCAACTTTCAAAATTATCCAGTCTGACCACTCTCAATACCTCATATAAATGAAATGAAATGGTAGGTGTCTTTTTGTAACTAGCCTATTTCTCTTAGCATAGCAGCCTTAAGGTTTATCCACATTCTCTCATATGCCATAATTTCCTTCTTTTTTTTTTTTTTGACTGGATAATTGTCTGTTGTACATATATGCCACATTTTGTTTCCATTCACCCATCAATGGGTATTTGGGTCATTTTCAGTTCTTGGCTATTGAACTAATAATATTGCTGTGATTGTGAGTGTACAACTATCTGTAGGACCATTCTTTTACTTCTTTGGATGTAATATTGTTAGACTATATGAAAATTCTAATTTTTAATTTTTGAAGAGCTACCATACTGTTTTCCATAGCAGTTGTGCCGGACGTCAATAGTAAAAGACCTTCTAGGAACCAGGCTAAGTTAGAATTATCAGGGACTTTCTATCTGCTCTCTGCCTTTTCTTCACATCCAATCACTGGTCATGTTTTACAGATTCTACTTCTTCAATGTATCCTGATGCTTCCGTGTTTATAGACCAAATTACCTCATACCCAGATAATTATAATTATGTCCTTAGGGACCCGTCTTTCCAATGGTCATTTTCTCCCTCCAATATGTTTTTAAACTCCTGCCAAATACAATTTTTTAAAAGATTTTTAAAAATTAATTTATTTGACAGAGAGAGAGAGACCATGTGCAGGTAGGCAGAGTATCACACAGAGCGGGAGGGAGAATGCCCCCTCCGAGCAGGGAACCTGATGAGGGGCTCAAGCCCAGGATCCTGGGATCATGACCTGAGCAGAAGCAGACTCTTAACTGACTGAGCCACCCAGGTGCCCTGCCAAATACGTTTTTCATATTAGAGCTCTGATACTGCCCTTCCTTTGCTTGATACTTAAATGCCTCCCCATTTATTGGCTACTATATCAAATCAAAACTGCTTAGTTTTGTGATCATGATTTGCTATAGTTTCATCTTTTCCAATCTAGCTTCCACTGTTTCCCTTTCCCAAGCCTGGGTTCTAGCCAGGTTGAGTTATGTACAGACATGTTTTCTATACTTGTTATTTTTTGATCTTGCCTGTTTATATGTTGTTCACCATCTGGAATGTTTTAAACATATTCTGCTTCTAATCCAAATCCTTCATGTCCTTTAAAACCAGCTAAAATTCTGAAACCGTCCCAGGTTTCACAGTTTTATATAACCTCTCCAAACCCAGGCCCCGATAACACTTTATTGATTGTTATTCTGTGGCATTTATCACTTTCTTTCTTATACAGTAGTTATTTATGTACCTTAAATTTCATACAAGATTTAGCTTCCAAACTGCATCTTGAGGACAGATATGTGTGTGTGTGTGTGTGTGTGTGTGTGTGTGTGTGTGTGTTTTCACATAATTAACAATCAGTATGTATGTTTTGAGGGAAAGAATCAACACATAAATTAAGTATTGTGAAATGGGACAGATATAGCTTATTTAGATTCTTGAAGTTGGAGAAAACTTTATATTTGCTGAGGTGAAGTAAGAGAACTGTATTGAAATAGGACTAGCATGTGAACCCACAACCACAGATCTTTTAAAGAAAACTACTTACAACTTTTCTGGAGCATTGAGGAGGTGTTAACAGAGCCTGGACTAGATCCTAGCCAAAATACCAAGTGGCACTTGGAGACTTTGGAGGAGCTTGCGGTTTACTTAATGCCAGCAAGTTCGGAGGAGAGTAATCTCCCAAGGTCTGAGCCCTGAGCACAAAAGGGGTAGTTTATGCATTTTTACTTTGGTATCTGTGCCACTCTTGCTCCTGGGGTAGGCTGGCATGGGGGAGGAAGGAGGAGAAACCCGGACTGGCCTGGACTGGGATTTCCCTGCTGGTTTGGTCGGCCACCTTAGAACATAGGTTGTCCTTATCAGAGGTATTTGAGGAAACAAATAAACCAAAATATGTGTTTGAGGAAAAATTGTAAGTAGTGTCAGTAGGATTTTCCTAGTCAATGAGAAGGAGTATTTTATTTGGTAGTTAACATCCTGTTTTTAAAAAAAATATTTTGTTATTTTTCCATGTTCTAGCCTGAATGCTAAGAACTAGCTCGATTTAAAATTAATTTAAGAGTCACTTTAATGTGTTAGGTACTTCAAGTTCTACCTCCATTTTATTTCAAGTGTATTAAAATGTTGAAGAAAAAATATTTTAAAGAGTTTTATTGTAGCTAAATAGGTACAAAAGGATACATCATTTTGAACACACGTAAATTTTGCCTTAGAACATTACAAAATACATTTTAGTACCCATCACTTCTATAAAGGGCAACACTTTAATTAAGAAACAAAAAATATTTCTTTTGAAATATAAACAAAATTTTTCCACATGGGTAGAATATATAGAAAGTCAAGTACTATTCTGATAGATTGTATGGATGTTTGAGTCATAAGAATGGGTGATCATGTTATTATGACAAGTTAACAGAAAAGTTAGTGAACTAATTTCCTCATGTTCCTCCTGTTGATTGACTTCATTTGTGGGAAAGCTTCTTTATAATTAATAATTCAGAAAAAAATTAGAAAAATATGATTCACGGGAGACATTACCAAATATAGAGAACAATTGTATCACCCTTGTAACATTTTTGAATTCATAGTATTACTTTAAAATTTATCTTATATCATCAAGAATGATGGTCTTATAATTAAAAGAGAACATTTATAATTTTCTCCAAACATCATTAAGCTAAATCAACTAAGTCTGTGTCATTATCACTTCTATATATTTCTTATAAATTCAGCAAAATATAATTTTATGAATTTACCAATGCCTAGAAGTTTCAAAGATGTAACTGGCTAATATGGTTCTAATTCACAATACAAAGAAATAGTGACAGCGGTCAAAGAAAAATTGTACCAGATACTTGTTAAAAATAGCAAGGGAGATTTTATTCAAGACCATTGCAATGGGGGAGAAAATTGAACTCACAAACTAAAACAAAAGAGAGGTAAGAGGGGGTGGTATTATGGACATTGGGGAGGGTATGTGCTTTGGTGAGTGCTGTGAAGTGTGTAAACCTGGTGATTCACAGAACTGTACCCCTGGGGATAAAAATATGTGTTTATAAAAAATAAAAAATTATATTAAAAAAAAAAAGAGAGGTAAGCTAATGGTAAAGTACTTTAAGGAAGAGGTTGGTCTAAATGATTAAGTTATTTGTGTTTCTTAATTGTCCCCTTATCCAGGTTCATCTCCTACCCTCCCACAGGGACTGGGAAGTAGGGGTCTGATTTTTTTCTTCATGATTACATTTCAAAGGGATGGCTTCTAGGTGTTGGAGAAAGAAATTCCTAGATGATAGAAGATTTCTATCTCAAAGGGGTAAAGAAAATTTATCATCACAAGTTTTCTAGAATAGATGCTTTTAAAAAAAGAAGTCAGGGAACTGGAATCAGGAAGAAACATTTCTAAAGCTGAGTCAAACTAAGGAAATGTTCTGGCCTTCTTGGTCACAGCAGGTATTTGCTTTACAGGAGTGTTAGGTACTTAGCAAAATTTTTGAATTTTTTCTTTGTTAAACTTCTCACTGGAGCTCTTCTGACCCAGTACATGACAGGAATTCTTCCCAAAGGAAGTTCTTCACTGCTCTCTGGGGGAGTTAATTTTCAATATTTTTCACAAATAAAATGTCATACCCAGAGGAGTAGAAATAGACAGTTTTTAGGCTTTTCTGTCAATAATATCCAAATACCAGTCTTTCTATCAAAAGTGTTTCCTTCTGGATCATCCTCAGTCCAGCCCCGTCATATGCCTTGCTTCCTTACTTGCTAATTCAGGACGAACTGACAACTACTGTTATTTCTAAGTGCCTAAGTTCATATTCTGTGACTAAAGAGTTTTCCTATATACTTTCATCCATGTGAGAATTATATATATAATTTTAAAAAGTGAAATTAAGTAACTTTCTTTTTCAAAAACAAGGGACATTGTACTTTCCTTCATAGCATGTTATTTTAAAGCCAAAGTGATTATCAAAGAGTGGGAGAAAAAAGGGAACTCTGTTCTATACCTCAAGAAACTACTACTTTACTAAAGAAAAGGGAAGTGGAAGAGATCTTAAGTTTTCTTCTCATCAACTCAGAATCCCAATTAAAAAAAATTATTTGATTCTAATTTTACCTTCTATACTAATTATAGAAAACAGAAAAGTGTTCAGTATAAAGTGGTATGTCAAAGTTGTGCACATAAACCTTTAAATATTCCTGATTTATACTAAATAAAGTGAATTAGCAAGTAAGTACAGTGTACAAATTTAACCACATATTCTTCTCAGATAACCATCAAAGTATCTACATAGTTGCAGAAAAGGGCACAGATGTTCACCCTAAAAAAACCTGTAATTAAGACACATTTATGCTCTGCAGATGCAGCCATTTCTAAAGACTACCAAGCACTCTTGTAAACACACCCAAACCAAAGAAAAATCATTTTGAACTTTCTTAGTTTTATTTTAACAAGAAAATCAAAACAAGAATCCTATTCATACAAATGTGGCAGCTTAATTAATGTAACATTTGCTTTCTAGCCACATATATTTTACAGGATGTGTTGAACTTAAATTAATAATATTTAATGTTTTTATCCCAGACACTGTTTCCAAAACTTACCAGGAAGATTTATGTCATATGTCATGGGTAATATAAAATTAGAGGTATCACGATTTTGGTAAACCCAATATAAATCAGTATTTGAACACTATAAGGAACTAACAAATGCCTATTGAAGAAAATAGATTATCTTAAAATTTTGTTTTCATAATATATTCAATATTTTGGGCACATTTTATTTAATCTTGAAGCTACTAGAAAGTAATACTGGATACATTCATCCTTCAGTGAATGGAGAACAAACTTACATGCTTTCAAAATCATTTTTGCAGTAACATTGTAACGCTTCTAGTAGTGTTAACAAAAGCATCAAAGAGGAGTTCACTGTCTGTTCTGGTAATGTCAAATTTAATTGTTCTCCTTACAATGGAGTCCATTTTTTTGTTGTTTTTTGTTTTTTTTTTTCCTTTTTTAAAACTAAATTTTGTATACTTAATCCATTTTTACTTCAAATATTTGTCACTTAAATTTCTTCATTTCAATATTCTGTGTTTCAAAAACATATTTATATCTTGACATCTTGATTATACTTTAAGAGATGTAGAGATTTAATATAACCTGTAAGGACTGCATTGAAGTTGTACAAAAATAGATTTCGTTTCTTGGGTTATATCCTGGAGATATTTTTTCCATCTTTTCTAAGCATTATAGTGTTCCTGGAGTTAACTTTCTAAAACAAATTTTATTACCCGTCGTCAAAAATATTTTAATGGTTTCTCCTCAGCATCATAAAAACGTTCAAACTCCTGAGCAAGGTATAAAACCCCTTCATGGGTAGCCCTTTTATTTTTATTTCAGTTCTCTACATCCTCTCTGCTACCCTTCAGCTTCGGGGACTCTGCTGCGCAGTACCCCAGATTCATCATTTTCTTTCTAGAGGGGTACATGAAGCTTCTTCCATTCACTTGTCACCTTTGAACCCCTCATTTTCTAATTTTGATATTAAATTGCAATTAACCTGTTAAGAATACTTTGTAAAAGGGCTTCCTTGCGGGGCGCCTGGGTGGCTCCACTGGTTAAGCTGCCAACTTCTGATTTCTACTCAGATCATGATCCTGGAGTCCTGGGATCAAGCCTTGTGTGGAGCCTTTTTGGGCCCCCTTTTCAGCAGAGAGTCTGCTCCAGGATTCTTTCTCTCCCTCCACCCTTCCCCCCGACTCTCTTTCTGTCTCTCTCAAATAAATAAATAAATCTTAAAAATACATAAATAAATAGATAAATAAATAAATGGCTTCCTTGGAAAGTGACATTTGAGTTTTAAGAACTACCCAAATCACTATTTTTGTTATCACAAAATGGACCTTTACAGATTGAGAAAGTTTATTTCCTGATTATAATCATTTTTTGGTTCTATTTATGTATCACCTAATGCCAACAGAGTATATCCATGAAATCAGCATGTTATCTAAAATTATTGACTAAAATAATCTTTTTTCAGGAAAGAAAATATCAATGGTTGTTGAGAAAAGATTAGTTTAGGAGAAATACATTTTTAACATGAACTTGTGGATTTTGAAAGGACCTTGTAAATCACCCATGTTGAATCTAGAATCCAAGGAGGAAATGATAGGTTCTCTTTTCTTTTGTTTTACCTCTTCATTTTGATATGGTGAATCCTAATATGAATATACCTTGATAGAAAATTTTACTAAATGTACTCGTTGAGTTATTTTGAAAGTATTGTAGTAAATTTGTGATAAATAAATTTTGTAATACACAAAGTTTTGTAATAAATTAAAATATTTTTTAAAGATAAATTTAAAAAGTGATACTTTTTAAAATTTGCAAAAATAGCTTTATACTAACATCTGATTACACCTATAGAAATTCTATGTATGAATTATATTTTATGTATCATTACTCAATAAACATGTATTGGACCCTTGTAATATATTAAGAGTTGTACTAGGCGATGGCTACTCAAAGATCAACAAAATTTGTTACTGTGAAGAGATAAATCACAGGCCACTTGAGATGGAATCTGAGTGATTTGTACATGTCATTCATATACCAAACAACAACCAAAAAGGACTACTTTATCATTTTTCTCTATCTTGTAATTTAATAAGGCCCATTTTCTCCTTCATCTCTGCCAGGGTGCAAGAAAGACAAAGAAAATAAAAGCAAAAACCTAACTGATTATCAGTTAACACAATAGTCATACCTTCAAAGGAATAAAAATAATGCCTCTGTTTCTGTTTCTAGCACTATAATTCTTCCTTGAGTTGGAAGTCACAGTTTCCACAGCTACTCAGATTTTTCCCGATTTCATGTAGCTGGTGACAATGTTCCAGTTAAAACATCATCTGCACATGTTGACAAGTGTCTAAGGAAGAGAATCAAGTGTTTGAAATACACCAAGATGACTCAGAAATAACTGTCAGACAGCTGTGTTCTCCAGAGGTGGCACATCACTTGGACTACAAGAGCCATTAGATGACATTTCTCCAAGAGAGAACCTTGTCGTTCTGCTCCCTGCCTGCTGTTGGGGCTTCACTCTTGCAATGTGATGAGCCAGAAAATCGAGTAAAGGAATGTCCGGGGCAGCTGTGGGAGGGAGGTGTACTTTCACTTCAATTCTGTGTATTAAGGCAAGTTCATCTGTGTTACTCCCTTATAAGACAAGAGAAGGGCCATTCCTTCAAAAAGGGCAGTCATGATAAAAACAAACAAACAAAACAAAACCAAACAAAACATGTCTGGAGATGCATCCTTCCTTTCTGAAATGCAGAGCTAGGGAGTTAAAGGGTTGGAAGACTTTGTGAGAAATACCTCCTGAGCCTTTCCCAGTTTTGAATTTGTTAGCATCAGAGCCTCTATTCAACTTGAGTCCTCAATTCACATTGGCAGTTGTACAATTATGTTCTCTCCTGTTTTCGGCATAATCTTTGCATCTACTTTGCAGAATGCGAGAAAATCACTCTCTGACTCACATAGTTGAGGGATGTAGCAGTATCTAGCTATTTCTTCTCTCCAAGGTTTTCTTTCTCATATAGAAATCATTTTTTCCTTTCCTTAATCTGCATGGGGTTTCACTCTCTATTTCATTCCATTTTCTGTATACTCTGGTAATGTATTTCTAGCTGTCAGAAAATTAGGCAATTTAATGCAGTGGGTAGAAAGAAGATATTCCTAATCATTTCCCCGTATATCCTAAGTATATTAGTTCTGCAAAGAAGACTTTAAAAAAAAAATAAACTTACTGCTGGGTAAGATCATGCTTCAGACAGCTGTTGGAATGAAATCATCATCTTTTCCGTATAAACATCTTAAATGTTTACCAATTAAAATAAGTATTACACTCCCAGTGATAAAGGACCTGCTGAAGATTTAGACTGATCAAATCATCACCCATGATGGAAGATTTAGGACCTCTTGCTCCATGGCTAAAGGAATCTATGTATTTGTAGACAGTCAAGTCAAGAAGAATTTACCAAACCTGTTCCAGTGGATGAATATGTGTTTAAATAAAATAAAGTAAAAATGAAATCAAAAAATAAACTTTGTTTCTTTAGAAACTGCAAAAGTAGTAGGCCCAACATCATTATTCCAAGCCTCAATGTGTGTTCATGGAAATATGTACACACTGACATGCGGAAAAGAATGCATAATGCATGAAGAAAATATGCTCACATGTACCAATATAGTTGCTCATATTTAAGTACATTTTCTCATGAAAGTCAATAAAAATTGAACTCTGCCATCTGGCTTTTACATATTTTGGTTATAGAATTTACTATGGAGTCTGTCTTGAATCTATAAATTAAGCAAGGAGGACCTGGAATGATCTTCATAATTTTCTCTCACATTTTGAGGGTATATCTTTTGGAGTGAACTCCCAAAGGTAGTATTTCAATACCAGACTTCTATTTTATGATTTTCTTTATTCTAATTTCATGATTTATCTTTTTATTTCCATCAAACCTGATATGTATACTTCTCAACTGATTTCTGGCTAATGCTTCAGCTGGATATTCCAGTAGACAACCTTAATCTTGACCATTTTTTAAATAAAAATATACTGTATTTTTAGTTTTACCAATGCAGAAAAATCAAAAGATCTGATAAGATGGTGATAAGTGAAATAAATCTAAAGGGCATTTGGATTGTTTAGCCATACTAAGAATCGCAAAAAAAAAAATAAGGATCTTTACATAATCATCTCTTTTTATAGGTGAAGGGAGAAAGAAGCTAGATAAAACATGTAAGTTGTTTAAGATATTGCTCATAGTTAGCAGTTAGAACTATACTGAGCACAAGAGCTACAGTTAGAATGTGATATGGTTGTCCTTTTCTTACACTTTGTGCCTCATTTGGCCTGTCTTGTTATATTACAAGATTATATATGTGTGCACACACATATACACATCCCTCAGCCACATTCATGGCCAAATCGATACAAATAGAGATAGAGAAAGAGGGACAGAGAGACAGAGAAGAGAGAGAGGCAGAGAAACATGCATACAGATATTGGTCATCTCTAGGAACTTGTAGGATTGTAATCATTTTATTTCAGACAAAGAAAATATAGGAAGGATATGTGTTCATAGATAGAGTCTTCTCACAATGGATAGAGGGTTTCACCCTCAGAATCTTAGTTGGATCCATACAATGTTGGGATCATCCTGTGATAATGACTTTGAAAATAGCTCCCTGAAGGAAGGGACCAAACTTTCGCTAATGCCTAAATTCAATATTCCTGAAATGTAGCTCTCATGCAATAGTACTGTATGAAACAGCAATTTTGACTAAAAGATAGATATCCATTATGTTTACATATCATCAGGAAATTGCTTCCTTTAAGTTGATAGACCGAGTTTTAACTTCTCATGAAAGATTTTAAATGACTGTTTAAACAAGTTGGTACTCTATCCATTTTAAAATGTTATTGATGGATTTTATTGAAAAATAACAGAGGAAATGCAGATCATATTTAAAGTGCATTCTAAGGACAGTACTCCATAACAAGTCTAATGGAGATTGGTTCAAATTTCCAAAATGATGTCAGACAAAGAAGGTGGTTCCAGTATCTTGACCAGTGACTTAAAATAGAACTCTGCCTAATTTAATCAAAATATTTTCAATTTAAAAATCTGACATTACAAAATTAAGAGGTTTTTTTTTTTTCTTATAAATTTAAAAGTGTTAACTTTAACATAAGCCAATGAGTGGTATCACATTACACAGCTAAAGAAAGGATCTTGATTGAATAGCTGCTCAAACACTAATGGAGCCAGTGGTTAACACTGCACATAAGCTTACACATTTCTTAATGAGCTTGTCCTATGCCTTATGCCTTAAAAAAAAAAAAAAAGAAGCCGGTACTTGGTGGGGGGGGCTGAGTGGCTCAGTCATTTAAGCCTCTGACATTGTTTCAGGTCATCATCTTGGGGTCCTGGGATAAAGCCCCACATCATCAAGCAGGGAGACTGCTTATCCCTCTCCCTCTGCCCATTCCCCGCCTCCACTCTCTGCTAGTGCTCTCTCAAATTAAAAAAAAAAAAAAAAAAAAAGAATCCAGTACTTTGAGTCATTTTAAGATCAAACTTTATTTTACCTTAAAATGTATATTCTGGGCATCAGTAAGCAAAACAAATCGAATTTATGTGGTATGTATGTGTTGTTTACTCCTTTTTTTTGTGCACAGAAAACATCTTTATAGATATGCTTTAAACACATGCCTTAAACTATTCACTGAATTCAATTTTGAAATCTCATTTTAACTATGATTTTTGCTGACACTGGAGATACCAAATAAATGAATCTTAAAAAGGAAAATGCTATTTCGACAAGAAAAACTAATGACATGAAAGTCTAATGTATTTATTGCTTTCTAAATAAATTATATTTTCACCTATTTTTCACTCCATATAAACACTACTGTGTATTATTTATATATATTTGCATTAAAATTTATCAATTTGAATTAGTAATTATTTACACACATTTAGTCCACAGAGCATACACACAAATAATTAGAGCTATGCGTTTTAACTCAATTTAACTTAGTTAGAATTATACTTGGAATGATACTTAATTTACTGCCAACAGACAAAATGTGAACTGAGTGGAGGAGTAAAGAGGTGTAATTATGAGCTTAGCACACGGTTCTTCCTGTCAAATGAGTAAAGATATTGTGGGTCTATAGATCCAGTCCACTTCATAGTGGCACTTTGGTATATATTCAGTGCTTCATTGGCTTAATGGAAACACACTAGGGCCATGTTATTATGCAGATTACCTCATCAGCCATCCAACCCAGGGCTATGTAAGAGCTCTTGAGGGCACACAGTGGCAGCCCCACTTCATTTGCTGTGAGTGACCTATTGTTCTCAATGGTGTTCCATCAAAAATTAGCTCAGCCGAGAAAAGGATAGGTTTAGGAGATTATTAGGTACTCACACAAATACCGTATCTAGTGCTAGGTAATTGCTTCAAATTTGGTTACTGTTAGTTATACCTCAAACTCAGAAATCTCAATGTATTAGAAGGGTATTGATGAGGTTAAAAAGATCCTTCATTTAACATTTATTTCAGTTCACCTTGAATTCACTACTGCTTTAATGCAATCAATCATCAAGACTCTGGAACATGAATTATGGCAATTTTCAGTGATTTTTCAAAGAACCTAATATTACTTTCAATTTTTAATGTACAATTGACTCAAGCCACATTCATTACTTACAGGTAGAAAATTTGAAAAACAGCATAAAAGGTAAGCAACTTTCAAATATTGTCAAATAAAGACTTTAAATAGTTGCTCAAAATAGCCAATGTCTCTTTTAATTAACATTCATAAACACATAAGAAAGTAAACCTCTGAGTTTTAAATTTAAATTAAAAGTCAAGCTGTTTTAAGGGAGGGTAGGCATATTGCACACCAAAACATCCTTTGAGAATTACAGTTAAGGTTTAATAAACACGCTCCCCCTTTCTGCTGTGTGGTGTGAGTTTCATTTTGCATATGCTGACCTTGGCTCAGGATATGGGAAGTTTGTTATTAAACTTACAACCTGCCATCAACGTGGGCATCAGCTTTTGCAAAACAAACCCTATCCATATATTTCCCTTTTTAACAACATGTCTTTTCAGTTACCGCAGGAATATCCAGGGCATCAAACAAGGACATATGCAAAACAAGATTCTTGGTTTCCCTGCAGATGAGTCTCTATGTGGTGGGTTTGCTCTGCAGAGCTCTGTGGGATGCTCCCCAACATTCCCTACCAGCTGCCAACATCTCCCACATAGCCTAAATGTCCTCTTACCCTAGACAAAAGCACCTTTTTTTAGAGCTAGCCAAATAAACCTCAGACTTGTTTTCTCATCACACCTAAAGATAGTTGAAAGAGATATAAATAACTATCATCCCCTCAACTCATATTCAGCTCTTATATTTTAAAAGTACATGTGCTTATGCCACTTAACACATGTAATTATACCCTGGTGTTCATGAGCTCAGAGCTAACAGAGAGGTTCTGAAAACCGAATAGCCCAAATAATGGCCAGATGAACGAATTGAATGGTTAAAGAGAGAATTTCTAGGGATGGTCCTGTGTCACCATTTAATTCATACCTCCTTGTTCCAACAACCTTCAGCTTAAGACATAGAAGAAGTAGTTTGTGCTTTGTCCTCACTGTAGATTTGCCACTATGTTACCAGACAGTCTCAATGTTTCTCCTAGAATGTAATTCATCTTCATTGTTTCTGTGCCGACAGGATGGAACCTGCTTACAAATTTTACAGCTAGCAATACTTTTTATTGTTGTTCTGAAAGGACTCCTGAGGGCTTTCTATTTTATTTTTAGGAACATTCCGAATTTTTTTCCCCTTTATGCTATACTTTTCACTATTATGAGTGATGACCCTGGTATACTAGGAAGGAAAAAACAACCAACACCCACCAAACTCTGTAACTGTCATAAGTTTTAATGCAATCTTCCAATACTTTGATTTATTGCAGGTGCTAGATTTTAACTATGTTATAGCTAATGAAGAATATCAACAGCCTTTGTGGAATGCTGACATTCCTTCGAACTAAAAAACCTTCAGGATGGCTCAAATGACTTTCAGACGAAAAATGATACAATAAGGGGTGTAATGCTTTTCTTGTGCTTTTAGGTACTGAATTAGAACTTTAGGCATCTGAAATGTAGTCAATTTTATGATGAAACTGTGAAATGATATCATTCAGTGTCAACTGTTTTACCTTAAATGTTTTACTTTATTTCTGTGATATCCATCAGGTTTGATTATACTTGAGAGTAGCCAAAAAGAGGCCCAAGAAGCCAGTGTAGTATGAAATGACCATTAGCAGTAGTCTTTTGCCTGAAATTAGAACAAATTTACATAACTTCAGAGAAAAAATTATTTACCAAACAGCAGTGGGGAGAGAAGCTTTGTGAAAACAAAAACAAAGTTCGTAACAATTTAAAATGAAACTAAAAATAAATGTGACATTTTGTACGGTAACATTTTGCCCACCCTATTTATAAATGACTTTGCAAGAGGTTAGTTATCCCCATGAAAAACAACACAGGCAAACAAAGAAACATGCTGAAACTAAAAAGATATAGTCTATAATGTACCATATACTTATTTTGTTATAGAAGAGAAAGATTTGTTCTCTTATGCTTCATACTAATAGTGAAATCCAGTTGCCAACTAACTATTTTGTAATTGTTTATAAAACAAAGTAAATCCAATCCAAGTCAACATTCAAAATAAAAAAAATCAACGGGCATCCTTAAAAAGAAAAAAAGTTGTCCATATGTATTAGTTACTTTATTAAAATGGGAGTTTATAATTGTTTTATCTAGAAAGGTGAATTTAGCTACTTTGAAAGTCATCTTTGAATTTATGAAGGAACTTTTATAAACAATATATATTAATACAATAAGAATTTTGTCTTATTTTTATGTAACAATAGCTGTATGAAATCTGGTAAATTCATTCTAACATTTTAAATACTTTATTTCTAGACAAAGGCTAATAAAAATGCTGAAAATAATTAAACTCCTGCCAACGGTGTCCTATGGATAACAGAAATGACTGTGTCATTAACATTTGATAAAATCAGTATTTTCCTTTAATTAATAGTTTTGCTTAAGATGAAATGATTAATAATTTACTGTGTGTTGTATTAGGGAGATTGTAAAATTCTGTCAAATTATTATCATTACATAATCATCAACTTAAACTTAATTTTTATAAGCAACTTAATTATACTGCTTATATTGTATCAAATTTAATTTTAGTTGGAATGACAAGCCATATTGCATTGCTCAGAGTATATCACTGGTGAGTATTTCTATATTTCTATGCTAGTTATAGAAGCAATACATTAATCCAGTTACTATGACAATAAAAAATCTTGTGAGCTTTCTGCATTGATAAAATTACTGAATAATATCGGAAATAATCTTAAAGTGTATGATTTAGATTATATTTGAGGGGCATTTGTGTTAATAGACAAAGGTGTGTGTCAAATGCAGATACAGTTTATAGTTAACTAAGTTTCGTTTTCTCATTTGTAAGGAAATTGTTGTGAGGACACACAAATGATTTTTAATCAAAGTATACCTCAGTGATCTAGTAAACAGTGATCATGAGATAATTCTTATCCTGTGAGGTCTTACAATGTAAGGAATGGACATCTGAGAGGAAGTAATCAGGTGAAGCTGAATCTTTGCATGCAGTTTAGCAACTGGGAGTTTAAACACCTGTTGTTAAATGTACACCTATGTTGATGATCTGTCGTATTCCCTGAAGAGTCTAAAGTTGGCTGTAAAGGATTTGAGAACCTGCTGGTTTAAATTACCTAAAGGATTAATTGATAAATGGTTTCATTCATTTTGGCATCTGTAGCTAATCTTTGTTAGAGTAAACAATATACCCCCTACCTTCACCTGGAAAACATCCAGTTTTCCTAATAACTTGCCCTTCAAGGTTTATCTCCCTAACATTGCCCTGAAGAAATCCTCTGATTCAGAAAAACTGATTTCACCAATGTCCTCATTCAAACCTTGTACTTCTCCATTTGTATATTGCAATTCTGGCCACTTCTCTTGATAGAAATACTTTACTGTCCACATTTCTCTTTACCCATGCAAATCTTGCCTACTTACTAAAGCTCATCTTGATGCAACCTTGTTTATGACAGTTTGGGTGGGTTCTCTGAATTTATTTGTCTGGCTTAATTCATCTCAAATCTTGATCATCTTTTGACTTGTGACACTCTGTACTCCTTTTCTCCTGTGAGAGAAGCTGCAAATTCCATATGAATGGATATAACTCTCTTAACTTTCGTTTTTTTTCCTTCCTTCCTTCCTTCCTTCCTTCCTTCCTTCCTTCCTTCCTTCCTCTCTCTCTCTTTCTCTCTCTCTTTCTTTCTTTCTTTCTTTCTTTTCCTGCTCATGACAGCAAAATGGAAAGGTGGGACCTTGGAGCTCATTGACAGACTTGCTTTCTACTTCTGCTGTGTACTAATTCTGACCTTGAACAAATTACCTAAGCATTATGTATCATCTCATATGACAGACCTATTAACAAAGAAGTGTTGTAAGAATTAAATAAGTTATTTAATTTAGGCATGAAGCTTCATCTCACTTAGTAGGTGCTGAACATATTTGTTCAGTGGTTAATTGATTTTGGCTCTCATAATAGGATTTTCTTTTGCTCTTAATAGTCCTTAGTTTACTCTATCTAGACTGAATACAGTCACTGTAACAGTTCTGATGCATCATCTTCGTTTTTGTACTTTGTTTCAATTGCCTTTTGTAAAGAAGTTACATTACTGTCTTTCATACAGTGATGAATTTTAAACCTTTTTTTTTTTCTTAAGCACAATGGACCGACCAAAAGAGAAACTATTGGTGAGAAAGATAAATACAGAGTATTATATTTGAAGAACAAGAGCTATGAACCTGTAAAGGGGTTTGCAGAGGAAATTTGAAGAAAACAGATTTCGGTTTATCACAGACAGGAATTGAAAGAAGAAGTATATTGTAAAAAGAGATGACCTTGTCAAATGCCTAAACCGGAAGATTCTTTCAAAAGAGTGGTTTTGGGCTAACCTTTAAAATGCAAAGCTTCTGTAAAGCTTCAGCAATTCTGTAAAAGCTTAATCTTTCAGTTAATAAACTATTTTTTACTGCTTAGTTTAGAAATGTCTGGTTTGAGAGTCAGAGTGGACACCCAAAAAGGAATATTATAGTCAAAAGAGACATCAATTTGGAGTCTTTGTTCCCATTAAAGTTTTCTTCTGAGATTAGTACAGAAAGCATAGCCAATTCTTGTTATTTGCAGTAGTTTTGTTAGATAAAGTCACCATGAACACTAAATTAGCCAACACCGAATCATAGCTCTTTGAGGAAGTACAGGGTTAGGTTCCTATGAGCATCTGATCACAATATTTTCATCAAACAATCAATATATAAACTTGTTTTATGCTTGTTGCTATTTAAAGACACTTTATTTAATATATATCATTGCTTCATTAACATTGAACTCATGGCCAACAGCACCATAAGTCATGCCTGAACAAAGCTTATCTAACATAGGCACTTTTTCTGAAAGGTACATTGCAGCTTTTTTGAGCTTAAAAACTCTAGGCAGCACTTCTTGCCTTGTGCTTGGGGTCATTTTAGACAGTGAAATCACCAAAAAAAAAAAAAAAGCACAAAAATGCAACAAAATGTGGCAGTAAATAGACCTCAAAAAGGACATTAGATTACAATGTAAGAATTGAACCAAGAAGGCAGAAAGTCACCTTGCTGACCTTCAGCAGTGAACGGGGACATCAGACAACTCACATTTTCCACAGTTCTGTGCATGTGCATCACTGACGGCAAAATCATGGTCATTGATTTCTGTGATTACAGATACGTTTTGGCAAGTAGGCAAATTTGTAAATATAGAATGTGTGAATAAGGGATATTGACTATTCTTGTTTCTTGATCAAGCTGGAGGGAAAAAATAAAAAATCTTCACTCAGTTTAAGTTGTTGGGAAGGGAAGAAACTATGCACAATCAAGCAATGGGTCCTCTGTAGATGTGCCATTAGATGGCATTGGGAAACTCACCTTCAGCTTGTACTCTGGTCACGTTACTCCAGTGTGGCCAGGACCCCAGAGCAAGGCATCACCTGAGAACTTTTTGAAATGCAGACTTTCAGGCCCCACCTCAGACTTTCTGAATAAGAATATATATCAATAGCAATTTTTATGCATATTAACGTTGGTACAGGATGAGTCATGGGATGGAATGAGGCCAGTTTATATGAAAATTCTAGGTAGCTCCTACATGCTATAGAAATTAGAAGTGGGAGCAGGGCCCCTAATGGTGGTAGAAAGAGGGAGGGCTTTTTTTTTTTTTTTTTTTTTTAACATAGCTAAACTACCTTGGTCAAAATGAAAGCGTTTCCACATTTGATCTTGTTTTAGAAGTATGATGTTCTCCATTTTTTTTTTTTTTTTTAAGCAGGTACGGCTCTTTCAATTTTCTTCTTACTTTTATTTGTGTTCTAAAGTGTTTGTCACTTTCTACTCTTACTTTAATTGCATCTCAAAAAAAAAAAAAAAAGAAGTGTTAGTTTTTTCTAAGTAGAGGCTTTGCAACAGGCAGGAAATTAGACTTTTAAAATGCCATTCTCGAGATTTTTGCCCATATAATTTTTCTCATTAAAAACAAATGAAAACAAACAAAAACAACTCACATCTTAAAAGCAAGAGGTAGGCATGTGAGAGTTTAATGAGTTGCTGTACTGTTAAATACTGTCATATTTTATTTCTGCTTCTTTGGGTTAATGATTAAGAAAATACCTTTCTTTTAAAAATAATATGTCAAAGAGATTTCCAGCTACAGAATAAATCTGGAAAATGAGAGGGAACCTGATATTTAATCTTTTATCTTTCAGCTTCTCTTTGGGTAATGTTAAGAAAAGAAAAAAGAAAGAAAGAAAAGAAAACCCACTCAAACCAAGTTCAAAATTCATGTGGTTGCAAAGAAAGCTAAAGAGAGGAGTAAACATGAAAAAGAGTGTTGCTTCCATTAAAACATTATCAGAGCTCCTTAGCCCAAATTTTTGTTTCCAACACATGGAACACTGTGCACTGCTGTCTTCTAACAAGGGGATTTTCCTTCTTGCCAGTTGTTTCCGTTCACAATATTTAGCCATCTAGTGACTGATTTGTGCCAGGTGGAATTTTTCCAAGCATGCAATATTTACAATTCTCTGTTTACTAGTTCTGGAGACAGTTAGATAAAAATACAGCAGCAAATAGTTCTATCTCCAGATAGAGAAATATACGTATATTAAGTATCTGGGACTCGAATGCAGACAGAGCTCTGAAATGCATTTGCTCCACTTATAGAACACCATTTTATTACATTTTTATGAAGATGAAAACATCATTTTATTAAGTAAGCACAGAAGACATGAATGTAGATTATAACATCCAAAAAGGTTATTAGCAGTGTGAAGAGGTGTCAGTAAAAACCAAAAGTGGTTTTTACTTTATTCTGGTTTTATTTTATTCTAGTTTTACTCTATTTACTTTGTTCTGTAAAAAATAGTAAATTACAGAATAAATAGTAATAAAAAATAAAATAAAGAGTAAAAATGTATACCAAGGAAAAAGTAAAATTATACGGAATTTGCCGTATAAGTACCAAGAGCAGCTTCAAGAAATGATCTGAAATTGTGCCAAAAATCAGAGTTGAATGAAGGGTGATACTTAAACACATTATTAATAGTATCCTTATGTTGTTTTATTTTCAATACTCACTGATACACTGAACAGAGTTCTTCCTCTAAATTGATTTATGAACTACCTACCTCCCGCTAGCAATGGGCATCTCTTAAATTCCACTTCTTAAGTATGCTCTTGAAGTTTAGGCATTAATATTTTTATTTTTCAACCTTTTCATGCCTTCAAGGTTTTATAACACTATTGATTTAGTTGCCAGTGAATCATTATGTTTTTTGAGGACCACTCACTTTCTACCAGTATGGAAGTGTAGCTGTTATAAAAATGTATTTTAAAGAAACCATACTTAGATCACAAGAAAAATCAAAAGAGGGGAAGGTAAAGGAAGGGATTTCGTTGAAGCTTGAATCAATAGTATTTGACCTTATCCAGTGTTGAATTGATTGGCTCTTCAAATCTGTAAAATGGAGGATTACCCTCCCTGGTTAGAGAGGCTGTTTTACAGCCACGGTGTATATATGCATTGATCATGCCTGTGCGTTAGGTCATGGTTATCATTTAATGGATAGATCAGAATGGGAGAATCCATTTAAGTGCTCCACAGCATTCCAATCCATCTGCAAATGGCCTGATGTTTGTGACACTTGGTGTCAACGAGCAGGTTTATTTTGGTATCGTGACCTTCTGGAAGCACTTTCAGGTCTTGTTTATAAAACACGTGTACAGGACCAGCGACAAGATGGATTGTTGTTATACACTGAATATTTGTGTGTCGCCAAAATTCATATGCGAAGCCCTGACCCCTGTGTAGCTGTATTTGGAAATGGGGTTTCTAAAGAAGTAATTCAAGTTAACTGAGGATATAAGCATGAGGCACTAATTGATAGGGTTGGTGTCCTTAGAAGATGAGACACCAGCGAGCTCATACTTTTGCTGTCTTTCCATGAGAGCACAGAGAAGAGGTATTCTGAGTGCACAGAGAGATGGTTGGCACCCATCTGCCATGAGAGGAGTCCTCAGAATGAAACCTACCTTATTGGTGCCTTGACTTTGGACTTTCCCCTCTTCAAAACTGAGAAATAAATTTCTGTTGTTTCAGCACCCCAGCCTGTGGTATTTTGTTATAACAGTCCAAGCAGACTAATGCTGTTACATAGGGCATAGAAAAGAATAGGAACATTTATGAGCATGGATGATTTCCAAGAAACCCCTGAATTAGAGGACTTACAAATAGAGGCCCAGAGTAAGTTATCTTTGATTGCTCTCTATTTATTTGTGATTAAAGTTAAGAACATTTTGAGAACTTTTGAGAACATTTCCATGTATAGCATCAACTATAACATTGAGGGGAAAGAATGCACCATAAGCATGGAATATATAGGATAAAGCCAGTTTGTTTTTTATTTCATTTCAGTGAGGAATTAAACGGGCCAAAATCAAGAAGATAGAGGTTGGAATATATTGTTCAGTCAACCTTGTGCTTTATGGTCCTGAGCATGTCAGCTAATCTCTTTCAGATGCAGTTTCTTCATGTGTAAAATCTAGATAATGCCCTGTGTGGTTAATGTGAAGATTAAATGAGGTAATATGAAATAACTTAGCTCACTATGTGATACCTAATAGCACTCAAATATATTTGAGGATTTGGAATGCTGTTCCCATTTTCCATTATTTCATTAACATTGACCTTGATTAAAGAAAATACAGTTAAACCTTGAACTACATGGGTTTGAACTACATGGGCAGTTATACTTACACTGGATTTTTTTTTCCAGTGGATACAGTACAGGACTATAAATGTATTTTGTCTTTCTTATGATTTTCTTAACAATTTCTTTTCTCTAGCTTATTTTATTATAAGAATACAGTTTATCTAATACATAAAACATACAGAATATGTGTTAATCAACTGTTTGTGTTATCAATAAGGCTTCCTGGTCAACAGTAGGCTCTTAGCAGTTAAGTTTTAGGGAAGCAGAAATTATACACAGCTTTTCAACTGCACAGGAGTCAGTTTGCCACCGCCTGCATTGCTCAGAGGTCAATTGCGATTGTGTTTTTCCTTTAAGATAACTATACATCAAATATTCATCTTTTTTCTTTAACCACTTCCCTACTTTTTCTTTTTTTCAATATTTATTTATTTATTTTAGAGAAAGAGAGAGAAAATGAGTGAATGGGGGAGGGACAGAGGAAGAGAAAGAATCTTGAAGCAGATTCCCTGCTGAGTGTGGAGTTCAATTCAGGGCTTGGTCACAGGACCCTGTGATTATGACCTGAGCCAAAATCAAGAGTCGACTGCTCAATTGACTGAGCCAACCAGGTGCCCTACCACCTGCCTACTTTAAATATACAATATACAATCAGTTTCTTAGAAAGAACAGAAGTAGCATCCTTACTGGTAGCTTTTGGTATTGTTAGCAGTAGGAGACTCCTTTCATGAAGACATAATGTGGTTCAAATTACTCATTCATTATTAGTCACTGGCATAATCCCATTTTCTTGTAGTACTCTTTAAATGAACTTGCCCAAGATTTGGCTGGCCAGACTGAGCTCATCTGTCAATACTTGGCTACTCTGCCAAAAGGGGATAATTTTAATAACGAAGTTATAGAATTGTAGAGGGGATTAAATGAGAGAATGAATACATGTGAAGTGTTTAGTATTGTGTCTGGCCTGGAGTAAGTTCTTCATAAATGATTATTGCTGATATAATTCCTTTTTTATAAGATTTATTCATTTATTTTAGAGGAAGAGAGAGAGCACATGTGCAGATGCACACCCAAGTGGGGGAGGGAAGGGAGAGAGAGAGAGAGAGAGAATCTTCAAAAAGAATCCCCACTAAGTAGGGAGCCCAATGCAGTGTTCAGTCCAGGACTGTGAGATCATGACCTGAGCCAAAATAAAGAATCAAAGGCTTAACTTACTGAGCCATTCAAGCACCCCATTTTTTTTTAGTTTCTATGATTATTAATATTACAGTGTTTTCCCATGAGTCATACAGGCCATCTTCTTGGTTATGTATAGTTGGTCATGTATTCCTTGGAACAATGTAAATGAGAAAAGTTTAGCCAAGTTTGGTGAGAAGGAAAGTAGCATTTTGGTCTACAGTATTATTTCAGAGGTTATTAAGTAACAAACACATTGGCCAATGATCCAGTGATTAAAGTGAAGTGGAACCTACAGGAGACTCACGAAGAGAAAAATGCCACACTCTGACATCAATGTCAAGAGATTTGTGCTAATTGGTTAGAAAAATAGATGTAGAAATAAAAAATAGGAAGACTAGTTAGGAAGTTACTAAAATACTGAGACAGAAAATGGTGGTGATTTAGTCAAAGGTGCTAGGCATGGCCAGAAGTGAGATTCTGGATTACTTATGAAGATCCACAGAACATGACTGCATTGAACACGGGGCAAAGTAGAAGATAGTTATAGGGAATAAGTATAATATTTTCATCTTGAGACACCAGGAGAATTGAGTTTTCATCGCCTGAAAGATGACAAGAAAAAATAGACTATATGAGATTCCATCCACCATGAATGGTGGTAGGGAAGTGAAGAAGTCTGAGGACTAAGACTACACTCTGTACAATACTGCAGCATTTAGGAGTCCTCACACAGCACTGGAGAAGGAGTGGGCAGTGACTCCCAAGAGAGTGTTTGCTGGAAGACAGATAAAGCAAGGACAATATTTCGAGAAAGAGGAGGTGATTAACTGTGTGCAATGCCATCGTAAAGAGGGGTGGAATTGCTTGAAGATTTTACGCCTCTCTCATTGGGAATATTATGTTGCTTTTAATTATGCCTTCGGGGGTTAGAAAGAAGAAACTTGGGGCAAAAAGCAATGAATTTTTTTTTTTTTTTTTAAGATTTTATTTATTTATTTGACAGAGAGACAGAGATCACAAGGAGGCGGAGCTGCCATCAGAGAGAGAGAGAGAGAAGGGGAAGCAGGCTTCCTAGTGAGTGAGCAGGGAGCCCGACGCGGGGCTCGATCCCAGGACCCTGAGATCGTGACCTGAGCCGAAAGCAGAGGCTTTAACCCACTGAGCCACCCAGGCGCCCCAAAAAGCAATGAATTTACTTTAGAATGAGTTGATTCATAGTATGGGTGAGAAATCCAGTCAGATGTATTTGATTAAAATATGAATGTGGAAGTCAAGTCAGAGCTGGGTCAGATCTGGAATTTACACGTCGAGTATCATATGAGTACAGATTATGTGGAAGCTGTGGGATTCTATACCAGTGAGTGTATAGAGTGTGAAGTGACCAAAGGCAGTATCTTGGGAATGCCTAACGTTGAAGGGTCTGATTTAAGATTTAAAAAAAAATAAAAGAAAAGAAGAGGAGAGGGTCAGTGAGAGCAAAATGTACAGGACTCAGACTGTGTAATATTTTTAAGTCAAGGATTTCTTTTGACTGCACACATCTATAGCTAAAAATATAATTGAGTTGGGAGTAAGTATCAGTGCTTCCTTAGCATTAATCCTTCCAACCTTATAAGACACTCAGTTTCCACAGGATCCATTCCCTCAGCTTGGAACTGGCGTCCAGCATTTTTCTTCTTCAGCCCTCTTCTGTTTATCCAGTTGGCAGAGCTTCCAGCCCCCAGCAGGTTAGGTAAAGGTAGCACCATCGCTGGTGGGCTGACTACTGTTCATGCTATCTCCTATTGCTCCAAAGCCCCTGATACCCTCATCAGCTGCTGCTGAAGTTGTTGGCACTTGGTGCCCCTGGCACGTCGGATGCTAGGAGACCTGCCAGGGCTGCGGGCACTGCTGCCGTGCAAAGAGTCCTGGATGTGCCAAAGCGACGGCACATTTTCTGTCTCCTCCAAACCACAGTGCCACACTCTGATGCAAAGAAGGAGGAAATCCTTTCTCATGTTCTCCGTGTTGATCACAATAATTTTTTCTTTGGGTCCTAAGTATCAAATAGCAATAATTTGTTACCCATGAGACAATGGGAACTAAGTAGAAAAGAAAAAGAGTGAAAGCAGAGGATTGTGCTTCAGATCATCGCTTCTCTGTCACAGCCAAGGCAGTCATTCATAAATTTATTTCTTCAGTAAACCTTTTCTGAGAGCCCAGTATGCACTGGCATCCAGCAAACACCATTCCAGCAAACACCACATGCTGGTTATCATATGAGGAGGTGTTTTTCTCATCCCGGGAGCCCTCTGGATCCATGTTGACAAACTCTCATCACAGTCGCACCACTATAGTTTCTGATTCATGAGGTGTGGTGTGAGTCCGGGGATCCGTTTTCCACCTTGGTCTGATGCATACGTATGTCTGGCCATCATTGTTTCGGCATCCCATTTATATCTGAATCATACATGTGCACAAGCTTTAAATCCTAGGCTGATGTGCCTAATACACAGGGAAGGAGGAGGTTTAAAGGTGGGATGAGCTGTGTGGGTGCTGAGATGGCTGTTGGGAAATGAAATGTAATCGGCTGACATGGAAGTCAAATGTGACCTTGAAAAAATAATTTTAGTCAGGGGGAGGGTGCTGTTTCCAAGGACTTGAAAGGTGATGTGGCAGTGGAATCTATTAGGCCTTAGGCTATTAATCATTAGAGAAACTTAGTAGCAAAGAAGAAAAGTGAATTATAACCCTGAAAGCACCTGAGATAGAGGAGCAAGATCAAGAGAAAGCGATTTTTGTTCTTGAATTTTGTTGCTTGTTGTTTGGCAGTGGGGCAGACGGGGCAGTTATTTCTACGATGGAAGGAGTCTGCAGATGGGGGAAACTGAATAGAACTGTGTCTTGTGTGGTCGGCACGGGGATGAATATTTACAGATCAAGACCCAGTGGTGTGCTGGTCAACCAGCAAGCACCCTGGAATGCGACAGTGAAAGAGATCAAAGAAAAGAGGTGAAAGATCGGGGTGAAGCAGGAGAGAGGTTCTTTCTCTGAGAGACTAATGAAGGAAAGGAATGAGTGTAAAGGCAGAGAGATAAAGAAAATTAGGGCTTCAGTAGTCTCACTTAGATGACAGATGGGGTCATTTGCCGAGAATGAAGTGTTTAGACCTGAACTGAGGCCTGAGGAAAAGCTACCATGTTGAATTCTCCCTCAAGTCAATAAGCGATCATTACAGGAACTGCTGAACACCAGGGAGGGTCGAGTTGAGGTTGAACAGCACAGATTTGTAGAAAAGCCTGTCAACACCAGTTTTGGAGTGGCTCCAGAAATAGCTGGCAGCTCAGGAGAGAAGCAAAGAAAGCAGAGAAATGAGGCTCTGGCAGGGTGAAGAATTAGCAAGGAGGGCAGAACTGCAGGTCAGAAGAGCGAGGCTTTCTAAAGCCCCTGTGGGAGCATCTAAAATGGCTGCCCTTGGCGGGGAAAGGCTGGGCAGAGGGCAGGTGAGGCCAGGAAGGAGTTAATAAATGTGGTAGCAGAAAGTGCACAGAGTACCCTAGGTCTCAGTTAGGATGAAGAATGCATTCAGTAGGCACAAGAAAGAAGATGAGATGGACTTTGTGTGCGGATCATTTCAGAAGTCATGTTTTTTGGGAATGAGCTACACTACTGAGTGGTGCCATCATTTTTGCCTCTTTTGACATTTGTTTTGGTTTCTAATTTGCCATCTCAACCATAGCCCAAGGTCTGACACACTTATACATTTTAAGTACACTGGATGATAAGGGGATTGTCACTGTTAAAAACCTTTTTTTTTTTTTATCTAAACAGAGCGACTCACTGAAACTATTAAAATTCAAGATGTAAATGCAAAATACTATTGCATTCTATTTGTGTATTACATATGTTCAGAAACATGAATACATTAAAATACACTTGGTATGCAGTTGAACAGGAGCTTTAATATATTTTTCTTTAGAGACAGTCTTAAATTTCCTGTGCCAGGTACATTTTATATCAGTGTATAAAATTTATATAGCTAGCTGTAACTTATAATTATAATACATAGTGCATTTTTAGTTGTAAAATTGTGTTGTTTTGACACAAACCCCCTCAAGGCCTGAAAGAGTTAATGTGCTCCCATAATCCTAAATTTAATATAATGAAATGACTCAGTTTGGGGGAAATCAGCATTTTTCTTTTGCCTATTATTGCTTGCTTTTGTTATGAGCTTTCCTGACTTCTATACATTCATTTCGAATGAATTAAAACACTTCTTTGGGTGTTTGTAATTCAGAGATTCCTAGAGCTGAGAGATGCCCTGTGCATTGTCTGTTCTTCATTTTAAGGATGTGTTAAGTTATCCCAATGCAGACTACTGGGTTAAGTGACATGACCTATATAGCCCGGGGGGAAAGAGCTGGGACTAGGAGCGACGGCACCTGGTCGGTATTTTCTGATTCTACAGATCATGCATTCTCTGTCATTGAGGAACAGAGTTTAGAAGTAAAACTCTCATTCCTGCATTTCCCTAAGTACCCGGGCTGCCCCCAGCGACAGCACGGACCATGTTGGGAGGTATTGCTGTAATGGCTGCCTCATGATCGATGGGTTTATATACTAGTGTCAACCCCCCGGTATCGTTTCAGAAGTTTTCACCTCTCACAAAATAAACTTCTTCACCTTGCCTTCAAACCTAAGGAGGGGAATGGCAAAATTTTATTACAAAAGGATATTTCAAGAACCACATAGTCTAAGCTCTTGGAGCTCCCACACTCAGTGCATATAGTAGACATGTGTCTCTATGTACAAAAATCCCTGGTCCAGAATCAGTCTTCCAGTGGTGCTGTGCTCAACCTGGAAGATAACCTAATGACCAGAGGCTTCTAATTCTTGCTGTTTGGGTTGGGGGTGTTTGAGAGCAATCAAGAACGGCTCACTGCTTCGTTCTTACTTCAAGAACAGGAAAATACTCCATATTAATTGAATGCAGTTGGCTCAGTAGTGTAAGTGTGACAAATAGAGATGTGCCAAACTGCCTGAAAATAATTTGGGTCATCTGCAAATCGCTGCGCCTGCCAGTCTGCAGACAATTCCTAGTCCTTGTGGTCCGTCACATTCCTTTTCCATTAGCTATTTACCATCTGATGAGTGAAAGAATACACTAATTTATTTCTTGAAAAAGAGATACCCCGTTTTATTGATTGATTGTTTTTTTGTTGTTGTTTGTTTTTGTTTGTTTGTTTGTTTTGGCCCCTACAAGCTTATTGTGTGGTATAAACTCTAGTACTTTTGCAAGTGCTCACTGGGATCTCTCCCCAACAAGGGGGGGATGTTAAAGTTTAAAATATATATATATATATATATATACACATATATATATATGTATATATAAAAAATTCAGTCTGCCTGCTGTGCTTGATCATCTGAACTGACAGTTGTTTTTAGATTGGCTCATACTTGGGATACGCTTTAAGACCTTAAGGAGTATTTATGACAGTGGACATAGCACATCTCGGTGGATTGGACAGCAGGCACCATTCTTGCTCTGCGACTGAGGTCCAAATCAGCCTTATGTTTCTGAGTTTACAGGAAATTCGGGGTAAACCTTTTATTTACAAACAGGGAGTCCTTGCCAAGATGGAATAAAAAAGCCACTGATTAATCAGCATGCAGCCTTCATCTTGAAGGGCCTCACTGCCAGGCCCTTTTCAACATTCAGGAGATTGGCCCTGTGTGAGAGGGATGTAGTGTGGAAATGCCTTTGATAGCTCAGTGATTGAGTCCATCATGCTTTGGAAAGGGACAGGACTAGGTTTAAACAACCCTGCCTGATAGAACACAGAGTGTGCATGGCTGGAAAAAAAATTACCTCATTATAGCTCAGTGCTGTTGCCCTTTGGAGTAAAATGAGAGAAAAGCTTGCTCTGGTACTTCTGCTGATAAAATTCACTTTCTGGAACACAACCAAATCCCAGCATATATCATCGGAGAGAAATAAAGCAGTCAAAAAATTGTATTCCTAAATAGGCCCAGAACATCTTGGCAACTGCTAAAGCAACACAAATAAGGAACAGTGCCCTACTAGCTCGACCCTTAAATTATGCAGCTGTTCATTACCCGAATTATACATCTCAGGCTGCCCTTTGGAAAAAAGGCATGGAGCACGGAGCTGGAACAATCCCTGAATTATAGTACAATAAGAAAGACCTCCTAAAGTGTCACATGCATGTAGTGGAAGATAAGAAAGGCCAGCTTAAGTTCTTGGCATTTTAAAGAAGGCAATCAAGAAAGCCTTTGAATTCCTTAGTTTTCTTTCTCAGCAATTCATTTGCATTTTTGTGTTGGTTAGACAAAGCATCCCATTCATGTGTCAGCAGTCCTGTGTCAGTCTTCTGCAGCGGAGACGTGCATGTGTGTTTTGGTTCAGGCTGCACGCTATTTACAGATGGGACCGTTAGAAACATTAATAACCACAGCAGCAAGCCTGCCGTATTTGGAAAATTAGGAATGACAGTATTTAGTATCTCAGAGAATAAAGACATCATAAAAATAAAGCCATCATATAGGGCTTAAGGGCAGGACTCCAAAATTAATTTTGCCCCCTGTAATGGATTTTACATTTGCGCAGATGTGAAACTTCGCACACTAGTTAGCTTGAGACTTTTGAAAAGCACTCATGTCTTATTTTGATGTAAGAAGATTCATATTTCTTCACCAGAGTTTGCTAGTAATATTTAAATTTGCATCCACTTTGGTTGTGCTAATAATATGTAGATATACTCTTGAACTGCCATGAGGTTAAAACTTGAAAGATTTTACTTTCTCATCTAGTTTATACTTTTGGACAAGAATCAATGAAACAAGATGGGATTGGGAGGGAGACAAACCAGAAGTGACTCTTAATCTCACAAAACAAACTGAGGGTTGCTGGGGGGAGGGGGTTTGGGAGAAGGGGGTGTGATTATGGACATTGGGGAGGGTATGTGCTTTGGTGAGTGCTGTGAAGTGTGTAAACCTGGCGATTCACAGACCTGTACCCCTGGGGATAAAAATACATGTTTATTAAAAAAAAATTAAATTAATTAATTTAAAAAAAAAAAGTTGATGAGGAGACTGACGCTTCATACCATTTTTTTTTTAAATTTAAATTACATGGGCAAATTAAGTTTTTACGATTCCCTCTTCGATGAATATTTGGTATGAAGATATTGTCTTGCAGAAAGCAAATAATGAGAGATTATGCGTGAGAAGTGGGCATTATATTAGGCAAAAGTAGGCGGTTGCAAAGTTTATTTTTAGTCCCCCAGTTAGGCTCTCTGGGCTCCCTTACCATCCTACCTTCTTCCAGACCCACTGTCATAGGCAGAATGTCTCCTCCCCCAAAGTGTCCCTGCCCTAACCCCTGGGACCTGTGAATATGGCACTTCATATGGCGAAAGGGATTTTGTGCATTGTAACTTCAACTATGGACCTTAATATATGGAGATTTTCCTTGGTTACCTAGGTGGACCCAATCTAATCACATAAAGCCTTAAAAGCATGCCACTTTCTCTGGCCAGAGCCCAAAGGCAGAAGGTCAAAGGAGGACACGGAGGGATTTAAAGTCAAAGAAGGTCTCCAAGGCTGTTGTTGGCTTAAAGATGGGAGGGGGCAATGGAGTAAGGGATGCAGGAGACCTTAAGATGGCTCCCAGCCGATGGCTATCAAGGTAACGCGTCCTCCACCCAACAGCCACAGGAAACTGAAGCTGGCCAGCAGCCCTGAGGGAGCTGGGAAGCAGATAACTCATCCCCAGAACCTCCGGAGGGGACAGCGGTGCTACCCGTACCTCTGTGTTGCAGAGGGCCTAGCTCCATCATCTGTACCCAGACTTCTGACCTGTAGAACTGCGGGATTATAAATGGATTTTGTTAAGCTGTTAATTCGGGGTATTTGTTATATGAGCAATATAAAATTAGTACACCTGTCCTCTGGTGTTCTTTTCTTAAAGATTATTTATTTATTTGAGAGGGGGGAGCACGAGAGGGGGAGGAGGGACAGAGGGAGAGGGAGAAGGAGGCCCCCTGTTGAGCAGGGAGCCTCGTGTGGGGTTCAATCCTAGAACCCTGAGATCATGACTGGAGTTGAAAGCAGGCGCTTAAAGGGTGCAGCCACCCAGGTGGGTGGCTGGTATTCTTTCAGAAGTTTATTCTTCCCAGGAATATATTCAGTTTAATGATTATTTTTCCTTGTGGACCTTAGTACTAGTTACCAGCTGTACAAATGACAGAAGCTAGAGACATTGTCATGAGTTGTTTATTGCTTGCTTTCTTGCTTCTTTGGGGAGAATGAAGAGTGCCTTCTGATCACCAAAACCATAACAAGTCAGAAGGTAGGAGAGAGTAATATTTGGTTACACGGACTCTGGAGGTAGGCTGAAAGGGTTTGAATCCTGACTCAATCACTTGCTGTCTTTGTGACCTCAAGGAAGTTACTCAACCTCTCTCAGGTGTTTTTGTTTGTTTGTTTGCTTTTGGCTTTGTTTTTTTATCTATAAAAGAGAATAATAATAACACCAGTCCTGTTATGCAGAGATGATTTGGTGCTTATTGCAATTGTCCATCCATCTTTATAGTTGTAAAAAGTGCATTTAGCTATTTCAATAGGAGCTCTTTATTTAAAATAGGAATCATATTTTATTAATTTTCTAGTACGTTTCAAATATAGTAGTAGCAGTCCTTGAGCATAATGTTTTGAAATAGAATTGATATATTTTTTTTTGACATTGAAACGTGTTCTTAAATGGTATTGAGTCAGCCTTGATGTGAGACTTAATCCATAAAATGGATATTTAAAAATATGTATGTTCAAAGTCATATTAATCCCGGTGAGTTATGGGTTAACAGTTTTTTTTTTTTTTTTTTTTTGACAGAGAGAGATCGCAAGTAGGCAAGAGGTAGGCAGAGAGAGAGAGGAGGAAGCAGGCTCCCTGCTGAGCAGAGAGCCCGATGCGGGACTCGATCCCAGGACCCTGAGATCATGACCTGCGCCGAAGGCAGCGGCTTAACCCACTGAGCCACCCAGGCGCCCGGTTAACAGTTTTAATAAGAGTTCTTTCCTTGGCAGAAGTAATGATGTCAAGTGTCTTCCTTTGAAGTTATGAAGACATTAGGAAGGGGCCCGCTGTCCCTACCCAGCCTAGCCCAGAAGGAGCAAGAGTCCTCTTTTTTATTTTCTCAGTTTTCCTGAGACCCAGATCTCCCCGAGGTGGGCGCTTGCAGCCCACGCAGCTGCTAGCAAAACGTATGTAAACACACACTTCCAGTGTGCTGATTTATGTCTCCCATGAGGGCGGTGGGGCCACAAGCTCTCTCCCATTCTGCCTCTGTTCTGCCCTGACCGTGCCCTCATTCTGGAGATTTACGAGCATCACTACACAAAAGTCCTGGGCCTGTTAGTGCAGGACTCATTCTAGCAAACCAGCTCAGTGCAAGCGTCCACCTTGTACCCTGGGACGCGCGCAGATAGAAGATGTTTGTTTTCTCTTTGGGTCACTTGTACAACCCAAAATCAACAGAGTCATTAATTAGATCAGCGTGTCTCAAGCTCCAGAGTGCCCCGGAATCACCGGTGGGTTTGTTGGAAAGCAGATGCAGATTCAGATGATCTGAGATGGGGCTGAGTCAACCTTCCTTACAGCCTCCAGGGGATGCCCTGCTCTCGGTGGCTCCCTTCACAGAGCAAGAAATCCGAACACCTTGTAAACTTCGTAATTACGTTCTTTTGAAACAGATCATTGTCACCTTCTGAGAAAGTGCCAATATCTTTGAATAGGCACTCTAATTCTTAATCATTGCCAAGTATTCCATTTTGCTATGAGGATATGAATTTGGTATTGGCTCTTACGTAAGGACTGCTGTAATCACGAGAAAGGCCTCTGTGTTAAACTTAAATAATTTCCCTTGAAGCGAAAGTATAAACCCCACTGATTTGATATTTGGACTTCAGCACTAATACATGCAGAAAACCAAGCATAAACAATCTTTAGTAATTCACATTTTGGAAAAGAATAAATGTCGGCTTACCTATGAGCTGCTTACAGCAAGTGGTCTTGAGCAGGTCAGCCAACCTCTTTGTGTAATGGGGGGATATAGTTGGCCCTGTGGCTAGAGTTTTTAGGCAAGAATAAAACGAACTAACTATGTCAATAGCTTGGGAAAAATGCCCAAGTTGAAGGAATAACCCTCTCCAAGATATTCAGCAGGTATGAAAAGGTACATATATGCAGATCCTTACTGAGAAACTTCCATCCTTTAAGAGAAAGTTTAGCTCTCACTGTGGAATTACCAGTCTATGAGCATCGCTAAAATGTGCAAGAACTGTTTGATGGGTCATTAAAACTTCAGCTCTAGCCTTGCCAGTGTTCCGTATCATTTACATTTATTCTAAGTTCATTGGCTTGAGGCAAAAACAAAAACAAAAACAAAAACAAAAACAAACAAGCCACAGAGTAGAAAAGTATCACCATAAAACCATTCCCTCAAGAAAAAAATACAGAATCTTTCACATCTCCTAATTCTGAATTTCTCCTAGCTGAACAAATGTGCTAGGATCAAACTAGTTGGGGACAAAATGAAAAGATCCCCAGGACTTTGAAACCATTAGGTGATACTTACCAAATGAATTTTTGTTTCATGTATAAGGAGTTTAATTTGAAATACTTGGAAATAATATGACTTTATCATATTATTCATTGACTCGGTGACTGGATGTTTATATTACTCTGAGTTTCTAATTGAGGAAATCATGTCTAGTAAGCTTTGGTCTAAGTAAGTTTCTCTCTCTTCATCTTTTCCCTCAAGGAGAGTTTCACAGGGATTGTGAAGGAGGAAGCTTATGTCAAAGGTTACTGAGCCTAAGGAACAATAGATTTTTAAGAGGTAGTGAGAGTGTCTGCTTCAAAGAGAATGAAAATTATGTGCCAGGAGAAACAAAAAACTGAATAAAGAGTATTTTTGATATGATGGAAGGGCTGAGAAAAAGCTGACAAGTGAACCAGAAGAAGCTACAGGTTGCTATAAGAGGCCCCTTTTTAAAAAATACCTCCAAAGTGTGGCTAGAGCTCTCTTTCCTCACGCTGCTATTTAAGTCAGCCACAACTGCACGTTCAAACAATTAAAAATAGAGGAAAATTAATGCATGTGTTTTGTTTACTCCCTAATTTTTGAAAATAAAGCAATGCATACACTTAACGGTAAAAAAATACAATTGTGATACAGTGCCTTTACTTAACATCCTTATTCTGAATATCTCCTTGTACCTTAGGTATATTATCTCAATAATTTTTAATAAAATATCTCATCAGAAAAATCTAATCATTAATGCAGTCGGAAAGCTAGAGACTGAGGTCATCTCAGAGACTTAGAAAAAGCAAAGAAATGTGGTGAGAGTTCTCTTAGAATCATCCTTGTGCTTTTCCTTGCTGTTCTCATTACTGTATGGTATAGAAAATTGAAATCAGCACCTTCCTGGGTCTGCTTTAGCTGTGGTCATAAAGGCTAGAACTGCAGCCATGCTGAGTTGAAGTTGTGTTTTCTCTTTTCTGGTCTAATTCACTTTTAGACTCTTGCTTATGTGAAAAGCTCAAGTCCCCTGAAACTAAGAGATGTGCATGTTTGTGGTGAAAGTTTTCATTAATAATTTCAAATCATACGCTGCCAGGGATCTGCCACTGTTTCAAGTTATGGCTATTTGGAGTTCTCGTGTTTTTCTGCCAATGTGAAAATTGGTTTTGCGGGATTGTTTATTGCTGCTTCTTTACTGCTTTTTTTTTTTTTTTCTCCTTCCACCAAGAGAATACTTGTGTTCTGCAGAAACAATGGAAGCCTAAAAAGACAGAATGTTTTCACGTCAGAAAAATTAAAGTCATAAAGGAGATAGATTTCCAGAATTAAATTAGAATTGAACAAGTCAGTTATGTGTACATCCATCAGCCCAGTGGTCAGGATCTCATTTCCACTGAAGCAAACTTAGCTAGCGGGCAGATAGAATTTCTACACAGAGAAACCACCCCCCCACATCTTTCACAGCAAATTATGCTGAGAAGAGAATGCACTCACCTACCAGTGAGTATAGTGTATTAAAAAAGGCATTTTCCTATTTCAGAACAACTGTGAATTAAGTTTACAAAATATTCTAAATAAGTATAGGATGAAACCAAATATTCGAAAGAAATTCCAGATAGATTTACCGTCATGCACAGAATACAACATTGATATGCTCACATGTCCATTTCTTATCATGTTCAAGTTAGTAAAACCCTTTATTCTGAATATTAGTCTTCTAAAATTATCAAATTAATATTCACTAGTGATACTAGGTAATATTTACACTACATAGCATTTTTAATATGTCAGGTGTATATGCTCACATGTCCATTTCTTATCATGTTCAAGTTAGTAAAACCCTTTATTCTGAATATTAGTCTTTTAAAATTATCAAATTAACATTCACTAGTGATACTAGGTAATATTTACACTACATAGCATTTTTAGTATGTCAGGTGTATATTTTATGATTCAGGAAGGACCATTACAATTTTGTCCCTCAAACTGAGTAACACAAAAAGATAAATGTCACGGAGGCAGAAAAGGAGAAAGAGTAGATGCATATTAATTGACTACCTACTATGTCCTGTGTTTATACCACTTGATTTTATTTATGTCTTTTAACAAACTTCACGATGATTTTCAGAGGTAGTCATTACCATCCTAGACTTCACAAAGTTGAAAACTAAAGTTCTGCCTACCTAATTACTTTACCCAAAGTCACAATATTCACACTGAATATGTAGTTTGTCTGAAGACAGGTCTGAATCCAATGCAGAGAAGAAAAATTGCTCACCATTTATGGGCATTCCCTCTAGCCACCTTCATTGTGTGATTTATACACACACACACACACACACACAAATTATATTTATACATATAAAAATTATACATACACATTATATGTGTATGTTCATATATGTGTATACATACATACATGCATATATATGCGTGTGTATATATATTTATATTTATTTTTTGTATTTTATATGTATTTTTATATAAAATGAGAAATATATATATATATATATGTATATAACTCTTTTCTTCGAGAGAGAAGGAGAACACATGCTTGTGAGCTGGGGTGGGGGAGGAGGAGTCTCCAGGCCCAGCCCCAGCCCAGACCCCTGAGGAAGGACTCAGTCTCAGAACTCTGAGATCATGACCTGAGCTGAAATCAAGAGTCAGACCAGACGCTTAACCAACTGAGCCACCCAGGCACCAGTACATGCTAATTCTTATGCTCTATTTGTAATGGCATGTTCACTTTCTAACATCAGGAGCACAGATTAACGCCCCAAGGTTATTCTGTAGATTTATGTTATTAAGTTACTTTTCATTTTAAATAAATGTTCCTCAAATAGAGATCCAGTACCCTTTTTTTACTTTGGATGATTGTATGTAATGAAATGCCTGCTATTCTATGTTATGTTATGTTATATGGTTTTAACATGTTGGTTTATATTTAAGGTTTTTTTTTTTTTAACCTTATGGAAGGTTAAGAAAGATTTTGAGGTTGGTCACCTCAAAACTTAAAATGTCCTGAAGGGACTTGAACAGTCCTTGGCTTAGATTCAGAAATTCAAGGCGTTAACAGGCATTATAGTACCACTAGACTAGTGGTATATTTTTGTTTTCGTTTTTTTCACACATACACCCCAGATGAGTTTACATCCAATGGGGACAGTTGGAAATACTGAACTGCAATCTTAGTCTTAAAATACACCAGATTTTAAGAGGGGTGCAACCATTCCAAAGCCAGATATGCAGCCTCATAAGTCAGTCACCAAGGGCCTTTTGGGATGGAAAATTCCTAACTTAAGACAAGTGAGTACTGGTCCCTTTAATGAAATCCCCTTGTTTTTCCAGGATTAGATAATCTTTTTTGTATTGCATTTCTCTCCAGAGACCAAATCAAATTTCAGAAGATAAATTTTCAGAACAATCTGAAGTTTTAAAATCTATGAAAATTGAAAGAAAAGTGTAATTCTTGAGCCTAATTTTTACTTCATATTTTCAGCATTATTTTATAAAGTGCTTTTTACATTGGATATTGAAAGACACCAAATGTTACTTTATTGTTATTACATTCTATGATTTTGTGTATGTAGTCATTAAACCCCCTGTTTAATATTTGGTGTTGATTTATATTCATATGATCTTCAAGTTTAAATTTTTTTCTTATTGCCTAAGAAATAAACCTAATAAGAAGAAAATTTTTGAGTTATTGCACAGTATGTTCTATAGTTGCAAAGGAAAATTTTATTACATATAATTTCTCTTAATTTAATTTTTTAATTTTAATTTTTATAGTTTGCATATAGTATAATTTACTTAATCAAAACTGCCTATATTTAGTTGTCAAGAGACTTGGAGCATTTGGGATTAGGAAGAAACTGATTTCTATGAGACACAAGCAACATTAACCTGGGCTGAGGTTGACAAAACGATTTTTAAAAGTAGAATTTTTTTCTTACTCTATTAAAAAAAAAAAAAAAAAAGAATGATGTTCAAGAGCCATAAATCACCAGGATGCATTTTATCATTTGCAACTTAGGAAATATATGCATTTTAAAATTTACCTTCACCCAACTTGTGTGCAAGTAACAAAGCTCATTTATTTTCCTTTTGTAAAAGACTACAAGTACATTAAACTATTTTTCTCCATTCAGTTCCCATCAAAGGTTATTCAGCATTTTTAAAAGCATCTACGGACTATTGTATGTTAGCATATTTCTCATTTTATTAATTTATATTAAACCATTTTCTTTCAGTGATGTTTATTATTAAAATAATCAAGATAGCTTTGCATTTCCCAGAGTATTACATCATCCCTCTAACTTACCTGACCTGGTTTGAAGTGAGTAACATAGGCCATATCAGGGCTAGACTGTGATTTTGCACTTGCACACCAAATCTTACCCCACTGCTGACAGTCCAAACATGTGTTCCCAGTTGGTAAGTACTGTGAACTTTGTAATCAAACACCCTGCAACTTGAAGTTACTAGAATATAGGATCAGTTACTTGATACCTGTATAGATATATTTAAATGACACTTTATTTAAAAAAAAAATTTTAAAGATTTTATTTATTTATTTGAGAGAGAGAAAGAGAGAGGACAAGCAAAGGGAGAGGGAGAAACAGACTCTTCACTGAGCAGGGAACCTGATGCAGGGCTTGATCCCAGCACCCTGAGATCATGACCTGAGCCAAAGGCAGATGCTTAACCGACTGAGCCACCCAGGCGCCCCTAAATGACACTTTAATTTGATAACGTTAATAGGATCTCAAGTAGTGTTCTTCTCCTCTGAGTAGGGAGTGGATTCCTATAGGAATCCTTTCTCTAGGGCCTTTCGTTTCTGTTTGTGTTTGGGAGAATTCTCTTTCCCTCTCATGCGCCTGTAGAAGTAGACAACTTTTCCCTTCTTCCCTTCTCAGTTCTTTGACTAGTCTAATTGTTAAATTGGCATATGACAGATTCACAGGAGAACAACACATTTTATGTGTACAGAGCTTCATAAAAATAGGAGACTCCCTGGGTGTCAGATAATTGAAGCTTATGTACTGTCTTGAGCTAAGGGGAAGGGGTGTGGGGCGGCGAAGGGGAAGAAGACAATTCACAGGAAGATGAGAACAAAAGTTAGTAGACAAATGTTTGTCATAATGTGCAGATAAGTCTTTCTGATTAAAAAAAAAAAAGTTGTTTCTGTGCTATTTCTTATGCTCTCAAGTAACACGGGGGCCATTGGGAGATGATGAGGAGAACTGAGTTGGGGGAAATCAAAGTGCCAACTCTGAGAAACAAACTGAGGGTTTTGGAGGGGAGGTGGGTGGGGGGTTGGGTGAGCCTGGTGGTGGGTACTATGGAGGGCACGTATTGCATGGAGCACTGGGTGTGGTGCATAAACAGTGAATGCTGGAATACTGAAAAGAAATAAAATAAAATGAAATGAAAAAAATAGAGAAAAAAAAAGTTGTTTCTGGGAATAGCTTTCTTTCTGGTACAGGCCCCTGTCTAAATTCTTTTAGGCAGTTCAGGGGGAGGTAAGAAGTTTTTCCTAAGTCTGCAGGTCCCTGATTATCTTAATCCATAGGCCAAAGAGGCACATTCTGTGGTAGTATATTCTGCTTATGCCCATGCCCATTACCATACGTGATTGCTTATCTTTAGAAGGGGCTGCAGGGCAGAGAACGTTGGGGGATATAGTCGGACAATTGTTCTCGTAGGGTTTCCCAGTGTGTGACCTGCCAAAGGCCGGTCATTGCTGCGTGGCTCTCATGCAGCAAACCTTGCCTAAAAGTGGCAAAATAGGCATCAAGAAGCTGTGTTTTCAATTTCAGTAGAAGCCCCTTATACTTCTTACTAATGTTTTACTGGGTTACAAAAAGAGGAGTCATTTTTTCTTGTTTCTTGTTAAAAAATCATTAAAAACTGTCAAGAAGAGAGGTTGCAGGGTTAAACCACATTTCACAATAAGGGAATATTTCATCCTATTTACCACTGGGGCCAAAAGTATGTTTTGTAGTCAGACAGCCCTTGGTTTAAATCCTGATTTGGCCACTTTTGAGCTCAGCTATTTTGTGCAAGTTAATGTCTCTGACTTTGTGTTTCTTCTATGACAACATGAAAAGGAAAAGACCCTCTTCACAAGGTTATTAAGAATTTTACAAAATAATGCATATCAGATACTTGGCCTGGTGCCTGGTACATAAGTATGCAAAATGTTAACTTTTTCTTCTTTATTTAATTTGGCTTATGTTGGTGTTGGTTATTATTGTTGTTAATGTTATTATCTAACAAGCTAACAAGCTAGGAAATAAATATTAATTGGATCAAGCACATACATAACGGTCAGAGCGGACTCTGTTAATAGAGTTAAGTAAGAGATGCAAAAATTCTCATATATCAAATGAGGAGGAAGCAATAGAGATCAAGAAACTTAATGCTTTGAAGTGGGGAAGTGAGGTGTCCATCTCATGCTTTCTTCTACATGTTCCTACTGGACTAACATATAATAGCAGCGTGAAGCAGATGGTTAGGATCACCATAGTGTCTGTTTTTGACTTGGGCAATGGTGATGTGATGGAAAACAAAAGCTTTCCTTTGACAGTCCTAATTCTGTCGCACATTATTTTAGTCTTGAGGTACTCAAGAGTCTTGAGGACACCTCGATATGCTCCCTGGGTATGACTCTTGCCTCTGATTTTTGGGTCTGACACAGGACTTGTACTCAGAAAATCTACTCCCCCCCCTCCCGTTTTCTTAGTTCATTGGTGAAGATTTGGACAAGACTCATCCTCATTTATCATTTATTGGACAAATGTAAAAATACCTACATCTTAGGGTATGTGTGTGAGAGAGAGGGAGAGGGAGGGAGATAAACTCAATATTATGAAATCAAGGAATATAAGTGTGCTGCAAAAATTAAACAGTATATTTGGGGGAGTTGCTAGGATTCCAGGCACATCCTTAGAGTACATATTTACATATTCAAGTATGAAGGGCCATACCATTATGTTTACAAAGTATGAATCAACAGAGACGTTTTTGTTGTAAGGAGTTTGTGCCTCTATCACCATCATTCCATTAAGTGAACATTGAAAGCAAATCATAAAGAAAAATGAGATGTATAATTAGGCAAGGAAACATTTTTTGTTAATAGAGAAGAATTACTTGCCATGAGGGTTTGTATTTGTCAGGGTTCTCCAGAGAAATAGAATAATAGCGTGCGGTCTGTGTGTGTGTGTGTGTGTGTGTGTGTGTGTGTGTGTGTGTTAGAGAGAGAGAGAGACTGACAGGGAGAAAGAGAGAAAGAAAGAGACAGAGAGGCTTTTTTCACATGATTGTGGAGGCTGATAAGTCTGAAATTCTCAGGGTAGGATGACAAACTAGAGACCCAGATGTTTCAGTCTGGAGGCAGAATCCCTTCTTCTTGGGGAAAGTCTGTCTTTTTTCTCTTAACACAGCTGATTGGATGAGGCCCACCCACCCACATTATAGAGATAATTTCCTTTACTCTAAGTCGGCTGATTTAAGTGTTAATGTCATGTTAAAAATATCTTCACAGTGACATCCAGACCGGTGTTTGTACAAATATCTGGGTATTGTGACCCAACTAAGTTGACACATAAAATTAACTATCTCAGGGTTGTATCACTTTTTTTCAGAATTGAATTTTTTAAAGATTTTAAAAATTTATTTATTAGTACAGGCAAGGGTGGGGCAGAGGGAGAGGGAGAAGCAGACTCCTTGTGGAGCAGGAAGCCCAAAGTGATGCTCTATCCCAGGACCCTGAGATCATGACTTGAACCCAAGGCAGAGACTTAACCAACTGAATCACCCAGGCTCCCCTCAGAATTAACTTTAAATTATTTTGTTATTGACTGATTTTATGTTACTAATAAGTACTCCCAGCACCAGGAGCAGTCATCATACAACAAAATAATCCTTCAAAATCTATTTCTGAATGCAGTATTTTTTATTTAGGTAACTTCTTCTGATTTTAAAATCTGCAATTTGTATAACAACAACAACAACAGAAAATCAAAAATAAAGATCTTTGTTCTTAGGTCATCCCATTTTAAAATTTCCACCCAGAGTAATTTTTCTCCTTCAGAGAAGTAGCTGGTCCTCAGGGACCCCACTGTTTACTTCAAGCCAGAGGAGAAAGAGCATTGCAAGGGGACAAGTTGCTCATGGCTGTGTTATGAAGAACACAGCTCCCCTGCTGGTCATGCCTTCATGGGGGGTGCCGAGCCCATCATTTTTACCTCAGTGCTATATTTGTGTACAAAGAGCATTGCAGGTTTCTGATGTCTCCTGCAGTTAACGTCTGGGACCAGGTTAAAAATAAAATCTCCATCTTATCCTTTGACAAACATTCTGAGACCATTACACTATTCTGTTTCCCGAAAATCTATACACGCTGTATACTTATTCCTCTTACCTGCGAAAATAGTTCCCGATTCTTTTCTTTTTCAGTTTACCTTGCAGTGGGTGTTTTAAATGGAAATGTGTGCTGGTAAGAGAGTCTTCCCTGTAATGGGAGTCCTGTCTGTTTTCAATTCTATCATAATTAAGAGTCTTTGCAGTCGTAAATGCCACCTTTAGGTTAAATATAAACCAAGCATCTGTCAGCATCAATGTAAGAAAGCAAATAATGCCATAAATGCGAGGAGAGTAAAACTCTAACTGCATGGAAATGAACTTGTCATCCATCTCAATGAGCGGTGACAAACAAATCCCTGTTTAGTTCAGTAAAAGAGCGGAATTAATAAGTACATATATTTTCACAGATAGTGACATATATGATATAAACCTTTCCTTAGAGTTGTGTCAAAAAGCATATGTGGTTTTTCTGGGTCATGCCGCCCTGTCTCCTTCTACTCTGGCTCCCCTTCCCCAAAATGCCTTTTCCGTGGAACTGGTTGTAGCAACCAGCTCTTCCTGGAGGCTTTCGCTGACCTCCCCTCCCCCAGGAGGCCAGACCTCAGTGCTCTGAAGCACACATTTGTTGTTGTATTTGCCACTTTCCCTGTTGACTTGTGTGTTTTACCCATAAGATTGTGTGTCCCTTGAACTTCTTTGTCTCCCTAGCACCCAGGGCGGGGGACTGCACAATGACGATTTGTCGGGTGAATGAATTAACATAAAGTAATACATCGGTACACAACTGGTGAGTTTTATTGATTCAGGAATTATGATAGAGGTCTGAAGATTGTGTTATGAAGGCTTGGCAACATTTTTTTTTTTTTTTCCCGACAAAACAGAGATAATCATGGACAAGCCATGGCGTTTCAAGAGTTGATTAAAGGGCCTCTTTCTAACCTGGTGTACTCTGCCTCTCACACAACTTTGTTCTCTTTGCTTCATATCCCCTCCATCTCCCCTGAATGGGCACAGCAGTATCACTTCATAATGGAGAGTTACTTAGCATTGCTGAATGCCTCAGCAATTTGCAAGGCACTCCTCTCCTAGGTGAGCCCAGGAGGCATGGAGAGTTCTTTGAATCCTCTTCCTAGTGGGACCACAGAGAGCAGTCTTCTCTTTGCTTTTCAGAAAATACCTGCTGGCAACTTTGATTCTCTGTTATTCTCTCCCACTGCCCACCCTTCCTTTGCTTTACAGCATTTATCACCACCTGTAATTATTTTTAAGTGTTTGGTTATTGCACTGCAGGGCCAAAAAAGCAATATGGAATCCACCTTCTGCATCTCCTCTCCATTTTCATGTCCCCATACTAAAGCTTCCCCTGCTCCAAGGAAAACATAGAAATTAAATAAATATCTTGTTTCTCAGATGAGAAGTACCTTGCTTGCTTGCCGAGGATCTTCCTGCTGCTGAGTTCTCATTTAGACAAAGTCTGGCTTGTTTACTGGTGTAGTGCAACTAAAGTGCTGTCCTAATGGGGAGAAGCCTTCTTGTTCTCGCCAGCTGTGGCCCCTGTTCCTAGCAGTGTCAGCAACAACGAGGAGAGGCCTGAAGTCTTGCTGAGTAGCAATCCTTCTGCCGCCTCGTTGGGGTTGATCACCAGGTTAGATACGTTGGTCACAACTTATTTTATACCATTTTATGCTACTTTTAAACTTCATCAAATTCTCAGGGAACTGTGGTCACTTACATGATTGTCTCTTAATTCACATAGAGATACCTAATGATAAATTGCACCAAACACTAAACCAAATAAAGAGATTTATCATAACCATCACTTTTCCTCTGGCTCTCATGGAGTTTAGGGTCGGAGTGCTTCCATAATAGTATTTTAATATGCGTTGCTCAAACTTCATCTGTTTCATGAATGCATTTGCCAAGATTCAACTCTTCCCAGTGACAATCAGATATGATTCTACTTTAATTCAGAAGATCTCCCGAGTTGTCTGGAAATCATGAGGACTTGTTTACCTTAGATTTAGCATTTAGTATAAATGCTCCCCTCAACCCTAGATTTATTTATTTGAAAGAGAGGAAGAGTGAGAGAGAGAGAGAACAGGCAGGGAGTGGCAGGCAGGGAGAAGTAGACTCCTCATTGAGCAAGGAGCCTGATGCGGGACTCGATCTCAGGACCCTGGGATCATGACCTTAGCTGAAGGCAGATGCTTAACCTACTGAGCAAGCCAGGCAGCCCTATAAATGCTTATTGTAAGCATTTATAGTTAGTATGTTCCAAGAAATACATATATCCATGCAGGTGTGCACAAACACAGAAACAACTCACTCTTCTGAACAGGGTGTAAAGTCTGTGTCCATAATTTTCTGGGACTGACTCAACCAATTTCTAATCAGGATCCTTCTAATTATACATTTTTTTTTAAATGTAGATGTACTTTTGGGAGACATTATCTCAGACATAAATAAGATATCCCACAACACATTTATTCCCGAAGAACTACCGAGCCTATTTTTATCTAAGCAGTATCCTCTTTGCTTAAAATGTAGGAGTCAGTTCAGGAACTATCTTAATGCTAAGACTGGATGTGATGAACGTTGGCCATTTGAAGTTGAAACAAAAGCATTTGTTTCATACAGAATTGTATGCTTCTGTGCAGGGGTTCCCCCCCCCCACCTGCACTGCCAGATGAAAAATAAGGCTTAAAGCCTTTGAGATCTATACCTATAGTCTACCAGAAGAACCCTAAAGAATTTTTTTTTTTCCTGGAAGTTATTTTGTCCCCGATCTCTTCTTTTAAGTAATAGTTTTGTTTATCACATTTCCCTCTTCTTGCCTTGCAAGGGAATAGGGTGGAAAACAGAGCGAGCACTGGCAACAGATCTGTCCAGTGGACTACAGTTGAGCACAGTAGGTGTTGGCAGAAAGGAAGAGAGTCTGAAACATGGTAAATATGCAGCCTGGGCAAGTGCTTCTGGTGCTGAATTTTGCCGCAGGACATGCTGAGGCAGACACTTGTATAGACAACTGCTTCTAAATATGCCACTCTATCAGCAGGAAACAGAAGATCTCCCCACTTCTATTTTTCAATTCTGAAAATGGGTCCCTCTGAGTAATTACGTGGTGAATTAGCAAGCATCCTGAATAAGCAACCGGTGCCAAAGCGTCGGACAAGAGGATTTTTAAAAAGCAAAGAAAAACAGGAAGAAACCATCAAAATAAGCATTGAGCAGACTTCCATATGATTCATACCATGTGCAAGTGGCGTGTAAGGGAAAAAGTGAGGGAGTGTCAGGTTTCTCAGGCAGTCCTGCTATCAAGCACTTACAAAGTGTTTTTAATCCTCTAATTGGGTTAACTTCATTTAATTAGCACTGAAAAGATGCAGTTTAAGTGTTTAATAAAACGTTTTACATTCAGAACAGCTACCAGATGTTTTTCATTGTAGATGTGAAGTTATGCACGGTTTTCTAATAGAAATCCAGCACTTTCATAAAATGACAAATACCTGTTTTGCTTCCATAGATGGTGGCCGAGAAAAGAAAGTTCACGTTCATGGTGTTGCCTTTGTCATTTCAGAAAGATCTTTGTTTTTATACTCTCCATTTGGTCTACGAGTATAAACTTCTGTTCACACACATTCTGCACGATGTGCACACACGCCTGCACCAGTCTGTCAGGAGCTGAGCAAGGGCAGGGCTTCCTTTGGTTGACAAGGGTTAAAAAGGAATCCCTGGACATTTTATTAAAAACCCATACCATGTATTAGCCCCAGGGAGAGACGTTAGAGAGCATGATGAATCACAGCGTCCTTCATCAGCTGGAGACATTCTCCTCAGAGTGTGACTCCCTCTCAAGCAAAAAGTTGCTGGAAAACACTGAACATAGATTCCTTTGGGCAACAGTGCTAGGAGGTGGGAGGCGGTGAGGGGAAGTAAAATAATAAGTTGAAATTATATACTAGAATTGAATCTTCACATTCAATGACTGAGCAACTCCCAGAATCCGTAGATGTAATTTTTTTTTCTCTGTTTAATACAGCTTTTCTACACTGTAGTACAAATCGGAATAATTGTGAAGCATTCAGAATCTACCAATCACCCAGTCACACAGGCAACTATGCCTGAGGGCTTTGACTCCAAGTTACAGGTACAAAAGTACTGAAATTACAGAGATTTAGTTTCTAGAAAACCTATCTTGATTAAATAATACATGCTTTCCGACTTGACTTCGTATTCTCTATCTTCTTCTCCTAACATTTTATAGATTTCTTAAACCCCTAGAGTTAACATAAAGAAAAAATGCAGAAGTATCTCCAAAGGGGAATTCTTGGTAAGCTTACTTTCTCAAAAATGAAAAAAGGAAAATAGTAAGAGGAAGCGTGGCTAGCAAATGACATCTTTGAATGATTAACTGAAAGCTCACATATTGAAATAGTAACTAATCTTTTAAAGCGAGGTTTAAGAACTCCTTAAGTTATGTTCTGGTTTCAAAAAGAACATTTGACTTTTAGGGCCAGTGTCCAAGAAAATGTGCTTTGATATTTCTTTGAAGTTCAATTCAATATCTTTGTCTAAGGGTAAAAAAAAAATCACATCTTGACTGTAGAAATCATATTGAAACACTGAAGTGCTTACTGGTGCTGCTGCTGTCAGTCATACTCGTCACACTCGGTGACTGTCCTCAATCCAGGCAGAAAACCCATTCTCAGTTAACATGGATCAATTGGAAAGAATATAAACCACTCCACTGCCCTTAAGACATATAGACGTCAACTCTCACACAGGTTATTTGAGGCTCAGTAGGAATGGCGAGCGGCCTAGGAGGGTTCCTGATACATAGAGAGGTTTGACTGTAATACCATGTTGTCAGTTTTCCATATGTTGTATGAAAAATGAATAAGTACTTGAAAAATCACATATTAATGGTCTACCTTATCTATTGCCTCATTACTGTAAATGACAACAGCCTACTTCTGAGGTACTTCTTACTTTCATTGTGTTTTTCTTCGGATGCTGCCAGAGTGACCTGGGCCAGTATTATTTATGTATGAAAAATATCCTTAGTTTAGTTTCTGTAATTATAAAACCAGAGGATAAAAGTAATAAATGATAGTAATTTGGTAAAGCATTTTGTTCGATGCCTCAAAACTATTTAGGGGGAGAAAATATTTCTCACCTTGATAAAAGTAAACCTAAGGAGATTAAAAACCGGCTGATGAATTTAGTGTAACAAGTAATTGCCAAGTATCCTGCGTTCATTTTTGATTCCTAATGGGATCTTTGAAGGGTCAGTGATATTTTATTTATGTTTTCAACATTGATCTTTAATGAGTAACTGAAGGCTTATTAATTAGATGCTACAGGATGCCAAATCAGCTCCAAGGATTCTGGAAAAAAAAACCAAACCATTTCACAGAGATTAAAGACACCTGAAGGAATAAACAAAATTAAGTTAATTCTAGGTTTAATAGCTGAAGGATGTAGAGTACAAGATTTTAGATTCATTGCCTGCATGTCTTTCATTTTACTTTTATTTTGATTGTGATCCACTGTCACCTGATATATTTTTCCAGTTGATTTTGATGCTACAATAACCTCCTAATGGATCAGGTATTGTAGGCTATAATTTTAGAGAAGAAATAAGGTATAGAGACGTTAGATAAGGCCCCAACTACCTATGATGACACAGGTATTTGAACCTTGGTGTCCGAAAGGGAGCCCAGAGCTCTTTTGCTTATATTGTGCTATCTCTCATGAGACTATGTTTTACATATTTACATGGTTTTTTTGTTTGTTTGTTTGTTTGTTTTGGTTACTCCTAGGTTAATATTTTTAAAGTAAATAACATAGTACCTTTAGGAAGAAGGGAAGACTTGTGAAGAATATATTTCAGGGCAAATAATTTCTTTTAATTCTCAAAGCTCTGTACCAAGTGGTCTCACCTTCTCCTAGAGGTGAGCTCCCCCAAACCAAAGTAAAGAAAAGCAAACATGAAGGGGCTGGTTATCTGTGACTCTCCCTTTCACCAAGTATAAAATAACACACTATCGCTTTATGGTCACCTGGGGCCATAAAAGGTGAGGGATTTCGGTTTTCCAAAACTTCTGAAAAATAACTTTAAGGCATATTGGTCTGTTGGGCAGGTTTTTAAGCAAATTATCTTTAATTTTTAAAACTATTTTAAAGCAAAATATTTCAGAATTTGGTTAAGCAATTCTTAAGGATATTCTCAAGATTTTGTATACAAGAGTGTCTGAATCACTTGTAAGATAAATACATTAAGAATGATGATTGCAACTTCCTTGAATAAAAAAAAAAATCTAAAAAGAGGAAAGTATCTTTATGGCAATAAGGAGTCCAGACTAAGGTACTGCATGAGTCCAAGTGAGAAATGGCAATTTTTAACCCAAGACAGTGTGCTTATGTTGGATGGGAAGAGGAGGCATTGGTTTTGTAATTTTAGTAGCTTATTTTTACTTAAATTCAATTTATATTTTTAAGATTTTATTCATTTATTTGAGAGACAGAGAGCACATGCATGTGTAGGAGTGGGGGGAGGGGCAGAGAGAGAGGGGGACAAGCAGATTCCCTGCTGAGCAGGGAACCAGACTCAGTGCTGGACTCTGGGATCAGAGGCTTAACCCACTGAGCCCCCCACAAACCCCCCAATACATGTGTTTTTATCTATAAAGTTTAAAATTGGATAAAATTTCATGATGTCATTGTCATTAAGTTCACCCGCAGGAATATAGTTATGAGTTAAAGTGCATTATGTAGCTATGGCATTGCTCTGGTATCTATGGGTGTTTGTAAAATAATGTTTGTAAAATAATGGTCAGCTTAAAGGACTTATAATTGGGAAATGCGAAAGACGGGGACTGCCTAGCCAAGAGTAACATACACTTAAGTAGCAAAGGGTCAGTAATTATGTGTTTCAATTCCTAATCCATCTATGCCCTGATTAAAATGATACGAAGATGTAATCAAGGTCACACAAGAGGAATATCATTTTGTTGTCATGGTATTTAGAGCAGACTTGCCAACAATGCGAGAAGCAGGAGACCAGTGCAAACAAGGCTATTAGGGTATTAAGAATGTGAGACAAGCAGCCACTGGACAGAGGTTTGATAGAGTAATGAGAGGAGTAATGCAGCTGAGACGTATTACAAGGGAAATGTAAGCCACAGTTCCTGTCAGATTTCTGAATAAGAGGTGGGAATGATCTGCCAATTTTGCTTCATGATGTTAGTAATGAACTTCTGCTTCAAAGCTGTTTCATTCTAATTCAGTCCAACTCCATGGACACAAGATCACATTCTTAATCTAATTCCGTGACTTCTTCCCTCAGTATCTTCCCCCAATACATGTATTCATTAGCAGCAACCAAAAGCATTAGCTTTAACGATTGTGAATCAAACGAGGGTGACTTCCCACAGATGTATGCTTGGATAAAATACGTGTAACAAGAACAGTGCCGCTACAGAAAATGCATACAGTATGTAAATGCAGGTGCATGATGATGATTCTTAAGTACCACTTTTCTAAGTAAATTCTGGTATAAGAAAAAGAGAGTCATTCTTATATTTCTCTGAATGCTGGCCTATTCAGTAAAAGAAAATCAGAAATTTAAACTTGTCAGCTCTGATTGTACAATAAGCTGACATAGTTTAACTTGACACAAATGTTATCTCTGTCCTTAACATTTTTCTGGCCTTCTGGAAACTTCTTTTGTTCAATTTCCTTGGTAAAAACAACTCATCACAAGCCCCAGAGACATCATAAGTGCATTTAAAGCTTAACCCTTGAAAAGAGGGAAGCACTCTGTCACAAACCTGAAGATCAGCGCTCACCCTTCTAGTCTTCATAGATTAGCTTTCTGAGTAATGATTCTCTCTTAGCAAAGGCCACAAAATCCAACTCCAGAATGGAATGGCAAATGTTTCCTATACAGACCTAAAAGTAGCTAGGGGATGTATTATGAAAATGTCTGCAAAGTTTGCACTACAGATTTCCTATCTGTTTTCTCTCCAGAATTTCAGTAATGTGGATATCTAGTGAAAGGTATTGCTTCTAATGTGTCATTGAATTTTTTTTTAATAAGTCACAATACTTGTGACTTATTAGTGTATGTAGAGGTATTGACGTCTAGTTTCCTGAAATGGGAGTGAAAGATAGTCGATGCTCTCAGATTTTGTATGTGTTCAGATTTGCTTATTTGCCACACAAGGAGATCTTCCAGGTTATGAAACCAGAAACACTGGTGACAGGTAGCAAGGCCGTCACTTCCCGTTGCTTGGTGAGTTATATTAATCTGAGTGTTCTGAATAATTCCAGTTTACAGGCTGCATATTTCTGTGCTTATGAAGTTACCTTGTTCTGTTTGCTTAGGAAACGTGACTCTTAGAAGACTTTGCCTTGGAATCAATTTTTCGGTGCCATTTTGCACTGGCTATTATTCTCTTTGCTGAAGTGTTTTCATCCCATAGAAGGGCCTTATGGTTGCATCTGCACTTTAGACCATTTTAATTGACATATACAGTTTTATTTTATTTCATCATGTTCATTTTAAATACCATTATTAATCTAAAGTTGATGTCCTTTGCCAACAACAGAGAAGCAGCAGCATGAAGTACTGTCTTTTGGAATTAGAAGCTCTAAATGACGGCCTCATTCTAAAGAACTGTGTGACTTTTGGGAAGTCACTTGACCTCTCAGAACCCATCTTACCTAATGAAAATGACGGGGCTGAGGGAAATGCTCTCTACTGTCTCTGCCCAACATTTCCAAAACATCTAGTCTTACCTACAGTATTCACCAATGTATCTGCCTTTTTCCATCTTGTGAAGGGAAGAACATGGCGGGATAGCGGAGCGAGGTGGTGCATGTCATCACCGCTGAGGTATTCTCTGAGACCCAACAAGGAACACCTAGCCTCACTGCTTCCTATGGTCCTTCACTCTTCTTCTGGAGAGCACTCTGCTCAAGTCTCTCTTTCTTTTTTGCTCCTTTACAGTCCTTCTGTGGGAAAAACTAAAAGAAAGGAGGGAGGAGCTAGGAAAGAATTGCAATCCAAGTCAGCACTATTTTAGAGAGCGAAGTCCTGTCCTCTGTATTCATGTGCATTTCAGCGCTACAACTTCAGCTACACTTGCTGGACCAACATCGAGGAACGGCAAGGAGAGAGACATAGTTAAAATAGCTCAGGTATTTCTGCTAGTTCTTCCCCTCAGACTACTGTGGGTGACATGAATGTTCATTCCTTTGGGCCCCTCATGTTCCTTTTAATTCAAGCAACTTGACCTGCTGATTGGGCTTCAAGGGTCATTTTGCCTACCTCTGAATTTGCCTTCAGCACTCACTTTAAAACCTGCTGATGATGTGATGCCACCGTAGGTTCCATATATGTAAGTCCCAAAGCAAAACAAAGTCAATAAAAAGACTTAAAATACAGACCAGCTTATCACAAAAGAATCTCCACATGGCCCATAAAATCTGTTGTTTAGAAGTGATGATTCAAATTGCAAAACCAAAGAAACAAACTCTTGACCTCCTTAAAATGAAACCAAGCATGTCTTTTGTTTCTTCAGTGACTCAGTGATTTCTTTTTATTTTATTATACTTATCGTTATTATTATATTTTTAGTATTTGGGATATCTCATCGCATGCACACACTCATGTACACAGGCGCACAAACACACACACACTTAACAGCTATTGCCTTTGAACTGCTTACTGCACTGGAATTGTTTCTGGATAATTCAATCCACCAAGTGGAAGGGTAGGCAGCTGGGTGAGGTGCAACTGTGCACTGTCTCAAAGAAAATTTTATAATCATTCCAGTTTTTGAGGTTAAGCCAAGTGTTCTGGAAAGGTATTTGAGGGAGATGAAAGTCTCAGGTAATAATGATCATTAGGAGTCCACTTCCTTATTTCCCTACATAAACCAGTCATCAAACCCAACAGAGGACCAGAGGGCACAAAGACCAAGGATTTTAGGTGTCTTGATGTGTCATTCCTGTGTAGCATAATCAACATCTGCCCTGCTATTCTGTCAAGAAAGGGAAATACTGAATATGTTAATATTTGGGAATGCAGCAAGTCTTTTACTCCTCACCTCACATAATTGTTCTCTTAAAACTATATTTTGCTTTTAAAAGGTGGAAACACATAAAATACCGTAATTCACAGTGGAGGAATTTTCCTGTTAAGTATGATTGGATGATTTCAAAAAAAGGAGAAAGAAAAATAGCCGAAGAACTTTACTAGCCCATCATTATTGTAATCCATTTGCACACGAAATGTATAAGGATTTCTCATACATCAGGTTTTGTTAGCCAAGCGTAAGGATGAACATATGTGCATATGCAAATGAAGCTAAAATGTACACTAAATACTAATTATGAAATCATTGGCTCTACTTCAGAAGATTTGATCTTATAGGTTCCTAGAGTATATAATTTCCAACATCCATATAGCACTCTCCCCTATCTGAAAATTCAAGTTCTTTAATTAATAAGGATGGTATGCATGCAGTCACTAACAAGTATGCTGTTAAATAAACAGGAAATGTGGCCTATGCCTTGTTCTCTAATGATATGAAGGCAGCAGATGGTTCGAAAAAAGATGTGTCAGTAAATGGTGGTAAATCATAAACAGGGATAGATTGCCAGCTCACCTCAAATCTAGCCCTTTTTCCCAGTCCCTACAGCTCACTAAGTGCTGCCACTCAAGTTAAACTTAACTGTGTCAGATTTTTGATTCATGCCTTTAAACACTTAAGCAGTATCTAATGTCACAAACTGAGTTGTGGCCATTTCACAATCGATTCTGATTGTCTCAGCCAAAATGATCATAGGTTAATATACATCTGTCACTGAGATAACTAGAGAGAATGAAATGGCTTAGCTTCTCTCCATTCATTTGGTACATTTTGTTAGGTACTCAAATACTGTGATCCAGGATTGTATTCTTACAGAAAGAAAGAAACAAACAACAACAACAACAAATCAGCATATCCTTCAGGAAAAAAAAAAAAAACTCAGCAAAACTAATGTGACACCAATTTAGCAGCAATTCCAAATAACAATAACAGTCACACAATTGGCCTGTTAATATAATTTTGGCATTTTGTCAGTATCACTAGTAATTTGGACTTAATAATAGCTGGTGTAACATCACTGGCCTAGATAGCTCTAGTCCACTGGCACTGTAGCTAGGTACTAAAGACACAGGTGTTGAGACAGTGAAAAAAACAAAGAATCACAGGAAAGAATAAAGGTGGACTACAGTGAGATACGGTGAAGAGTAGCTCAGAAGGAGAAAACAATAAATAGTAATTTCAAGTCTTACAGGAATTCAGAAAAAACTCATAGAGATTGCTTATCTTGTCATGTAGTAATTGGAAAGAGTAAGTTTTTTTTAAAGCTGTATATGTTTACAAACACAATCTGTTCACTTTTAATGATCATTTTAATTAAACAAATGAAGACAGCTTTGAATTTCATGTATTGACCTGACCATCTTAGGGATCCAAAGGGCTTTGGGGTAGGCAGACAACCAAGTAACACACTTTCAAGCAGCATTAGCTCCTAAATAATAGTGATGGTCATTAACCAAAAAATTATTAATATAAATACAAATTAAGTCTTCAGTGTCACCTTGATCTTCATCCCTACTCATTCACCTGGATACCAACTTTCGGGGTGAATTTTTATGTAAGGAAAATATGGTTTATAGTTGTCATTTCTAGTTCTCTTTGTAGAATTAATTAGTATCAACTCCTCATCCCCTGCAAACAAGCCTATTTTTAAAAAGTCTTTGAATCTTTATTTTATTGCACAGAAAAAAAAAAAATTCTCATGACAGATTAACATCCCACATTTGAGGAAGATCTTTGGTATGTATCCTGGTTCATGACTTTGGCTTTCTCCAACTTTATGTCAAAGAATTTGAAGGACAGATTGTAACCATTAGTATATATTCATAGTTTGTTTCTGGAGCCCAATTAGGCATTTAGAAACATAAAGGATACTTCTTTAGCTCTGCATAAGGTTTTTGTAGCATATTCCCTGAGAGGAAATACATTTTGGTGGCTGTAAGAGTAATTATCAAGAAGCAATGATTTGGGGTCAGTGAGAAACACTCTGAAAGAGAAAGAAATTTGTGCCAGTTGTGTTGCTTAAAGGGAGGAAGCTGAAGCAATATGTAATCTTCAATAGTCTATTTAATCCAGTAACACCATTTTATCTTCTCTCATCTGTGTCATCCCTTAGCAAAATGAAGCTTGGCGAATATAATTAAGACCCACGTAGTCTAGTTATATTAGCGAAATTAATGCTACTGTCAGTTTGGTAACTTGAAGATCTCAACCTGATGGATGAATAGATGGATAGATATATTCCCCGAGTAGCATCTCCCAGCAATTTATTAGTTTTAGCATGGTGGCAAAATATGCTTTCATTGTTCTATTTACATTCAATGTTGACAGAGAGAACATTTTGGGGGATTTCAGCCAGACCCAGAATACTCATAGTGATTGATTTTGAACCAAAGCCATACCAATTGTTCTAGATGACAACTTAACTTTATAAATCTTGCCAAAGGTTCACAGATCTCAGGACCTTTGACTGTCATCTAGATTAAAAAGTAAAGGTCCACTGTGCAGGTCACTTCTATTAGAGAGAAACTAACTGACATCCTAAGCAGTATTGATAATGTTTGGCAAGGGCCAGCGGTCTCGTGATTTTATTGATGTGGTAGACTGAGGCACAGAGGCCAACTCAAGAACTCGAAACAAGAATCAAGTGCTTTAACTTTATTTTCCTGCATATAGTCAGAAAGGCACAGAAATTATGACTTATGAATTTACAATAATTTTTATTCTCAATGACTATACTAGGTTAGTTATTTTTGTATCTACGTATACAAAGAGTGTGATTTTTGGTGAGTATATGAAATGCAACATTTCAAGAGTTTTTACTAAAATATTAAGAAGAAATGGTGTATTTCGTTCATCCTTACTGGCTCTCTTTTTAATAATAATTAAAAAGTTATTCATATCATTAGAGAACAAGGCATAGGCCACATTTCCTGTTTATTTAACAGCATACTTGTTAGTGACTGCATGCATACCATCCTTATTAATTAAAGAACTTGAATTTTCAGATAGGGGAGAGTGCTATATGGATGTTGGAAATTATATACCCTAGGAACCTATAAGATCAAATCTTCTGAAGTAGAGCCAATGATTTTTTTTTTTTTTTTTAGGAATAGATTATTTTTTAAAGATTTTATTTATTTATTTGACAGACAGAGATCACAGGTAGGCAGAGAGGCAAGCAGAGAGAGAGGAGGAAGCAGGCTCCCTGCTGAGCAGAGAGCCTGATGCGATGCTGGGCTGGATCCCAGGACGAAGGCAGAGGCTTTAACCCACTGAGCCACCCAGGCGCCCCAAGCCAATGATTTCATAATTAGTATTTAGTGTACATTTTAGCTTCATTTGCATTATTTTTAATAATTATATGGCTACTCTAAATTTTTTTAATATTTATTCTGAGTTGTTATCCTTATAATTGGCTTATATAACATGTATATTTAATAGGAAGCATTGTTGTAAACTGGTCACTCTTGGATTTGTGGTAAATGACCATAAAGGATTTTGAAACTGGCTTTAGACCAGTCAGGCCTTTGTGACTGGATATTTATTGGCTTTGTGTCTAGTGACTTACAAAAGCAAAAATAAACAAACAAACAGCAACAACAACAAAACAGAAACAAAGACGTTCCCACACTTGCTCTTATCTTTTATATCATAATTTGTCTTGTCTATTCACTCTTTGGTTCACTCTTTGGAAGAATACACTCCGGAGTGTATTCTTCCAAATCTTCCGTAGTTCTTTCTAGATTTCAAGCCTGTCCCACCCTCCCTGTTCCTTACCCCTTTAGGTATGGGAGTGGTAATAATTTCATACTTTTCGGGGCGCCTGGGTGGCCTCATGGGTTAAAGGTTCTGCCTTTGGCTAGGGTCATGGTCTCAGTGTCATGGGATTGAGCCCCGCATTGCGCTCTGTTCAGTGGGGAGCCTGCTTCCTCCTCTCTCTCTCTCTCTGCCTGCCTCTCTGCCTACTTGTGATCTCTGTCTGTCAAATAAATAAATAAAATCTTTAAAAAAAAATTAATACTCTTCCAGGTCCTTGCCTCCCTCCCTCGTTTTTATTAGTGCACTTTCTCCAGCCCACACTCCACGAAGAGTTCCTTCATTAAACTCCTCATTAATCCTTTTGAGTGCCCGCTCTTCCATGCCAGAACATTGAAAGATATGCTAGCTACACGAGCTTGTGGAGAGGCATATTTTCACCTTGAGATTTGATGGATGCCTCAAAGCCTTCTCTATCTCGAAATCCCAATTCATCTGCCACCATGCCTCAAGCCTTCACGTGTATGAATTAAAATGGCTTTCAATGGATCTTACTGAGGTGTAGATATTCTTCCAAAGGATAACACTTAGCATTTTAGTCAATAACATTATCAGACTAATGAGTTGGTCAGAGTAACCAACCACAAATTATGCCCAAGAGATGGATCATTTTGGAGAGACATATTGGAAGATAATAAAACATTTCATTGCATAATTTCATTGCAGAGGGACAGAAGACCAGGATAGGAAACAGATGTGATTAGCCGTAACACTTCCAAAGAAATTATTGAAATAACCCAGAGGAAGAAAAAAGAAGATCCCTCAGAATAGAAGGTCAAATTTTGCTTACCAAGATTTTTTTCTCCTGGATACTAATTAATGGCAGCCCTATCCCCTCTTTTGTTTTCCTACTTCACTCTGAAACTCTATCCTGAGAATAATGCTAGTTTGCCTAAAATTTTGCATGTAAATATAAGCTTAATCTTGAGAAATTTGTAAATATTTTTGTTTAGATGGTAAAGTACATTGATGTTGCAATGAAGTTTATTTCTTTATCAGAAAAAGGGTGATGATTTACATCTCATAAAATCGTAATGACAAAAAGTTTTTGGTGGTAAGTATAGCCACATTGTATCTGTCGAATAGTTGGGAGTTCGGGTCAACTACCAATAACATCGAATTATTAAAGAGATGTTTTCTAGTATCGGAAAACTATGGTCTCCAATTGGCAATAGGCAGAGCAGAAAATAATGCAGGAAATCTCAGCTGAATTTGCATAGATGTTATAAAATTCCCATGTAACACTTATTATTTTAAGAGAGAAATTTATCTTTCAAAGACCGATATTAATGAAGTAATTTCTCTGGATTTGCAAGGTGCATTCAGAGATAAAGATACATTTTAGATTGGAATGGGTAATTCTATGCATCACCCTGAGAGGGCAAGATTTCTCTCCACAATAGTCTATTATACAGGCCATTTTCAATAATGAAGTAATGCCATTTTCAACAGTTCCCTTAGGAGATTCTTTCAAAATATAACGTTAAACTTCTCATTTTTTTTGAGTAGTTTTCTTTATGTTCAACTGAATTTAAGCAGTGAAGCTTACCATGATATTTTATGTGTACTCTAATGTGACATATTATCTTCTTTTAAAATCACCTTTTCCCCTAAAATTCATGAAAAATAATTTCATCCCTTAGAGTTTTAAGCCAGTGTATTTATAGAATCTAAACTACATTTAAGTTTTCAATACATTCCCTAATCAACTTCAGTTTTTTAAATGTCTTCCCACTTACCTGAACATTCCTGTACTGAAGAGCTAAATCTTATACAATAATCTGCATCTCATTAGGTTCTGCTTTACAATAATGGCTAACAATTACTTTGGTGTCTTCAGGCTTTAAAGAATTATTTTGTCATGGATCCTGTGAATCTGGACTTTGGAGGACATCTAAAGATCTCTGATGGTTAAAGGAGTTATAAACTTTCTGGCATGATCAAGTAGTTTGAGAAGACACAGGAAGCGACCTAATTATGTTTCATTTTGGGACATTCCACTTGCTTCATCTCCGAAGTAGGGTAGTGTGTAAGTGCTTTTAAATGCAGCTGTTTTGCATTAATTAATTCCATCTAGATATTCCAAGTACTATCCTAGTGAAGTTTTATGCTGGGAACTCTTAGCAAAGTTTCTTATGTACACGTAAAAACTATTTGATTACAATTTTCTCAATGTAAATTACTTGTGACATAATGTTTTGTGTACAGTTTTTATGTAAGCTCACTGATCTGAGGGCTCAGAACAAACTTCATTTATTCATTTGTTTTGAAACATCTCCAGTAATTATCTACAATGTCCCAGTCCCTGGTAACACATGCAGTTATCAAAAACAAACTACCTGGCTTTGTGGTGCTTACATTCTACTGTGAGAGCTAGATCATTAACAGATAAATACATTGTGGCAGGTAACAATAAGAGATATCAAGAAAAAATCAGCTGGGTAAGGAAATAGAGTGACTGGGTAGCAGATATTTTGTTTTTATAAAGTGCTCAGTAAATGCCTCTATGATTGAATTTGAGGAAACCTCTAAATGCAGTGAGTGAGTTTCTTTAAGGCCAATGAAAAGACAGCCCAGACAGAAATAATAGCAAATCTGAGGACCTCATTAATCTTGGTGTATTTGAGGCACAGCAAGAAAGTCAGTGGAGCAGAGTAAGGTGGGGTTGCAGAGAGCAGGTGGGAGATATGAGTTCAGAGAGTTAGACAGAAGCCAGATCATGTGAAACTTTTTGGACCATAGAAAGGAGCATGTCTATTACTCTGATGTGATGGGAGGCAAAGGAGTGATGCATTCTGCCCTAAATATTATGTTAGACTGAGTAGCCACCAAATAGATTCACATCCTAGTCCCTAGACCATGTGACAATGTTATCTTCCATGGCAAAAGGGACTTTGCAGTTGTGATTAAATTTCAGATTTTGAGATGAGAAGATTATCCTGGATTAGCCACCTAGGCATTATGTAATCATAATGGTCTTTATAAGAAGGATTCAGAAGTTTGAGGAAGGCTATGATAAAAGCAGGGGAGATAGATGTGCTTTGTAAATGGAAGAAGTACTTGGAGGTCAAGGAATGTTGATGGCCACCAAAAGCTAAAAGAAGGAAAGGGAATGGAATCTCCCCCCACAGTTTCCAGAAGGAAGTAGTACCGTTGATATGCTGACTTTAGTTTCATGAAATTGATTTCAGACTTTTGACCTCCAGAACTGTAAGAGAATAAATTTATGTTGTTTTAAGCCACTAAGTTTGTGATAATTTGTTACAGCAGTAATAGGAAACAAATATAAGTGCATTAGTTACATACTTGTAACATCAGTTGAGTCTTGAACAACATGGGTTTGAACTGCATGGGCCCCTTAGACATGAATTTTATTTTATTTTTTATGAATACAGTACAGTACTACAAATGTATCTTCTTTATGCCTTTCTTAATATTTTCTTTTCTCTAGCTTACTTTATTATAAGAACATAATATATAATACCTACAACATACAAAATGTGTGTTCATTGACTGTTTATGTTATCAGTAAGACTTATGGTCGACAGTAGGCTATTAGTAGTTAAATTTGCGGGGAATCAAAAGTGTGCAGATTTTCAACAGCATGGGGGTCAGTGCTCCGAACCTCCTCATTGTCCAAGGGTCATTTATATCCTTATTTATCAATTGATTGAAATGGATAGATAGATGCCTCTAGTTAGACATCGGAATGTCAGAAGAGTGGAGGAAGACTCAGTCAGTAGAGCATGAAACTCTTGATCTTGGGGTTATGATGTCAAACCCCACATTGGGGCTCCAGCTTTAAAAAAGTTAGGAAGTAGCAGTGGCTTGAGCTGGTGGGTTTTCAGGGAAGTAGGCAGACTAAAGAACTTTGGCTGTGTGTCTTGAGTAAATGACAGATGTTATATTAGTTTTCTGTTGCTGAGTCACCAATTACACAGTTTAGCTGGGTACAGCATTACAAATATATTCTCTCAGCTTCCATCTATTTATTATCCCAAGAGTCCAAGTGGACTCAACATGCCTAGGCTCTCACAAAGGTGAACTCAAGGTAACAGCTGCTCTCAGATCTTTTCTGTGTGTTCTTTTCTATTTTGAAAGCCACCCATGGCACATGGAATCATACCGTGTTTTGAATATGAGCTTCCTTCTGCCTCCTACTGGAGAAAACTCCCTGCTTTTCAAGGGCTCACATCATGATATTAGGCCTACTGGATCATCTCTCTTTTATTTAACTAAGCATCAACCTCATTTGTAAATAAAGGACTTTATTGTGTCTGCAGTGTCCCTTTTGCCATTGTCTTCATCCCTTTGGGCTGCTGTACCAGAATCCCATAGTCTGAGTGTCTTAAACAATAAACATTTATTTTTTTTTCATAGTTCTGGAGGCTGGAAGGTCCAAGATCAAGATGCAGGCAAAATTTGTGTGTGGTGAGATCCCTCTTCCTGGTTTATAGACAGCCATCTTCTTGCTATATCCTCACTGGACTGAGAAGTGGGGAGGAGGAAGGGAAGGGGGCGTTGGCAGCAGAGGAGAGGGAAAGGGGAAGTGGGACTGAAGGAGCTAGCTTTTTGGATTCTTCTTTATCCCATTATTGAGGTTTTCATGACTCATTTAAATGTCATCTAATCCCAAATACCCAAATACCACCACACTGGGTGATAGGGTTTCAGCATATGAATTTGGGGGGACAGAAACCTTCAGTCCATAGTAACTATATAATGTAACACAATCACTTGTATGATATCTCTTCATATGCATGGTCCCAGGGATAGTTGAGAGAATATTGAAAGGAGAGGCATTTTAGGTTTCTGCCTAACAGGTGTCAAGGCTTATTCCTTTCTTTTTCTTTTTGTCAGAATTGAGCAAGCAGTGTGCCTTATATAAGAATGGCAAATGTAGACAGAGTAGCAGGTTTGGAGAAAGGAAAAGTAGCCGGAATTATGTTACTTGGAACGGCCAGTTAGAAATTGAAATGATGTCGAGGAGCTGATGATCAGATATGCTGATGTGGCCCCAGGAGAACAAACTGGGACTGGAAATATAAATATATATAAATATACGACATGCGAGTCCCCACCATCATGTGAGCTCACCTGGAATGAATCGAGAAAAGGAGCACTGAGCAGTCCAACTGTTAGAAGTCTGGAAAAGGAAACAGAAACAGTGAGGCTAGTGATGGACTGGAGAAATCGGGAAAAAAGTGACAGCACCAAGGAACTTGTTAAATTTGAAAATTTGGGGGTTTCACCTCAAGCCTACAGAATCAACATTCCTGGTTGGGGTCAAGCATTTATATGCACTAAAAAGCCCTCCAGCTAACTCTGATACATGTGAAAGTTTGAGAGCTTTAGTTGTTTGGACCACAGGGACAGCACATACCGGAAGAGGATAAGTCCTCAATGTCCTCGAATCTCAAAGTCAAGTCCTTGAACGTGAGCAGCAGCAGCGGGGTTTGTGAGATTGTTAGCAGTGAGGGAACTGAGGACCCAGAATGCTTAAAATAAATTGGGACAAGTCTCTATGCCCTCTGAAGACTGGGAGAAGAATCTGTAGCTCAGACTAGGGAGGAACAAGGCTGCAGTTACAAGCGTCCCAGGTGAAGATCATCAGAGTCCACTATGCAAATGAAAATTAAGCTCACCAATTTGTTTCTCTTCCCCATTCTGCAATATGGGAACCAGTGGAGATTGTGTAAAGGCAGATTACTTCACAATATTGTGTACTACTGACCTAGTTTTAGATAAGCAACTGAGGATTTTTTTAAGGGGGCAGAAGATTACATAGCTTGTTTGTTTTTAATTTGGAGCTCAGCTAAAATTAATCTGTAAAAACTTACTTTATTTCTTAACACCTTAGATTGGCTCCTTAAAATGTGTTGCCCATCAAATAAGATTTACTACATGTTTTTTGAGAAACAATGCAATTTGCAAGTAATGGAGAATAATTCAGCTAAATATCAATATGTGAATGAGACTTGAAATGAAAGTTATTAAATATAATCAAAAGAAATGGTAAACTATAAAAGAAAGTAAATGTGATCTGCAATGATGTAAATAAGGTGCTTCACATCAAACAATTTGGTCAAAATTTGGTCATTAATTTAAAGAATCTATAACCATAGACCTTTCCCGTTCAACTGATCGCAACATCAAAGACTGATAATGGCTAAGAAAAAATTATCAACGATAATTTTCTTTGCAACAGTTAGCTTTTGCAGGTGAGAAAAAAGCAGCGGATATTTATGCCATGCAGAAGAAAGCTAAAGATTTTTAAGGAAGTGCTCTCCATTCTTTGTGAGCTATAACGTTTGTCCAAATAGCAATATCCTCTCCTGCAGAGAATCTGCTGCTTGGGCTGGCCATGTGTTATTGTATTTGGACTGTCTCCATCTGCAAATGTTGACTTTTCATCTGTGACCAAGGAAAAAAAATCTGTATGAGGAATGTGTAAAACATTTAATCCTTGTTTACTTGTTAACCAAAGGTTTTGTCAAATCCTGCTGGTGTGGGGTTTTGCATTTGCTTCTCAAGGTGACTTGTAGGGGGAGTCACAATGTAGGGTTTAAATCTGAGCTATAAGCTAAAAACTCTGCCAAAATCATTAGGTTTTTACTTAGATTTAGAAATCTAAATACTTGTTCTAAATATAGTTTTACATTCAAAGACCTAAATGTGACCTAAATAATACAGTAGTCGATAGGAAAAATTGATTTATAATTCCTTTGTTCTGTCTGGGGCTTCCCATTACTAAAACGAATATAACACTGAAAAGTTTGATTATCTATGGCAAACCACAATGGAATTTGATAAGAATAAGAAAACGGTAGAGGTCATTCATCAAAATCTAGTCTCTTACTCTCAATTTATAGATGAGAAACTGGGAGCTGAAATCTCTTAGGAATCTAAAATTACTTTCACAAAGTCCATATTAATTCATTGTTTTATTGTGTTTCAAATATGTTTCTGTTTGCCCTGGCTATCGATGATGACCATGTGATCTGACATTTCTAGACTGGTTCTGATTTTTGATGTTCTATGCAGCAATCTCTTGACACTAAAACAGGTTTTTTTTTTGTTTTGTTTTGTTTTGTTTGAGATCCAACAAAACCTGTTGAGTAAATGAACGAAAAATATTTTTCCCTTAAGTATACTCAAATATGCCAGATCTATTTTTGGATTTAGACCGTCAACATAACTGTGCCGTATTATATCATATACCAATCTCAGTTCATGGCCATGGAATTTATTATAGATTTTGATTATTTTTCTGTGCAAGAGCAGAGTAATAGCTGATGTTTATTCCCATGTGACATTGATTTAAAAGGTTTGATTTGGCATCCTGTAATGGGAACTGAAGTAGAATGATGTATCAAAAGGGATTGTGGGTAATGCTCAACAACTTCTTCTGTTTTTCATGCCAACTTCTCATATTTGAAATTAATTTTTCCCATATTTAGATTGGAAGGAAATTAACTGATTTGATTTTTAACAGCAACTGTTCAATAAAGACAGTGATGATGGAATAGTAGTTAGGAGGGGTACCTGGCAAATGACTTTATTGGAATTTTTTCAGGGCCCTCTGTATTTACATAAGCATTTAGCTTTGGCTTTCCATTCGAGGTGATCCACAACAATGATAGGAAATTGTTCCACTGTTACAGCTTGCCTCAAAAAAAAAAAAAAAAAAAAGGAAAAACAAAAAAGAAAAAAGAAAGATAAGGGGAAAAATGAAAAAATAGTTAAAGAAAACAGAAATAAGCTAAAAATGATGGTGAAAATGAGCTAGTAAAAATACTAATATTTTTGGATTGGTTTCTTAGAGATGATAAAATTAACTTCAAATGTAGTGAGTGAAAATATTTGTTTCCCTGAAATTTTATTATAGGGAAATTGATTTAGGCAAGAAATAAGTATGAAAAGTAAGGTTTTTCTCAGTATATTAATAACAGCAAGTGTGAAGTAACATTATAGGATAAAAGCCTACATGAAATGGAAATTTCTTTAGAAAAAGTGAAGAAGTTTCATTGTTGTACCTAGAGATCTGGGAAACTGCTTCAGCAAATCCATATCTGTGGCTGTATCCTTCACTCCAAGGTGTTTAGGGATGCATGACTCTGCATATTCCATTCCTGCTACTGTAAAACTTGGGAAATCAGCAAAATTAGAACTTAAGAACAAATGTTTTGCATAAAAATGGTGATATGTTCTTATCACAAAAATGCCATTATAACATGAGAATCAGGTGCATTCTGCAAGGAAGAGCTATTTTCCTATAATAAAAATTGAACAAAATGAAAAATTGAGTGAGAAGGGATGAGTTTGATCCCAAATGATATAAAAATGACTTATCTCTTTTGCAATTCAACTCTGGCAGTCTGTTTAATCTTATTTTACCTAACAGTAAAAATTGTAAAGAAAATTCATTCACATAAAAGGCCAAATCTTCATACAGTATGAAACCTAACCGGAAATAGGAAGCTCTCATGATTTTTTTTTTTTTTAATATTAGTTTCAAGCTTTGGAATTAAAAGGTTTTAAAGTCACCAGGTTGAAAATTATGTGGAGGACAAGCCATAAGGTACTTGTTAATTATAGCAGTAAGTTAATCAATGAAGAAACAGTTCTGCTTCTGGGTATAACAAAATGAGATCAAAACCCATTCAACTATCCTACCATTCAGGGATTGCTGGAGATCCATTAATTTGGATAGTTTCACATTGTAAACTCACATTTTTAAAAGTCAGCAATTCAAGCAGCTCTCTGACAGCTGTTGATGCCTAACCACAGAAAAAGTGTTTTGTTGGGTTTTGAGTGAGAAGGTGAGCTGTACAAATGTGGAGAGGGAAATACACTGACACCTGATATAAATATTAACTGAAACAACTTTCAAGCTTTCAATTATGTGCTTCTGTATTTGCTTTCAACATTTAAATGCAGAGACAGATGGCTTGTATAGTTTTACCAACCCTTGTGTCTTTATACATTCAGAAACCTGGAATGATAACCAAGCTCATAGATTGCAAATTTTGAAAGGGAACAAATAATTTAGGCTTTTAAGAAAAATCAATAAAAGCTTCAGTGTTAGAAAAATCATGATGGTAGATTTTAATTATTTTTGAAGAGAAGGGAAACCAATTGCATAATGCTGAAACTGTTAAAAGTATTGGTAAGAAGTTTGGATTCCTGACCTGGGTTCTAAATAGATACTGTGTGATGTTGCACAAGCAGGACAAGAAAGTAAATAAATAATTGGAGAAACAGGGAAAACGCTTGTGGATGCACACATGTAAAAATTTTCAGACATTTATTAAGAATCCAGCACAGTATCTGATATATGTGGCATAGGACAGATATTCAGTAAACTCTTTCTGAGGGAGCTTATGAATGGAAAATAACTATAATTAATCATCAATTAAAATAATTACTTATAGTGATAGCATTAAAAATAATCATGGTCAAAGATAAAGAGCAATATTTTAATGTATATACTTTCTGCAATATTATCAAAACTTTCCTGGTATTTCAAGTGCCCTGTATTTGATGGAGAATGAATGTTTTTTTTTTTTTTTTTTTAAGATTTTATTTATTTATTTGACAGACAGAGATCACAAGTAGGCAGAAAGGCAGGCTGAGAAAGGAGGAAGCAGGCTCCCTGCAGAGCAGAGAGCCTGATGCGGGGCTCCATCCCCAGGACCTGAGCCTAAGGCAGAGGTTTTAACCCACTGAGCCACGCAGGGGCCCCATGAATGGTTATTTTTAATTATATTTTAGAAAGTGACAGTTATCCATATCAGTGCTTTAGAAAGAATGTTTTTCTCCTTTCAAAAAGTATAAAACAACTCAGTCACTGTTTCTAAAAATAAAAGAAATGAATTGGAAACTCTTCCATGTTCAACATGCTTCCGATTATAAACTTCTAAAGAGCGGGGACTGTCGGGACTTTTTAATTAAAAAGTGGGTTTTGTTTTTTTGTTTTTTGTTGTTGTTGTTGTTTTTTTCCTTTTTACCCATTCATGACAACTTGGAAGCATTGTTAATTCCCAAAATAAAACCCATGGGGTTTTTTTTTTTGTTGTTGGGTTTTTTGTTTGTTTGTTTGTTTGTTTTTTAATATCAGGGCAACTGCCGGTGATTATATAAAGGCCCAAATAAAAAAAAAAAGAAAACATTTCCCTATTTAATGTCATATCCCAAAATAAAAACTTAGCAAAGCATAAAGCAAAGTATATTTTCCCATAGTGCAGCTCAAGCATATAAGGACACTGGTATAATATACTTTAATATAGGTTTTTAATATAGGGTTTTGTTTTTTTTTTCTTTAATGCAGTCTTGATTCAGTTCTGAGGCCCTGGCTAGAATTCCCCTTCTTGAATAAACCCAGACCACACACTACTCCCCTTCTAGAGCTCTTAGGGTCCTAGATCATTATGCAATCTCCCTAAGTGCCACAGCTCTTAGGTACCAAATAACTGGGGACAGCCCCATATGCCCTAGATTTTCAGGAATTATTCAACTATTAGTCAATCCATGGAGAGCCCAGGAAACATCCCACCCTATTTGCCATGCATAAACTGCCCCCTGAAATTGGTTTCCTTTTAACCTATTCTTTGTTGCAGTTCTCTGTGTGGCCCCTGCCCAGAGGCATTTTCTCCTTCAGAGCTGTAAGAAAAACTTTGGGCTTTCATCCCAGTGTTGTGTTGTCTACCACATTGTGGTGGATCTTTAAATCTTATACAGCCTGAAAGACTTACCTAAAAACATACAAAATGTCTGTAAATTTACTTATATATTTTATCAAAGGCTTTCAAATTTATTCATAAATATAAATCATTAAGTACAATTCTCAGAGAGTGATTAATATTGTTTAATGGAAAGAAACTAATTTTATTTCAAGTCAAAGATTTTTGTATAGTACACATAAATTTTGACTGTGATGCCTTCAATTGTCAATTATCTGTAAGAGGAACTTTCAGAAAAAGATAGAAATGACATAACAGGGAACAAAGTCCATCTTTCACCTTGTAAAGAGACAAACCTTCTTAAATCAGGTAATTGGTAATGACACCTTTCATTACTAAGGACACCTTTTGCTCTCTTCTTTGTTCACTGCTTTTAAAATAATTGTTTCCCAAGATAACCTGAAAACTCTATGAGGACAGAGTTGACATTGATTTTGTTCACTGATGTATTCTTGGTGCCTGTCACAGTGTCAGCATATAGTACATGCTCAGTAAATATTTATGGAATAAATAAATGTTACTAGTTCTGAAAAAAAATGCTCTTTGTTAAAATGTGTCCCTCACTGCTGAGGACTAAGGATTCACATATACTCACACACATACACACTTTCTCAATCTCTGGATAATATACTTAATTTAATGAGACGGTAATGAATGTTGGATAGAGCTATTTTAAAAATAATCTTGCATATTCTCCCTTTTTTATGTACTCAATAAAAACCTGATTCTATTGCTATTTCTGAGGTAGCCGATTATTTGTTTTCCTTTGGAGGTATTAACAACAAGAAAAACTTAATGGTTCTAGAAAAGTAAAAACGAAAGGCTGGTATCTAGTCCTCAAGCTAGATTATACATCAAACTGGTGATTACTTTACCTCCATTGATGTCTTGAAAGTAGTGAATATATTTAACAGAAAAGTTAAATAATTCATTTATTAGCTGTCACAAAGTATTGTTAGGCAAAGAGATGTGTTGTTGAGGAAGCTTTTGGTGTGATGTTTGTTAAATCAGCATCTTCTATTATAATTACTTAAGGTCTGCCTTTAAGCAGAGGATATTTTTAATTATTTCTCAGAACATTTTCAACCCCATAAAATTTTAATTAACAATTAATATTGTTCATAGATCATCACTATTGCTTAGCACTATGAGGAATCAGAAGACTTGAGAAGTCATTTTTCCCCCTCATTAATGGATTTTAAATCTATTTGGGATAAAACAAAAATAAAGTGATCTTCATGAATGTACAGAACCTCCTCCAAAAGATGAAAGTATCATTAAGGCAAGAATTGAGGGAGCTCAGTTAGGACATTTATCATTCATCAGAGGAGATCTGTGAAAATCTTCAAGGTGCATATGAGGTATGAATTGTTGTAGTTATGGAATTTAGCAGTGGTACTTAGGAAGCAAGCTGACCTTGAAAAAGTAAGTAATTAAATAAAAGAAAATGGAAGAGGCAAAAAACATCTTCTAAATTTGTGATCTCAATATATGGAACATGGTTTGGTTTAAGCAAAATGTGTTAGCTTTGTGGATGTAGAGTCCTTGAATACACCTCTGTGAACCTAAAAGGAAGAAATTAGTTTGAACTTTTGAAGTGTGGACAGAATTCAGAGGGCAAAGAAAGGCACATAGAGAAGTTTAAGTTAAATATACTAGGAAGTAGTAATCATTGGAGATTGGTGAGAAATAGTTTTGAGTAACAAACATGTGTTTAAACAAAATAAAACTTTTCTCTTTTGAGGGGATGAGAATACAGGTCAAATGAGAAGGAATTTTAAAGTTATTTTAAAGAGAAGAGTTTAGATTTTAAAAATGACTAAAATTTGAGCTTGTAGGAAATGGTAAATTTCAGCCATATTGTTTTCACATCTGGTGTCTGTTGTGATGTTGCTCGTGTTTTGGGGTCTCGAGTATTGGCCATCAACTTTTACCTATTTTGGAAGGTATTTTTCCATATGGAAGGAATAACTGAAGTATTAGTAAGCCAAACAGATGTTAATATTAAAAAAAAAAAAAAACAACAACACAATTATTGTGCACTTAAGTGCCAGTAGTGCTAATTTGGGTTTTAGCAAAGACACACATTCTAGCTAAGTGTTTGAATCATTGTTGAGGCAATCATGCAGATGTTTTCGTCACTTTCTTCTACGTTTTTACTCTGATAACTCTCTAGTCTTGCCTATCCAGGTAACTTCATTCATAAAATCAATTCCTAATTTCCAGCCTATCACTTATCACTTGACTATTTAATCAAGGGGAAAAGAATAAAGCAAAACAAATTTTCCTAAATCATTTTGGCTGTTGTTTTTCAGTAAAAGGTTAATTTCCTCTTTATAGAATCAGAAAAGAGTTTACTTTTGAAATCTGGTTAAAATGTATGTTCTAGACTGCCTGCTAGTAAAAGCAAACAAAAAACCCCACAAACTAATAGATAAATATCTATGATGAATTTTTCCCCTGAATATTGGACTTCATGTGATCCAATTTGCAACTTTAGCTAAACTTTCCTTCTAGTGAAATCCGGTTTATTTAATACACTTAGAAATATAGAAAATAGTTTAAGCTTGGAAGAAGACAAATGCTGTCTTCAGATGAAAATGACTTTTTATTTACTTGGATTTCAGAATGTTTGCAGCAGACAGACTAGGTGTTCCTTTAATAACATACACATTAATTAAAATATTTTTTTAGTTATTTTTGATTTTTTAAAATATGCAGTTATTTTCACGTGATTTCATGTAAATTAACGTGTTTATATGGAAAAATGGTATTTTATGTAACCATTTAGAGTATTTAATTTTATTTTTATATTCATTTATTTTTTTTAAAGATTTTACTTATTTATTTATTTATTTGACAGAGAGAGAGATCACAAGTAAGCAGAGATGCAGGCGTGGGGGGGCGGGGAGCAGGCTCCCTGCTGAGCAGAGAGCCAGGTGTACACCTTGATCCCAGGACCCTGGGATCATGACCTGAGTTGAAGGCAGAGTCTTAACCCACTGAGCCACCCAGGTGCCCTAGAGTACTTACTTTTAATATAATATTTCAAGCAGTACTTTTGCTTTTTATTTTTATGGAGTTGTACATTCATACATTTTTCAACATCACATGTAAAATTTTTCTATTTTTCATGATTTCTCATAAATAAGAGCTTTTTTAAGTTGAGGATTAGAAGATAAATCAGTAATAATACATATGCCATAGAAAGGGTTGATCCGAAATGATGTATCTGTTTACTCTTGTCTGTTTCTGGCTGTAAGTGAAGGCCTAAGGAAAGGGATGATTCTTATTTTCACAGCAAGGAATTTGATTCCTTCTTGAAAGCATTTGAATTATTTGAATTGTTTAAGTTACGCTTTTCATGAGAAAATGAGATCACTGATGCACTTTTTGTCTAAGGAGACAATTTTACATTAAAATTCTAACTACTTTCTTTTCTTATTCTCTCTGTCTCTTGCCCTCTGTAGATGGGCCTTTGGGTCCCCGAGGATTAGCTGAAGCTACAGAGATGTGCACTCAAGAGTGCTTGGTTTTGGGTCACTCTGATAATTGCTGGATGCCTCCTGGCTTGGGTCCATATCAACACCCTAAATCTCCTCTCTCAACCTTTGCACCCCAGAAAGAATGGGTCAAGAAGGACAAGCTTGTGAATGGGCACACCCTTACCAGATCCTGGAAAGAAGATAGCAACAGGAACCAGTTCAATGACCGTAAGCAGTATGGCTCCAATGAAGGCCATTTCAACAATGGCAGCCACATGACAGACATTCCTCTGGCAAATCTGAAGTCTTATAAGCAAGCGGGAGGTACTATTGAGAGTCCGAAGGAGCACCAACTCTAAAAAAAAAAAAAAAAAAAAAAAAAAAAAAAAAGCTATATGGGACCTAATAACTTTAATCTAAATAGACATGCTAATACCCTGTGTGTCAGAGCTTTATGTATTCAATAGATCTCTATAACTATGCCCCTTTATAACAGGGATATCCATAACTTTGTGTTAGCACCATGGAGGATACAAAATTTTACAACATAAAAGAGAAGATAGTTCTACTAGCCATGTGATCTTGTTTACTAGAATTGATTAAACTCTCCAGAGATCACTCCATTGTGCAAATATCCATTTTTTTGTTTTTGTTTTGTTTTTTGTTTTGTTGTTGTTGTTGTTGTTTTATAATTGAATTTTACTTTTGACCCTGGACTGCTGCTATGAACAATAGAATATGCATTTGGAGAGTAAGAAAGTTCCGTGGATTAGAGTGACTGACAAACATATCCAGTTAGAAATTTGTGCTCTTTTTGTCATTGATTTGTGCTGGGACTGCTATACTTGACATTATACTTCAAGCGAAATTTAAAAGATAAGCATTAAACCTATCGTGCTGTTAACAACGTTAGTGGATACTTGTAAGTCAATCAGTGTTAAAGTATTTGTAAATAGAAGCAAGTTATTATTAACAACTTTTGTGTACTTACGATGTTCACCTAAAAACTGTTGTAGCATAACTCTGTGTTTTATGGTTGCTTCTTCCTTCTTCTTAATTTGCCTCTTTGTCGTTATTTTTGTTGTTTCTTTTAGTGAGGTGTTTCTGCGTTAGTAGTCTGTCTTGACACACATTGTTCAAAGGATCTCAAATACTTGTGTTTAAAAAAAGGTTCTGGAATCTTGCTTCTTCTGTGACCGCTTATGATGCTAGGATTCTGTAAAAAATAAAGATAAGACGAAAAGTTTATATAAAAACAGGACTTCTGCAAAAGCTTGGAAATTCAGAACCTATTTTCTTGACATCCTTGTTTTCAGAGTAGGCGAAGCAAAATCACTTAATTAGTAGCATTAAGTGAGAGAGTAAGGGGAAAGTGTTAGCCTTCAGAAAGTAATATAATATCCTGTACTTGTCACTCATACAAAAATAATGTATCAAAATTAGCATATATCGAAGAAAAATTACTATTCAAAAATAGTTTCAACTGGGCAAATGTGTGTCTACAACTTTGTTGAAATGGCAGAGTTTGTGTTGATCCTCATATACGATAATGTTGTTGTAACACAAGTGTTAGACCATAGCCACAAAATATTTAATGTGTTGTGCCTTCATGATGTAACAGAACATTCTCCAGGTAGGCTAGTTGGGGGAAATAAAGGGATAAATCTCTAATTATTGCTGTTTAACTGTTTGTTATCATAGTCGGTCAATGCCTGGCGGGTACCAGCATCTTGTCACTTAGGTCAAACAAGCAGAGTGACAACTAATGTTAATAAGATCTCAGTTGCACGTGCAAACAAATCCAAATTCGAACATTCTTAGGAGGTTTTTGTTAAGGCATGACAGATGATTTAAACAAATAAATAGCATGCAACAAAATGTCTTTATTGAAAGAAGTGAAAGTTATCTTAATGCCACGGTTCAACATCAGTTTAAAAGTAAAAAAAATAAATAAATAAAAAATAAAAAAAAAAAAGGTTTGCTAATCTGATAGTTAATTTGTTCTTACCAAAAATAAAATTACTTTGTAAATAGCAATTCACGTTTTTCCACAGTATAATGGAAAATAATGGGTAGGGGTGCATTGCTTATTGCAGTACATTTTTGTCGGTTTGTGAGGGGTGTTTGATGACTTTGACAGAATAAATATCTAAACAATTATCCTTGTTACTGCTTTGCCAGTTCTACGTTATTTACAACTATTCAGCTCTTGCAATAAATGTTCTGAATTCCTGATCGTAGTGTGTTAATTCTTGGTCAACATCCAAAGTGATGATTTCTACTCTAATTGTCATATAAATATATGTTGATAAAACAGCTCTTAATTAGAAATCAAGGCAGACTCATTAGGGGCTTACTACCTGTGTTCTGAAAATAGGTTTCAAGTTTTAGTTACACTCCCTTAATGGTCTATGCAATCGTTTTCTAGGGAAATTCATGGAGAAAGTTGGTGCACTTTCTAGTCACGATGCATGCAAGTTTTATCCAAGTGGAATCCAGTGTCGGGAAGATGGCAGGGGGCACTAGTTAGTGCAGTTACCTTCTTGACTCTCAGTATCTTCAGCAAGATTGCATGAAACAAAATCTCATATATTTTATTGTTGGCTAAGCAGAAGAAGATTATTCTAGGACTAAGGCCTTGAAACAAGGGCGAAAACTTCATCTGTATTTATTTCAGTTTAGGAAAATAGGTAGAGAAAGCTGTCGAGGATCATAAGACATGCTCACATATATGCCAGGTGCTTCTATTCTCCAGAGGGCAGCTGAGTCCCTTTTCACTCATGGTGGGGTTTAAGGGTAGGTAATCTGGTCTGACTCTTCCTCTAGAGCTTTCTGAAACCCTAAGAAGTAGGACTCAGGAGTTAGAGACATGGAGATAAAGATACTCGCTTGCACCATGACTGGGTTTGAAACCATATCCTATCACCTCTGAGTAAGCCTGACTTATCAGTTACTCGGGCACACCTAGAGGGGTGCAACCTGCCCCAGGGCACAGAGAGTGAAGGAATCCTGAAGACAGGCTACTATGGAAAAGATAAAAGAATATAAAATTCATGCCTGCACAGTCTTCCTTAAGTTTTACCAATCAGATAAGTCATTCCCCTTGGCCTTTTAGAGTGAAGGGTGAGAGAAAGTAAAACAATTTCTCTTATATTTTTCTTTCCCCTAAAGAGTGGAAATATACTTAAATTAAAATAAATAAATAAAGGGGCATCTGGGTGGCTCAGTGCGTTAAGCCTCTGCCTTTGGCTCAGGTCATGATCCCAGGGTCCTGGGATCAAGCCCCACATGGGGCGCTCTGCTTGGTGGGGAGCCTGCTTCCCTTCCTTTCTCTCTACCTGCCTCTCCGCCTGCTTGCGATCTCTCTCACTAGTCAAATATATAAATAAAATCTTAAAAAAAGAATAAATAAATAATAAAAATGGGGAAACAAGAGAGAGAACAAACCACAAGTTTGGGAAAGAAGCTCCCCATCCCTACCATACCATATTTTTTTGAATAAATACAATATAACAATACTACTCATTTTATTATAATATCTATGCTTTTCAAGGCATTCAGTTATATGCTCTGAAATTTTATTTATTTCTTTTTTGCCCCATGAAATTTTTTCGTTGATAATATCACAAACCAAGATGAGGAACGTATCAAGTAAATAAACTGGTATATTCATAATGACTATTCCTTCAGTATTATACACATTGTTTGATTATGTTAGACATTGAATATCATGAATCATTATTTACCTGGAAACTAAAGCCATTTGCATTTCCTAGAAAAGCACACCTGTATGAAAGGTACAAAGATAATAACTTTTAGAGTAACTAGCAGACGTTATGATGCTACATATTAATGTTTTTAAGGCAGGTATAGAAATAAACTTTATAAAGCTGAATATGACCTACTTGAATGAGTATTTATACACATACCATAACATAAAATATATTTTTAAATAATGGTCATTCATAACTAGGTCATTCGTGAGTAGTCCTTTTGCTGCACTATTTAGCAGATCCCCTTTGGCATAAACTGATGCTCCCTGCCCCCATCATTCCTTAACTAATGCTAGAAATACAGCTGAGGCCCCAAAGCCCTTCTAGTATTTATTAAACTCTCTTGACTAGAAGCCAGGAATGGCTAATTATTATTAGTGAGGAGTTTTGGCAGCCAGGGATGAAAGGGATGCCTTGTCGGTTTCAATTCTAATGTGGATGCCAGGGTGTTGCTTTGTAAGAGGGCAAACCAAACTATGAGAAGGAGGAGTGCTGTTGCCAGTTTAAAAATGCTTCATTGTTCTGCTTTGTTTTAAACAGAGCTGATCTTCTCTCCCTCAAGGAAGCTCCTTCATTGGTTCTTTTGGGAGAGATTGCTTTTAGATTCTCCCAGCGTTCTTAAAGGCACAGAGATCACATAATGAGTACTCTATATACTGTTCCTTCCTGTTCACAACTACTGATCTGAATTTTTGTGGATATCGACCAAGTTTTTCACCGTTGAGAAAATGCAAAATTGTCCTCTTAGGATTGGAATATCTTTGTAAGATAAATACCATTAAAACATGACCATCATAATAATTTTGCATTCACATTTAGTTCACTCAAAGTATTAAGTAATGGGTATCCTCAAAATATCAATTTTCTGTTATCTTGATGATACCATCAATAGTTTTAAAACATTAAATAAGGACTTTATTTTCCACTTCTATAAATGCATCTTATCCTCTTATGTCTTAAAATTCTTAGTGTCCTGCACATGGAAATGAGTTCTGTGCATTTTTATTTTACTAACGTATTACATTTTTCTTGAAGCTTTATAGTAAAAATCTCTTTTGAAATAGTCTTTCATTTTTTATCCTCATATTTTCTCTTCAAAGTCCACCTGGGTGGTTTAGTCATTCAGCGTCTGCCTTCGGCTCTGGTCATGATCCCATACATAGTCCTGGGATAAGCCCTGCATTGGGCTCCCTGTTCAGCGGGGAGCCTGCTTCTCCCTTTCCCACTCCCCCTGCTTGTGCTAGTGTTTCCTCTCTTGCTGTATCTCTCTGTCAATTAAATAAATAAAATCTTTTAAAAAAATAAAAAATAAAGTCCTATTGTTGTAGTCTTATTAGCATATATACAACACAATTATTATTGGACTTATTCAATACCAGCTAATCTAGAATTCATATATTTGCAAATATGTTCAACTGCAGTGATTTTTCAAAGAATATCACAGTTCCACTGTGTCTTTTCTAGATTTTTGTTGTTCTTTTAAAAAATTTTTTATTGAGCTATAACTGACATATAATATTACATTAGTTTCAGGTATACAACATGATTTGTTATTTGTATATATTGCAAAATGATCACCATAACATATCTGGTTAACATTCATCACCGTCTATTATTATAATTTTTTTTTCTTGTGACAAGAACTTTTAAGATTTTCTCTCTTAGCAACTTTCAATTATATAGTACATTGTTATTAACTATAGTCACCCTGCTGAACATTATCTTTGTGGTTCTTCTAACGGGAGTTTATTATTTCACTTTCAAATTCGTCATTAATTATGACATCATCCTGAATAATGATCCTCAATTATAATAAGAAAAATCTTCACCTTGGAACTCTAACACAATTAAGATGTATTGTGATACAGTATTAGATGATTCTACATGAAATTACACTGTTTTTATATTTCATGACATCACACCTATTTTCTTGTAATGAACTGTTCACATAAGCAGTTGTGGTCCATATTATTTTGTAGATAAAGTGTTTTCACTTTGTCGAAGACAAAAATCATGAAAAGATTCAAGGTAACATATATGCATTCACCATTAAATCCATACATCCTAAATGTACTTCGATGTCAATATAACAACTTGGCCTCAGTGGCAGGTCCTCAAAACTCTTACTGATAAACACATGAGGCACTCCTCCTCCATGAGACATTTCCTTGTCCTAGTTTCTTGGATACTACAACCTCTTCAATTCCTCTTACATCATAGCCCTGTCTTCTCAGATCTCTCTCTCTCTCTTTTTTTTTCCCAACATATTTGTTTACATCTGTAAGTTTCCCACTGCCTTCGCTTCACCCCATCAGTCTGGTATGTTGTATTTTAATTTTTTTTAATATTTTATTTATTAGAGAGGGAGAGAGAGCGAGAGTGAGAGCGAGCACAAGTAGGCGGAGCAGCAGGCAGAGGAAGAAGCAGGCTCCCAGCTGAGCAAGGAGCATGATGCAGAGTCAATCCCAGGACCCTGAGATCATGACATTAAGCTGAAGGCAGCCACTTAACCAAAGGTGCCCCTGTATTTTCATTTTTATTCAACATTAAGTATTTTCTAGTTTTCCTGGTGATTTCTCCTTTGACATATTGTTTGTTTAAGAGTGTATTGTTTGATGTCCATATATTCGTGAGTTTCCCAGTTGTCCTTCTATTATTGATTTCCAGCTTCATCCTAGTGTAGTCAGAACAGATCCTTTTATAATTTCAAACTTCTAAAATCTATTGAGACTCATTTTGTGGATTAACATATCTGCTGATCCCCTTTTAAAATTGAAATGCCTCCCTGGGCATTCGCAATCCTATTTTCAACCTGCGCTACCTCCCCACACCCATGGCACTGAGCCCTTTCTAACTATAAGCTATAATTTACTTCTTTCCAGAGCTTATTGATCATTGTCTGTCTCCCTCACTAGAAGATAAATTCCACAAATATTTTGGGCAAATATTTTGAATTCTTGTGGAGCAGTGCCAGGGACCAAGTAGATGCTCAACATATATTTGATGAGTGAATGAGTGAATGAACTGTCACCCATCTCTCCGCCTTTACATTTCTGTAGGTTTTATACATGCAAGAGGGAGAAATTGATCTTACTTGATCAACATCTCAGTTTTCACGTGGATAATAACAAGGTCCTTAAATTTAAATTTTAACTAGGAGCCTTTGGGGTTATGTAATTAAGAAATTACAAGAAAGTGCATTATTTACAAAAGACTGGAGCACTCCATTTTCCACATTTTTCCTCTTCTATTCCTTTCAGTCTACTCATTGAATTTGTCTATTTTTCCTTAAGGAAATGCTAAGCTTTGTTTCAGTAAGTTTCAAGTAAAAAATTTTATTTCTAAGAATTTGCTGGTTTGGAAGAAACTACGTGTAAAGCAAATAATTTCCATTCTACCCAGCAATTTTTCTTCATGGAATCTATTTTCCCTTCTACACTTCTTGAAGTCTGTACACTCCAATGCCTGGTGAACGTGATCACTATTTTTATAGGTTTTTGTTTCTTCCCTGATGCTTCATGACTCAAGGTTCTAATATAAGCCTCCCTCACTCTCTGGGGCATTCACTGTACATACTCCCCCAGTGCTTTCCACCCCCACCAAGGAGATGCTATCTGTGGCCATCAGCCTTATGGAAAAGGCTAAGATGGTAGCAGTTCTCATTTTTAAACCGTATCTTATTTCTACCAGCAACAAGTTTTGGATTGCTTTTCTCCCCCCAAAACCCATACATCAGAGGAAAATAAAAATAACAAAAGAATTACCAAAACAAAAAACAAAACAAAACAAAAGAAACAAACAAACAAACAAAAAAATTGAGTTGAAGAGAATGTGTGTCTGTCTATGTGTGTGTGTATATATATTCATAATTTTATGTCACCAATTCTGTATACGTTCTAGAACTGGGCCATATATTTGTCTCTGATGTTATTGGGAGCCAAGGCAAAACAAATGAACAGAAGCACACCCCACTTATCAGTAAAATAGGTTTTTAAATTTCAGAGGATCATATTCTATCTTTGCAGTCTTCTTCACAGTCTGAAAACAAATGGGCCTTAGCAAATATATTTTTACATAGACACCTATTTTCAAAGTGGAGCATATCTTAATTAATAGTTTGTGTAAACTATGAACACTGCTATCTAAACTATACAAAATTTTATTTAAATATATATTTTACTTCACTTGTAATAATATTTTTAAATGTTCAGTTGCACATCACCTAAGTAATCTTGCTTGTGGTTCCACCCTTTGGAAGACATCATAATAATGGCAACTCTGCTGGTCCCAGACCACTCATTTCCTGTCACTATCTAATTCTCTTCCTTGCATTATGGGAAGGATTGCTTCCCTCAGGAAAGCCTAAAGTTTCAAAAGAAGGAAATAGTTTCCTTTCCAGCCATAGCCAGGAGGACCTTGATCCTTGTTTTAAAAAAAAAAAAAAAAAAATATATATATATATATATATATATATATATTTGACTTTAGTAACATGTTCTATATAACATGTTCTATATATATATATATATATATATATATATATTTGACTTTAGTAACATGTTCTCATTCCCTGGCCTTTGGTTAAAACATCCCTAATAACATTGTGTCCAGGATCTAACTGAAGGACCTCTGTCCTTGAATATGGCAGAGGTTACAAGAGACTTAAAAATCCTTACTGCCCAGTGCTGATGGGTTAGAAGGCCTTTAGTTGTTTCATAATATGACAACTGATGTAGAGTCTTTTTATAAATCAGGATTTTATTTATCTCTGGTTGGAATTGTCCCAAAGAGCAGTGGGGGCTTTAATCAGGGCTCAGAGATTTTCAGAGTAACTGACAAGAGAGGCCTGACACACATCACGAGACAGAGTATAATTTCCTGGGAAATCTATCTGCACAATTGTTGGTCTAAAACTCAAATACGTGGGAAACTTATTTGCTGTCCTTTGTTTTTCTGAAGCATGTAAACACCCTTCCATGAGGTTTTGTCTTATTTATCCATCAGTGATTACAAAGGTGTTTATACAGCCTTACTCTGTGCTCAGCACAGTTCTAAGGATTTACATGTGTTAACATTTCATTTTCTCATGTACTTTTTTTTTTTTTTGAAAGATGTGTGCAGTTTGTCTCACAGTCTATAGACAAGGCAACCGAGATACAGGGAGTTTAAATGAATCCCCTGCAGATCCTTGACTAAGCAAGCAAGCAAGCAGGGGTGTCAGACTGCGGGTCTGACCGCAGAGTCCTGGCGCTTGACCCCTGTACAATGCTCCCTCCTTATGAAAGATTCAAGCACTCTTTGAGTGATAAATAACCTTTTCTTTTAAGATTTTATTTATTTGAGAGAGAGACACAGAAATAGCGACAGAGAGCACAAGTGAGGAGGGGAGGGAGAAGCAGGCTCCCTGCTGAGCAGAGAGCCCAATGCCGGGCTCAATCCCAGGACCCTGAGATCATGACCTGAGCCACCTAGGCGCCCCTACCTTTTCTTTTCTTTCTTTCTTTTTTTTAAAATAACAGCAATAAAATGATATATTAATTTGTTCTGAAATAAATATCTCCCTTCAACTTAGAGGTGGGTTTACCCCATGAATGGCATAGTCATATGTTGGCTTAAATATCTCATTTATTAAATGTGTAACAATTGTGCTATTTAGCCTTGGGACAAAATCAGAGTCTAAAATGGCACACAGCTTAAAGTGAACGCAGCCTAAACTGTTCTTGGGAAATCTAGCTAAAGTCCCTGCTCCTGGATAAAAATGCCCAATTCCTTTCACATGCCCTATGTATATCTGTTCACTATACCTTTTTAAACGTAGCACTTGCCTTCTGTTCCTTGCAAAATCAGGTGAGGAACAAAGTGAGTCACATACCAGGCTCTGATTGCCAATAAGCAGGGCGTTAAAATGAGACCCAAATCAGTCTGATAATTAACTTCAGCAAGCCCATTTTCTTCTCATCATGGAAGTGCAGCTCCCACAGGCATCAAGGGGAGCTGCATGCTTACATGGAGGAGAGAATGGACTCTCCGAGCATCATAGAGAAAGCTATACATACATTGAGCTTCAAAACATAAGTGCCCTCTCTTACTGCATCACCAACTTTAATCAACTGTTCTTACCTCTACAGTTATTTTCCAAATGGATATGCACCTCTTAATTTGACAAACAAGAATCCCAGATTAAAGATATAAAATAAATAAATTACAATGCCAAGGTCATACCATCTAGCAATACTTTTCCAGTCTTTTCTTTCTTTTAAAGACTTCCTTATTTGAGAGAGAGCATGAGCAGGAGGGACAGAGGAAGAAGGAGAGAGGATCTCAAGCAGAATCCACACCGAGAGCAGAGACCAACACAGAGTTCAATTCCACGACCCCAAAGTCATGACCGAGCCAAAACTAAGAGTTGGAAGCTCAACGGACTGCAGCACCCAGGCTCCCCTAGATTTTAAATGTAAGTTCTCTGTAGTTCCCAATCTTACAGGGCACTCCTTTGTAACAGCATATGATGACAAACAAAGTATTAAATAATGTTAAATATAAATATTCAATTAATAGGAGTTTAATGATATCACAGCATCACTCCATCAACCATTAGTCCATTAAGCCATTTATATAGGATAACTTCTTTCCTCCTTTCTACTTTGATCTCTAATTATTGCTGGGACATACTTGCTGATGTAAATAATTGAACATCATAAGAAATATCTGTCTCTTTATGCATACACAGTAATCAGTATGAGAGAACCAATAATCTGAAACTTCTGGAGAAAGAAAACATATGAGTATTTCTTTTAAAAATGTTATCCTGGGATTTTTGGCATATTTTATCATTTACAGATAGAGGTATAAAATGCATAGTTATATAGATATGTAGACTATTGTATGCTTTTTTAGCATTTATATGGTTATATTTTTGTGTTAATTTGGTGATGCTTATAGAATTCCAGAATTCTAGGCAAAGAAGTTCATCTAGTACAAATACCAATTTCCCAGTAGGCTGGCATTTAAACTACTTAGTGCAGATGAAAAATCATAGAGAAGAGCTTGCTTCGGTTATGCATTCTAGGGGGCTCATGAATTAATTTAAACTTACATGGTACAAAATGAAATACTTAACTATTTAGTTCATGGTTGATGCCTTTAGCAATATTTAGTGGTAGTGAGTTCCTTATAATATTTCAATATTTATTAAAATTAATAATGGAGTGAGGATAAAGAGATTTAGCTTATAAATCCTACTTAGGTAGAAAAATTTAAAGGAGATAATGGTCCTGAATCTCATCAACTTGAGAAATTTCCATTTTGCAGTATAAAATCTGGCATTTTATATAATTGACACAATTATTTTTTAATGAAGGAAAATTGGGAGAGTAATACTCACTTCATAGGCTTATTGTGAGGATTGAGTGGGTTGATTCATCTATAGAGCTTAGAATGGTGCCCAGAATATCATAAGTGCTTCATGAAGGTATCTGTATTTAATTATTTTTGTTAATAATGGCAATAGTTTGTTCAAAACCTTTTCTAATCACAAGACATTTAAAATTTATTAATTCTTCAGAACATAAACACTTTTTCCTTTAGTGCTGCTCCTACATATGAAGAGTTAAACCGAGATTCTCACTAATGAAGTTCCCTCTATTATCAGAGAAGAGTTTTGCTTGCCACTCACTCTAGAGAGCTGAGAGGCTGTTAGTCAAGAATTCTCACCACTTTCTACCAAAATAGGTAGAAACCTAGCTCTGTCTCCTTTCTCTTTTTCTCTCCTCACTTTTGTTAAAATTCTTCAATTTTCCTGAATCCGCATCTTTTGGCTCTTTCAGGCTTATTCTATAATTATCCTATTGTTATTCTGTAGGTCAGCCTTCACATAATCAAGCATTTCCAGAGGCCTTTGAGAATGATAGTGGAGTCTGTTTGTCCACCACAGCCACTTGCATACAGAATAGTGGGCCTACTTGCCAAATCTTCCAAACTTTCAAGGGAAACTTTTTTTTTTTTTTTAAAGATTTTATTTATTTATCAGAGAGAGAGGGGGAGAGAGCGAGCACAGGCAGACAGAATGGCAGGCAGAGGCAGAGGGAGAAGCAGGCTCCCTGCCGAGCAAGGAGCCCGATGCGGGACTCGATCCCAGGACGCTGGGATCATGACCTGAGCCGAAGGCAGCTGCTTAACCAACTGAGCCACCCAGGCGTCCCTCAAGGGAAACTTAAATCCATAATGTCATGGGAAATGTCTCCCTAGAATACATTATAGGCTTAAAACAAACAAACAAATCTAGCCCAGGTTGGAAGTCCTCTCTTCCATTTTCTGTAAATTCAACCATTTTTATTTTACTTGTTCCTAAGCTTATGCCTTTTCATAAGCATTTTCAAATGCTCAAGTCTCCCTAATTTAAAACAAACAAGGAATAACAAAGACATAAATAGAAAGCCTTCCTTCACTCACTTTATTTATTGTCAGACCCGTTTTTACCCATCTCATGATCTTCTTGAAAAAAGGTCTATCAAAACACTACCATCTTTTGGGCGCCTGGATGGCTCAGTGGGTTAAGCCGCTGCCTTCGGCTCAGGTCATGATCTCAGGGTCCTGGGATCGAGTCCCACATCGGGCTCTCCACTCAGCAGGGAGCCTGCTTCACTCTCTCAGTCTCTCTCTGCCTGCCTCTCTGCCTACTTGTGATCTCTGTCTGACAAATAAATAAATAAAATCTTAAAAAAAAAAAAAAAACTTAAAAAAAACCCCAAAACACCACCATCTTTTTCTACCTCTAACTATTCCCAACAAGATGACCCTTGCTAAATTCTCCAAATTATCTTGCCCAAATTTATTCCTAACTCAAAAGCCACTTCTCAGGCTTTATTTCATTCAATCTTTTAGCAGCATCTCACATCTTCTTAGGACATTCTACTCCTTTAAGTTTTGAAACAAGGGATTCTGGTGGATTTCTTTCTATATCGTCAGAGCATGTCTTCTTAATACCCTATGCAAAACTCCTTCTTCTTCCAAGTTTTGACTGTTAGTTTTCCCCAAGGTTCTGCCTCCTCCCCACTAAATAGAGCATCTCACTCATGCCAATGGTTCAATTACAAGTGCCCCAAATGTACATGTATGTAGTCCAACTTTTTCTCCTTTACACCAGATTCATGAAAACAACTGACCAATAAAATATTCCAGAAATGCCTCCAACTCAGTTCCATCCAGTGTCTCCATGTAGCTTCTAGAGAAGTCAGATCTCAAATGTGTCCAGATTATATCTGAATGGAGAAGTAAAGAAAGAACCAGAGCCTCTGTGTGTCTGGACACCAGAGCTGCTGTGAGCCCTCCTACAGCTGGAAGGGAGGATGGTAGTGTGTAGAACAACCCTCTCAGGGGAAGGCCAAGATCACAAATGACATTAAGATGGGAGGGGTAGTGTGATAGCTCTCTTCATTAAATCACTGAAAGCCATTAAGCCCCTAAACTCCTAAAGCCACCAAGGGCCTCAGAGTTAATTGGTACTGAGCAAGTTGGGGGCATTGTTTAAATTGGATCTGATTACAGGCACTGTGGTGGGGGTAGTATGCTCTAACATAAACTTATCTGCTTTTTGACTTGATGTCCTGAAAATCTATTCTCCACAAGTAGTCAGTGTATTTTGTCTAAGATGAAATCTGATCATATCACCCTGGGTTAAATCTGTTTGGTGTTTCTCTATTACTCTGGGTCCAAAAGTCTGTATGTCTTAAAATAGCCTCTACAGACTCCAGCATGCTCTGCCCTCTGATGACTTGACCAGCCTCTTCACAGTCTACCCCAAAACAGGGATCACTCAGTGAACCAGCTTAAACTGAACTCTTTTAAGTCCCTTGAAAACACCATGCTCTTTTTTTTTTTTTTTGCTTCTGGGCCTTTGTGAGTGTTCTTCACTCTGCTGGTTCATTCTTTCCTTTTGTTCTCTTCCCTGGAGTAGCTAACTCTTTCTTACTCTTTAGGTCAGAGCTTAAAAGAGGAATTTCTTTAGAAAGGCTGATAAGCCTACCCCCAAGTAACCAGGTGCTATTTAGTGCTCACTCACAGCATTGCCCTGTATTTTAATCATTCATTTACTCACCAGTATCCTTCATTTGGCTCCTCACCCCTTGAGAACAAATTCTGTTATTCACCATCGTGTTCACTGAGTCTTAGACACAGGTGGTGTTCAATAATTGTTTGTGGAGCCAATAAATGTTTGTGGAATCAATTCATGACTGTAATATAATTGGAGTGTTCTACCCATGGTAAAATGTTTTGAATTCTTGCACGTGTGCATTGGTTTTTCTCAGAGAACTTGGAAGAGGATCTGAGGGATTGTGATAGAGGTATGACAGGTATTATAAAGGTAGTAAGCATATTACTAAACCAACTTAGGACTGTTCTGCTGTGGTGGCCGAGAAAATTAAGGCCATCCCAGCTCAAGTTTAGCGTTAGCACAAATGCAGCCATCTTAGCTTCGGCAGCCATCTCAGCTTCGGCAGCCATCTCAGGACCTGTGACCAGGGGCTGAACTTAACCCTTCTTTAGCTACAGGAAAAACTGCTATACCCTACCCTGCTTTAGTTCCAGGAAAAACCGTTAAGCTTTAGTAACAGGAAAAACCATTATACCCAAGCCTGCAACACCCCGGCAAAAGCTAATCAGCTTACTGCAGGAAAGTCTGAAATTTCCCCTCTTCCCCCAACCCAAGCCTCTTGTAATGACACATAAATACCTCTGCCTTAACTAGACTCGGGGTCCAAGTCCCTCTTCCACTGTGTCAGGTATACTTGGGCCCAAGCTTAAGCTTGTCAAATAAACCTTTGTGTGATTGCATCGGTGTTGGCTCCTTGGTGGTCTCTCGGACACGAAAACTTGGGCATTATACTGCTTTCTTCTCCTCTGATATACTATGTGTTTTAGGTTTTTCAATTTATATCCTTTTTGCTTTTTTTCTGTGTGAGGAAAAAGTAGAACGACTTTTCTCATAGGTGCTGACTAAGACTTCACCCCCTTTGCCAAGGTGTAGGTGACAGGAAAATGCCAAAATGGTGGTGATTACTTCTTTAGTAGACAAGGGCTATAGAGAAACAGATGGGTTTTCCTCTTGCCCAGGTGCCCTTCCTGAGCACTTTTTTAGTGTCTTACTTATCATTAAGTTGTAATTGTCAATTTATTTGTTGCTTGTTCCTCCTAGCTGGGAACAGTTCGAAGACTGACCGGTTACTCTTATGGAATAAAATGTCTCATCCAGGATTTATAATACAGTAGGCATTTAATGAATGCATAGTATGAAATATGTAATAAAACTCTTGTGCCTCTAGAAGTAGCAAACTAAACTTGCTATAAATTTGACAACAATCTGTCAGAATTTCTTAAAAGATAGACCTCAGACATGGGTTTGATTAAATGGCTTTTCAGTATCATTTCTTCCAACTTAAAGTTCTATAACACTTTGTAACATGATAAGTAGGGTGTATGTATGGAGAGGTATTAGGATAAGATAAAGTTGGGAAATAAAGATCTATAAACCAAAGCAGAAAATGGAGACCCAAAGTTAAGTCTGTTTCTTATAAGTGTAATTATTTTACTGGAATTTTTTTAAACATGCTAATCAAGTAGACAATAGACTGGTTCTGAAGTTAAAAAACCTTCTGCTCAAAGTTCTTTTTTGATTCCTCATTCTTCAACTTTGTATTATAGTATAAATAATTCAAAAATATTTCAAATTTTCAAATTCAAATATGAACTACTCAAGAATTATGCTGCAATTGTTAAATGGCAATATAAAATAAAATGGTTGGGCTGTGGATATGGAAAAAGCTACACTCAAATACAGTTGTTCAAAGTTTTATGCATTAAATACTGAATTATGAGTTATCAGTCATTCTTAAAAGGTGCATTTTATTTGAAATACTAGAAGATATCCCATAAGAGACAGTAATTTGCACTTACTCAATGCTCCAGTATATAGAAACGGTAACACTTATGCAGTGGAGATAAACTGCTGTTTTAAATTTACCAAGAGTTCCTTCTATTGCTCCAAGTGGAATCTGGATTTTTAAATTATTGAAGCTGACAAAATGGCAAATACGGTATTTATAAGTAGATTCTGAATTTTAGATTGGGCATTGGAATTGTACTTGTGAAATGCTCTCCTGTATTCTGGTCAGGTCAGCTTGAGAGAAACAGTGACTCATGGAGATGTGAGCTGCAATCTCATTAACAATGATGAAGTCCAAATGAACACAATCAGACGGGGTTGTCGTGACGTCATTAAGGACTCACTTAAGAGCTGAAGGAGATGAATGCTTATTCATCTTCTCCCTGTCCACACCCCCAGCACATACACCTGAAAAAGAGAGGTGGTGGGAATTTGACTTCAAGCTTGAGGATTCAAGCTGACCTTCAGCAAAATGATTCAGCTGAACCAAAGGTCCTCGACATGAAAAGACTGCTCGATGCTAAAACTACCTTATCTGATAACCATTGTTGGGCTGCCCCTTCCTGCATCGTAGTTCTTATTGTTATAATCAAACTTAAGCAAAGTTGTATTGCATCCTAGAAACTGGTGTGAACTGCACTGTACGGGAATGGTGTAGAACCACTCCCTCATCTTAGCGTGGCAGCATTTGGAGAAGCAATTGGAAGACTAGAAGGAACAGAATGAATCCTGGAAGGATACTGCATGAAGACGTGGCAAGAGAAAACCAGTATAAGTTTGTGGTACTAGAAAAGCATTTCTTGGAATTCCTTGGAAATAATAAGAATGGTAAAGCTATGAAAGACACATATTTTCTGTAATCAAATAGGAGTGGGGGCCTGAGGGTTTTTTATTTGGTATTACAGGAAGAAAATCTGCTTAATTCATTGAAACTGCTTAAATTAATAACTCATATAAATAAGCATTCTGGTACTCCTAAGTAGGTTATACTCCAAACGTTTGCTTGGCTATTATTGATTATTAGATATCTGCATCATTTTTCTCAAGGAGGGAGTGATACGTGTATAGGATAGCTAGATGCCTCGATAAAGTAAAGAGACTTTACACATTATTATATTTTCTAGAGACATAGTCTTCTGCTTCCACACAAAGCCTATTGACCCAATGTGGATCTAAACACAGTCTTAATTGTAAACCAACTGCTCTTTTGATTTAAACAATGCTATTGACAGAATAAGAAGCTCTTTCTTTTATTTTTTTTTCCAAAGTATTGTTCTTTTTTTTTAATTTTTTATAAACATATATTTTTATCCCCAGGGGTACAGGTCTGTGAATCACCAGGTTTACACACTTCACTAATCACTTCTGTCATGACATAGGTCTTCCCTCTCTCCTCCTTTTTTTTTTTTTAAACCTCATGGTTGTAGAAAAATATAAAATTACGGTGAGTTGCCACTGGTGGAACTTTATATACTGAGAGCAGAATCTGCAGCTGACCCCAGTTTTCTTGACAATCCAAAAGACCAGAGAATTAGGGATGTCAGGCTGGGGCTGATCAGTTAAACCAGGAGCCCTAATGAGGCCAGGCAGTAAAGCAAATCTTGGGACCTGTCCTGGGTCACAGTGAAAGATAGAGTTGGGGTCCACAGAGGGGCAATGTTAGGTGGTGGCCATTGGAAGGGAATGAATGGAAAAGCACTAAAGAAAACATTAGCTCAGATACCAGAAAATTCTAAGAAACTATTCTTGGGAGCATGACTTGATATAGTTCCCACTTACACAACAGACTTAGCTTTTCAATTTCAGTACGAAATATTTATCAGAACACTGCTCTTAATGCTTGCTTTACACTTGCTGAGGTGAAAAATCTTTTCCCAACAATTTAAATTGATTAATCACACTTTTCTTTAACTGTAATTTCCACTTTTTTATTAGAAAACTTATTTTTCTTTTGGTACACCAACCAAATATACAGTCATTGACTTTGGCTTGTGCAATTTATTTTCTTGAGAAAATTAATACTGTATCTTATCTCAGTGATATTGATTATTTTAAAGTTCATTGACATTAATGTTTCTAGAAACCTATGCCACACCTATTCCTTTTAAATTTAATCTTATCTTTTATGTGCAACTGTGTATAAAATATTGGAAAGATCGTCTATCATTACTGACCACCTTGTGAATTCAAATATCCAAAATATAAAAGAATAGGAGGCAGTGAGGCTATTTTATTTAAACAAAATGTTCACTAATACAAAGAGTACAGTTGCTTACTTAGTCATATTAACTATATAAGCATCTGAGTATAATTCTGCATTACAGCACTTCTCTCAGATTTCATGTTATATTCACTTGAATTAAATTTAAGAAAGTTATCGTACATGAATAAAATGTGCTTTAACTTATTGCTTTTAAATATTGACAATTTTTTAATGTCTCCTTAAAAAAGAAACCAACAAAATCAGACAAAAAATTTTCAGTCCATTTTTCTTTTTTTTGTTCTAAATTATTGTGCTATTTCTATCCAGAAGATTTTGCTAAACATGCCGATAATTATGAATTTTCAAAATATGCCAACCCTGCCTTTATTTTTTTCTGTACATTATATGCTTATATATAATTTTCTAAAGGTTGACTTTTTAACCTCTCTCCAAACTTAAAAGTCTTACTGTTCTAGGTTCAAAATATCTTCTTGACAATTCTGAGTGTAAAAACTTGTCTTTTATTGGAGAAATATGTTCTCATAATATTTGTGTTAAATTGACTGCATAGATTTTTTTTATTACTGAGGCTGAGCAAGGTTAATACATTTTGAAATTTTTGCTGCACAATGGGATCAAGTCATAATTCTACAATATAGTAATTAAATTAAATTAGAGTACACATAAAATATGGTTCAATAAGAAAGCTTTCTTTGGATGTAGGATATGTATCTAATTGTGTTATTTGCAATAGCCTTACATATTCAAATTTTATAATTTTTGGCCCTGGACCAAATTCAATCATACTGAATTTATGTTTTCTTCTTCTGTTTTAAAATTGATATAAGAACTGATTAGATTTGATTAATCACTGTGCTTTTAATTAATTTTTTTTTCAAATGCTTTAGGATTTTTATACAAATGTTATTTCCTATCTTCTCTATTGCTATAAACCTGATTTTGTTTAGCAATAGAAAATATATATTTTTTAAATCTCATGGAGGTCAAGATTCGTCTCTGGTATAGGAATAAATATATAACAAATTTCTAGCCAATGATACAGAAAAGAAAGTCTCTTAGGAAACCCCTGAGACAGTTTTTTTTTTTTTTTAATTAAAAACATGTCTTGATTGAATGAAGCTGTCTTGTTCTGATAAGGAGAAAGCCAGGAGTGAGCATGCACTAACCCAGCAATCCCCAACATTGAGACTTCCTAATAAGTGAACAATCAACACCCTATGGTTTAAGTCACTGTCACATAAGCCTGTGATTAATTACAAAAAGCAACTAAGTCTCTGGACACCTGGGTGGCTCAGTTGGTTATGCAGCTAACACTTGATTTTGGCTCAAGTCATGATCTCAGGATCCTGGGATCAAGCCCCACCTCAGGCTCTGTGTTCAGCGGGATCGTGTTTGGGATTCTCTCTCCCTAATCTGTCTGTTCCCCCACCCCCAGCTTGTGTCTAGGTATGCATGTTCTCTCTTTCTCAAATAAATAAATCCTTTGAAAAAAGCAGCTCAGGTAGACAAATCCCTTCATAGATATAACTTGGATATAGCTTGATCTCATCTACAAATGGTTGTAGCTTCACCTCTGACAGTCTGTACAATTTGAAAAGAAGTAAACAAAACCAATGGGAGAGAATAAAATAGGGATCAAACCAAAGAGGGAGCTCTGTGGAAAATGAATATGCCATAAGGGTATAGTGGATGGTAGGTGCTTTTTATCATTATATCTGATTTTCATACTGGGATAATCCTAGCCTAGGACAGCTTCATTGGCTCTTCAGTGAGCATTTGGGAAGTCAGTATGATTTGGCTGAAAGAAGACAGAATGAAAGTTAAGACACCAGAAATATGGTACTGGTTCAAATCTGATTTTTTTGAGTAGCTAATGGCCTTTAAGCAGCTTTACAAATAGAAGACAGTTAATCTCTATTAGCAAACACACAAGACGTACACTGAAAGTACATTACAATAAACTTTATATTCGGGTACTTGGGTGGCTCAAGTTGGTTAAGTGTCCTACGCCTGATTTCAGCTCAGGTCTTTTTTTTTTTTTTAAAGATTTTATTTATTTATTTGACAGAGAGAGATCACAAGTAGGCAGAGAGAGGAAGCAGGCTCCCTGCTGAGCAGAGAGCCCGATGTGGGACTCGATCCCAGGACCCTGAGATCATGACCTGAGCTGAAGGCAGCGGCTTAACCCACTGAGCCACCCAGGCACCCTCAGCTCAGGTCTTGATCTTAGGGCTTGATCTCAGAGTTCAAACCCTACATCGGACTCCACACTACCTGTGGAACCTACTTTGAATAAACAAACATACAAACAAATAAATATTATATTCAAATTAGCAATTCTTTTTTCAGATGAATTTTAGCTATGAAATCTACATATAGTCAGGATCGATTGTGAAAGCCATTCTTTGCTTTTCAGTTGGGGCCTAATTAAATTTTAGGTCATTGGAGTATGGCAGAGCTGAAGCCCATATATAAAGAGTAAAAGCTGACCAGAAAACCCATATACAAATAGTAAAATCATAGTTAACTTTATTAAGCCAGAATCTTTGTAAAAATAACAACAAATAAGCCATGTTTCAGGATGTCTTTTACCCTCCTTGTTGAGATTCATCAGCCATAACCCTATGACCAAGTGGGTGATACTAGACCTTGAAGAAGTTGTGTCTGTTTCTTTTTACTTGTAATACTCACAAACTTTTTTTCTTTTTATCTCTCTAATCTTTTTAAAGCAATATTTTCTCTATCCACCATGCCACATGTAGTACTTGACTTTTGGATGCTAAACAAATTTTCCCTGATACACTAACAAATCCCCAACCTCATTAGAAATAAAAATACAAAATAAAAATGAGATGTAGTTCTTTAATCTATCAAATCAGCATTTTTTTTAAAGGATACTGCTCAGTATTGGAGAGATATAATGAAATTGGCCATTATTATCCATTGTTGGAAGGGGAATAAATTGTCACAAGCATATACTGGATATATAATATAAGGAAATGAATACTTAATTTACAGATGGGGATTAAATGAAATAATAAAAAGAAGCATCCAGTATCAATTGTTGGTATATAGTGACACTGGTAGCTTACCAACCAAAAAAAAAAAAAAAAAAAAAAAAAGACAAAGAAGCAATAATTGAACACCTATTTATATTTCTTATAAATTTTGTGTTGCCTCCTTGAGCATAAATTCTAAAAGGTTGGATACCATATACATTATATTTACTTTTGTACCCTGACACATTATGAAGTTCCTGCCATATTATTGTCCCTTGGTTAATATTTATTCAGTGCATAAAGTAATTAGTTCTCCTAATTACTTAAGAAAGATTTCATATTCAAAAGTGTACTGGCTATCAGTGGAGAAATAGAATACATTTTACATTCAATGAATGCTCATATATATGAAGTAGTATAATACAGGAGGAAAGCACAGGCTCTGATTTTGGGAGAAATGCAACCAAGCTCCAATTTGCTCTCCCCCGTTCACAAGATACTCAGCCGTGCTGAGACTCCATTTGTATTTATTAGCCTCTACAGTGAAGAAGGTCCATCTTATGGGGTTGCCATTGTATTAAATGGGAACTTTGGCATTTAAAGGTAATGCACACTTTATACACCTGGATAAAAATTTCAGATTTGGAGGAAATTCTTTAAATCTTCCAGACAAGGTCCTTATCCAGGCTCAACACTAGTAAGATGGTAAGATTCCTGTCGTCTACACGATGCTCTTTTCACTCTACCACACTCTTCTTGGGGTTCTTTTCCCTGATTACAGTGTCTGAACATTCCATGTTGCCTGTTTCCCACAGGGGCCCTACAGATTAAGCCGGCCTGTGAGTAGGAAGAACAGAGTAAGACACGGCTGGCAAAAGAGACACGTGTCTGGTTCGGGGTTTGGTTGGCATGGTGAGAGTTGGAGAGCTCCCTCTTCTCAATATAGCAAGCAGTCAGCTATTGTGTGTTACACTTGTGTCCAGTGTGTCAGAGAAACAAGAGTTTGTTCTAAGGAAAGCCTTCGTGCCATTGTGTTTCTGGTTTCTAAAGTAAAATTCAAAATAGAAAGCAGTAAGGGGGAAACTGTTTGGGGGTTTAGGAGTATGAGTTATTTAATGCCATTAAATGTTACTTATTTTGATTATGATTATTATATGTTATTATCATTAATATTATTCTATAGTCTGTCTATAAGAGTGTTTATGGGTGTAGCAAAATGTGATCCATGTTCCCACAGCGTTTACATAACACATTTTACCTAATGTTCAAATGCGTTACCTCCTTAATCCTCACTATTTCACTGAGGAGTCAGGATGTGAAGATGGAAAATGTAAGCAAATAATAATAATATCAAATCCTTACTGAGCATTTCCTGTGTGTCAGACACTATATTATATGGTTTATTTACTAATTTATTGAATAGTTTACTTACTAATTTATTGAATTGTCATAGCAACATTGTGAAGCAGAACTATTATCCCACTTTATAGATAAGAAAACAGAAGCTGGGAGAATTTAAGTTGTTTGCCCAATGGCACACAACCATCAGGTTGTGAATTCAACAGCCTAGTTCAGGAAAATAAAAATATTTACTAAATGAAAGTCAAGGATAATATTTAATCTAGAAATAAATATATTAGTTTTTACTCAGTAAGTCTCTTTATACAGATTGCAAGTCGACATGATGTAAATTTTCAAAGTTACTTTTTCTGAGAAGGAAACCAAGATCCAGAATGAGTACCATAAGTGCAATGATGCCTTTATTCCATGGAAAAGAGAACAGAAGCCAGATTTGTCAATCTCTCTTCCATTATTCCAACAGCTTTTATAGTTTGGTGTGGCAGTTCTGTGGGCTACATTTTTGAATCTGAGTTGACTCTGATTTTCTGTCTCTTTGGAGTTTTTAATATTTCTTATTTTCTGACAATTTTTTTTTCTAAATAGGGTAATTTGAATTCAGTATTGTGGTGATTGTTTATAGAATTTAGTTTAGCTGTAGATAATGGAAATGTCCTTCATAAAAAGTATCATTTTATTAAGCTGAAGGTGGGCTTTGTTCCCTTGATAACTTTTTGACATTGAGACTGCCAAAAGAAGATGGATTTGTATTTTAAATGGTTTGAAGTTGGGACAGTTTAAATGAGGGAAATTTCAAATGTCGCATTGAGACACAGCAAATTCTTTCATGGCCTGAAGCAGATAAAGAAAAAAAAAGTCTGACTCATTTGCTTTCTTCTTTTAAAGCTGTTTTAAAATTATAATGATGAGGTGTTTGTATGTGTCAGGAGTTTTAAGACTTAGCGGCATGATTAACTGAAAACCAAACACATTAATGCTGGTTAGTAATATCAACATTTTCATCAGGTTTTAACTTCTGGAATACACAAAAAGTTGGAATTTTAGAAGGTGTCCTTGGAAGGATATTTTATTTGGCAGAATCATCCCTAGGGAGGTGCACATATTAAAAAAAAAAATCTTGTTTCTCATATTTCTCTCCCAACATTTTATGCAGGTGAAATCAGATAAAACACTTGAATAAAAGAAAAATATCATAAGATATAGCCTGAAGGAGCATATAAAGAAAAGGATAGGGACGTTTCTTCCCTACTTCCATATCTAGACCAGGTAATAGTGAACTTGTTTTGACTCCAACCCACAATAAGAAATACAGAGTACATTGTGATTTAGCACACATTTCCAAACGCACAACTGAAATAAGTTTCATGATGTCCTACATATGGTGTACTCTACCTGCTTTTTTTTTTCCCCCATTATATTCTACCACATTTCATTTTATTGAAAACAAAATACCGGCCATTACCATTCAATGAACTTTGTGATCCAGTACTGAAATTTTTGAAGTTTTGAAGGGAAAGCGAACCTTCCTGTTTCCCTTTATGCCCACAGTACGTCATCGCCAACCATCTTTCCAGCCGTGAGAAACCCGCAACCATAATCTCTGGTGACTCAACACTTGTATTCTCAGATGATCTATTTTATGAAACACTTAACGTTTCCGTGCAGTTAAAAACAGAAATTGCCCCACAACTTGATTTTGATGGATACCCATTTACTGTGCCCTTTGCAAACACTTCTTATATGTGTTTAAATCGAATACATTTTGAAAATTTAAAACAATGAACTGATTCATGTATTCTTTCCTTTATAGGCAGTTATAAAGTATGCTAAGCTGTTTGTTGAGGGCAAAAATTCTTTTTAGAGAGAAAGAAGATTTTAATTTTTTTGAAAATATACATACCACAGATTTGCCTACGAACATACCACTTGTTAAATTTAATAAGGAATGGGACCTCACTGTTATCGCTCATCATTGTCTTCTCGTGTCTTAAGCAATCACTCCACCCCTAAACATCAGCCGGAATGTTACATTAGCGAAAGCCAAGTGAAGTCTAGATACGGAAAGGTTTGCAGAAGAGCTGCAGATGGGCAGATCTGTTATGTGCAATTAAATGAGCCCAGTGCTGATCTACCCTCTGCCTGGTATCTTAATCCTGCCTTGGACCCCTTCCCACAACATACACACACACACACCCTCTCTCTCTCTCTCACTCACTTCCTTTCCAGAGGCTCTTGTGACCTATACTTTGCTTAGATCAACCACTCTCGATCTCTCTCTCTCTCTTCCTTGCCTCTCTTCGGCTCTCTCTCTCATTTCTATTTCTATCACCTAGGTCTCTTTCTATGCCATGGCACTGCATTTTATTCTTAGAATTCACCATTTGCATCCAACTTTATTCTTCCAATAATGATTATATTTTCTTTCATTTTTAAAGATTATTTATTTACTTATTTATTTATTTGACAGACAGAGATCCCAAGTAGGCAGAGAGGCAGGCAGAGAAAGAAGAAGGGAAGCAGGCTCCCCACTGATCAGAGAGCCCAATGTGGGGCATGATCCCAGGACCCTGGGATCATGACCTGAGCCGAAGGCAGAGGCTCAACCCACTGAGCCACCCATTTCAAAGATGGCTCTAAATCCAAGTTTTTATCTGTTGGCTTCTGCCACTGGACAGAGCCTGGTTGAGTTACAAGGTTTGCTGCTTAATGCAGTCATTTCTTCTTTGCCTGTATGTATGCTTCCTGATATGTTAAAAATGCACAGGATGAGTATTTACTTATTAATTTATTTGACAGAGAGAGAGAGAGAGCACAAGCAGGGTAGCAGCAGAGGGAGAGAGAGAAGCAGACTCCCCAGGGAGCAGGGAGCCTGACACAGAGCTGCGTCCCAGGACTCTGGGATCATGTCTGGAGCCCGAGGCAGACACTTAAGCCACTGAGCCACCCAGACACCCCTAGAGGACAAGTATGGCTTGGCTTTTGTTCCATCCATCTCACTTTCTCCCTTATGTCTTTTTCCACTTGAACTTCCTCTTTATGAACTGTCCACTACTCTTTGGCAACTGACATTAAGTAAGTTTCCAGAAAATGAGTCACGATTTTCCTTTGAGTTGTATTTAGGATGAACAGATATATTCCTTTGGAGAAAAATTTAAACTACAAAATTTGATTTGTCATCTTCTCCATTACATACTGGAAAATATTGTTTACAGTGATTTTTGTCAATGAGATATTTTTCTAAATCTATACTCCAGTCTCTCAGACATGTCAGAATCTATCCTCTTGGTTGACATTTTCAATGTTTTAGATGATAATAGCAAATCTTGCCTTGAGGTGATACATTATAACACAAGTTTTTATTGATACTGGACAGGTCTCACAATTGCAAATATTCAATTAAAAATGCAGAAGAAAGCAGTTTTCCAGTTCTACAATTCTATCAATATATAGAATTTATTTAAAATAAGTAATATGCATGCTGAGAACTTCTAATGTATGTCAATTTTGTTCACTACTCGTTTTCTAGTATCAAGCATAAAGCCTGCACTTAGAAGTTTCTTAATATATCTGTAAAATGTAAAAAGAATGAATGTTCATATCCTCGATTCAAATGCCAAAAGTAAAATAGACTTAAAGAGAATTTTATTTGTCAGCGTAGGTAAGGGAATTCATAATCTTCTTTTTCACATTAAACTATCATGCTCTCAAGCAAAAGAAAAAAAAAAAAGAAAGAAAAAGAATTCAGCAGAATAATGTAATATGTGCTAAGTAATGCTAAAGCTTCCCTTGATTCGGTTTATTTTTCCTTAGAGTTTTTAAGTGTTACAAAAGATACTGATATTAATTATTCTAAAGCAAAGCTTCATTTTTCTTCCAGATATGGAGGATGCTTCCATGAAGGCAAATTAGAACACTTGAAAAATATTTATGTTAATCAGTAACTGCTTTAGTGCACATTCGGCCCTGTTAGCCTCTTTGATTTAGGAGTCTGCTGCTAAGTGGGAAATGAGCCTGCGTGCATCCCAACCCTCCCTCTCCGGACTTTGAAATGCTATGCCTACTCCATTGCATCTCCATCTGTGGGGTAGCTCTCTTCCTCACCTTTGAGGAATTGGGCCAACCGTCCTTGGGCCAACCATCCCTTTCTTTGTCTGCCTTCCTCCATCAGGGGTCGCTCTGGTGGAGTTAAGAATTAATTGAGGGAAAACAGCCTGCAAGTCTGTGAAACAATGAGCTCATGGATCCAAGGACAGGCTAGACCCTTCTAGGTGAGTAGTCCGCTGGCTCTCCTGAGAATCTTCTGTCAGTCTCTCCTTCATCCTTGGTGCCATCCAGCCAGACGCTGGGTCGGGGAGCGTCTCTGCGGGTTGTAGAAGCCACATTCTTTGGAAACAGCACTCTGGAGGAGTGTGTTTTCTTCCATGTCGGCCTGCAAGTGGCCTGAGCATGCCTGCATGACGGAGAATCTCATGGAAACGATTGTGAGGAAAGGAAATTGTAAGGCTGCTTCCACTGAGAGACTCTGCAGGCAAACTTCTGGACGAACTCCAGTCATTACACATTTGGAAAGGGTTTCACACAAAGGTATTTTGTGCATGAATGGTCTAGAGGAATAGGTTTCTGGACCAACTGGTGTGTAGCTAATTTTAAAAAGTCAGTTTACCATAACAATCATTTTATGGGCTGCAGAGCAGATCTCATTAAAGAAGGAAGGGAATCGTGAATTAGAGGAGAAGCAAACACATTAATATGCCTAATGCTGCCTCTCTGAACATGGAAATTACAAATAGGATTAAGAATACAACTTTATTTTCATTTTCTTTTCTCTTTATTTAAAAAATGAAAATGATCTTTCAGTGATTTCCAAAGATGGCATCTCTCAATTCTTTATTTGGCTTCTCACAAACATTTTTGAGAATACCTATTAGTTTGTTCAAAAAGTTCTCCGAAGGTGTCCTAATTATTTTATTAGTTTACTCAATTTATTTCGGGACCTCTTTTGTTTTATAGAAATATTTTGAAATTCCTTATATTAGTATTTTATTTCTCCAGTGGCCACCTACTTTCCTCTGTAATCTGTTTTGGAATTAAAACGAGTTGCTTAAGGCTGTTCTTGATAGCAATTAGAGAAATAAAATATGTATGCCCCATTATGTCTTTCGCTGAAAAAGGCTCAATATTTTTGGTCTCATTTGTTTGATTTATTTAAATACACAGGCTTTTATGCGTACTCCTTTTGGAGTGAGGTGTTTAAACCACCCATTTTTCTCTCTTGTTTGTTCTTCTCTCCTCTCACAAACTTTACCCAAACATTAATATATATTTTCGGATTAAAAAAAAATTACTATTTAGGAGAGGCACCTGTGTGGCTCAGTCAGTTAAATGTCTGGTTAAGTGTCTGATTAAGTGTCTGCCTTTGGCTCAGGTCATGATCCCAAGGTCCTGGGATCAAGTCCACAGTCATCTCCCTGCTGAGCTCAGAGTCCACTGCTTCTCCTTCTCCCTCTACAACCTCCCCCAAACCCGCTCCCACCCTCATGCTCACTTTCATGCGCCCTCTTTCTCAAATAAATAAACAAACCCTTTTTAAAAATTACTATTTAGGAGGGACACCTGGGTGGCTCAATGGGTTAAAGCCTCTGCCTTCAGCTCAGGTCATCCTGGGATCCAGGCCCTCATTGGGCTCTCTGCTCAGCAGGGAGCCTGCTTCCTCCTCTCTCTCTCTCTTCCTGCCTCTCAGCCTACAGCCTACTTGTGATCTCTGTCAAATAAATAAATAAAATCTTTTAAAAAATTACTATTTAGGAAAGAATATAAACATCTTTGCCATATATGGTGCTGAACACTTTTGAGATACTTTCCCCAAGTTTTAGAGGTAGTTCTAAGTTTCCTTCTGAGAAATCTTACCATTAAATCTTTTTGTATGCATTCATTAACCTCATAAATATTAATGAAATATCTAGTACACTGTAGGCAGTGATAGATTCAGATTTGGAGGAGCCTAAGCTTATATAATTTTGGAGTCTGTCTTTAATAAAAGCTATAGAATGAACCATTTACAAAATGGCAAATGTTGAACAAAAACATATGAACTTGTGAACACACACTTGGGGGCCTCCCAGGGCCTTGGAAAGTATGGAGAGAATGGGCCCTGAAGCCTAAGGGATATCTGTCTTTAGTTTTAAACACTGTAGCTTGGGCCGGCAATACAGATGAAGAAGACCACACTCTTGAAATTTAGAGTTGAGTCAGAAATAGTGACTTTAAATAAACCTCATATCCAGTCAGTGTTTCTGTTCTTATCCAGCTCTCCCCAATCTGGCTACTTATTCAGCCTCTCCCACCTGATCTCCCCTCTAGTTCTATGTACCATGGCTTCAGACACAGACATTGTATTCAAATGTCTCTACTTTTCCCATCACAGCACATTCTATGCACTCCTACGTTAGCCTTGGTTAAAACCTAGTTTCATCCAGGATCCAGTATGGTCTCTTTGCTTGTGGGTAACACATAATTCTACTGCCTGTTGTAAGCTCTTGAGGAACAGTGATGAACCTTCTTCCAACTCCACAGCTATTTTGATTATTTATTTATAAGCAGTGATTCCTAAGTCACACTGAGTAAGGACACATATTTTTATCATGGTAAGTCAGTATTTTCATGACTCTTCCCTCAATTCTTCTGGAACTCTGGACACTGTCGGATTGTTATTCCCAAAGAGATCTGAGCATATTTAAGGCCATGTAACAAAAAGTGTTCTCCAGCCTAACTCCTTGGCTCCTGTGATAACCTCTCTCAGACCCTGTTAGGCTAGACTAGATCTATCATTGACATTGTCAAAGGCCACTGTTTCTCCCCAAGGTGCTCCATTACTGCGATGCCTGATAAAGTCTACGTTGAGGCTATAATGCTCAAGATCAAAGAGGTTAAATTTTGAACCAATGAGAATGTCCATAATTCTAACAAAACAATCAGAGCTTCTTCCAGTACCGTAGAGCTTTAGAACCTCATGTCCTCATATCCTGAACAGGCAATGCCTCAGCTCCGCAGGGGAGCAGACAAGAAAACAAATGTCCCCACAATCACTATATCTGTTTTCCCCCAACATTTTTAAAGAAAGGTTGTAAACATACAGAAAAAGTGAAATAATTTTCAGTGAACGCCTATTTAATGATTACCTTGACACTACAACTGTTTTACCACATTTGCTTAACCACATCTCTATCCATATATCCATTATCACTTTGTTACTTTTTTTTTTTAAAGATTTTATATATTTGAGACAGCGTGAGAGAGAGAGCATGAGCAGAGGGAAGAGCTAGAGGAGAAACAGACTTCCCACTGAGGGGGGACCCTGACACGGGGCTTAATTCTTAAAATTAATAATTAATAAATGATAAATATAAATATATATTATATATAAATAGAAATATATAACAAATTAATAAAATTAATAATTCTTAAAATTAAAATTTAAAAAATTCTTTAAAAAGTTAGGGCCTTGTTTTACAAATATGGTATTAAAGTATTTCACTCACTCAAAAATAATTAATATATATAAAATATTTATATATATAAATAAACAAAAAAATAATAAAATCAGTAATTCCTAAAATTAAAATTTTAAAAGTTCTTAAAACAGGACCTTGTTTTACAAATATAGTATTAAAGTATTTCACTCACTGGAAGAAAAAATAAAAAAAAGATTCACTGGGATCATGATGTGAGCCAAAGGCAGACACTTAACTCACTGAGTCACCCAGGCACCCCTCATCTTGTTTCTTGATGCATTCCAAAATATACTTTCTCCTAAATACTACAGTATGCAAATGTTTCTGGAGATGATAAGTGTTAAAATAGTAATTCTTCTCTTTTACTTTTTATGCAATAAACATTTTGTGGTGTGGTTATTACTTTCTCTGCACCAGGAAGATTTTGTTATTATTTTCTGTTTTAGGCTTTTATCATTATCTTCAAAACCAGATTTCTCCTTGCAACTCATTAAACGATTTGGTAACCTTATTTATAGTCTATTTCTTTGTGTCAACTTCTGCCGCTCTTATGGGTAACTCTAATATCAATTAGCAACCCATTTTCCTGGCTGCAACTCAGAACTTGTTATCACCTGGAAACAATCAATCTGTGAGATTATTGGCGGGCAATTCTCCAAGGCATTTCCACATATCATCTTGGCTTATCTTGCCAAAAATTTTTGAATAGCAAATAGCCTTGGCAGCCAGAGACAGTCTAGTCCTCTGCGTTTGTTTCAGAACTAATCTAGCATACATAGAGAAGATTTTGTTCCTTTAACATTCCATTGTAGTAAAGTTTTCTTCCTCTGCCCAGAGGATATTTGCTGACATTGCAGGGTTATAAGGCAATGATTCCTCTGGGGCAAAGGTCCAGATGTGTTGCTAGAAGCTCCCTTTCAGATTTGGTGTTTCCCAAGATGGGTGTTCTCAGCATCACTCTTAGCAGTGTTTTTTTTTTTTTTTTTTTTTTTTTTTTTTTTTTTACCTTGCTCTGACCTCCATCCTTACTAAATTAGCTTTCAGTGTGTCATTCACCCCTGCCTTCTCTTCCCTTCTTTTCATACACTTGACTCACATCTCCACGAATTCCACTGCTATTATCTTAAAATTCCTTTAATACTTGTTCAACCGTACGAACATCCTATCCAATCCACAAGTGAATGTCTCTACTCCTGCACTTGAACTTTTGAACTCTGCTAGTAGAAAGAGGGAAGAGGGTATTGACATCTTCAAGTATTACAGTAATATCATGACTTTAGCTGGGTGACTAATCCTACCAGCAATTTTTGTCTTAGGTTTAATTTCTTTTGTCTCCTACTCCCCACATAATGCACAGAATCCATCAGGGTTTTCCCACAAAACTCACACTGAAATCTACACTTCTCAGAACGGTTAACGTTCTGTGCGAGCTTACTCCAGAATGAAAATCTGGTCACCCATACCAAACAACTTGCAGGACCTGGAGTGAGGGATAGTCTCTCCTGTCCCCAGGCTTTGTAAATGTTCCTCTCTCTCTGGACTGCACTTTTCTAATCTTTCTATTCAGTGAAGTTTTGCTAATGCTTGCAAACTTGGTTCAAAAATTTATTTATTTATTTATTTTAGAGAGAGAGAGAAAGAGTGAGAGAAGGTAGGAGCAAAGAGGAAGGAAGAAAGAGAAAGAATCTGAAGCAGACTGCACTGAGCGTGGAGCCTGATACCTGTCTTTATCCCACGACTACGAGATCATGATCTGAACCAAAACCAAGAGTTGATGCTTAACCAACTTAGCCACCCCTGGATCCCCTGCAAACTTGGTTCAAATATCGCCAACTGTTTTGACTCTTCAGAAGGAAGGAGGATTTTATTAGAAAAAATGTGGCTTTGTAGATAGACTTACCTAGATACAATTTTTTACTGAGCTTGCTTCTTAACATCTGTAAGTCTTAGAAAATGAACATAATCATGCTTTTTCAAGTATGTTGTGCTAGAGGAGTAAAAGTAAAGTTATACAGATGATGGCTATGTCCTTTCCAATGACACTCCGTAATGTAACTTTGGCCTTTTGATATCAGATCACAAGAAAGTTTGCTTTTGACTTTTGACTTTTGACTTGCTTTTGAGTATGTTCTTCATGATAGTCCACATGGTTAACAGATGGATGACGAACACCCATTGTCTATACACGGTATCTTTAAAGGGAAAATGGAATATATTTGTTTTGAAATGTAGTATTCATGAAATAGGTGTCACTTGACAAATTTATTTTGGAATTTAGTGCCTTGAAACTGTTTCGATCCCTTTAAAAATTGGCATATTTTTCTCCATTATATAAAATGAATTATGTAACTCTGAGATGTCAAAAATCTCAGAATTTAGGACCCAAGTTAATGCATAATAATGGGTTAAGTATATTCCTTTTACAGACACCTTTTTAATTTCTTTTTCTCATTTCTTTGATTTTTCTCTTTCTATTTTAATAATGGTTTATTTTGATCCTCAACACTTTTAAAAATAGACAGATATTCACAGCAAAATAAAAGGAAATAACTAATTCTGTTTTGAAAGCACAGTACATACCTTCAAGCAATTTGTTATTGGAAATGTTCAAAATCAGCTTGCATTAAAAAGGAGTAGAGTAAAAACACTGAACTTGAAAATAAAATTTTATAAAATAAAGGATGACTGTAATGAAGATCTATTATTTAAAATTCTACTAATTACAATAAAGTATGCGCTGTGCTATTTAAAATATGCTTTCAAACAAATCATGTTATTTGACCTCAAAACACCTTTCTTCGTCTGTTTGGGCTGCTATAACAAAAATACCATAGATTAGGTGGCTTAAACGACTAACATTTACTTGCCACAGTTCTGGAGGCTGAGATGCCCCTGGTTCAGATGCCAGCTGATTTATTATCTGGTGAGAACCTGCCTTCTTGCTCACTAATGACTATCTTGTCACTGTGTCCTCTTTGGTGGAAGAGGCAAAAGATCTCTCTGGGGTCTCTTTTACAAGGACACTGGTCACCTCCAAAAGGCCCTACCTCCAAATGCCGTCACACTGGGGATTAGCTTTCAACGTAGAATTTGGGGTAGAGACACAAACATTCGGTCTGTAGCAACAGCCCTGCGAAGGAGGTAATAACAGGGATGCCTGAGTGGCTCAGTTGGTTAAGTGCCTGGCTCTTGATCTCAGTTTAGATCTAGATCTCAGGGTTGTGAGTTCAAGCCCTATACTGGGCTTCACACTGGGTGTGGAGTGTACTTAAAACCCAAAGTTTCCCTGGATCTTCTATTCAGCCCTCCATGCGCAGCATTACTACAGCTAAACCCTCTCCTGGAAATCTTGCTCTAATGCAGGAAGACTGTCTTCCAGCCAGAAAACCTGAGGTCAGTCCTTTTAAATAATGTGGCCTTGGACAAATCACCATGATCTCTCAGAGCCACTGTGTCCCTGTTTGTGTAATGGGAATTATAATCCATGTCCCACAAGCCTGCTGTAATTGAAGGTCATCGTATAGAATAGAAGCTCAATAGATATTTAAAGATTTATGTTATACAGCTGAGGCATTTCCGTATGCTGAAAACAGAAGGAACTTAGAGTCCATTAAACCTGTGGTCTCAGGAAAATTAATAAACTACTCTAAACTTCAGGTCCCTCACCTGTAAAAGTAGAGATCGTCCTACTTACATAGAAAAAGTGTTGTGAGTATTAAACAAGATGATGTGTGTAAACCGCCTGACACAGCTCTCAACATAGAGCAGGCTCTCCATAGATGGTAGCCGTACTTCTTGTTCAATGACCTGATCTCTATCCTGAGAGCCTGCTCTTGCATGGTTTTAAAATGAATTTAAAGAAATATGTAAAGCATTTAGTTTCAGCTTTAAAAAATTAAAAATGTATGAAATTTTATATACCAAAACACAAAACCTCCAGGGTATTAGTTGAGGTTTCAGAAGAGGACTTTTTAATTCTCTTTAAGGAAGGTTAAGGGGAAATTGTTATTTTGTTCCTAGGATAGGACCTCTCTTAGCCTGAAGACTGTCTAAACAAGTATTTGTGATATTCTAGTAAAATAACAATAGTAATGATAATCATAAAATAAATAAAAACTAGCAACATATAGATGCTAACTTAAACAGTTTAGAGGTATTATCTACCTTAATTTTCTCAACAACCTTATATTAGCAATTTTTATTGTCTTCATTTTAGAGATGAGGATTTTAAGAACAGAGAGGTTAAGTAACCTGTTTGAGGTCACACTGTAAGATAGTTATCAGATCTTAGTGTGAAAATGGGGATTAGTAAAAGGAGAGTGCAGTAGAATTCTAAGGAAATGAGTGAGAATGAGAAGGAGAACTGGGGTCTTATAAGCGTCATTTTCTGTTCTATTTCAAAAGAAAGCTCTGTTTTGTTTTGGTATTAACCATCGTCATGATCTCCACTTAGTCATCTTAAATTCTCTATTCCTTAGACCAGCTGAAATATGGGCTTTGTGATTCATGCCCATCCTCTACACCATGTTCAAGCAAGGCCATAAACCAGAACACCTTACATATGTCCTCTATAAAAATAATTCTAAAATATAAATCTTCATCTTGGTGTTCTTACATGGTCTGAAGTCCACCACACTTTTGTTCCTAGTCATCCATGTTTCATATAATAATGGCAATGCTGTCTTCCTACTTGTTGAGGGCAAAAATGTTAGGAGTCGTGCTGAATTTTATTTTTCTCACACCCACTCCCAAAGCTGGTCACCATTATCTGCAAATTTTAATTTACATCTAACTGTATTTTAGCATCTTCACTGCTATGCAAATAACGTTGCACTGCTGGCTGCAGTGGTCTCCCCATTGGGTCCCTGCATCGTCTTTTGGTTATTCAGAATCTATTCTTCACATTCCAACCAGCTCATCTTCTTAGGGCAGTTATCAGATCACATTGTGTTAGAAGAAAATAAAAACTCACTACCTGGTCCATACCTGTGTCTCAGATTGCCTGGGACAGTCATTATTTATACAGGTTGTCCTAAATTGCTCTAGCATCCTACTTTCAATGCTCTCTATTTTTCTTTTCCCTTCTTCTCCTCCTCTTTCTTCTTCATCTTCCTCTTCTTCTTCTCCACCTTCTTCTCCTTCTTCTTCTACCTCTCCTTTTCCCCTTCCTCTTCTTCCTCCTCCTTCTTCTGATTGTATCATTTCCACCCTAAAAATTGACACAGTTAAAGCAACAAATTATATAGCATCTCTAACTATAAAGCTCTAAATAGTCTCGGACCTTGTCTACATTTCTGCCCTCATCTCTTATATACTGACCCTTCCACCCCCAGACTATGTTCAATTTTTTCTAGCTACACAAACTGTCATTGTACCCCAAAGTACTTCCTGCCTCACGATCTTTTATTTGCTTTAGTCTGTGTGCAGTGCCTTGCCCCAGCAGCTTGCAGTGGGTGATTCTATTTCCTCCTTCAGGTCTTAGATCAAACACTACCTACAGAAAGATCATTCTTCACTACCTAACTAATCTGTGTCTTCCTTTTGTTTATTTTTTAAATAACACTTGGCCACAATCATAAATATGTACATATTTTGATTATCCATCTATTTGTATATTTTTCCTTGTTTATACCATTTTTTTTTCTTTTTTAACACAATTAGTGGAATTGGCTTAAGCTTTTGGGCCATTATGGGCTCCACTTCTACCATCCTTCATAAACATCTTACTCACCTCCCAGGGAACCAGCTCTTCTTTTTTGACATGCAAGAATCAAGGAAAAGAATCTACACGGATGGGATTTGTTTTTATGGTCACAGGTTTTCCTTTAGATATAGGCAATTTATTGTTCTTCTTTGTAAGTCTTATAATGGATGGACATCCAAAAAATGTTTCAGATAATCTGTTAGGGGTATAGTAAAACTAAGATGCACACTAAAGAGAGATGATAAAATAAGCCTGCTATGTAATACTGGATTTTATGGATGGATAGATAAATACTGCCTGAGATGTTTATAACATGGCTGTAATGAAGTCCTGCCATAATAATTGAACAGGCGGTTTAGCTGAGGCTTGCAACTATTCATTAGAGAGAGGGACTGTAAGTTGATTAAGAAGAGATTTCATGAAAATCTCTGAGTGATTCTTACCAAGTTTTATAAAAAGGAGAAAAAAAGCATAAAATGGGTCTAATAGGCAAAGTAATGGCCCTTCAAAGATGTCCATATTCTAATCCCTGGAACCTGCAAATATTTTGTAGATGTGATTAAGCTAAGGACCTTAAGAAGGGGAGATTAGGCCAAATTTTCCACATGGGCCCCATCAAATCACAGGAGCCCTTAGAAAGTGGAGAAAATTTCCCATCTGTAGTCAGTCAGAGGAAGATGTGACTGGGGAAGAATGATCAGAAAGAAGCAACATTGTTGGCTTTAAGGAAACGAGAAGGGGGCCACAAGCCAAAAAAAATGTGCATGTTCTCTAGAAACTGGAAAAGCCAGGAAACAGATTCTCTCTAGAGCCTCCAAAAAGGAACACAGCCCTGCCAATACTGGGATTTTAGCCCAGATATCCATGTTGGACTTCCACAGAACTGTAAAATAAAACATTTGTGCTGTTTTAAACCACTAAATTTAGGTAACATTTATAGAATAACAGAAATTTAATACAATGAAGGAAATGACAGAATTATAATTCTGCCTTTTCTCTATCACTGTTTAGATTATGAGAAGAAAGAATTTTAATTTTGACTTAGTTTGTACCCCTAGACCAACAACTCCACCATTTCCCTCGACTCTCAACCCTTGGTAACCACCATTCTATACTGTTTCTATGAATTCAACTTTTTAAAAGATTCCTCTTATCATGAGATCCTACAATATTTGTCTTTCTCTGTCTGGTTTATTATGCTTAACGTAATGTCCTCCACGTTCATCCATGTTGTCACAAATGGCAGGATTTCCTTCTTTTTTAAGGCTGAAAAATATTCCTCTGTGTGTGTGTGTTTGTGCACGTGTGTGCATGTGTGTGCATGTATGTATGTATCTATGTCACCTTTTTATCCATTTATCTGTTGATGGATGTCTAGGTTTTTTTCTCTATCTAGCCTTTCGTGAGTAATACTGAAATACACATGGAAGCAGATATCTCTTCCAGATAGTGATTTTATTTCCCTTGGATATATACCCAGAAGTGGGATTACTGCATCATGTACTAGATCAATTTTTAATATTTTGAGTACTATCCATGTTGTTTTCCATGGTGGCTGTATCACTTTAGATCCTCAATGCCAATGTATAAAGGTTTTATTTTCTCTACATCAGTTATTACCTTTTGTGGGTTTTTGTGTGTGTGGTGGGGGGATGATGGGAGAAAGGGGGAGTGAAAAAAAACACCCAGAATTTATTTTCCAACAAGACAGACAGCATCAGCAGTTAAAACTACAGGGGTTTCGCCACAGAGCATGCATTCACAAGGCATTATTTGCTTAACAGTGAGAAAGCCTCTGGTGTGTTCTCTGTCACAATATTCACTTCATAGTGCAAATAGCTACCAGTATTGTGTTCAAATTACAATTCCAGGAGGAAAGGCACAACTCGGCAAAAAAGTTTTTTTGGATCCTAAAGTTTTCCACACAGAGACTTCTCCACTCAGAAATTAAGGTCTTGCCCTCTCCTTCCTTATTAAACCATTAGAGTGATGTTTCTCCATTTGCTTAATACCACATATACAAAGGGGGGGGTAAAAAAAGAATCACAAAAATATCTTGAATGTTCTGCTGCTCCCACCATACGTCAACTCAGGTTTTAAGACAAGCCATCAGAACACTCCAATGGTCATAAAATAAGAAAGCAGAGATGATGACCACAACAATAAGAAGATAAAGGAAGAAGACAAATTAAAGCTTTCACACCTATGACTTGTCTGTTCCAACCTCGTAGCCTTCATGCAATACTCAAAAACAGTCCTCAGCACTACCTGGTACAAGCTGCACCAAGGACATTTTTGTACAAATTAGTGTGTGAACCTACAAGAAACATGCCCTTCCATGAGTTTCTTCAAGAATGACAACCCAGTTTTTCAGTTGAGTAGACACTGGTGAACTAAATTAAGGACCCCCAGAGGGTCCTTGCTCAGGGCTGTACCTCCCTGGGTGGCTCAGGAAGGCTCTGGAAAGCATAGGAGACATTTGGCACTCTTGGGGCTCCAATGGAACTGTATTTAAATAGACAGTCACATATACTAACTCCTGAAGGACTGAAATCAATCCAGTTGAGGGTATCCTACTTAAGATTCAAAGGTTGAAGGAATTTTGTAATTCTACAACCTTAGTTTAAAAAAAAAAAAAAGGATAGTTGCAGAGTTGGGGATCATACAAAACAGACCCCTAAAGAGATGCCAGATCGTTCCCATGCACCTATATACAGTTACTAGGGAAGTAATTTTTTTGCTAATAGGTGTGAAGTGGTATCTCATTGTAATTTTGATTTACTTTGCCCGGAGGTTACTAATTTTTACTACTTTATCATATATACCTGTTGGCCATTTGTATGTTTTCTTTAGAAAAATTGTCTATTGCAGTCCTTTGTCCACTTTTAAATCAGGTTTTTGTTGTGCTTGATTTGTAGGAGTTTTCTTTTTTTAAGATTTTTAAAATTTGTTTATTTATTTATTTGACGGTAAAAGAGAGAGAGAGCATAAATAGGGGGAGCTGGGGGCAGAGGGAGAGGGAGAAGGCTTGCCACTGAGTAGGTACCCTAATACACATCTGGATCCCCGCGTCCTGGGATCATGACCTGAGCCAAAGGCAAACACCCAACTGACTGAGCCATCCAGGTGCCCTGAGTTGTATGTACTCTTTATAGATTTTAGGTATTAACTCCTTATTAGCTGTATAGTTTGCAGAATTTTTTCCCATTACATAGGTTGCTTTTTAATTTTGTTGATTGTTTCTTTCTCTGTACAGAAGCTTTTTAGTTTGATATAGTCCCACTTGTCTGTTTTTGCTTTTTTGCATGTGCATTTGGTGTCATATCTAAAAAATCATTCCAAAGCCCGATGTCAAGGAGCTGTCCCCATGGTTTTCCATAAGCACAACAAATTTAAGCTCCTTGAGGACAGTGACTGCTCTACTCACAGTTTTGTCCCTAGGTCCTAGAATATGGCCCTGCACAGAACTGGATCAGTGCAGATGTGGTTTAGATGTCTGTACCCCATCCCTGAGCAAGTTTCCACTGATAGCCTATTACCAGAAGAATGTCACTGACAATTAATTTAGAGATGGAGAAGTCACACAAGAGGACAGGGAGGGGATGCTCTTGAACAGAGTCTTGACCTCGGTAGTGGCTTTCATGTTGTCAGTGAAAGACCAATGCTGCCAGAACCTCAGGACCTAACCTCTGACCATTCTAGCATTGGATCCACAAGACCCCGCTTGTCACATCTGAGATAACATACCTGGTACAATGCTACAGGGGCTTTGAATCTCCACACAAATCTACTTATCCACTGCATTGATTTGAGTCACTATGATACCCATAGACACTTACAAATCCTAATTGACTGTACAATCATAAAAATTTAGCATATCTACTTATATTTGAAGACAATGGGGAAGAATTTTAGAACACTCTGATATTGGGACAAGGAGAGGAGACATCATAAATGATTCCATGAAAAAATACCAAGAAAGGTCAAGCAATTAAATAAATTACATTTCTTTTTTGATTTGCTCTTGGATATTTTTAAGACATTCCAAGTCAAGATACATACTAACTGCCCCTCTTTACGAATCCTTGCAAAATCCTTGCTTCAGCTCTCTTGAATTAGAACATTCAGATTTTTTTCTTGCCTGAAAAAATTATCATTAATAATTTTTACTAGAAATTGACTTCTCAAGGTAAAAATTTCCCCAGTTTCACAGACATTTTACCCAGTAGCTGAAGAAAATCTTGAATCAGATTTCTAAATTTAATTTCTTCATTAGTTCATTTTAAAAAGTATCTGGAAATGTACTGAGATGTTCAGATATTCTTTAAAAAATTTATTTATTTATTTGAGAGAGAGAGAGAGAGAGACAGTGAGAGAGAGAACCCAAGCAAGAAGGGTGAGGGGGAAGCAGGCTCCCCTTTGAGCAGGGAGCCTGATGAGGGGCTCCCTGGGATCATGACCTGAGCCAAAAGCAGATGCTTAATGACTTGCCACCCAGGTGCCCACAGATTCTTTTTAATAGCGGGGATTAATGTTCTCTTCCAAGATCAGTCACATCACCACAATTTGCAAGGAAATAATTTTTATCAGGGTATAATGTATATGTCAGTTCAAAATTTCTGAAATTACCAATTTATTAGCTTAATGGGGTATATTATTTCCTGGTAATCTTCAGTGTTCCATACATCACTTACTCCCTGCCCCCAAGTTCAGCACTTCTTGAAATACCTGAGATGTTTGGTATCATTTAGCCACATTCTTGTTAACACGCTTTCTACAAAGTATTTTGGTTATTAACAAAAAAGAGATATCACAAATATTAAGTGAATGAATTGTGAATAAGTTTTTCCAAACCATTTAACTCTCATTCTTCTGTTTTTCCTTGTGTCCTAGTGGGTGAAGAGTCAGTGTTCTTCATTGAGGCTTCTTACTGTTTTCTGTGGCCTATAGTGTGGGACAGTTTGTTGGGTGAATGTGAATAAAAAAAGGGCAGCCCCCTGAGAGCTTATTAGAGAAGCAGAAGCTCTGGCATTACCTGAACCTAGTGAATCAGACTCTGTATTTGAAGATCTTCAGGTGATACACACGGGTCAGATTTTGAGAAACACTGCTCTGGAATACAATCCATTTGGATCAGGGTAATGGGACTAATTTTCTGGCAATGCTGAGACCATCATACTTCTCAGGCTTGTTATTCTCAGTCATCACACTGTAGGCAAGCACCTCTGGGAAATATCTTCCATTTATCCTTACCAGGCCGCTGTTTTGCCTTTCTCTGAATCACGGAGACCCATGTCACTCTCAATCTGTTCTACAGGACCCTGGTCATCTTAATAACCGTTTTAGTACTAACAGCAGGGAACAATAGCAATGATGGCACTGATGATGATAGAATGCTTCTTCCAGCGCCTGTGATTTAAGTAACACCCTCTAATTCAGGAAAAAAAAAAAAAGATACAAATTCCCTACAGCTTTCTGAGGAGCCTGATTCTATGGTACCTATGGTACCTCAGAATCTTGAGAACATGCTCAACTACTTTTTTGCTCTGAGATACATTTCTTTTGAAAACTCTTCCTTCCATTCTCATAGAAATGGCTTGGTCTTCTGAGGCTTGTGATTTCAAGCCAGTCAGTCAGCCCTTCTTATCGCTTCTCTTACCTTCTGCCTTCTTTGCCACTCTTTCTTACTCTTCAAAGTCTTTCAACCTTTCCTGGCAGAACTCTGTCATCCACATGATTCAACAGCAGCATTGTGTGATCTCAATTTTAATGACTTTTATCTCCATGCTTTTTATCTCTCTTTCAAGGAAGCAACTGGACTTTGGCATTATCTGAAATTGTCATACCTCTGCAATCAGTATGATGTTTAAAGAAATGACTCTATAGCATTAGAAAAATCATACAGACCTCCTTCCTAGTTTTGCTCAAAGTCCATTATTATTATAATTTTCTTGGAAAAACTTTGAACTATTTTTATCCTCTCCCCCTGTCACACATGCCTGGCAGATCCTAATTCTACTTGACCCAACTCTGTGTCTTCTGAGCAACTTCAACTAAAGAAGTGATTATTATTGGAGAAAACTAGATTGCCTAGTCTCACTTTAAATTCATTCCCATAGACTTCAGAGGTTATTCAATAGCTCTGAAATGTTTTTTTTTTTTTTCTCCCTTCTCTGAGAAAACAGTTTGTAGCTTCTCTTTTTGCTCCATAGTCCTACATTATCCCTCCACCTCATTCTCAGCTGAAAGCCTTACCTAGATAAGAAGGAGACAATAAATGTTTTCAGGGAAGAACTGTTATTGTCCTGTCCAGAACTGTTAAAAACATCAGAAAGGATGAATACCCAACTTTTGTAGCAACGTGGACGGGACTGGAAGAGATTATGCTGAGTGAAATAAGTCAAGCAAAGAGTCAATTATCATATGGTTTCACTTATTTGTGGAGCATAACAAATAGCATGGAGGACATGGGGTGTTAGAGAGGAGAAGGGAGTTGGGGGAAATTGGAAGGGGAGGTGATCATGAGAGACTCTGGACTCTGAAAAACAATCTGAGGGGTTTGAAGTAGCGGGGAGGTGGGAGGTTGGGGTACCACGTGGTGAGTATTAAGGAAGGCATGGATTGCATGGAGCACTGGGTGTGGTGAAAAAAATAATGAATACTGTTATGCTGAAAATAAATAAATTTAATTAAAAAAAAAACAATACGTGACAATACGTGAGTGTTACTGACCATTGATTTGTGCGTGACACTTCACATATCTCCCCATTTCATCCTTACAACAAACCTACAAGGTAGTTGTCTTATTGGTGATGAGAAAACCAAGGAAGTGGGAGGTGAAATAACTAACCGCATTCATACTGGAGCCTGGAGTCAAACCAGGTTTGACTCTAGAGCTGAGACTTCAGTCTGCTTTCAAACCATAAACTGCTCTGCACAGGCTTGTTTCATTGCCATAATCTGCCCAACAAGTGGTATGTGCCAGACTGTTTTGTGGTGTTGTGGATGAATAATTACACCAGAAGAGAATTACCAGAAAATTATGATTACTATCAATGTCTTTTTCTGTTCAAAGTCTACTGAACTTTGTCAGGAGCTCATAGTTCTAGTCTCTGCACTGAATCATACTAAGTCTTCCATCTTGAGCAATTCCCTTATTACCACGAAGACATTCACGTACTGTTTTCAAAATGAAGAGGTTTGAGCACTGAGGATACTCCAAGTTCTTACACATCAGAAGTATTAATGACCACAGGCACCAATCCATTTTGGATTTTGTGGGAATTAAAGATATCCAGAAAAATCTTTGATGCTGGATTCATTGAAAAGTTGGGTCTATGTCCTTGCTTAAATCTGTTGAGGGCTCTGTGGCTACTCTGATTGGTGGAATATGGCAGAAGAGACTTTGTGCCACATTCTACCTCTTGGAGTACTCATACTGGAAACTCAAAGCTGCCATGTTAGAACTGTGATCATCCTGCTGGAGAGACTACATGAAGAGGTCCTAAGAACCCCTAATGAGGGAGAATGACCCTGTGTCCATTCTTGCCAAGGCACCTGATATGCTAGTGAAGACACTGTGGATCTTCTAGACCAGCTCAGCTGACAGCTGACTATATACAGTAACAACATTTGGTGCCATTTAGAACAGAAAAATCATTCAGCTAAATGGGCCCTTAATTCCTGGCCTAATAACCATGGGCACAGTACAATAACTGTTGTTTTAAGCTACAAGTTGCTGTGGTTTGTAATGTAGTGGATAACTAGAATAGATTCCAGTTTCACTCATGAGTTTAGACTGTTAGGTTTGCTTTCCTGCCCAAAACAATTGCAGAAGGAATAAAACAAGTATAAACAAAGTGAGTAATTGAATCTTCTACACATCAGAAAGAGAAAAAAAGTTTGCCCTGAAATGTCAGATTCTCAATGTTTGTACATGCTTCGGTCCAATTAAGAGTCTCCTGAAATGAAGCAGGTAGGAAACCCAACAGGCATTAAATGAAGGTGCTGACAGAGCCAAAAGAAACCCTCATAATTAGGGACTTCTCTTAGGAGGTTGGTTAGGGATCATAACATTTCTCATACTAGGTTTAATATATGCTGAAACAATATAATAAACACAATTTGTTCCTCTGTCCCTTCCCGACTTGCTGAATGTTTTTGTTTCTCTAACCTTGAAAAATAAACTCTACTCTGATAGTGATGGCCTGAATTGGAGGATATGTCCAGGCCTCACTCAGGGGCTATATGAAAATTACTTGCATCTAACTAGTAAAACTAGTTATGGAATATTAAAACTAGTTAACAGAATATTTTCTGTGGAATGAATTTAGCCATTAAGAGACTAATTCTCCTATTTACTTTTTGTGTGTGTGTGTGTGATATATGCTCAGAGACAGAAATAGTAATATAAGTATGAATCAGTACATTCTGATGTGCGTGGATGAGGGGTACTTGGAAGGGACTCTGAAAAAACCAAATATATCTATCTGACAACTGAAGTTAGACCATGGAGGAAGCATTCCTAAAAAAATCTATGGGAGTTATATAGGCTCTAGAAAAGCTGTTTCTTTTGTGAAGCTGTCCCAAGTGGGTCCACAGCCAAGCTTCTGGTGGTAAAATTGGGGCTACTTTGATCAATGGGACTGGCACTTTAGAAGAGATACCAAAAAGAGTAAGGACCAGGTGGGACCCTCTGGCAGCTTTCTGTTGGTCTGTCATGATGTCTGATTATAAGGACCTTCTGAGAGATTGGTTTGTTTCCTTTTCACCTCCAAAATCTCTCAAAGTGTCTTTTCTCTCTCTCTCTCTCTCTCTATCCCCCCCCCCCATTCTGGCAATTTAGAATCTTATAGGGTATAGAATTCTTGGAAAAAATTCCCAGACTAAGCCCAGTTAACATTTCCCAACCCATGACCATGTGCCATATACAGTTTTGGGAGCTTGAAAATAACCGGTAATTTTCTGACTGAAACAGTTAATACTTTGGAGGCTTTTCCCCACCCCCATTCTATACAGATTGTCACAAATAAAAATTAAAGGAAGAGAACAGTAAAATCTACATGTTACAGCTAAAGGACACATTTACATGTTTATGATATCTATTGGCATAGTGAACAATCAGTATAGTCTACCAAAGACATAAATTATCATTAATGTTTGTGTAGACAATAACTTCTTAAGAGCTATAAAATTTCCCCATATTAGCATTCTCCTTGCCTTAAGACTGTAGTCTATTTGTTCAGAGGGGTTTTATGAAAAAAGAGGGTAAAATGTTTCAAACTTGAGAACTTAACCTTTAACTTGGAGGTGTCTATACTTAGTGTAATCTAAAATTTGCTCTCATTTGGTGACCGAATCTAAACTTTTTAAGTCCTTGGGATTGTGCTACATATAGCATTTGGTTCTAGACTGGAAAATTAGACAAATTAATCTTGATTCCAAAATATTATCTTCTGATTATCTAGGATCAGAACATTAAGAAGATTATATCTATATAATAAATATCTACATAATATATATATATAGATCTTATAGATAATATGGATGTTATACATATTACATATAGTAATTTGTAACATATGTAACATATTACTATATGTATAATATATTATAGTATAAGTATAATATAAGCATTATACATATTAGTATAAGCATTAAAGATGTAGGAGGACCACAAGTTTCTCAGGGAATTGAGGAGAAGGGGAGTAAGTGCCAGTTCTCTCTTGTGTGGAATTTGCCACTGGGTATATAGTAGAGCTCATTTTAAATCATTTTGATTGGTCCCTCAGATCCTTGCTGAAGCCAAACTTAAAAAAAAAAAAAAAAAGTATAATTTTATTAAAGAGGCTAAAAGACCTATAAAAATTAAAATTAAAATAATATTAATAATAACACCCCTGATTAATAAATGAAAGTTACTTTAAGTCCTTTGAAAAAGACCTAGGGGATACCTGGCATTTTGCAAAGAAAATATGGTCAAGTCATTTCAGACAAGCATAAGGACATTTAACGAAGATATATGTGAAATTTTGACCCCTCTGAAGCACTTTGAATTCCAATGATCCATTCGGACATAAAGGATACTCTTTGAACCTCACTCTTCTAAGTCAGCATGTCTGTTGTATCGACTAGGACTGTAGGTAATCTGCTACCTTCCTCCCTTTGGAATGAAGCAGTTTCTTATCTTCAATTTCTCCTCACTGGATGCAGGATTTTCATGGTACCTATTCCACTCTATCTTTAGAGAGAATGTAAATCTTCCTAAAGGAACTAGAATCATCGTTTAAAGCCTTGCACTTAGCTGCCGAGTGATTCAAGCAGAGACAGTAACTCCCTTACCAGTGATCCTTAATTTTGACTTACAGATTTTGGCTCTGTAGGAGACATTTCTGTGTCTCTGTTCAGGCAGTCCCAGGCTTCCCTGATGAGACTGATAGAAAAGGCATTGACTTGCATCAATTGAAAGGTTTTATGACTGGACTGAGATCAGAAATTCATTTTACAGACCACTGAACAATTGCTAAATGCCTGCTCACTTCAGTTTCCAGCCATTCACTAATAATTTTAGTCCTGGGGTGGATTTTATGAATACTGGTCAAATGCCACAATAGTGAAAAGTGAATTATTGGAAGAAGGATGATTTTGCTTTTCTATGTTGACCTCATTGTCCTCTAAATTTCCTTTACAATTTGTTAGTTGTGAATTTCTTCTTAATCCATGAAAGCAACTAATTTCACATATTAACATTCTCACTGTCATTTGAGATTAAGGACTTTGTAATGGACTGAAATAAAATTAAAATAAAAATTAATTTACCGTATATTTTATCTTCTGTCTGGAATTCCATTTTTATATGTTTAGACTGTTAAATGCCGGCTATAGGGGACTATTTTCTTTTCGGTAGAGACTTTAAATATAAGATCTGTTTTAAAATACTTGTAGATACTTATCAAAATCACTAGCGTACTATGAATTTTGACCTTTGTGAATCATAACATGGCCACCAGCCAACTTTGAAGTATGCAGATATATCGGTAATTCAGTGATGGAAGGCTAAATTGTTCCCTAAAACTCAGTGGTTTAGAAAGCAAAAAAGTTTGTTGGTGTTTTGTTTTGTTTTGTTTTCTCATGCACCAGTTCAGGGTGGGAGTTTCATGTTGGCTCCACATTCAGGATCCTAGGCTGTCATATACAACATTTGTTTTTCAGGACATGGACAAGTCCACTTAGCTGGAAGGGGTAAAAAGGATGAATGGGGTATTTTGGAAAGATTACAGAGAAATTTTGAAGAAAAAAAGAAGTTTTTTATTATATTTTCCTGGACTGTGACAGCTTCAGGTTTTTGGTAAAACTCAAGGGAAGGAGAACGAACCATGAAAAATGATTCATCTTGAACCTCATGCCAATATTGGTGAGTGGAGGATTTGAACCAAATTTTTAAAGTGACATTTCATATAGTAGTGATGTCTTGGGACATTCATGCTATTACGTTAGCATAGCTCTGAGATTGAGGATGACACACTGAGAGATCAGGGGCCATGCATCCCTGAGTGCTAATAGCACCGGTAAGGAAAAACACATACACGCCGTTGGAAAAGATGGAAGAGAGAAAAGTGTGAAATGAGATACAAATCAAAGGGGTGGGCACCTGGGTGGCTCAGTGGGTTAAAACCTCTGCCTTCGGCTCAGGTCATGATCCCAGGGTCCTAGGACCGAGCCCTACATCAGCTCTCTGCTCAGCAGGGAGCCTGATTCCTCCTCTATCTCTCTCTGCCCGTCTCTCTGCCTCCTTGTGATCTCTCTCTGTCAAATAAATAAATAAAATCTTTTAAAAAAAAGAAATCAAAGGGGTAATGGAGTAGCTGATATTTTTGGTAGTCTCAAACAAATTGAATAAGTGACAGTTGAAGATTGGGAAGCTATCGTCATGTTTATAATGGAAGAAATTTTAAAAACAAAAAAGTAAGATGATTATCCACTAAGTTGTCTTAAAATGTATTTCTCAGACAGTCTCTGAGATGAGTGACATCTCCAAGAGATACACTGGCCTCTGCTACTAATGAGAAGCTTGATGCTACTGTGTTTTAAAAGGCATGTTATTTAATCTCTCTGGAATTACCTGGGGCATAGTTACTATAAACACACTCAAATCCCCATTGCTCATTGGCTAATGACACGCCTGCCTGACACAGGCCTGTGTCCCCAACCTTATCCACCTTCTACATCAGGAGAAAATCAAGATCATTATGGTTATTTTTTCCACCTGCTTTAAGCCCTCACTGAGTGAGAGACCCACGTTCAGAGGAAAAAGAGAGGGGGCAGGGAAGGTGGGGGGAATCTGTTCCCTCCCTAATCTAGTTTTAAACCATTCACACACATAGTTCATTGTCTTTCTCTCTTTCTCTTTTATTTCTCTTTTCTCTTTTTCTCATTCAGAAACAAAGGAATTTGTATAAAAGTAGTTGCTTTCCTGTTATAGGTTGAAAAAGGAAACAGAATATTGATTACATAGTTAGGGGAGCATTCTTATGACTTGATGAAAAGGAGATACACGGAAAAGAGATCCTAACATGAGAAGTGTGCTTGAATGATGAAATATGCACATTAGAAAATATAAAAAAAAGTGCATGTCTTTTATATCTTTTTTATTATTTTGCAAAACTGGGATAAGGCATATATGTAATATTTAAGTGAAACAGTTTTTATATAAGGAATCAGATTATATTCAAAGTATCTCACTAGATTTTGTCTTTATTTTTAAACCATAACTTAAATAATAATTTTATGATTAGATCACTCACAAGTTAGGCAATTTTATTGTGTTTTCTGGAATGAACACTTTATAGTTATAACCAAGGACATCATCAAAGTATTTGAGGTGAATAAGAATCAATTTTTAGTATGTGTGGTTTTGCTATCATGAAGATGCATGTATTTCTCACATTAAGGCCAGAAGATTCAATTAATGATTTTGCTAACATAAAACATTAATGTTTAGTTTTGGGAAAATTAAATTTAGAACACATCATCTTCTACCTTCAAATGCATTGACATTTCATTAATTAAAAAATGAAGTTTGTCTTTCCTGTATTTTTCTGTCTGGACTGAGATCATGGTTGTTGACCTCTGCCAGCTACCACAGCAGGGCTGTGTGAAACTCTCTGTGCCTCCCGGCACAACAGCCACCGTCCCACAGCAGGCGTCTCTGCAGTTGGTGGACAACACCCGCGGCTCACCTATTTAAAGAAGGAAACCAACTGATGCAAAGTAGTGTCAATTCTGAATCTTGACAGACAAAAGGATTCGATGTGAAGTTGATTTATCCCAGTGAAGACTATATTTTCTTTTAGTTATTACAACAAATCATCAGATTTGGGTTTATTAAAAAGACGAAATAAAACTTCCACTTTCAACTCATAGGGGTTAGTTTTTTGCTTTTCTCTTTTGTTGTCCAGTAGCCAGAGTAAGTTTTCAAGCCAATTAAAAAATGTGTAGGTTGTAACTCTTAATTGACTGTTGATCCATTTGCCATATCCAGCCCTAACCCAATGCCTTCCACAGAATGGAAACTCAGCTGTGCTGTTAAATTGCCGCCTGGCTAAGCGCTCTGTGAAGAAGAACGTGGCGATGAACGGTCGAGGGCCATTATGACTTAAAGGCACACGAAGGTCATCTAAAGTTGGCTTGATCTTTCCCCCATTTTCCACAGTCTGTTTAACAGTCACTACCATTGACATTCATACTTTCCCCCACCTCTGCGAGGATCTGGTCTGACCGCATGGAAGCAGAGGAGGCCTGTTTTGAGGTGCAGCTGGGGAGAGCTCCTGTCTGTTGAGGGATTAACCAGCATCACCACACACTGAAGAGTGATCAGTTTAAGAAAAAGAAGGGAAAGAAAGGAACAATGAAATTAGTTGACGCAGCAGTCTAAGAATGCTAAAGGATTTACTATAATGAGTTTCCGAAGAGGATTCCAGCAAACTTTTGAATCTATTCTAGAAATCTAGAAATTATTCTAGAAACTCTGACTTTGGATTCCCTGGCATTTCTTTTCTTTCTTTTTTTTTTTTTTTTTTTTTTTTTTTTTTTTTTAAGATTTTATTTATTTGCTTGACAGACAGAGATCACAAGTAGGCAGAGAGACAGGCAGAGAGAGATTGGAGGAAGCCGGCTCTCTGCAGAACAGAGAGCCTGATGTGGGGCTTGATCCCAGGACCCAGGGATCATGACCTGAGCCAAAGGCAGAGGCTTTAACCCACTGAACCATCCAGGGGCTCCTGTACATGAAATTATTGTGTCTGTACACAGAGTCACCCGAAGTGGAAAAGCTACAAGAAAGAAAGGAAAAAAGAGGAAAACAAAAGAGAAAAGAAAAGAAAGGAAAAAGAAAAAAAAAAGAAAGAAAGAAAGAAAGGAAAAAGAAAACCAGATTTAACCAGGTGTTTCTTTGGTGATTTAAAATCTATGATCAGCATGGCCATTAGAGACATGATTTTCTGTAATGATGATTGAATCTTGGTAATGTTTCAAAACAAACATATAACAGTCTTCCCTGAATTTAAAAGTTGGCTGCATTCCTGGATGATGCATTTCTATTAAAACCGTGTGAAAATATTTGTGTCCATATATATAATGGAGTAGGTCACCAGGCTCACGTAATTATAAGCAATTGTCTCACTTATATGCAAGCACGAGATGAAGATAATTTTTTTCTCATGTGGGACCTGAACAAGATGGCCTTAAATTTTCCCTCAGCTTGAGTCAGCTTCGAACAAGCTTCTTCCTGACTCTAGGCCCCTAACCTGCTTTACCCGAGAGCCTTTACTTTAGCAAACCAGCAGTTGTAAATTATTCCTCTTCCTGTTAAAGAGGCAGATCTTCTTCCGACACCTCTCCAGTTTTTAAAATCAGTTTTAAAATCCAGTTTCTCGAAGACCGAAGACCTGGGAGCTGTCTCTGGAATGTAATCATCAGGGAAGACAGGGCCACTATCTTTCATTCTCGGTAGGAGGGCAGGGATGGAGGAACATCGATAAGCAACAATTAGTGAACACAGAAGGCCTAATCACATTGAACAGACGGCCCATAGTCGTCTAGTATTTTTCCATTAGTTCATCCCAATGCTTAAAAAACACTCCTACCTTTTGTTTCAGAGGCATTCAGCTCAATCTCTCTACCCCGTTGCAAAAAATTTGGGGTGAAGTCTTCCTTGCGTGTCCAACCGATCTGGTGCATTTGGAATCTACTGAACCTGCAATTGACCCACACCCCCCCCCACTAAATGTCAGCGGCTTCTCCCAGTCGCAGTGTAAACAAAAACCTCCCACGCCATTTTTCAAAATTCCTTCTGCAATTTTCAAAATTCCTATGACTTTCAGGAGATCCATTGATTTAAAGGATCTGACACCTGAGCACCAGAGTTTATAACCTGCTTCCAGGTTACTTAAATTCTCTAAAATTTACTTTTCTGCTCTTTGTAAATACATAGTAATGATGCCCACCTTATATATGACTAATCCAAACCTAAACCTAAACTAGCACCGCTTTATACGCAAATTACAGGGAATTATCACAGCACACTTGTTTTTAAGTTATCTCAACTCAAAGGCATTTGAGAGAGAGAAAGAGGCTGAGCACACTCAGAGTGACTGGAGGAAGCAGGTGGTTATAGGCTTCCCAGACCTCCTGTAGAAAGCTATTGAAGAACTAATTAAGGGCCAAAGAAAACATTGCCTAAACAAAAAGTTAGATGTAGCTGGGAGACAAAGGCAAAACAACAAACAAGAGAAGGGTGAAAGCTTAGTAATTTCCGCTGAAGAATTCTAAGGACCAAAAGACTTGAATAAATTAATTTCTACATATGCCACTTCCAGAGAACCTTGCATAAAATATATTAGTAAATACATCATGCATCTGGACATAAATCCATTGAGAACTGTATGGACAAAACCAAGTTTAATATATTTTATGGATCCATTAAGAGATTTTCATGAGTAATTTTAAAAACTGCTCATGAAAATTTTGCGAGTTTTGCTCCTTGCTCTGACTTTAGGCTCTAACCCCTCCAGGTAATGCATGACTCCTCCATATAAAGGACAGAGAGTCTGCATCACAGACTTTCTATCAGCCAAGAGCTATTGAACTCTTACTTTGTGCTCCCCGCTGTACTCAGCCTTTCCATTCAGGAATTCATTTAAATTCTAACACTCTTTGATCTAAGTACTAGTTTACATACACTGGATAATTTCTCCTTCATTCGAAACATTTCAAAACATATTTACTGAATGCCTGTTGGGGGGGTATACAAAATACAGGCAATAAACATTCACAGTTCTGCCTTGGGAGAGTATATTCTCCACAAAAAGAAGAAAAGTCAGTAGAAAGTCAATGTCTCAAAAAAATGCAATCAAGATAAAATCTTATATGATACTTTAGAAACCATAGGAGAGAAAACTGGCTGCTAGTTCAGGAGGTCACAGATGTGGCCTTTGAGCATGCCAAGTGTTACATTGCATGACAAGGTACTTTCTGATGGAACAAAGTTGGTCAACTGCCCTAGTTTTGGAATCTGAAGGATTCCAAAACTTCAGATTCCCAACTTCTGGTACAAAGAAAGAAATCACTTAACTTGAACTTTTTAAAAAATCTGTAAATGGGGGGCGCCTGGGTGGCTCAGTGGGTTAAAGCCTCTGCTTTCGGTTCAGGTCATGATACCAGGGTTCTGGAGGCCAGCATCGGGCTCTGCTCAGCAGGGAGCCTGCTTTCCTTCCTCTCTCTCTGCCTGCCTCTCTGCCTGCTTGTGATCTCTGTCTGTCAAATAAATTAAAAAAAAAAAAAAATCTGTAAATGGGTATAAAATAAAGACTGAATTTGGACCCAGTGCTGCTTTAGCCAGCACATGCTGGTTCATTACCCTGGTCCCCTGTGACAGCATTTGTGCTGATATTTTGGACATTCTTTCTGATTGGCCAGGGCCCATACGTACTGTTTGTTAACTATTCTGAATATCACCTCTGCTTACACCGTAGGAGTTTTGTGAACATACAACTGGTTTATGTTAAAGTATTTTATAAAATATTTTATCAATAATAATAGGTATCTTTGCTCAGGAAATATTTTGTCAATTTACAATTTAAAACAGTTCAAAAGTGTATTTCATGACACTGAAAACCCTATCTTACTCATCCTTGATTACCCAATGCCCATCTGCCCTAAATGGAGATAGTCTATATATATATTTTTTAAGATTTTATTTATTTTATTTGACAGAGATTGCAAGTAGGCAGAGAGGCAGGCAGAGAGAAAGAGGAGGAAGCAGGCTCCCTGCTGAGCAGAGAACCCCATGTGGGGCTCCATCCCAGGACCCTGGGATCATGACCTGAGCCGAAGGCAAAGAGGCTTTAAGGCTTTAACCCACTGAGCCACCCAGGCACCCCAGATATTCTATTTTTTTTTTTTACCCTATCTACCTGGATGCTAGTTGATTATAGAATATGTGGTTATATAAGCAAGGCGGGGGGGGGGTGTGGGCAGAGATTTGTAGCATGCCCTGGGAAATGATTTATGTAAATCAGATTCCTGTTCTTGGCAATTTGAACTAAGAATATAAGAAGTACTTTAACAATTGGTAGAGAAAATAAGGAGGAAAACAAAAATCAACCCAGATTTCACTAGAGTGAAAGTCCACATATATTACTAAGGTCCCCAGGGCTTCCTCGAGTCTAGAAAACTTCCTCAACTTGGTCTTGAGTAAATAAACCCCAGCCTTTTCAACATTTAGTCCTTACATTGTGTTCACTGCTCCTTACTACCTCTCACAACAGACTTTCTTAATTTGATCTATTTTGATGACTCTTTTATCATTATAGCAAGTTTATCCTAATTAAAGTAAGTGACCGATTTTGCATCCCAGGGTCCAGCAAAGTGCCTTGCCCACAATAGGCAATCAATATATATCTAAAAATAAAAATATTTATACCTAAAAAAACTTCTATGAGTTTTTGTTTGAATTGTCAGTACTATCATTTTATATATACATTTTACATTTCTCTCTCTCTCTCTCTCCATATATATATATTTCAGATAAGGAAGAATCTTAAAAACTATAAAAATGAAAATTTTCTCTTTTCAAAATGTCTTTAAGTGACATAATTTTCCCTAAGGACATATGAATTGACCTAAAAACTTTTCCTTTTCCTACTCTTTTAAAAATACATCCCATAAATTGCCCTTAGACAGCATTTGTATTCCTGTTTGAGTTGATAAAAACCTTTGTAGTTCACTGCCATCTTCATTATGCATGAAATGTGACTTTGTGGAATATACTGGGACTCCAGGAGCAATAATGTATTACCTTGAGGCTCACATAGATCAAAATCTGATGGCTAGATTGAGAGATAGGATGAAATGCAGGTTGAGCAAACATTTTCAGTTGAGGTTTCTTGACTTGACAGAAGAAAGGTTTTATGACTATTTGGGCTATTTTATCGTGAGTATCATGCATTCGTCAAGAAGGCTGATGACCAAACTATTCCATTGTTGGCCCTAATACTGCGTGTTCATCTCTTTCCATTTCTCATGATAATATTTTGTCATTCAAAATTCCTTTATTATAGGGGACCTAAGCATATTTTACAACAATGATGCTTGCTACAATGTCTTGATCCTGACTTACCTCTAATATATTTTTGCTCGTTAAATAATCTATATTTTAGTTCTAGTAAAGCTCCGAGAATGGAAGTCTCAGATGAAGTAATTTAAAGACAAAGTCACACAGCTAATTATGTGCCAACAATTAGAACTGTGCTTCTATAGATTTATTTTTTATTCCTGACTGGGACTTGTTTTCTCCTGATGTCGAATCCTGCTTTCTATTTTTAATAGAACTCCTGAATTTTAGGTAGGCACAAGGCTACGCAGCAAATTACATTTCCCAGCCTCATTTGAAGCTCGCTGTGAGCGGAGGTGATGTGAACCACTTCTGTGCTGTCTCTTTAAAGGGGATTCTGCCCTTTCTTCCCTCTCCCTGAGAAATAGACACAATATCAACGGCTGGAACAGCTTCCTCAGATCTCGAAGTTAGCAGCTGCGGGTTGATGATGGCTGTGCTGTCTCACTAGCCGTATCCTTCTGAAACATACTGTAAGAGAGAGAGGAGATGGTAGTTTAAAGCTTCTATAATTTTTGGTCTCTTTGTTGTAACAGCTCAGACTATACCTTAATAGTATATGAAAATTCTAAAATTCAACTTCTATTTTAGATCTTTATTTCTTCCCTCATGTCCTTATCTCCTGAAGAGGTTACCCCTTCTTGTCCAGCCTCTATTTGCCTTAAGCACTGCAGCCACCCCATTTTCTGCAGTGATTTATGATGTCTAGGCATTTTAAAAAACAGCCCACAACGCTTTCGAATTTGCATATTTCTAGACCTCGGGAATGTAATTAATATTTATATCTTCATCCACAGCCCTTAGCACATTCCTTGGCACACACTGTGCTTGGATGGATGGACACAGCAAACCTGCCCAAAGGGGGACCCAAACCAGAGAGGAGCAGCAAGGGGACAGTGGGATGGGGAGGGTGGAGCTGCCTCACCGTGGGGCTTCCCTCAGGACTGAAGAAGGAGGAAGAACACCAGAATCAAGGCTTGATTGTTATGCATGTGCACCTCACGTTGTTTTATTTTTTTTTCCCTTAATTTTAATTTTAATTTTTCAGCGCCAGCTGGCAGAGCCCACTCCTCCCCAGCCAGCTGCCTGCCTGAGATGCTGGCCAGCTGCCAGCATCTGTGCCTGTGGAAAGAGGGCTCCCCCAGATACTCAGGGCAGACTGCTGTATATCATTCCTTTAAGCTTTCTTGAGAACTTGTATTTTTTAACACCTAATCATTAAGCTAGTTATCCTTTGAACAGCTAATTTTGTTCAAGTAGTTCACCTCAACTTTATTTTCACAGGCTCATTTATAGATTCTAGTCCCACTTAAGATTTTTGTTTGTGATTTTCAAGTGTACAAAGGTGTTCCAAGACCTAAATTTCACAACAGAATTGATATTACAATGACTCTTTTTTCTTGTTGATTTTCTTAGCAAGTAAGATAAGTTCAGAAAGTTTTCTTTTTCTTTTTTTTTTTTTGCCTCAGGTTTGTAGTCCTGATCCTATATGTAGTGACCATAAGTTGTCACCTAACGCAATCAGTTCAATGACCTGTGCAAACTAAATTAGCAATCTCTATCTACTTTTTACTGGATATTGTGTCTAAATCACAGTTGGCTATCTTGTTAGCTGCCTCAGTTAAAAGTTCGGTAAGAGAATGAAACAATCTAGCCTTTCATCCCTAGGGGACGTCCCTTAGCATATCGAAGGCTCATTAACAGAGCTTTGGCACTGAGATTGACCATAGTATACTTGAACTAACAGGTTTTCATACTTGATAAATGTCTATACATGATAAATGTCTATACCAGATCCTATTGACATTTAATTTTAAAATTATCTTCTGTATTTGTTTGTAATTTACTCAGGAACTATGCATAGTTCCCATCTGTTGAAATATTGATTCTGATTTATGATTTAGTAAATTAAGGAATGGTTGGCTTGCATATTAAGCTTCACAAGTGATTCGCAATATATTACATTTATATTGCCCTTTAGAGTTCTACAAAGTCCTTCCATGAATGCTATCTGTGAGCATATTGGGGAAAAGAATCATGTTTAATTCATCTTTATATCCTTAGCATCTAACCCAATGCTAGCACATGGAAGCTACATAATACAGAGCTTTTAATGAACTCATTTGAGTCTCTCAACAAGCCAAAGAAGATGATAAAGGTGGCAATTTTAAAACATGTGCACGAATTATTTGACACACCTTATGTTAGTTTCCTATTGTTGCCATATAACAATTTAATCACAAAGTTAATGGTCTAAAACAACACAAATCTATTATGTTGTAGTTCTGGACACTTGGAATCCAAAATGGGTCCAACATTAACACAGCGCTCCAGTTCTCTGAAAGTTCTAGGTAAGACTCTCTTTCCTTGCCTTTTTTGTCTTCTAGAGGCTGCCCTGTGTTGGATTGTGGCGCTGCCTCGCTCTGACCTCTGCTGGTGCCATCACATCTCCTTCTGTGATTCTGATTGTCTTGTTCCCTCTGAGAAAAACCTTTGTGATTACATTGGACCTTACTGGATGATGCAGGTTAATCTTCCCTTCTTAGAATGCTGAACTGAATCACATCCACAAAGTTTCCTTTAGCACATAAGGTAACAAATATACAGGCTTCCGGGATTAGGAAATGGACATTTTTGGGGCAATATTTAGCAATTAGGCAATATTTAGCCTACCACAATCTTTGAGAGGATGAGTCTAATATGGACTTCCCTGGTCTTGGTAACTTGTTTTTAGAATAGAATGCCATGGAAAGCAACAGTGCACACTTTTCCAGGATAGGTCATATGAGTCAATACAGCTTTAGAGCTTCTAGCTGGTTTTCTCCCTTTCATCTTCCTTGGGATATATGTTTGGGGATCCTAAGCTGTTTTTTTATATAAAAATACAAAGATAAAAGGTCTGGTTACATTGAAGTTGCTGTTAGAGAGATGACCTGTGTAAGTTCTAGAGATCCGATTTACACATTGTGTGGATAGTTCACAATATTGTACTGTGCACTTAAAATTTGTTCAGAAGGTAGATTTTATGTTAAATGTTCCTAATGTGCATGCAGGCATACCCGCACAGAATACTTTTGGAGCTAAAATTTGGATGAAAACAAATATGAAAGCTAACCCCTTTTGGAATCCTCAGCAAATGCTGGGAAGGGTCTTGACTTCTGTAATTACATGAGATGGGGCCTCTAGCCATTTTCTCTGTATATTAAAGGAAATGTTAACTTAAGAAGTCTGGAAGAATTTGGTTGTTAGTTTAAATTTGTATTCCAGTCTAGATGTTGCCCTGAAGCTTAAATAGTCACTTAAAACAATTAAGTTCAAAACTGAGTTTGACTCACTTCCTCCAATGTTCCCTGTATTAATAACACCTGTATACATCTGGAAGTCATCTCTCACCTAAACTTCTGGTTTTCTACTGGCCATTAGATTTTAAAAGATCTACTTGTTAATAGCTTGCATCTCTCTCTCTCCAACTTATCATCCGTCCCCACCATTCTGTCCATATCTTCAATTTTCACCTGGGTTACATGTACCCCTTAGGTGTTTTTGCCACCTTTCAGTTTTTTTTTTTTTTTTTAAGTTTTTATTTATTCATTTGAGGCAGAGAGAGAGAGCACATGCAGGAGAAGGGGCAGAGGGAGAGTCAGAGCTCTATCCCAGGACCCTGGAATCATGACCTGAGCCAAAGGCAGAAGCTTAACCAACTGAGTCACCCCTGCGCCCCCGCCACCTCTTGTTTTGTTCCTTTCTGAATCATTCTCTATTCTCCTTTTAGGGTTATTTTTCTATAGAGCAATCTGAATCACACTCTTAGGTTTTGATTCAATTTGCCGAGTTCTTGCTATGTGCCAGCCCCAGTGATGTGTCTTTTACCTTTGTGTTAGTCTGATTAGACTGCATTTACAAAATACCATAGGTTGAGGGTCTTAAACACAAAAATGAATTTTCTCACCTTTCTGAGGTCTTGAAGTCCAATGCCAAGGTTTCAACCTACTCAATTTCAGGTGAGGGCTTTCTTTGGGGCTCACAGACGGCTACCCCTCTCTCTGTGTCCTCACAGGGCCTTTCTTTGGTGCGTGTGTGTGGAAATAGAGAGGAAGAGAGAGCTCTTCGGGGTCTCTTCAATACAAACATTCCATTTATCACATCTATTTTCATTAATTCAGTTTTTCATCTCAGCTAAAGCAATGAGGTAGATGTTACTATTACCGCTTTATAGAAAAGCATACTGAGACAAAAAGAATCAACTCTCTCAATTAGTATTAGAATGAGGAATTTCCTGATTATAGGGTTCATGATGGCAAACAGTAATAATAACCAACCATTAAGCCCACTAACTTTTACTGGGTATCTAAAGATTTACAAATAAGTTCCTTTATAATTTCTCCCATTGACTCTTGCCTTTTCCCTTTTGCCATTCTAATCACCAACTTATAGGCCACAAATATGTAAGCCTCTGTGTCTTTGTCCATGATTCTCTGCCTAGCCAACTTTCTACTCATTTCCTAAAGCTTATATATGTCATCTCCTGCAAGTAACCAACACTTGCCTTCTCTTATCTGTGTATGCCATTTGGGGTAATTCTTCTTCTTCTTCTTCTTTTTTTATTTTTAATTTTATTTATTTATTTGAGAGAGAAAGAGTGTGTGTGTGAGAAGAGAAAAACACAAGAGGGGGGGAGTGGCAGAGAAATAGAGAGAAGCAATCTCCCTGCTGAGCAGGGACCCCGATGCAGATCTCGATCCTAGGACCCTGGGATCATGACCTGAGCCAACGCAGACGCTTAACCAACTGAGCCACCTAGGAGCGCCATGGGAGGGGTGGTGGGTGGGAGGGGGTAATTCTTTTCATAGACCTTCCATATAGCACCCCTGTCCTATCTCTTACCACCCTGCATTGTCATTGTTTTTTCTCTGCCTCCCAGGTATTTAAGAACTGTTCAGTTTCAGTGACTGGATCTTGGCATTACTCTAACACACAGCATGGTACCTGACACTTGGTTAAATTTCAATAAATGTTTGTTGAATGAATCACCTAAGGTTGTATGTATAAGTGTGGCCTACTTCTCCCTAGTCCTTGAATTATAGTTTTGTCATCCAATACGTTCCCTGGTGACTGGAAAGTTCAGAGCTCCAGCATTCTTTCTTACTTGAAAGGTGTAGTTTTGTGTATAAATTTGGGATTTGTTTTTTCATTTTAAGTAATAGTACCCATTCTTTTGGAACAAAATTTACCCAAGCCTAAAGACTTGAAAATATAGAACTTACAGAAAATTTCATTCTCCTATTAAACTTTGGGAATGTAATTTTTAAAGTGCAAACAGAATCCAGGAGTTATATTTAGTTTCTAAATTGGCATTTAGTTGGAGCATAGTATTGAAAATTGTCTTTCAATTTTCTGTTGGCTTGTCAGCTGGTGTATTGTTTAATGACTCCAAGGTATAATATTTGCTACCACAGTAGCCTAAATACCTTAAAAAATGATCTGTGACTAGTGGAATTAAATTTTATATAGGATAGGTGTCTTCTTATATAATAATGGTTGTAAAATACTGTCCCTTTATATCAAGAATATGACAAGAAAAAAATCACATTTTTCATTCATAAAGCAATAAAGAATTTGAAAAAAGTCTTTGGTTTGTGGTATATTAACAGATAACAATATGTTCATTTTGTTTATCTGAATAATAATTACATATTTTATGAGTATAATCACCAACCTAGGAAAACTCACTCAGTAGCAATACCTGGGATCATGTATTTTTCATTTTACATTAATTAAATAATGCCAGCCATAATACAGGTTGCCAAGATAAAGAAATTTTTCATCTGTTAAATTTCACAGTTGTTTATAAAGCAGAAGGTACTTCAAAGTTTCTTAACCCAGCGCTTATCATTTTAATTGTAAAGACCAAATGTCAAGTTGTCTTTGCAATGATGTATAACAAAGCAATTTTTAAAATTCTTGCATCTTACATAGTCTATTTGTGTTTCAATATTCTGGCATAGGTTTCAAGATGAAAGTCTCTCCTTCTCTCATTATGTTTTATTGCTAAAGTCAACACTTTAGGGATATGTAAAATCCAGCTACCATTTCCTCCCTCCAGTTTTAGTGTTGTACACTCAGATTAGTGTTTCTGTGAGGCACAGGACAGAACATGTTTGTGTCACAGAAAAGAGACGGGGTTGGAGAGGAGGGAAGCCGTATCAGTACTAATAAGGATACATCTAAGTTCATGCAGCTTTTAGAAAACTGCTGCTGAGAAATATTTATAGCATCAGCAGTTATTTTCATCTTTCATTTTTCAAAAGGTGATACATGTGTTGAGTTCTTTTCTATTTTAACACGGTTGTGTGGGGGGTGGGGGTTGCCTGGCTGGCTCAGTCAGTAGAATGTGTGACTCTTGATCTCAGGGTTTTGAGTTCAAGCCCCATGTTGGGTGTAGGGTGTACTTAAAAAAAAAAAAAATTTTAAAAAGGGTGCACTGTTGTCATCGTGCCCTTGGCAGTCCTGAGGGATCACTGGGCCCTGTGTCAGGGCTCCAGGGCTACCATAATAAAGTACCACAGACTGAGTGACTTAAATAACAGATTTTTATTTTTTTCATAGTTTTGGAGGCTGCAAGTCCAAGATCAAGGTGTCGACAGGTTTGGTTTGTCCTAAAGCCTTTCTCTGTGGTTTGTGGACTGTGGCCTTTCTTTCTGAGTCCTGACATGGCCTATCCTCTGAATAGAAGCATCCCTGTATATGTCTGTATGCCCTAATCTCCTCTTCTAAGGACACCAGTCATATTAGATTAAGTCTCATCCTAACGACCTCATTTTAATGTAATTACATCTACCAAAGCCCAATCTCCAAATGTAACTTCTTTCTGAGGTACTGGGTGTTTGGGACTCAATACCTGAAATTTGAGTGGACACATTTTAGTCCACAGCAAGTAACGTTAGTAGATTAAAACAAGCCATGAGATCGCTTTCCCTTTTATGTTAGCAATTTAAATAATTTTTATAAGAAAGAAGGTTTGGGAGGTTTATAAATATCTCTGTTGAAGTAATTATTGCAGTTTTTCTTAACCTGAGGGCACACAGGTTTGACTTACTAAGCATAATAAATCTCATTTGAATAATACTTCTTTGTCATATTACCTAACTTTATGGAATTGTACTTATTTATTGTAATTCCTGTGTAAATGTTTATGTATTACAAATTGTAGTTAGTAAGATGGTCATATGACTTTAAACTTTACTCTTGTTTAACATATGAGAAGGGGAAAGAAGAAAGAATTCAATGTGCTTATTACATTGAATGATACTTTTTTTTTTTAAAGATTTTATTTATTTGATAGAGAGAAATCACAAGTAGACGGAGAGGCAGACAGAGAGAGAGAGGGGAAGCAGGCTCCCCGCTGAGCAGAGAACCCCATGTGGGGCTCCATCCCAGGACCCTGAGATCATGTCCTGAGCCGAAGGCAGCGGCTTAACCCACTGAGCCACCCAGGTGCCCCCATTGAATGATACTTTTAAGGAGAATGTACATCTGAGGGAGCAGAGTAGTTGAATCATAAAGGAAAAACTTTTCTCATGCAAGGTCTCTACATATAAATCTGGAACTTATAAAATCTTTTAAAAAATCTTTTAAAACAAATTTCCCAGAAAAGTGAGAAAAAATTATAAAAGAATGAAATTTCTTTTTAATGAAACAGAAAATATAATAGACCACTGTTTTTAAAAAAATGCTATAATGTGTTCACTATGTAATACATTTAAAATTGGGTTATTGTAAACTATACGATTATCTATTTACTTAGTAATTGAATTAAATATCTTCCATCAACAGTAATGACAATAGTTGATTTACATAAAGAGTATATCCATGTAGAACTATATAAAACTTAAATTTGTGGCATTATTTTAGTGTTCAATAGTATATTACGAAGTAGCATCATGGAATGCCTGAAAAAAATATAAATATAACTTAGTGTTTGACCTACCAGTTATAACTAATCAAAGACCTCCTATTGTTCTTTATTTCTCATCTTTATTAAGGGATTTCCACATCATAATTTCAGCTATTATTTAGTCTGTCTTATATTTTCTTCTCCCTGAAGAATTCTAGGTGTTTTTTGGTATGAATGATATCTTCATAAATAAAAATTTAAAAATACATGTAATTCTCTTACAAAACATTGATTTTGATTAAATCGCTGAATGGTACCATCTAATAGGCAGTGATATGAACAAACGGAAGGGAAACTCTTGCTCTCAACTTGCTGAGATCTGCTTGTGCAGACAAAAAAAAAGCATACTCTCTTGGCAAGACAATGTGATAACCGCAAAATTACAGGTAAACACATGGTGCTTAGAGGGAAAGACTGTAAACTCAGGGAATGGGTTAAAGAATTGTCACAGGAATTGGGTTAAAGAGTGGTGTCATGAAGGTTCACAGATGACAGAATCAGAAATGAATTTTGATGGGCACCTGTGTGGCTCAAGTGGTTAAGTATCTGACTCTTTTGGCTCAGGTCATGATCTCAAGATCATGACATCAAACCCCACACGAGGCTCCACACTGTGTGGGAAGTCTGTTTAAGATTCTCTCTCTCCCTCTTCCTTTAAACCCCTCCCCCCAAAAAAGTGACCTTTGAAAGGGATAGGAATGGGTGCAAAATGAGGAATTCTCAGCAAGAAACTGTTCAGAGGTATATTAAAGCATGTTCCAAGTTTGAAGAAGAGAGTTGAAATAACTTGGTACTAACCAGGACAGACAACAATTTGAGTATAGAAATTAAAGAAGGAGGTAAGACACCTTTCGCAAAAAGCCTTATGTGCCCTACTAAGGTGCGTAAATTTTATCTTGTAGGCAATGGAAGCTTTACAGAGATTGTTGCTGGGAATAATATTTTTGAAGATATCATATTCAGTACAAATTATCACAAACTTAGAAGCTCCAAATAATGCACATTTAGTATCTCAGTTTCAATGGGTCAGGAGTCCAGACAAGGCTTATTTAGGTCCTTTGCTCAGGATCTCACAAATCTTCAAGGAAGGTGCCAGTTAGACTGTGTTTTCATCAAGATGCTCAACTGGGGAAAATTCCACATTCAAGCTCATTTCGGTTGTTGACAGAATTCATTTCCTTGTGGTTGTGTGACTGAGGATGCTGGCTTCTTACTGGCTGTCTTAGAGGCCAGCCTTATATCTCTGCCAGGTGTCCCAATCACAACATGGCTGCTTGTTTCTTCAAGACCAGCAAGAGGACTTCTCTGTCTCCTGTCTCCTCTAATAGAGTCCTCTGTATCACAATATAGTCACTTTTGCCATATTCTGTTGGTTAGAAAAATGTTATAGGTTCCTCCCACTCTCAAGACGGGAACATAATACCAGGGTTTGCCATACGAAAGTTAACCAACAGACTATGGACTAGATCAGAATCATTCTTAAGGTCCACACAAGTAGCATCAGCATTTCCTATGAGCTTGTCAGAAATTCACATACTCAGGTCCTACCCCAGAATTCTTGAATCAGAAATGCCAGGAGTGGGGTCCAGTATTCGGTGTGTTACCAATTTCTCCAGGTGATTCTGATGCTCCTAAAAAATTTGAGAACCACTGATTTAGGTGCTAGATCTTCACCTAGGAGTAAGGTTTGATATATCCCCTGATGATACTAAGAAATGAGCTGGAGAATGTTTTCAAAATCAGGTTATGTCCCCTAGGATTAACAGGAATTATAGTGGTGGAAGAGAGCAAAGAAGAGAAACTAAAAACCAAGAGTCAGGGTGTGAAGCTAGGTTTAGACTGTTAAATCATGCACAGCAAAAGAGGATGAAAAGATGGGAATTTGAGGAAGTGGGTGGTGAAAGCAGTTCCTGATCCAGAGCACAGGAGGATACAGTGAATTTTTATCTGTTTTCTGTATTTAGGGACCTGGATTGAACAATAGTGATACAGAAGGGGAGTGGACAATGGATGCTGGTGTTTTTATCCAAAGAGAGTTTATTGAATGAAACGACAAAGGGCTGAGATATATCCACATTCAGGGAACAGATAGCAAAAGAAATCAATAAATATAGTATTAAAAAATGGAGGCAGGAAAGCTAGAGAAATATGTCTTAAAAGTTTAGAATAGGGAGAGTTAACAAACAGAGGCAGTATTCCAGAATGCCTTGCTTCACAGGGCAGTTCAAATTCTTCCAGTTATGAATGACACAAACCTAATCCAAACCTTTTAAAGCAACGGATATTTGAATACATTTATTTTTTTCACATATATGGGAAATCCAGGGTGATGCCTGACAGAATCAGTCATGACTGGATCCAGGGTATTACAACAAGTTATCAGGAATTCCTTTTTTTTTTCTTTTTTTTAATTTAATTTTTTTCGGTGTTCCAACATACAGTGTTTATTCACCACATCCAGTGCTCCATGAAATACATACCTCAATTTCAATCTCTCTCTGTCTCTGCATCCCTGTGCCTTTTGTTCTGTCTCTCTGTGTTTTCTCTCTCTCTCTCTCTCTCTCAGTCAAGGGACTCTGATTGGTTCTGCTTCGATCCCATGACTACCTCAAGAAATTTAAAAACATAAAAAATAAAAGAACAACTTTTATATCAAAAAAAAAAAAAAGAGGATAAAATATATCCGCTGGGGGGCACCTGGGTGGCTCAGTGGGTTAGGGCCTCTGCCTTCCGCTCAGCTCATGATCCCAGGATCCTGGAATCAAGCCCCGCATGGGGCTCTCTGCTGTGCAGGGAGCCTGCTTCCTCCTCTCTCTCTGCCTGCCTCTCTGCCTAGTTGTGATTTTTCTCTGTCAAATAAATAAAATATTAAAAAAAAAATCTGCTGGCCAGCCTGCACCATGTGGCCACTCTTGAAAAAAGAAGGAAGGACTAATTGAGTGACAGCTCACCAGAAACCATGTTATTAGCAATGAAGTAAGTTCTGTGAAATTTCTACTGGTTTTGACAATCAAAATGTCATTGATGTCAGAACTATTTTGGTAGGTGGGCTGCTACAAAAGCAAGATTTCAGTGGTTGAAAAAGTGTAAAGGAAAGGAGGCAGTGGACTTTGCTCTCTCCATGACGTCACGGTCCCTGAAACGGCTCCTCACAGAGAAATTCATCAGTGAGCCCTGGCCAAAGTTGCCAAGTTTTCAGTTTTTGCCATTTTCAAAGGAGAATTTTAAGTTATTCCTATTTTTTGGCCTGAAATGACCATCATCACACTGGAACAAGAGGTTTTCAGTCCTGGCCCTGTGCTTTCCACCTGCAGCCCTCTCCAACAGGCAAGGAAGTCTTCCTGGGTCAGGTTCCATGCCCCAATTTCTAGTTGTGTCCTGGAGCCTAAATTCCCTTCCAAAATGCCTGCAAGTCCACTTAGAAGTCTTGCAAAGTTCTCTCCTCCAAGTTGATCCTCTAAAGGAAGGACCATAATGCAGTAGAACTCAACCATAGGCCCAACAGGTAATTTTTTGCCACTTGGAGACAAATAAAATACTTGTGAATGTGGACTACAATAAACAAATGCATGGGTATGAAGCTTCCTCTAATGCTCCAGCTGGAGCCGAGAGCACAGAAAGGTATGCTGTGGACTAGCTCTACTGGGGTCTCACCCTCCAGCACAAAACTCCAGGAAGTCCCAGAAACTCAAAACTGAGGAAAATAACATTGAAATAAAAAGTATTTGGATGTGGGAGTCAGAAGGAATAGCATGGGGGACGTTAGGAGAAGGAAGGGGAAAATGAAGGGAGGGAATTGAAGGGGGAGATGAACCATGAGAGACTGCGGAGTCTGAGAAACAAACTGAAGATTTTAGAGGGGAGGGGGGTGGGGAGATGGGCGAGTCCAGTGATGGGTATTAAGGAGGGCATGTATTGCATGGAGCACTGGGTATTATATACAAACAATGAATCTTGGAACATACCTCAAAAACTAATGATGTACAGTGACTAACATATCATTAAAAAAAAAAGAAAAAAAGAAGAAGAAGAAGAAGAAGAAGAAGAAGAAAACGCCTGGGTTTAAACCTTGACTTAGCTTCTTATTAACTTTGTAACTGGGAACATGTTTCATACTCTCTATTAGGGGCAATTTCTGGATTTAATGTAATAGGATTAAAGTTAATATTAACCAACATAGCACTTCGAAGGTGGCAAAGAAAACATGTGGCATATAATAGGTTCTTGATAAATGGTTTGTTCTCTTTCCCTTTATTACTCCAAACAGCAGCAAAATAAAAATTTATAAGCATGCAGTCATTTTTTAAAAATTCAATTTAATTTTTTTATTTTTTAATTTTTTTTGGTGAATAGGCATTTCTCTAAGAAGAAACAGGTTTGCACAAGTGGTGCCACATGTTTGGGATGTTTAACTTTGTAAATTCTATAGAAACAAAGTATATAATTTACATTAAAAATGTTAAATGTCTTTGAAATTTCCTTAGAGGTATTTGTTTTTAGAGTGCCTGCTTTACCTCTCTGTTCCATGTCTTAGAGAAATCCTAACAGGTATTAAAATCATGGGGCGTCAGCTCAGGTCATGATCCCAGAGTCCTGGGATCAAGCCCCACATGGAGCTCCCTGCTCAGCAGGGAGTCTGCTTCCCTCCCCACCCCCACCGCCTGCCTCTCTGCCTACTTGTAATCTCTGTCTGTCAAATAAACAAATAAAATCTTTAAAAAAAAAAATCTAGTTGGGGAAGAAAAATGTTAAAAAAGCTTTTCAAGTATGTGAATGCTTTTCAAATATGTTTTGTCCAAAAAGAAATGAGTACTAAAACAATTTGTGCAGAACCCTTTTTATGGTAAAATTGTTGTAAAATTGTAATTGCTGTATACTCCAACCTGGAAGCATTTGGGAGTGGATTTCCTGAGTACATTCCAGATAGAGAGAGAGAGAAAGCGCATTCACAAGGGCTCTGCCCCTCATCACTGAGCTTAATTGACATTCCTAAGGTCATCCTATCAACCATCGCTGATGCTTGCCAGCCTCACACAGCACACTGCCTTTCAGATCTCCTCTTTTTCCCGAGGACATAGACAACGAAAGTGTCATATCTGCATCAAGAAGGGCCTCTTTAAGAAGAGAATATCTGACCAGACCTGGCAGGTGTGCTTGGACTGTGTTAGCATGAAAGGCAGTGGCAGGCCTGTGGAAACTATTGGAGCAGCTCACTCTTCCTCAGCCTGTTCTTTGGTCTTTTAGAAGCAGCTTTTCTTTAATTCTGTATTCACTTTTTAGACTTTGATTCTAGATCCCTGAGCCACTGCCAAGAGTTGCCAGGAGTCAGATTCTAGAGCAAGAAATTTCTATGAAGTGTCTAACGTGAGTCAGTGACAACAGGAAAGCAGGCCGAGAAGGTCCTATGTTCAAAATTTAGTGGGGGAAACTGACTTAAAAACAAATAAATATACTTAGTTAAAAATAAGAGTTGTGAAAGAAATGGGCGTTAAAATATAAAGTAAGAAAGCACTCCAAATTCCACTGCTTGGATTTTTCCAGGATTTTGACTAAGCATGATTTACAACTCTAATCCTATTCCTGAGATGCTTAATCTTATGAATGCATATAATTTATTTCCCTGAAGGGAGAAGATGCGGAGGTTTGGATAAAGATCAATGGGGAAGATGCTTTCTTTGTAATTATAACTGCTTCTCTGCGCATTTGGGCAAAGATGGGAAGCAGCAGGTCCTGGGAATTTACAGTGACCAGTGAATCAATGAAGGTTGGAAAGACCAAGTTTGAATTCTAGCTCTGTCACTTAACAGGCTGGTGATTCTTGACAAGTCACTAAACTTTGTTAATCTCCACTGTCTTCATCTGTGAAAATGGATAATAAAGTAGTATCTACTCCATATGGTTAAGTATCAAGTAAGATGATTCATATAAAGCACTTAGCACATTATTTTGTCCATAGGTATTAGCTATTTTCACTAATGTGAAATATGTTTTGGTAACTGTGGTAGTAAGATTGCTTTTTCATTTATTCCATCTATACATATATCTATATGTGTAACCATGAATATATTCAGGTTGCAACTATTTATAGATAATGTGATAAAATGTTGGAATTATAAGGAAAATTATTTTTAAAAGCAGACATGTTGCTAATGAATGTAAAAACATAAATTCATTTTTTTATTAATTGTTTTTGCTCTTTTTCTTTGAAGTCTAACTTAAGAATAAAAGTTCATATCTTCATTTTAGACCGTCCTGGAGACATTTAGTCACTAGCTTATATATGTTCCATTGAAATCTGCACTTTTCATATTCTAGTAATTACCATACTTTATTTAATTTTTTTTTTTTACCTTTACTCTTATTTTTCTTGATGGTTGCTTACATATAATGTCCCTGGAATATAGTAAGCACCAAGGAATCCCTTGTTTAATGAATAAGTAGATGAATGAACAAATAACTAAAATATGAGAAAATGGTCATCACCATCATAGAAATACAGAAAAGTTATAGATTCACAAATTCTGTAGTCTGGATATCTGGAAAACTACATTTTGTTCATGATACTTCTCACACTTATGTTAACATCATCAATATTCATGGCCTAGGTAGATATTATGGAGCTACATGCAAAGAGTTATGTAGAATTCAGCTTAACAATCTCTTTGAAACATCATAAATATACATAATTATGAAAATTGAGTGGGTAATCTTGTTGAGATAGATTGACGACAAAATAGTACCAATTCATCAACCCTTCCCGTGTCCATATGCTTTGCAATATAACTTTGCTGCTTCTCTCAACAAAAAGGGAATCTGTTTTCCCATTTGGGACACCCTTGTTACTTGCTTTTGCCAAAACAATCTGTGGAGAATGGCCTTGCACTAGTTCTGAGCTTAGGCCTTGAATGGCTGTGAAGGTTTTCTCTTTTGAAACCCTGGAATACAATCATGTGAACAGATACAATCTAATGTGTTGGGTAATTAAAGACACATGGACCATGGTAGGCAAAACTGAAAACAGTCAGTTAATCACCAGGTCAGTGAACCTCTGAGCGAACTACCAGCTGATGGCAGAAACATAAGCAAAACTAGACAAAATCAGCCAAGTCTGGATAAGATTAGCAAAATTGTGTGGCTGACCCATAATCTTAGTAACAACAATACTTGTGATTTTAAGACCCTGGATCTTGGTGTAGTTCATTATATGCAATAGATAATTGGTTCATATATATACTCATAGCAATCTGTTATGTAATATATGCATACTCACACATTATACATGAAATATACTTGTAACCTTTAGATTGTTCAATAGACATGTGCAAATTATATGCATACATATGAATATATTTATATAAATAGAGGGCAGAAAGCATGCATGTGTGCAGAAGAGTCAGTTTGGAATATCATTTTTTCATCTCTCCTTAACATCCCCAGTGACAACAGAAAGTTCTAATCCTAGCTTTAGGTTAGAGATTTGCTGTGGTAGATCTCCCTCCATATGTTGTCTTAGCTCATAAATTACCTTTAAGTAATAGTTGCCACTCAGTGGTGGTGGCAATGACAGAAAATAGAATAGAAATAGAAGTTTGAATCTCTCTGAGGACCATCAGTGAAGAATCAGGTCATAATTTTAAGCCTTCATTTTATTCATTTTATTCTCTGAGAAAGAGATGGCTGGGTCAAAGCTGTGAGAGAATTAGTCATAAACATAGAAAAACACTCAGCTTTTATTTTCTTTGGTAGTATTCCAATATTTCAGATTATCATTTTTAAATTCTTCTAATATTAAAAGGCAAAATATTTCTGTATCATTATTATATTGTTTAACTATGGATTTGTGGGTCCTACATTGATGGTGTTAGGGAAAAAACTTTCAATTAAAAGTTCTGCATTAAGGGGCACCTGGGTGGTTTGGGCTGCTGCCTTCGGCTCAGGTCATGATCTCAGGGTCCTGGGATTGAGCCCTGCATTGGGCTCTCTGCTCCACAGGAAGCCTGCTTCCCTCTTTCTTTCTCTCTCTCTCTGCCTGCCTCTCTGCCTACTTGTGATCTCTGTCTGTCAAATAAATAAATAAAATTAAAAAAAAAAAAAGTTCTGCCTTAAAAGCATAAAATGGGGGGTGCCTGGGTGGCTCAGTGGGTTGAGCCGCTGCCTTCGGCTCAGGTCATGATCTCAGGGTCCTGGGATCGAGTCCCGCATCAGGCTCTCTGCTCAGCAGGGAGCCTGCTTCCCTCTCTCTCTCTGCCTGCCTCTCTATCTACTTGTGATTTCTGTCAAATAAATAAATAAAATATTAAAAAAAAAGCATAAAATGGGTGAAAATAGTAAAGTATCATTAGGTAAAACATGACGACTGAAAATGCAGCCAGAAAATATGAAAACACGAGTGTCCCTGGCAATCAAGACCCAACCAACTTGGAAACCTTAGTTTTGAAGTCTTGCAAAGTAACAGTCAAAACAAAATATCTGGTAAGCCTTCTCTGCTCAATAAAATGAGATCGGAGTAAGAGTGAACCAGATATAGGCCAGCCCCCTTTATTCTACCTAGGAGATTGCACAGGACAGTTGACTTAGCAGTGATGAGAGAGAGAGGGAAGGAGAAGGAGAAGGGCAAAGAAGAAACAAGGAAAATCTTAGTCAGCCCTATCAACAATGTACAGCCCAGATTCTCATCACTAAAGTGGTTTAAGGAGCTATTTCGTAGTAAATTGTGTTTAAAGTAGCTCTGTCCTGGCTACCTGACAAATGAGAAAACACTGATCCATGAAGGAAAAGGCACATCTACAGTTAAACCTCTAGAAATCACTTCAGTAATACTCGCAAAGGAATAAATAGTGCAGTGGTTGAGATGTTTTCAACTTTCCATTTGAAAAAGGTACAAGGGAGGGCTCTGGGGAATAGAGAGGGTCTAGAAATTTTTTTAGAAGGAGAAGTTGAAGATAAGGACTAGAGGAGAGTTTGAGAATATGGAGAATTTTGTAATAACCAATATTAAATTCTAGAGGGTTCAAAATGATGCAGGACGTGGAGAGAGTAGGAAAGGATGAGTCAGGAAAGGTATTAAAGTAGATGATTTGTGGTGATGACTTGGGAATCATGGGATTCTTGTAAGAAGGGATACACCTCTAGGGTATGAAATTTTTTTAATTTTTTAAAAAATTTTTTACTTACACTTTCTTAAGGTAATTCTTCACTTTTCTAGCTTCTCATGTTGTGCTCTAACCTCACTAATTCTCAGGCATTTTGTCCCTAATGTAAGCTTACAGGACTAAAGTTCCTCCTCTAAATGCTACTTTAGCTGGATCCAACAAATTCTGGTATGTGATTTTGATTACAAATTGGTTCTAAATTTTTATCCATTAAGAATTAATTTTTGACTTATGAATTATTTATATACTTATTTAAAACCTTTCAAACTTTAAAGTATGGGGCTTTTAAAAGTTAGTTTCAAACATGGAATTATAACCTATTTGTATTGTGATTAGGAATCATGTTCTGAATAGTACCCTTTTTTTAAATATTTGTTGAGAGTCATTTTTGTTACATTTAGTATATTAATATTAAAAAAAATTATAAATGCTCCTCATAGGCCTAAAGATATGTTAACTCTCCAATTTGTGGACTCAGGATTTCACCTTCCTATTTTTTAAAGATCTCACTTTTTTTTAACTTCTACTAGATGTCTGTTGGACCTTATTATTTTACCTCTTATGTCTTTTAATTGCTCTTTCATATTTCCTCTCTCTGTAGGTTTCTATGTTTTTGTTTTCTGTAATTTCCCAGGTATATCTTTTACCTCACTAATTCTCTACTCAATTTACCATTTGACTGATTCAAAATTTGCTCATGAGAAATCTTTCTTAATATATATTCTATTTGCAAAAGTTTAATTTTGATCATTTTCAGCCCTGTTTATGAATGCTTTTGTATCTTTACATACTTTTCATAATTTAAAAGTCTAATAATTCTATTACATAAAAATATTACTTGTATTTACATTCTTGATCTTGGAATACTGCCAAGTATTGTGTCATTCAGGGCTGTGAATTCACATTCATGAAAACTTATCTGTAGGAATCCTCTCTAGTGTTAATTAAATGTTTTTCTAGAATACTTTTGCCATGTTTCTATCGCTTTTGTCCCACTTGAGATTGTTTTTTTATATTAATTTGTTGGATTGAGTGTTCCTGGATAATGCATGAGGGAAAATGTTTAATCTCATATGAAGTCATAATCACATTTTTAATTCTCACTAAAACTATTTTATTTCAGCATTAATCTCAAACAAATACAGATGAATTTGTTTTCTAGTTAAATCTAGTTAAAGAAATTTGTTTTCTGTTAAAGATTAATTTTTTTTTCTAACCTGTCTGTTCAATGATAGTGAAGTCCTTTGAATGTTCAAATAAATGATGATGTAACGTTTTAGGTGTTCTGAATTTCAGCTACCCACCATGTGAGGGCCCAACACTTAACTACTGTATGGCTATTAAAACTAAAAATTTTAGTCATTGAAATTGCAACACTCCATCCCAATTCATCATCCCTTCCAATAGCTATAGTCTCTTGTTTCAATTTCTTCTTTATGACTCATCAAAGATTTCTATACTTACATACTCACTATAGTTTTTAAGTAATGTCATGTGAAATGTGCATGGAAAAGTATTCAGGACATTTAGTCTGCCTAATGCTGAAAAATAAAATCCAAATTCATTCATTTCTTAAGTTCATTTAAAGTGCAATAAAATAAAATCCTCAATTGCCTCACTTTCCACCTGATGTGAGGGTAAAATATCTTAATCACATCTGTCTGCATAGCAGAACTACACAATGGGCTGGACACAGAGATGTATAAAAAATAACCTACTACAAATAGTTGTACAACATGGAAATCTTTAATAGCTTTGCTGGTGGAAGGGAATATAATTGTAGGCCTTTCTATCCAACCGAAATTAGCAGTTGCTATTTTTCTACCCCAGAAAAATGCATCTAATAGCAGTTTACTGAAACTCCATCATTGCAAAATGTCACTAGTATAGGGGAAAAAACCCACTCATATAATCAGAGAAATACTATGTTTAGCTCATTTCTCCAGCCTCTCAACCTCTAAATTTAATAGTTTTTAAGCATAACTACAGTCATGAATTATGAAGTTATGAAGAAATGATTCATTACACAGGCCTTTGATTCATTCACTGCCACCTATGATTGTAGCCCCCGTATCAAATTGTCACTTTGAAATAAATTTTTAGACAAATATAAATGTGTAATATTATAATGTGTACAAATCCTTGAATAGAAAACAAATACCCACTTGATTCAAAATTAAATACACAAATATAGAATTGGTGATTTAATCAGCTTTAAAAATAGTTGCTTGCATAATTTTGTTCAAATGAGGTATCAGATCATATTTTTAAAAGATATCTACAGCGAACACTTATCATGACAGTTACTGATTCCTTGTCTTTCAGCTCCAAATCCACTCTTCCTTGCCTTGTCTTGTGTAATTGGAACAGCTCTATCTCTCAAGCCTTTTTTCTTGGATACTTAGTACAATGTTTATCATTAGATGGCATTAAAAGGAATCTGGAAGGAAAAACAGAAGACACTTTTTTGTTGTGTGTTTTAGTCTTCATGCCTCTGATGGTCAGTGGTTTAAGGGCCACCTGTTGGGACTAGGCTCTCAGCAAGATTCACTGGTATTGCAGTGGGCAGCTTCCTTGCTCGTGGTGTGTGGGAGACCTGGTGGTGCACGCCTTCCGGTGAGTTTCACATCCCTGCAAAGTAAGATCGTCATATTCAGCAAATAAAGATACAAGACAGTTAAATTTGAATTTCAGATTGATATTTTTTGCAGCATTTGAGATATACAAACCTCTTATTCATTATTTATCTGACATTCAAATTTTGGCCTACTTCCTCTATTTTATATGGCAACCCTACATCCAGTGGGAGTTTTCTGTTTGCCAGCCATGGACAGTTAGCATCCTGGTTGGCAGCTTTCTGCCCAGTACCTCTTTGAATTTTGTTTCCCAGTGCCCACAACCACACCTTCTCCAACAAGGTTTGAGTTTTTGACCTGGGTCAGGGTCACTGGTTTGAGGGGCGGGGTAGTTCTCTTTTCTTTCCTCCTTGTATCCTCTCCCTGGCCTTGGATGAGCAGCTGTTCCCTACCTTTGCTATTCCCGTATTCTTTAAGAGTTGTCTTCTGTTTACTAATCATTTAATTAATTAATAATTCTTTATATTAAATTTTCTCTGTGGCAATTACCATAATGGATTCTGTTTCCTAACTGGATCCTGACTGGTGTGGAATTAGAACTGGAAGTGGTTCTATTAGATAAACCATTCAAGATGAGACTTTAGGGATTGGTTTGGTCATGCTCATGGGCTTATGTACAGTGGTGAAATCCTGACCGTTGGGACACAGGATGCTAATAATTCAAAGCATGTAGTGGTATCACGGTTAATCAAACTACCACCTGTGGCTGATTCTGATGAAGTGCCAATTGAAGCACGTGCCTTGGGAGCCTAAGTGGCTGCAGCACTTGACCGTTAAGCAATCAAGATACGTGTGAGCGTTGTGGTGTGAGAGGAATCTGCTGAGTGCACTGGAGCACTTACAAAAAATAAATGATAAGATCAAGTCCTTTAACCCTCAGTTCAAATCATGACCTGAAATCAGAGCTCTCATGACAGCCCTCCTAGAATCTCTTATATTTTTAGCCTTGGAGCTGATTCTGCTCAAAAATCAAACACAATAATGGTGCGGGCTGCTAAATAACATCAGTTGAATTCACAACTCCATGTGACACCGTTTCTCATGTGAACATTGTATTGATCTGGAAAGAATGGAACCAAGCTTGGAATTGACAACATTAGCTTGGACTCAGATGAAATGGACGTGTCAAACTCATGAGTCTATCTGAGCTTCCCTGGCAAGTAGAAGCAGCTTTTCTTTTGTGTGAGAAGATACTAGCTGCCCTTTATTTGGAAATGCTGTGATAACCTCACCTTGTGCAGATGCTTTGAAAGAGGATGCTTTTTCTTCTCAAGACCCATTATAGTTATCCCTTGAGACCACTAGACCCATAACTAGAGTCAAACATCAGAATGCTTCCAGTGGTCTGAAGAAGACCCAGTGGTTCTCGCCATCCAGTGCACTTTCAGCATCTGAACAAGCAGTATCCTTGTTAGCACGACATGGCAGACACACTGGTAATTACCCTTTAACAAGTTTCACTGTCATTTTATGGAGAAGCTTGTTCTTGTGTTTTGGTGACACCCTCACAGGTGTCTTCCGTGGGAGATGAGTGCTTGGGGATTCCTGTGATCCATACCCTCCAGGGAGTTTTGTCAGCACCCTAGACATGATTTCCTCACTCCTGGTGTTCCGGACAGCCAGGACTGCACATCTTTCAGTGAGAGTTATTAACAGCCTGAAGACATTTTCTGATTCTCAGCTAAGAGAAACTGTTGTACATGGTCTTTTGGTAATGTGATGGTGAGGTGTAGGGGGAAGGGCAGTGTTCTGTTGTTCCATGAGTAAGTCTTAATCTTTAAGCCAGCTTCTTCCTCCAGACTGGGAGGGAATGGCTAGAGTGGGCAGAAGTGATATTTCTGTTCTCCCATGTAGAAGGCTAGAGCCAGATGGAATTGGGTATTTCCTGTCCCCCAGGTGAGTTAGTGCTCTGATACTCTCCCAGCGGGTTAGGCTCTGGTTAACTAGTTTCTCCAGAGGAAAGGCATTGTTAAGAACACAGTGCTCTGGAGAATTAAAATGCTTCCTTTCCCCCTCCAACTGATAGAAACAGGAAGGAAGTTGTCTCTGGTACTTCCCGTGAGAATCTTGTTAGAATTTCTGGAGATAAATCTCAACAATATTTTGGGGAATCCCTATGATTGGGTCCCCTAACTCTGAAACGTGTCAAAGAGAGCATCTAGAAATTCATTGATTACAAACCAGGTTTTCCTGCCAGTACTTGTTCCAGGGGAGGTTTCCATTGGGAGTATTGGCACTGGTGGCCATGACTTCTTTATATTTGCTTATCTCTCCTGTCTTAGAATAGCAATTTTCCCTATGTCCTCCACATAGGGTATTTTATATATTCATGAAGAGTTGATTTTTCAGTCTGTTTAGTTTTTTACTTGTTGTTAGGACAGAATGGAGAATTCCCAGCTCCTTAATACAGAACTGGAAACTGGAAGTCTATACATTTGCTGTATAAATATATTGCTATTTATATCTATATCTTTTAGAGTTCTCTTCTACTACTTTTAGCAACCACTTTTTTCTAGTAATAGTTTTTTACATTAAATTCTACTTTTTCAGATAATTGGTAGGTGTTCTTTGCATTTTCTTTGTATTGACCCTAACACATTTATAATTATATTCAACCCATATTTAAACACCTTTGATATCTTGGAAGCAAACTGATAGTTCTGTATTCCACCACAGATTTACTATACGTACTTTCAGTTGGATAGTATATGTGGAGACTCCAGTGTTTAAGGCTCTGTAACTATCACAGTAGAAAAGCTATATATTCACAACAACATTACTGTTGGGTTAAGCCTATGGGCCACGGCGTAAGTGTCTGTACACCTCAGAGACCATTCCTGTGGTAAGTTTATGACCCAGCATGGTTTTTCAGCCACTAACTGCATCTATGACTTTCTTGACATCAATTTAATTAATTATCTTTTCTTGTACATTAACTAAAGTTGTCTTTAATTTTTGCAACCAAAAACCCTGACAAGCAAAGCACCAAATATCAAGATAAATTACCCGAGAAGTTCCGTTGTAGTAAGTTGAGAAATTTCTACTAGACCAATGATTTAAATCCATCACTGATTTGGTATAGAGTTAAAATCTTGATTCATATAACAGTTCATTGTTGCTATTAAATTAGTTAGCTGGATTAAAAAAAAAAAAATCAACCTAACATTTGGCTACTAGAGTTGTTGGTTCCCCACAACCAAAGATTTATTTACTCATTAGAGAGAGGCCATGCATAGGTGTAGGGACACAGGCAGAGGGAGAAAATCTGCAGGCAGACTCCTGGCTGAGTGCAGAGCCCCATACAGAGCTCAGTCCCAGGACCCAGGAGATCGTGACCTGAGCCAAAACGAAGAGTTAGAAGCTTAACCAACTGAGACACCCAGGTGCCCCTGAGGTTTTCTTAATGTACAGAGAATTTTGTTCTGAAGTTTTGGCCATCTAAAATATCTTCTAAGGTGTAAGAGCCATAAAGAGAGATAGATACACTGATCAAGCCCCATGCTGTACACCCCACTCAGGGGGAATCTGCTGGGGATTCTTTCCTTCTCCCTTTACCCCTCTCCCCACTTGCATGCTCTCTTTCTCTCTATGTCTCTAAAATAAAGATAAATAAATAAATCTTTTTTATTTTAAATTTTAAAAATTTTTTTAAAATTTTATTTTTAAATATAATTTTAATAACAAAATATATTTTATTTAAAATAAAATTTTAAACAATTAAAAAAAATCTTAATGTAATATACCAGCTACTCTGATACATATAATTATTAAAATTATCTAGAACTCCAGTTGGCTAGAACTCCAATTGGCTGAATCCTAGAACTCCAATTGGCTCTCCCCTGTCTCCATTTTCTCTAAACGGGCCATTTTGATTCTTCACATTAATATATTTAATAGGTGATCATTTGCTTTCTAAATGGTTTCTTCAGTGTGCTTCTCAAAAGTTTTTGCATCATTTCCAGAATAATGGAAATAAACATTTAGGTATGGAAAAGAATGTAAGTAAATCTCAACATTCATGAACTAAGTATTTATGTTTCTAAATTTGGATAAGTTAACATTTTTATAGATTTGGTATTGAGAAATTTTGCAATTGTCAAAAAAATGATGTTAAAAATCCAGAGTAAAATTAACCTCACTTTCTCCACTATATGCTCCATTGCATAGTATAACTTTGTTTCCTAAACAAACAACTCTTCGATTATCAGTGCAGGGAATTCAGTGGGAATTTGTCAAGGGAACAGTGCAGCATATAAAAACTTTTTGTATAATATGGAATAGATTCCCAGAACAAAAACAAAATCTTAAGTGTAAAAACACAAAAGGATTTTACTATTGTTTATAAAAGTTTAGACTTTAAATTCAGAAAGTATAAAAAATATATTTTGGCCATATCTGAGCAAGTATTATGTATTCTGAAATAAAACTATCCCTTTCCAGTTACTCTGAAGTTTTTAAATTAAGTTAATGGCCAGTTACACATAGCAGAAGGGCAGAATTTTAGGAAATAAGAAACTGGTATATATCATGCATATAGATGGGGATTTTTTTTCCTTTTATAGTTTATTTATTTATTTGACAGGCACAGCTCACAAGTAGGCAGAGAGGCAGGCAGAGAGAGAGGGGAAGAAGGCTCCCTGCCGAGCAGAGACCCTGATGCAGGGCTCCATCCAGGACTCTGGGATCATGACCTGAGCTGAAGGCAGAGGCTTTAACCCACTGAGCCACCCAGGTGCCCCTAGATGGGGATTCTTAATGCAAATTTTAAAAATAAGTGGAAGCTAACTTAAATGTCTAACTGTCTGGATGATGGACTAGAGAGCAATGAAAAAAATTATATCATTTAGAAAAAAAAATAGAAATTGTTAACAATAGTGAACAAGGAGCAATGCTAAGAGATTGTTCAGTTACTTAAAGTAAAAGGAAAACATTGTCACCTATAAATTACCCAATAAAAGCATACATAATCCAAAATTATTTCAAAGAGTCTGACACAGTATAAGACAAAGCTTTACATTGACTTAACAGATGAATTAGTTTATCTATATAAGTTTTATACTTGAAGTCAGAGGTTGCTTAGAAGAAAATGCCTTGGTGGCATAGAGGGTTGAATGTCCAACTCTTGGTTTTGGCTCAGGTCCTAATCTCAGGGTTGTTGGATGGAACCCTGCTTTGGGCTCTGTGCCCAGTGGGGTCCTGCTTGGAAATTCTCTCCATCTGCCCTTCTCCCCTGAGTAAATAAATAAATCTTTAAAAAAAAAAAAAGAGAAGAAAAAGAGAAAAGTGAGTCAGAGGGATTAAGGTCAGCAGAGCGCATGCAACCCCTTTTGCTATGTCAGGGATTTTGAACTACAGTGCATCTATCTTTTCCTTAGCATATATATCCTAGACATATACTAATACCCTGAGTTTAAATTCAGTTTGAGGAAGTGAGATTTGTGTATGGGCTTGTAAAATCACTTCTCAAGTAATTCTGATGCTCACTACTTGAAAAATTATTGACTTAAAATATTTGAATATTTAGGAATTGGGTCTGAGTATATTGTAGATAGGAATTTAATTAATTGACTAAAATTGTTTAATAATCTTTTAAATAATAATGTTTAATCTTTGTTTATAAATTTAATCTAATACAAGAGTATTTACTAAGTATGTGTTATGTGAAAATGATAACTTATTTGTAAAACACATTTTAATATTTCTTTCAATATTTCATCATGAATCTGTTTATGTTTTTCAAAGAGGAAAAATACAAAAAGGGTTCAAGAACTTCACACATCTTTGTACAAGGACAGAATTGTCTAGATTTATTTTATAGATAAGTGTATTTATTTTATTTTTAAGATTTATTTATTTATTTTAGAGAGAGACAGAAAGGGAGAGTGTTTGTTAGTGGCGGGAGAAGCAGAGAAGAAGGATTTTCAAGCAGACTCCCCACTGAGCATGGAGCCTCACCTGGTGCTTGATCTCACGACCCATGAGATCACCATCTGAGCTAAAACCAGGAGTTTGTCACTCCACAAACTAAGTCCCTCAGGCACCCTCAATAAGTATTTAACAACAACAACAACAACATTATCAGTATACTTTTTATGTAGAAGAAGAAAATTAATTATCTTTTTTTTGGAAGATTTTATTTATTTACTTGAGAGAGAGAGAGACTGTGAGAGAGCATGAGAGGGGGAAAAGTTCAGACAGAGAAGTAGACTCCCCATGAAGCTGGGAGCCTGATTCAGGACTTGATCCCAGGACTCCAGGAACATGACCTGAGCCAATGGCAGTTGCTTAACCAACTGAGCCACCCAGGCACCCAAAATTAATTATTTTATTGCCATTATTAAATCAATACCGTGATAACAAGAAATATAATCCAAGTCTATAGCACTATGGCTTATATATTTATAAAGGCACTCAGTATGCTCAGGAATCCAAGCTTTTGTCTTCAACCTCAGTTCCTCCCCGGAGTTCTAATTCTATATGTCCCTATAGTTTAAGTGACAATTCTATCTGGATAGGGTTCTCAATTTTAATATGACCAAAAGATTATGTTTCTTAAAAAACTCTTCCAGTCTTGATCTTCCCCATCTTAATGATCAAACTTGAGGTCTCTCTTTGCCTCCAACCCTTATCCATTAGGATCTTTTTATTACTTTCCTTCAAAAATACAGCTGGAGTCTAGCCAATAACTAATCATCCATTTAAAACACCCTTTCTACCTCTCTGAATTGCTGTCAGAGCCCCTAACTTGTCTTCTTGCTTGTATCCTCACATTTCCCTTGAAGTCAACCCTTTAGGAGGTTGTCTGTGTGATCTTATAAAACACAAGATTAGTTCATGTCACTCAACTGTCCTAAACCCCACAAATGGCCTCCAGAACTTTTAGAATGAAACCAAACTCCTTATCAGGGTCTACATAACCTTTTCTAATCTACCTTAAGAAGGCCTGCAACCTCATCACTCTGCAGTTCCTTCTTCATTTCTGTTGTTCTTTTTACAGTTAGTGTTTTACTTCATGCCCTGTACTCACTATTCCTACTATATGGAAAGTTTGTCCTTCAGAAAGTATGACTCACTCTTCTGATCATTTCTATCTCTGTCCAAGTGTATCTCTTCAGAGAGGCTACTCATCACCCTAAGTAAAATAGTTTTCTCCAAATTCACTTTCATCACACATCTTTTTTTTTTATTACTTTTTTTTTTTTTTAAGACAGTGAGAGAGGGAAAAGGGGTAGAGGGAGATGGAGAAAGAATTTTAAGCAGTCTCCAGGCCCAGCATGGAGCCAGGCAGGGAGCTTGATCCTACAACCCTCAGATCATATCCTGAGCTGAAATCAAGAATTGATTATTTAACCACCTGAGCCACCTCGATGTCCCATTACACATCTTTAATTATTTATTTAAAATCTGTTTTCCTCATGAGAGTGTGAGCCATGAATCAGTCTTTTAAAAAACCAAATTAATTTTATTGTTTTAATTAAGATTTAATTTTTAAATTATTGTTGAGTTCAGAATTTAGAACAGTAACTGTATATTAAGCAAATAGTAAATGTATTTCAAGTGAATGAATTGGAAATGAAGAATTTTATTTAATGCCTTCTTTTCCCAAATATCAGTCATGTCTTTCACAGTGCCTGCCATAGTTCAAACCTGTGAGACACTTTGCCTGTATGGCACTAATTTTCCACATTCAAGAGCAGCTTGTTGACAAGGAGGAGCTAGATGTTCAAAGTGTTGTCCTGCAACATTCGTTCTCTCCTGTCAAATTCCACCACTGCTACTGCTCACCTCTTCACACCTATGTCAAACCTGAATTCCTAGTCTTTTTCACTGAAACTGATGACAGATACATTTTTAATGTTTTTTAGTTTTTTTTTTAAAGGTTTTATTTATTTATTTTTTTAGAAAGAGAGTGAGAGAGAGAACAAACATGAGAAGGGAGAGGGTCAAAGGGACAAGCAAACTTCCCCTGAGCAAGGAGCCCAGTGTGGGACTTGATCCCCAGACTCTGAGATCATGACCTGAGCCAAAGGCAGCTGCTTAACCAACTGAGCCAACCAGACACTCCTGATTTTCAGTTTTTCATTTTACACATATTAACAGAGTGGTGTTTGTATATTAGTAACTAAGTAAAAACCCAGCACCGTTTTCCATACTGTCTCTCAACATAGAACATATTAAATTCAGCTGATATTCAAATTTTTCCCTAATTCCTGCCTTTCAAGTCTTATCTCTGACTATTCTCATATAGATCTCCTAAAATAGATAAATCAGAAATATTCTTATATGGATGTTCTAAGATAACCTACTAGAAATGATATTTAGGTATCTGGGGGAGGGGGGGAAGGCCAAGAAAGTACTGTGTACAGGATGAGGGATTGATGAGAGAAAATAAAAAGTTTATGTTTTTATAATCTCCTAGATTGTGAGGGAAATTGTGAGTCAAAGAAAAGATTAGTCATGAGATGATAATTCCTCATGTTGAGTGATTTATGAAGGTTTAAATTCTATCTCTATCTGTGTGTGTGTGTGTGTGTGTGTGTGTGTGTTTGTTTCTCAATTCCCCATTTGCTCCAGTCACGCATACGTTCTCAATGTTAAAATAGTGCTTTAAGGTCAGTAAATGTTAACTTATATCTGTAAAATTGACTGAAAATTTGTCTTTGCATCTGTATGTTTTAAGTTAGGAGGTCCTTGAAACTATATTTGTCAGGAGGCACATGCTTTTGTGTGCCAGATGTCTTGTAGAAAAATGTAAGAAATCAGTATTACTTCATCAATAATTTTAGGTATTTGCCTGAAGCATTTCCACTCACTTAAGAAGAGAGTTAAATCATAATACTGTTTTGGAATGTTGCAATTTATTTTTAATTAGGCAACAATTATTGTTAAGTCACTGAAGGGGTTTACAGAATGAGTAGGACATTTAAAGGTAAAATAAAATTCTTGCTTTATGTGGCTTATGATGGGAGGAGGGCCAAGTTTATATTAGTCTGTTGAACTAATAGGATCGATAGAGAAGGGAGAAAAAGGGAAGGCATATTCATCTAGCTATTATGGGATAACACTTATAACAACATTTGACTGAGTGGCTGCGTTAGTTTCCTAAGCTTTCCTTAAGGAAGCAACACACACTTAACTGGATTAAAGCAACAGAATTTTGTTGTCTCACAAGTCTGTGAAGTCTAGAAGCCTGAAGTCAAGGTGTTTGCAGGGCCATGCTCCCTTTGAAGCCTGTAGAAGAACCCTTCCTTGACTTTTCTTATGGTTGCTGCAAACTTCTGTGTTTTTTGCTTGCATTTGCGTAAATCCAAGCTCAGCCTTTGTCCTCACTTGGAGTTCTCTGCATGTTTCTCTGTATCTTCCATTATACGGGCACCAGTCATATTGGATTCATCATCTACTCTACTCCAGTATGATCTCATCCTAATTAAGTTACATCTGTGAAGGTCTTATTTCTCAATAAAGTCACATTTGAGATACAACTTCAACATACCTTTTTTTGGGGAGGACACCATTCCATAATAACTGTGGATTGTGAGAAATATTAACAAGAGTGTATTAATCCAATGGAAACATTACATGACAATAGAGATAAAATGAAATGCCTCCCACTTCCTCATATCAGGGAGATCATATGATAGTTGTCTTTCTCTGCTTGACTTATTTCGCTAAGCATGATACGCTCTAGTTCCATCCACGTTGTTGATTCACAGACCTGTACCCCTGGGGATAAAAATATATGTTTATCAAAAATAAAAGATTAAAAAAAAAATGAAATGCCTTCCAAATGAATAGAAGAACTTCGATAGATCTTGAAAAATGTGGGAATAGTGATAGTTGGAAAAGGTGGAGACTGTGTTTAGGAAACTGTAAACATACACTTAAACTGGAGAATAAGTTGTGTGTAAATATCACAAAAAGAAAATAGGAAAAACTAAGTTGAGTTTCTTTTAGGAAGTGGCTCCATTACCAGATCATTGCATTTGTACTTAATTCTCTGGACAACGTTGTCAGCACATGCCATGTCAAAAGCTGACAGGACGGGATCTGCGTGTTAAAGATCAATATAGTAGACAACTGAGGTAAAAGTCCGAATTAGAGAAATGAGCCCCTGAACCAGAATGGTAAAAATGAGGACGACATCCTGGATTATTTTTTTGATCCATGTTTGAATTCTTTGTAATAGGGTGCACACAAAATATGAGATTCACTTTTGTTTCAAGGTTTCAAGCACATTATCCTGGTTTGTTTAATGACAACAGAACTCAAAAGTCATTCCTCAACATTTGGTGTTTACATTATCGCTGGAAAATTTTGCACCAAATTGCATCAAAGCAGTTAATTTAAAATTATTGCAGATTTACTTTATTTAGAGAATGCATTATTAAAATGGATTACCATTTCCATCTTTGTTTAAATTCTTGTGCTTAATTTTGTAAAAGTTATAGTTTAAAAATATCTCTTTGATTTTTATAAGAAACAAATTGTATTTATACTTCCTTTCCTACACCTAAAAGGTTTCTTCTCAGGAACAACCATTCCAAAAATATATTTCAGGAAACATTTTATCAAGTCAAGAAAAAAAATCTATTTAGTCACAGCTAAGAATAAACTTGTGCAAATAAAAACCACATGCCAGACAAAGCCTTATAAATTTATTCATTCATTCAAAAGAGTTTTATTGATTATCTATTATAATTAAACCACTCCATCAAGCAAAATGTAGAGCAAAAAAGCTTTCCGATGTGGTCTCTTCTTTAAGGTACTTGATTCTATAAATGAATCTAAGACTCTTATAAAAATACATGTAGTTCAAGGGGAAGAGTGATTGTTGCAACAGATGTGGGATAAGTAATTAAAGGGTGTGTGAGACACATGGTGCTAATCCAGTAGCACCAACATCCCCTTTGTCTTTGTTGTTAGAATTCTTATATTGTCCAGGTAGCAGAGAGCCATATGGTAGCTGGTCTTGGTGAGTCTAAGCCTAAGAAATCATGATAATTCTAGCTCTCCAGACATAGGCATGTGAATAGCCATGTGACATGATTCTAGCCATTCAGATAGGACCATGCTAGACACATCTGAGAAAATTGTTCTCACTCATTAAAAAACAAAACAACAACAACAAAAAACCAAAAACAACTTAAGGAGAGGGATGCCTTTTCTCATCTGCTTTTTTAAAAGTGTCATCTCCCTTCCACACTTGGAACAATGGCAACCGTCTCTGAGTCTTGAGGTTTGCTAACACTATAAGGAGATGGCCTGCTAGAAAGGCGAATCCAGAGAAATGGGATCCTTGATGATCTGAACTAAGGAATTTATCAAGCATGGAAGCATCTTACCTTGTGATTTTTTCATTATGTGCAATATTATATTTCTATTATTTAAAAACTTATTTTGTTTGGTGGAGGAGGAGTGACAAGGAGCTGAAAGTGTCCTCATTAAAAGAGAATTAGAATGCATTGGGGTTAGTTCTTAAAGAATTACTACAGTTTTATAATACGCTGAAGTGCCTGGTGATAAACATGGTAGAGGAGTTGAGAGAGGTCCAAGGTTTAAATGTCAAATAATTTATGTAAAATTACCAACTATTTTATTGTTATGGTTAATCTCAATTGATGGAAGGAAATTACTCTAATTAATATATATATTTTGATCTAAAAATTTCAAATGCATTTCTGTTTAAAAACCAAGCATGTTCCTAAAGATCTTTTACCTTGTTCTTATTTTTTTAACTACATTTCAAGACCCATCATTTAGTGCTTTAAAGAATGTACTTAAAGCTCACAAAAAGGCATCACATACAAAGATATGAAGCCTAAATTCTATCATGGAAGAAAATTAAATAAGCAAATAACAAGCAAAATCTAAACTTTATTTTTGAGATTAATTTTTATTAAGTGCTTGAAATAGTCATTACTGTCAGGTCAATTACTTTGTTCTGTGATTAAGAAAAAAAAAGGACTGCATCCATTTATTGGGTTGGAACACTAATATTCTTTACACATGGACTTTTGAGATGTCCAGAAATTCAATTAAACTCCAGGAGACTGAAATAGGATATTAATCTAAGCTACTTAAGAAACACGAGAACCAAGTGATACTTTTCTGACAATACTCCCTGAAAACCTTACTTCTGTAAATAGTATATATATACCCTGCAATAAAATCTATTCTGGAGACTGAAAGGCATTTAGGAAGGCTGAGGTGGGGCACACAGGGAGGGCTGACATTCTGGTGACATCGGTTCAAATCTGCTGATTCTTTTTGTGGGCCTTTCAAAGTCTCTCTTGTTTTTAGTAAAGCCATGTGTGCCTGCAAACGATGTATAATATGTGTTATTTCTGGATGAATGCACTTAATTATCTCTAAAAATCATTTCACCAACAGATGTCTCCTCCTCCTTTTCCTTGTACTAATCATTCTCTGCAGTTGCAAACTTTTTTTTCTTTTTTTTTTTTTTTTTTTTTTACTGAGTCCTTGTGTTCCCTCTCTTCTTCTTTCTGAAGGATTTCTTCTCCAGGGCAATTCTCCCTCTCAAAACCAGAACGTGTAGAAGCATAAAAGATACCATAAAGGCTTTGAAAATGTTCCCTAGTGCATATTTTAATATAACTACCAGATTTGTCCAAACCAAGAAAATGAATTTTCATCATTTTAGTAATTTTTGCAATGGCATCATAATCCAAATTTATCAATTTATCTCTTATTTATTTGTCTACGTAAGTGCAGTTATGCTTCATTGTTTTGGCAGTGATTAGAAAATGAAAAGAACTGTACAAAATTGTATTGTTATTCATTTCCATTTCTATATCTCATTTTGTGAATCACACCAATTAAGTTGTTTAGGTATTAGGATTACACAGGGTTTATTCCTTCAGCTCCCTATTCAAGTTCCCAGCCTCTAGAAAAACAAACAGACATATCACCCAGGTTCAGAAACACAAAGAAGACCAGTTGTGACTGCACATATATTAGGGTTTTATTAGGCCTTAAGCCAATATTGCTATGACATTTTAGATTTCATAAACTCTTGGCTCATTTAAAGTGATTATGATAGACATAGTTGCTTTCTGAATTATTATTCAACTGAAGATTTGATATGGTATGATCAAAGCAAAGCCACCGAAGTGTTCAGAAATGAAGGAAGATGGAGGCCTCTTTACGTACAACCAGACACCTAAGCCTGCCGATGTTTACAGTTGCTTTAATTAAGGATGAGGCTTTAAATTTCACCAATTTGAATTTTATCTTCTTAGTCCTTACCTCTTGTCTTTGTATGCAATTGATTCCCTTTTTTTTTTTTTTTTTAAGATTTTATTTGACAGAGAGAGACACAGCAAGAGAGGGAACATATTAGGGAGAGTAGGAGAGGAAGAAATAGAGGAGGGAGCCCTATGTGGGGCTTGGTTCCTGGACCCTGGGATCATGACCTGAGCCTAAGGCAGGGGCTTAATGAACCACCCAGGCGCCCCTACGGTTGATTCTTAAGTAGAAACGTCCTCACATTGCTCTGAGACGCTTTCCTTTTTTTGCCATTTATTTTCACATGTCAAAAGCCTGCAACAAGGAATTCCTTTTTTTCTTTTCTTTTTTTTTTCCTTTTTTAAGATTGCATTTATCTATTTGAGAGTGAGAGAGCCCCAGTGAAAGTGGGAGCAGGAGGAGAGGGAGAGAGAGAATCTCAAGCAGACTTCATGTTGAGTGCAGAGACCAACACAGGGCCCAGGCTCAGGACCCTGTGCATCATGACCTGAGCCGAAATCAAGAGTCAGACACTTAACCAACTTAGCCACCAGGTGCCCCAAACAAGGGTTTCTTCTGATGAGATTAACCCTGGAATTTTGTTTGAAGAGTCCTCCTGAGATGATGGTTGTGATATGTGACCCTGTGGAAGAACCGTTAAAGTACACTATTATAAATATGGAGCGTTGTGGCTTGGGAAGTTCTGGCCAGGGAAACCATGTATTTCCTCAATGGAATACTTAAAAAAAAAATTCTATTAAGTTTTGGAAGTTGTGCAGTCTTTTAAAATTTGAGTCCATTCAGAACAGTACTCCTAAAGTATCAGTCACTTTGTAAAGATCCCATTGGAAATGCTAAAGAAATTAAAACATTATACTATATGTCTGATGTGACACATAGAAGGGATCCTGACCTTGAGAACATATTTAAAATTTGCAAGCCTTATTTTACTTATTTGTACAATTACAGTGTGTACCTAATTGCTCTTTGTATGCAATTGATATGGACAGAGTCTTGCCTAAAAGCATCTGAATGTTTCTATATTTAGTTTATAGGTTAATTATAAAAATGTATATATATCTTTTATATATATATAAAATATTACTATATGAGCTCAATATTCTGTGATATGTTGATACTCTATCCAAGAGATTGCACAATTATTTTGTAGTACTTTTTCCCAAAAAGGATATGAAAACACATAAAAAGGAACGTTTTATCAAATAAAAAGTAGAAATTGAGAAAATGAGGATTAAGGCAAAAACCTGATGTTGCCAGCATCAAGTCAGTAAAGTTTCTTTCATTTGGCATCACCACTGCCTCTAGTTTTCTCACAAGTCATGTATAAGAAATAAAACGATAGTTTCCAGATTAATGGTCTTCATAGTGTGATGCTATAAAATAATAGCATTTCTAATTACATTTGTAACTCATCCACATTTCTATGTTCATTTTTTGTGTGCTTTATGTTATATGTAATATATTAGAGCAGTCTTAATAAAAGATATACATGTCTAGACATGGTTCAGAAAAGAATTTTAATGATGTAGTAAACATTTGGAAGACATTGATATAGAGAAAAAAATAGAAGCTCCTTAGAAAAGACAAAATTTTAATAGTTCCAGGTACTGAGAAAAATTCAATGTGAGAAATAACATTTAGATATATTTAAGGGAAGGAAAACACAAATGCTTTCAAGAGTCAATTAGATAACACAAATGCTTAATGCAGCTTGTTTTGAGTCAATTAGATAACACAAATGCTTAATGCAGCTTGTTTTGAGATAGGTGTTGAGCCGTGTGCAGATATGGACAGAGTCTTGCCTAAAAGCATCTGAATGTTTCTATATTTAGTTTTATAGGTTAATATAAAAATGTATATATATCTTTTATATATATATAAAATATTACTATATGTATAGAGCCTCTCAAATGTTGAGATACATATATATAATTTGCATTTATGTATATTTTAGAAATATAAAAATATTGTTTATACTAAACACAGTGTCTTCAGGTTTAAGGTTTAGAATTTGCTATTCCTTAAAATACATAGTAGCCTGAACAATGATTTAGAACAAATAAAGAAGAAATTATAGACTTTTTAATTTAGTGAACTTCAAAGTTCAGAAAACAATATTGAAATACACCTTTATAAATATGATTTTAAAATATAGTGTAAATGATTTTTTCCATTGAGGTTTTGATAGGACCTCAAATATAGTTAAAAGCTATGGTTAATTATGAATTATAAATCTAAAGTGAAGGTAACTTGTACAATTATATAAGATGATATTTGTAAGGAAATAAGTCAGATAAGAGTTAGGAGACAATTTTTATTATCAACATTGAAGACCTTAATTAAAATTTTAACTGAATATGTAAGTTCATATGTTCTCTGTATGAAGATGGATCAGAGAAGTCCAAGAACATCCTTAAGAAGAAGTATTTTTATATGATCTATGAATTGGATAAAAACTGGATTGATCTAAACATAATTCTATGTTAAAGGCTATGACAAAGATTCTGAACAGTCCTCAGGGCAAATGTTCCTGGTATATTGACAGGGGATCATGAACCAGAGAATACAGGCAGCCCTTAGAAGTTGGAAAGACAGGGACGTGGAGTTTCTCTTAGAGCCCCCACAAAAGAATATAGTTCTTTGGAGTAAATACCCAATAGTGAAATTTCAGGGTCACAGGGTAGCTCAATTTTTTATTTTTTATAAACATATATTTTTATCCCCAGGGGTACAGGTCTGTGAATTGCCAGGTTTACACACTTCACAGCACTCACCAAAGCACATACCCTCCCCAATGTCCATAACCCCACCCCTCTTCTCCCAAACCCCCTCCCCCCAGCAACCCTCAGTTTGTTTTGTGAGATTAAGAGTAACTTATGGTTTGTCTTCCTCCCAATCCCATCTTGTTTCATTGATTCTTCTCCTACCCACTTAAGCCCCCATGCTGCACCACCACTTCCTTATATCAGGGAGATCATATGATAGTTGTCTTTCTCTGCTTGACTTATTTCGCTAAGCATGATACCCTCTAGTTCCATCCACGTTGTCGCAAATGGCAAGATTTCATTTCTTTTGATGGCTGCATAGCATTCCATTGTGTATATATACCACATCCTCTTTATCCATTCGTCTGTTGATGGACATCTAGGTTCTTTCCATAGTTTGGCTATTGTGGATGTTGCTGCTATAAACATTCGGGTGCACATAGCCCTGCGGATCACTACGTTTGTATCTTTAGGGTAAATACCCAGTAGTGCAATTGCTGGGTCATAGGGCAGTTCTATTTTCAACATTTTGAGGAACCTCCATGCTGTTTCGTATTTCCTTGAGGGAGGAATTACACATATCTAAGAATTTTTAAAAATATCACGTAAAGTCATATACTTTTAAAGGACGAGGCAACATTAGTAATCATCTAGACTAACCTCTGTATAATATAAAGAAGTAAATGGAAATTCAGTATATTTTCCTCCAGCAAAATAAAATATAGGATTAAGAATATGTGGAAATCATGTCTTAATCAAATTACACAATTATTTAAAAAACATTTATATATATAATTCTAAGTGCATTCAAAATCTTTTTTTATAAAACCTCAACAGAATGAAAAGAGTTTTGAAAAATAGAATCATAAATATTTTGGTTGCTTCTGGCAAATACTAAATTTCAGATACTGCCTCATGATTAATATATTAAAATGTACTGCAGTAATTTTAATATTATGGCAAAAAACAAGCTTAGCTCATATTCCTGGTTATTATTTATGATTTAAAAAAAAATCATCTTCACATCAGTAATTGGTAATGTGCTAGAAGGTGCTGTGGGAAGATCCGGTCACTGTATTTGAAGTCAGGTAAAATAAAATCTGGTTTACAGATTTAAGCCTATTAGATATAAATGGTAACAGTCAAGTTCATAGAAATACAAAAATTAAAAAAGTTTAAGCTCTTTTCCTTTTTACATGAAATTATTTCTTTTATGAGCACTATCTTGAGAATTACAAGATTGTAGTTTGGGAACTAATCCAAACCAGAGATTGCACCTGAGAGGTATAAGGTTAAAAAATTAGGTTACCCTATAAGAGACTGTGGACTCTAAGAAACAAACTGAGGGTTTTGGAGGGGAGGGCGGTGGGGGATGGGTGAGCCTGTTGGTGGGTATTATGGAGGGCATGTATTGCATGGAGCACTGGGTATGGTGTATAAACAATGAATTTTGGAACACTGAAAAGAAATAAAATTTTAAAAATTAAAAAAAAAAAAGTTTCATTTGATGGAGTAGTCAAAAAAAAAAAAAAGAATACAGTTCTACTGACATCTTCATTTTAGCCAGTGAGACCCTTTTCTGGAGAACTTTGGAATACCAGAACTGTGAGATAATGTATCTATGTTATTTAAGCCACAAAATTTGCTCTAATTTGTTAAAGCCACAATGGGAAAGTAAAACAGTATTTTTGAGATCCTCCAGTATAATTCTTTCACTTAGATGTCTAAACTAAATTTGTTAAAATAAGCAATCATGTTTTTTTATACCTCTATTATATGGCTCTTTCTTATCCCCAGGAAGGATTACAACTCTTTATGGAAAACTGATGTCTCCCATTTATTACTACTTGGCATACTTTTTAGCTTTCAGTGTTTAAATAACAGTACATATTATCCTCAAACTATGCATTTTGTTTTTCAGTCACAAAAATTCTTTAGATTATTACATATTATTACTTACTTTTGTCAATTTTTTTATGTTGCTGTTGTAGAGAACTTTCATCTATAAACCAGTACCGCTTTAGTTGTTCACCTTTTCAAAATCAGTAGCATGTTTATTCTCTCTCTTCATAATCATTGCAGTGGTCAAGAATAGTGAGATGTCCTTCCCAATTAAAACTGTTTTATTAAGTTGATGTGTACTCTCAAAACACGTGAATAAGAATGTATATAGCAATATGAGTTTGTTGAATACTTTTTCTGCAACTTGACATAATATTTGCATGGTATAATTATAAAAACAGTAGAACTCAGTGATAAACCATCATGAAATAGTTCATTCTTTAATTACGACATTTGCACACAGACTAAAAATGCAACATATGAGAAGAAAAATAAAAGGATGTCTATATGATGTTGGGTCTCAAAAAATATTTCTAGGAATATTTTTAATCCAGAGAAATTGAAGTTTAGAAGGTTTGATCAAAGCTGTATCGGTTTTTACTGGAAAAATGAAGATTCGTTGCATTGTCACAGGAGAGAATCCTGGAGGTAGTCACCCAGAGCTAATTGTGTGTGCCATGTTTAATAAGGTTGCTGCCTAATAGACTTCATCACAGGCAAGTCTTTATTGCCCAAGAGACCTTGACATTAGGAACATTATTGGAAGGGTTTCTGTCTACACATGTATCCAGCTATTTACTCGCCCAGAGTTAACATAAGATTTTTTCTAAAGGTTGATTGGTTCAGCCATCACTTTGATTTTCTGTCTCCTGTCACTTTTTGCAGTAATCACATAAGTAGTTTTTGTTGTTGTTTTCTAAGCAACCTGGATTAAGGAAATAGTTTTTCACTTGTACTAAGAGGTGTTTTTCATTAAACAATGTGATCAAAGTTGCTATTTTCAATTTATATGCTAATAAAGTGTACTTTGGAACTTATAAACATGCGTTACCCAGTGGGATTTTATTCCTGGATCCAACATAATCTATGCCCTCCAAGGATCTCTTCAGGTTATAAAACTAAGAGAAAAGTGGTTGTCAATCGAAAAGCATGAGACCATATTCATAGTAAGGTGGAGCATTAGAGCAATAAATGATAAATTTAGGAGAGATTAGAAAGAAATGTAGATATAAAAAACATGCAAAATTTTTATAATTAATTATTCATGGTTCTTTTTCCTAACAATATTGTATATCTTGGGGCAGCTGGGTGGCTCAGTGGGTTAAGCCTCTGTCTTTGGTTCAGGTCATGATCTCAGGGTCCTGGGATCAAGTCCCGCATCAGGCTCACAGATTCAAAGGAAACCGGTATTTGGGTTAATAAGTTTTGCCTGAAGAGGCTTAAAATTAAGATTCTACCCAAATGGGCATGATGTAGCTAACTAGTTAAGGCAGATCTCTTCTGATAAACATAATTATTCAACACAGAAAAGCATCAGGATTTTATTATGGAAATAACACCTGAGGAGACACAAAGAGATCTTGAGATGGCAGAGGAAGCGAGTTCGCAAAAGCTATAAGTAAACTAAAGCTATGAGTCACCAGAATTCATAATTAACCTGAAATCAGAAGTTATGAGGAGTCAGAAACCACAAGACACATCCAAAGTTGAGGTGGCTTGTTCACAACAAGCAACTGGATCTTATTTGAGTTTGTTCATAGCAACAGGGACTGTCAAAACACAGAAAGTGAGAAGTGTCCCAAATAAAGGTCTCCAAACACCTGCTGCTGATAAGATTAGATCTGAGATAGTTCTGGGTTTGGGGTCAGGTGAGTGTAAGATGTAGTGTATTGTAGAATTCCATGACTGGCAGCGACTGATGAAACTACTTTACATGTCGGTGCCCTACACGGAAATTTTTCTTCTTGGTTTGATGCATTGATGTTTTTGGAAATGAAAACGAGAAGCCTGTGCTTTCAGATACTACAGAAAGAGCCATTGTTCAGAGTGGATAATCTACTTTCCATTTATTCTGGATCCCCCCTCTTTAGATGATTCTTCTTAGAATTAAATATTTTTTTAGGTACATTATTAGGTAATCTCATCAAAAGACTTGTACATTCTGTTGCTTTTGAATTTATACTGAAGTTCAGTTAACTGAGGTCCTGCATTGCCTTCTTCCTGGGTAAATTACACGATTTGGGTATACAGTGAGTATGTGTGTGTGGGTATATGACCATGACCGCATGTTATGATACGATATGTTGAGTGCCATGAGAAGCAATATTAATGATTTCCTAATTTTATTTACTTATAATAAAAATATATTCAAAACATTCCTGTGGTAGACACTCCTACTATTTGGTGATAATCTGATTTTCTTCTTACTGATCTCACTCATCTCCTTGGAGAGATGACACTATAGGACATCCTACAGCCAATGACAGTTGAGCTGTAATCATAAGAATCAGTTCTAGGTGGAAATACTCATCAAAGATCAACTCTTCAATTTGTCTTTTCTTCTGGTGTATGGATATACAAATATATATATATATATATACATATATATATATATTATCCAGCATATGAGGAATCAGCGGCACTTGACACTGGCAAAGAACAGCAGCAGTGTGCACAAGAAAAAAAAAAAAAAAGGAAAGAAAAGAATGAAAACTTTGTTTTCAGACCCTGAGATTTTTAGGATGTTTGCTATTATAGCATGATGTAGTCTATTTTGACATCATCATAAAAGAGGAGAACCAATACAAAATTTCATAAGTATTGCAAATGAAGACTTTCATCAGGTAATGGTTAGTCCCCAGATGTTTCCACACTTTAGGGAAAGAATTCAAAAGGTACAGACTCATATTTTCTTAATCAGGTAAAAATCTTGAATGACACTTTTTACAAGTATTGATAATCACTTGTGAACTAACCCTCCACAGCAATATGTTAAAAATAATCTCATTTGTAATCAAGCAAAACCCTTTTTACCTAATATTTATGATTTTATAAATAGATTGTGTACTACTTCTTAAGGAACATTAAAACATTAATTTGTAAATTCAAGTTTAACAGAATCAGATATGCAAAATTTCTATGCTTTACTTTGTCATGTTACCTTTATTTCATATGAATTTCTAACAGTCCTGGCTGTAAATTTTCGATAACTAAGTTTGCTTAAGTTATTGTTAACTTAATTTATCATTAATGTCAATTATATTATCTTTATATACTTTGGATGGTGTTAAGATATCTTCTTTTTCAAAAAAAAAAAAAAGATATCTTCTTTTTCTGTCCTCTTGTATTTAGTTCAGTCATTAAGTTGACCAAAATAAAAGGAAAAATACACTTGCTTTACTTCTTTCTGAAATTGACTTGATTCTGATCAAATCTGATTAAAAAGAAAATGTAAAGCAACGTCTAAATACCGCTTCCATTACTAAGAACTGACTTTCAGAAAAACAGGTCAGTGTATAAGTAGCTATGTTACTTAACCTTGTTTCATTGGCCTAAGCAGGTCAAATGGCTACTTGCACTGATTATATTCTAGAATAATGACAAACAATAGTGATAAAAGTGTGTATCATTGCCTCATTCTTGAGTTTATCAGAATGGTACATAGGTTTCTCTGTTTTGTATGATATTGGCTATTAGCATGCAAAAATATCAGTTTAATCATGATGTTTTTTTTTTCTCACAACAGGAATTTTTTTGGACATGGTTGTTGATTTTACCAAAACATTTTTGGGGTCTATTAAGAGAATCAGATGGGTTCTTTTTTTTTCCCCATTTAATTGATGATTAATAATTAATGTGTTTTTGTTTACCCATCATCTTACCTCTCTGAGGTTCCTGGACCCAATTATAAAGTATATCTGTGGAGGAGCCTTCCCACATAACACTAGGCAATTCTCAGACCCCTGCTAATGTCCTGCTCATGTCCAAGAATTCAGTTCAAATCTGACACTAACTACACAAAGATAGCATCAGATTCCACAGTTTAAGGGTTCAGTCCTATAAGGCTCTAACCTACATCCTGCTTCAGAAGCCAGTCACAAACCTAGATTGTACCTATGCTTTTGACAAACTGACTACAAATTGGAGGTTCCAATGACTCCCATCTTCCTTAGGTGTAATTTGCTAGAGCAACTCACAGAACACAGAGAAGCATTCTATTTACTAGATTCCTGGTTTATTATAATAGGATATAACTCAGGAGCTGCCAGATTGAAGAGATGCAAAGGTCAGGGGACTAGGAAAACTCCAGTCTTCTAATCACAGGGTTGGGCCCATCCTTAGGTGCTGTATGAACATAATGAAAGACATCTCTGTGGCTTTCCTCACTTAGGAAATCCTGGAGGCTCTTAGGAACTCTGTGCCAGAAAGAGGGACCAAGACCAAATACATATTTCTTATTACAAATCAAACTATCACTCTAGCCCTTCTTAAACACACTCTGTATTTAATAACGACTTCTTCTTTCTCTCCTTCTTATTAGCATCTCTTCCTCCTTTACCTTTTTTACTTATTTTTTAATATTTTTACTTATTTTTTTAACTTTTTTTTTTACTTTTTAAAAATATCTCATTCTATAAGTTTAATTTACAACAACTTACAATTTTTTATTGGTGTTTGTGTAAGTGAATGTATTATGGTCTGGACTGGAAAATAGAAAGCATACCAGATATTTTTAAAAGATACTTGTATATAAGAAATTGATAATGCAGGCACTAGAAAAACTGAGAGAGGTAAGTGGGGGAAAGAGAGAGTGGAAGAGGGAATTAAAAGAGATAGCAATTAAGGAAGTAGTTCACTCTTAGGGCAAGAGGAAGAAATGGAAGATATGGGTGTTATCAGAACCTAGAATATAGTATGAGGGCCCCACAGAGCTGGGACCTAGACCTCTGAGGGATTGCTTGTATCTCAGGAGCTTGGATGAGACCACCTAAAGAGCTCTGAGGAGGGGGCACTGGCCATATTGTTTTGGGGTATGGTTGGAACTGGTTCTGAAAGAATGGAGAAAATAAAAATATGGAATTCGGAGTATCTATTTTTGCTAGAGTGAAAAACTCTTGGTGAGATGATGCTGAATGGACAGTGAGCAAACCAGTGTGAAGCAAGATCATCTTTCTCCTGTCTGCCAGTTTCTCTACTGATACCACTGATTGCTGAAAACAGATAGGTAGCCAGCTGACAAAGAAGAAATGTCATTTTTAGAGGCCAACAAGCTCCAACAATACAAACATGTATAGCAAGATGGCTTTGGAATTGAGGGACAATAGCTTAATAAGTGATTCAATGGAAATGGCTTCTAATTTCTATTTTAAGTATTATTACCTTAAAGGTATACTAAGTTTGTAAAATAAAAAGTAGACCTTTTTTTCTTCCTTTTTGCTCTGAAATAGTTTACATAACATGAAAATTTTCTGTCCATTAAAAATGTAAATGCAATTTGGATCAAATTTCTGGGATCATAGGAATTTGGGATAGAATTTTGGACAACTTATTTAGTTTCAGCTGTAGATACTGGTAGGTATATGTTTTTTAACTTTGCTTAATTCTTGGGCACTTTCTGATAATGTTCTGGAAAAATGTTCTATTGCTACCCTTATTTGTGTTTATCCTACTTTGGCAAAATATTTTCAAGTAATATATAGTGTGATATCAGTCTTTGAAATTATGAGACAAAGTGATCATTTAAAACACAGGGATATTTCATAATGCAATAGCAAATATAAATATAAACAGACACACATGCCAACATTTTTATAAATTTACACAAACAATTGTATTTTGAATAATAAAATAATGCCTTTCTCAAATATATATTGAATTTTCAAACAGAACTGTTGAACATTAAGTCAAAAGTAACAGTTTAAATACAGTTTGTTCATGTAGGTGTTTCTCTTGCAGGTGCATATCAAAATGGCTTCAGTTGGGCATCAAGGACTGATATTAACATATCATTTAGGTAAACAAGGTTTAACTGTTGCCATTTATCACTGGACTAGAATAGGGAAAATTATTGATATAAAAAGAACTTGAGAAAACTTTTGAAAATAACTAGTTTCCTTTCTTTATCTTACAGATCTTTAAAGCTCTGTTTTCTTTCTGGGACACTTTACCCCACTCTTCATTTGGACCATCTTGTCTAGAGATTCTAGGCCATGCCACCTTTGAAGAAATCACTCCTTTATATTTAGCTGGTAGCTTCCTTTGACAAGTTTTTGGGTCTTTGTTGAAAAATTGTATTCATTTTTACATTCCCCATTATGAGGTCAATGATAGTGGAGTTAAATATTCTAGTGCTTTGAGGGTAACACATTAGATTCCTTTTACTTTCAGGTGAGCTTTCAGAACATATCAGGAAGAAAAAAATTGTTTGCTTCTTTGTGGAAGAGAGTATGAAAATGTATTCATGCATTATTATTTTTTCCTTAACCCTTCCTGGTTTGTCACAGAAAAATACTACTTTAAAGATGTTTTATCATGATAAGTAACAACCTAAAATTAAAATGTTGAATTTACTTAGGTGTATAAAATACGTGTCTTAGGGAGATAAATATGAATATAGAAAAGAAAGAAATCTTTGTACATTTGATTTTATTTATCTTTACCAAAAAGCCATAAAAACATTTGCTTTTAAATATTTAAATGTCAAAAGAGGAAATTTGGTTTTGCCGTAAAAGTTCTCAGAAGAAAATCTGGTCTTGATCTTGTCTTTTATAGTCATGTTTTGCATCTTGAGAGCTTTTTCTTTGCTCTACCAATAAAATTATTCTTTTCTTCTGTTTTTACTAGTAGTGTTCCAAAAACATGACTAACTACAAAGCAAATCTCCCAATGCATGTGTCAAAACAATGTGATACATGCCTGAGTGTAATACCAGAAACAAAGCTCTGGTGATGTTTCTAAAGCAACACTTAATTAAGTTGTTGTTCATGCAGTAAACACAACATCAGACTCTTGGGTCCAGCATTCTGAACCATGGGACGACATAGCTTCACAGTCTCAGAAAACAGGACATGTTTTGAGCAGAGCAAAAACACTCATCCAAAAGGAAAAGCAGACATTTTAATAGATTATCTGATTAAAAACTAGTTTTACAAGCCCATTTTATTTTAGAGGCAAGGATAGCAGATGGAAAAGGTATTGTGATAGTTGATAGACGCGTCAAACTTAGCAAAATAATACTATGGAAGACTAATCTCACCTTAAGCTTAAAAGATAAATGGAAAATTGTTTTAGAATTATAATTGGGATGGACATAATCTTATTTCTTATTTTGAAATCATGTTTAACTCTTAACACTAACATAGGACAATATCTATGTACAGTTAAAGCATATACAGAGGAAATAAAATTCTACTAAAATGACTAGATGAATGAATGATATTGGTTTTATAATGTAAATTATTCTTGCCTGTGGATATTTTGTGTTACCATTTGTGTTAGCTTAAAATTAAAGCAATATAGACTCAAGGTCCATGGTACTAAATATATGAGAGAACATTTGCCTGATTATTAAATGTATTATCTCCTAATTTAAAAAGTCAATTTAGGAGCAGTTAAAATTCAAGATATTTTCTTTATACCCACCTTAGATTGTATTTATCATCCAATAATTGTGCATTTTGATTAGATGTATGAGTGATAGAAATATCACTTGTTTAAGACATATTCTGATGAAATAAAATAATTATCTCTAGACCCATAGAAAATAAGTAATTATTTATGTACTTAAGTTCTGGTTTTAACCTTATAGTATATTTCTTCCTTAAATTATAGGAAAGTGTTCCAGAAATTGAGTTAATGTTATAGCAAATGGGCCAGGTAATAGCAATGTTGTAAAAGTACAGTACTGGCTAATGTGCTTACACAAGAGGGTAGAAATGGGATTTAGCAGGGTCAGGGGAAAGGTAAGCAGAATATAAGAGATAGATTTAATAAAATCCATGAATAATGACAAATAAAGAAAACAGTTGGGAGGTCAACATAAATCACTATAGTAGCTTGTCTGAGACATTTGATTTGGTTCTCCCAAACTCCAGTCCAACTTCATTCAATTTGGAGATAATAAAATGGCTGAAAACAACCTTCCCACACTCTCTTACAGATAGGACTCTCTTACAGTAGGGTATACTCATAGTTCGTACACCTATAAGGCTTGGAAAGCAGACATGAGGCAAAAGCTGTTTCCTGCTGCTGTTTTCTCTTGCAAGCAAGATCAGGAGATGTGGGGAAGTGTGGTATCCAAACTCAACATCTAGTTTCCAGCTTTCTGGACACCAAAACGCACTGCTGAGCAGTCTTGGTGGCTGCAGTGTCCACAGCATCTTCTCGTATTCCTGATTGGAGCTAGATGGTGATATTTCAAATCAGTAGTGAAATGATATAACCTCTTCACTGTAATATCTCCCTGCCTCCCAAAGCTGTGGCTAGCTTTATTTACTTATTTTTTTGGGGGGGGTTTAACTCTTCTTTCCCTGTATTAAATTCATTTCTGACTGAAATAAGTAGGAGGGTTTCCATTTTCTATACTGAACTTTGAGTGACAGATAGACACAATATTTGACTACAGAGTTATTGAGGATAAAGAATGAACGATAAGGAATGAAGGAGGACAAATGGGTAAGAAAAGAAGAAGGTTGAAAAGATAAAGGAAGAGAAAATGACGTTTCTTACTGATTATTGATCACTTGTAAGAACTGGACTGCCCTTGTCACGTTCACTTATTTGAATTTGTTGGAGGACAGATGTGAACTTAGAAAAAACAAAACTAATAAATCTACCCCTATTCCACTTATTCTATTTATAGCTTCAGCTCAGAATAAAAACGGAAGCATATTTGGTACAACAAGCATTCTTTCTCAAAACACGCACTCAGACAGGGCCAGAGCTAGTATAATGACAGTAAAAGAGCACAAGTCTTGTAAAACAATGAGTCTGCTCTCCATGGATAGTTTTAAAAATCTGTTAATAATCCCCCAATATTCTGACTTTCCAATAATGACTACTTTCATATTTTCATAAAGGATAACATATCAAAAATACATCAAAAGTTTGGACTTTTCTCTAGCTAATGGCCTAGGGGAAGACTGATACGCTTATTAATAATCTAACACTATGCATGAAACTTCACTCACCCTCCATCTTACTCCAGTCCAGAGGGGCCCAGTCTTTATCTCAAAGTCAGCCATGCTTGAAATCCATTCTTCCAGAGGTTAAACCACTCTGCCTACTAAGCCAGTTTAAAAAATAACAAGAACAAACCAAAATGCCCAGTTCATCCCTTTTTGATTCTTCCTCCTGTCCCTGTTTCTAGTTTCTATTCATAGAGCAGAGTCCTAACCCATGTACCTAATCATCTATTTGCCTTCCCAATCTCGGCCAGTTCCACTTCTTTTGGGGTGTCTCTTCACTTATATTACTTAGTCTATTAACTGGATTCTTGAATATTTTTATAAGCTAATCAGAATGCTTATTACCTCGTCCCATATTCATTCTCTTCATGGATTCCCCAGTGTTACACTCTGAATAGATATCCCGAAACCCATCCCTGTCCCCTAATATTACCTATCTTCCACTGGAAACCACTATGTACAGAGCTAATTAAGAATGACAGTGCTATGGGGCGTCTGGGTGGCTCAGTGGGTTAAGTCTCTGCCTTCGGCTCGGGTCATGATTTCAGGGTCCTGGGATCAAGCCCTGCATCAGGCTCTCTGCTCAGCAGGGAGCCTGCTTCCTCCTCTCTCTCTGCCTGCCTCTCTGCCTACTTGTGATCTCTCTCTGTCAAATAAATGAATAAAATGTTTAAAACAAAAAGAAAAAAAAAAGAGTGACAGTGCTATACTTCTTCCCCTGTACCTACTATTAAATCTTCAGCTTCTTTTCTCAAACAGCCATTGTCTACATTTGTGCCACATGTCCCCCTACATCCTCACAAATGACTCCACCTTCTTATAGGTTGATATATTTTTGTTCTAAAACAAAATAAAGAATAATTTATATGAAATGTAAATAACCAAGCTATGAAATATTCCTAATATCCAAAATTCTTTCCAAAAAGTCATTTTATTTCATTTAGGCAAAGAAGCTTACCTCTAGAAAGGTAACCTCCATAGGGATAGAAATTCTATTTTAGCAATCACTATGTTCCCAGATCTCAATATAATCCTTCATACAAGGTAGCATACCTTTAATAATTTTTATATGAAAAAACAAAAAGGAATTTATGAGTTTGTTGTCACTCAAAGATACTTATTATTAACTATAGTTAGTTTATGTTGAGTATAATTTACTATGTATCCCTGAATGTTACAGGTTATAGACACACATTCATTTTCCCATAGGAAATGTAGTTTTTATTTAATGCTGAAAAATACATTGTCTATGAAACTAATTACTACCATTGACTACTTTCAATATTCTTAGCCCAGACAAAAATAATACAGAAGAGAGTGAATTACCTAAATGTCTCTGAAAATAATCTGCTCAAACTCAGAGAAATAGGGGAGTACTTGAGTGGTGCATTCAGTTGAGAATCCAAGAGAACTCTCTTGGTTTCAGCTCAGGTCATGAACTCAGGGTCATGGGATAGAGCCCCATGTTGGGCTTCGTGCTCAGCGTGGAGTCTGCTTGACAATCTTTCTCCCTCTCTTTCTCTCCTTCTGGATTGTGTTGTCTCTCTCTAAAATAAATAATTAAATCTTTAAAAAGTCAAGGAAATAGGAATGCATCTAATAAAGTAAGATAATAAAAGTACTGTGACATATCTGTTATCTGTGGATCAGCTTTTTCTTTCCGCAAAGCCCAACATATTTCTTGTCAACTAACCTTACAGCTCAGCTGCTAAATTATTTCTTATATACACAGGAAATGTAAGCTAATTTGAGTTTTTTCTCAGTAACACACAATGATGTTCTGTTACCAAAAAAAAAAAAAAAAAAAATCCCCAAATTGGATACAAAGGCCTTCTGGATTATTCATAGTTTTGGATAATCCATGCTGCTTCTTTCTGGTAATTGAGAATTATTTGTAAAAACATTCCCAAAATGTGCTAATTACTTAAAATAAAATACATCTTTCTATACTTGTAAGCAGAATTTTGATATTTATACTCTGGATATTTATGATATAACATCTGTTTAAAATTTCATGTGCTATTTAAATTAACTATGATAGATTAAATAAATTAGTAGGAAAATTTTTTATTAAGCCAGAATAACAAAAATAAGGATGTTTAAAAACAAACAACATCTCAACATTTTCTATTATACCTTGGAAAATGACATTACATAAAGAAAGGTATATTTATTACTTTTTCACAAACCCAAACCACTGAGAAATCCTTTGACCTCTATAAATTGTTTAACTTAATAATTTAGTCCCTTCTTATAAAAAACCTGCATTCACCTCATATTTGCTCACTTCATTGGAACAATAGTCACTCTGATACCTGATATATACACAATTAATATGTTAGATTGTATATCTGTATATCTGATATATACACAATTAATTTGTTAGAGTTCCTATCTTCTTTAAATAGCTAGCTCTATTCCACAGAGAATGCGATAAGATGATATAAAATTTTTCCAGAGGAATATTAAATATGTTTATAGATCAAAGAAATCAATTTCACTGTGATTCAGCATCATATGAAGGTAAATATGTAAACCGTATTAATCACGGTTAGGAATCTTCACGGCTCTCTCAAAGACTGATTGACGTATTATCTTATTCACTCACCTAGTCCAGAACATTCACTGGTTCTACTATATACACAGAATTATGCCAGATGCTACCTACTTACAAACAAAGGAGCTCGGTACTTTATTGTAAGCTCCATGATGGTGATCAATGTATGGTACTATGGGAGCAAATAAGAGAGCTCTACTTGGGAAACAAATGAGTGGAATAACGTATGATTGGAAAGATTACACCCTCCCCCCCTCCATGATTCTCTCAGTCTTCCAATATATTTTTGGGTTTTCTAAAATTGTTTTTCCTAAAAATGAATCTCATGTTACTTTTCAAATTGAAATTCTTCCTACTGCTTTCCTGGCAAACTTCTTTCATGGCCCATAAGATTCTTCATGATTTCCTCCTGCCCATATCCACAAACTCATCTCTAAATAGTCCTTAAAATATCCTGCACCATAAAGCCAAACGTGAGTTATATTTCCGCAAATTCATCCTTTGATCATTCTTCTGCTTGGAATACTTTTATCCAACTTGCTTAATCTTAAATTTTTAGACTCATGTCAGGCTTCACCAAATGAGGAAAACTTTCCCAGATCTAAAAGCGGGAGCACCAGGGAGGTTTTTCCTGAGGATTTGAGTGAGAGGAAAACATACTTGTTGACTTAGTATTAACAAGGTGAAATTGGACAGAGAGGAGGGCATTCCAAAGAGATAAACAGGATTATTCAAAGAACCAGTAGGGAGAAGAATGACTTAATCAAGGAATAAAATAAATAATCTTAAAGAACAAGTGATTATGTGGTCTGACATTAAAGCAAAGAAGTAGGAGGTCGGAATGAAACATTCAGGCTTATTGACCACAATAAAGATTTTAGTTTAGTTTAGCTTAATTTTGTTTACCTAGAAGCAATGAGAAGCAATTAATAGGTTTTACATAGGAGATGATATCATATTTCATTTAAAAAAAGAACTGAAGTGTGAGGAATAGAATATAATGAAGCCAGAAAAAATATGAAGAAACTATAAGTCCAAATAAGAAATAAAATAGCCACTGGTCTATGTCCGTTTTTGTGCCAGTACCATGCTATCTTGGTGATCACAGCTTTGTAGTAAAGCTTGATATAAGGCAACATGATGCCTCCAGTTTTGTTTTTTTTTTTTCTTTTTCAACATTTCCTTAGCAATTCGGGGTCTCTTCTGGTTCCATACAAATTTTAGGATTGTTTTTTCCAGCTCTTTAAAAAATGTTGGTGGAATTTTGATCAGGATAGCTTGAAAGTATAGATTGCTCTAGGCAATATAGACATTTTAAAAAATTGTTTAATCTATTTTCAGCATAACAGTTTTCATTGTTTTTGCACCACACCCAGTGCTCCACCTTACACCAGTTAGAATGGCCAAAATTAGCAAGACAGGAAACAACATGTGTTGGAGAGGATGTGGGGAAAAGGGAACCCTCTTACACTGTTGGTGGGAATGCAAGTTGGTGCAGCCACTTTGGAGAACAATGTGGAGATTCCTCAAGAAATTATAAATAGCGCTTCCCTATGACCCTGCAATTGCACTACTGGGTATTTACCCCATAGATACAGATGTAGTGAAAAGAAGGGCCATCTGTACCCCAATGTTTATAGCAGCAATGGCCATGGTTGCCAAACTGTGGAAAGAACCAAGATGCTCTTCAGTGGACAAATGGATAAGGAAGATGTGGTCCATATACACTATGGAGTATTATGCCTCCATTAAAAAGGATGAATACCCAACTTTTGTAGCAACATGGACAGGACTGGAAGAGATTATGCTGAATGAAATAAGTCAAGCAGAGAGTCAAATATCATATGGTTTCACTTATTTGTGGAGCATAACAAATAGCATGGAGGACAAGGATAGATGGAGAGGAGAAGGGAGTTGAGGGAAATTGGAAGAGGAGGTGAACCATGAGAGACAATGGACTCTGAAAAACAATCTGAGAGTTTTGAAGGGGCAGGGGTGGGAGGTTGGGGGAACCAGGTGGCAATATAGACATTTTAACAATGTTTGTTCTTCCAGTCCATGAGCATGGAATGGTCTTCCATCGTTTTGTGTCTTTTTCAGTTTCTTTCATGAGTTTTCTGTAGTTCCTTGAGTACAGATCCTTTACCTCTTTGGTTGGGTTTATTCCCAGGTATCTTATGGTTCTTGGTGCTATAGTAAATGGACTCGATTCTCTAATTTCCCTTTCCATATTTTCATTGTTAGTGTATAAGAAAGCAACTGGGTTCTGTACATTGATTTTGTATTCTGCCACATTACTGAATTGCTGTATGAGTTATAATAGTTTGGGGGTGGAGTCTTTCGGGTTTTCCAAATAAAGTATCATGTCATCTGTGAAGAGAGAGAGTTTCACTTCTTCTTTGCCAATCTGAATATCTTTTATTTCTCTCTGTTGTCTGATTGCTATTGCTGACTTCTAGTACTATGTTGAACAACAGTGGTGAGAGTGGGCATCCTTGCCGTGCTCCTGATCTCAAAGGGAAAAATGTCAGATTTTCCCCATTGAGGATGATATTCACTGTGGGTTTTTCATAGATAGATTTTATGAAGTAGATGAACGTTCCCTCTGCCCCTATACTTTGAATCATTTTAATCAGGAATGGATGCTGTGTCCTGTCAAATGCTTTTTCTGCATCAATTGAGAGGACCATGTGATTCCTTTCTCTTCTCTTACTGATTTGTTCTATCACATTGATTGATTTGTGAATGTTGAACCACCCTTGCATCCCATGGATAAATCCCACCTGGTCATGGTGGATAATCTTTTAATGTGCTATTGGATCCTATTAGCTAGGATCTTGTTGCTAATCTTAACATCCATATTCATCAGGGATATTGGTCTGAAATTTTCCTTTTTTGTGGGATCTTTACCTGATTTGGGGATCAGGGTAATGCTGGCTTCATAAAATGAGTCTGGAAGTTTTACTTCTGTTTCCTTTCTTTTCTTTTCTTTTCTTTTTTTGAAACAGATTCAGGAGAATAGGTATTATTTATTCTTTGAATGTTTGGTAGAATTCTCTAAGGAATCCATCAGGTCCTGGGCTCTTGTTTTTTGGGAAGTTTTTGATCACTGCCTCAATCTCGTTACTAGATATTGGTCTATTCAGGTTCTCAATTTCTTCCTGATTCAGTCTTGGAGGTTTATAGGTTCCCAGGAATGCATCCATTTCATCTAGGTTGCTTAACTTATTAACATATAATTATTGATAATAATTTCTGGTGATTGTTTCTATTTCCTTGGTGTTAGTCATGATCTCTCCCTTTTCATCCATAATTTTATTAATTTGAGTCCTCTCTCTTTTGGGTTAGTTTGGCCAATGGTTTATCGATCTTATTGTTTCTTTAAAAAAAAAAGAGCTTCTACTTTTATTGATGTATTCTACTGTATCTCTAGTTTCTATCTCATTGATCTCTCCCCTCATCTTGATTATTTTCCTTCTTGTGGGTGAGGTTGGCTTAATTTGTTGTGATTCTTCAGTCCTTTAAGGTGTAAAGACAGCTAGTGTATTCTGGATTTTTCAATTTTTTGAGGGAGGCTTGGATAGCTATGTATGTCCCCCTTATGACTGCCTTTACTTTATCCCATAGATTTTGGATCAAAGTGTCTTCATTCTCATTGGTTTTCATGAAGTGTTTAAGTTCTTTGATTTCTTGGTTGATCCAAAAATTCTTAAGAAAGGTGGTCTTTACCTTCCAAGTGTTTGAATTCCTTCCAAACTTTTTCTTGTGGTTGAGTTCAAGTTTCAAAGCATTGTGGTCTGAGAATATGCAGGGAATAATCTCAATCTTTTGGTATCGGATGAGACCTGGTTTGTGACCCAGTATGTGGTCTATTCTGAAGAAAGTTCCAGGTGTACTTGAGAAGAATGAGTATTCTGTTGTTTGAGGGTAGAATGTTCTGTATATATCTATGAGGTCCATCTGGTCCAATGTGTCATTCAATGCTCTTGTTTTTTTATTGATTTTTTGCTTGGATGATCTGCCTATTACTGAGAGTGGCATGTTAAGATCCCCTACTATTAATGTATTCATATCAATATAACTCTCCATCTCAATTAACAATTGTCTTATGTAGTTGTCTGCTCCCATATTGGGGGTATAAATATTTACAATTGTTAGATGTTCCTGGTGGATAGACCCTTTAACAATGATGTAGTTTCCTTCTTTATCTCTGGCTATAGTCTTTAGTTTAAAATCTAATTTATCTGATATGAGAATTGCTACCTCAGCTTTCTTTTGAGACCTACTGGCATGAAAGATGGTTCTCCATCCATTCACTTTCAGTCTGGATGTATTCTTAGTTTAAAATGGGTCTCTTGTAGACAATATATGGATGGGTCCTGTCATTTTATCCAGTCTGCAACCCTGTGCCATTTTATAGGAGTGTCTAGGCCATTCACATTGAGAGTGATTATTGAAAGATACATTTTTATTGACATCATGTTGCCCGTGAACTCCTTGTTTCTATAGATTGTCTCTGTAAATTTCTGTTCTATGACACTCTTGGGTTCTTACTTCTTTTGTAGAACCTTCCTTAATATTTCTTGTAGTGCTGGCTTGGTGGTTTTATACTCTTTTAAACCTTGCCAGTCTTGGAAGCTTTTTGTCTCTCCATCCGTTTTGAATGTCAGCCTTGCTGGATAAAGTATTCTTGGCTGCATGTTCTTCTCATTTAATGCTCTGAATATGTCTTGCCAACCCTTTCTGGCTTGCCAGGTTTCTGTGGACAGGTCTGCTGTTATTCTGATGGACCTTCCTCTGTACATAAGGAATCTCTTCCCCCTAGCTGCTCTCAAGAGTTCCTGTCTAAAATTATGATCCATCAGTTTCACCATCAGGTGTCTTTAGGTCTTTCTAGATTCTATGATCTTGGGGGGATAATCTTTCTGTCTCTAGGACATGAACACTGGTTCCATTCCCCAGATTGGGAAAATTTTCATGGAGAATTTGTTCAACTATATCTTCTAGTCTTCTTTCTTTCTCCTCCCACTCAGGGATCCCAATAATTCTAATGTTGGAATGTTTTATGGCAACATTTATTTCCCTAATTCTGGTTTTTTTTTTAAGGATTTTTTTTAAAGAGTTTTATTTATTTATTTGACAGAAAGAGATCACAAGTAGCAGAGAGGCAGGCAGAGAGAGAGGAGGAAGCAGGCTCCCCACCAAGCAGAGAGCCCGATGAGGGGCTCAATCCCAGGACCCTGGGATCATGATCCGAGCTGAAGGCAGAGGTCTTAACCCACTGAGCCACCCAGGCACCCCTTCCCTAATTCTGTTTTCATGGATTCTAAACTGTTTGTTCCAGGCCTCCTTCTGATCCTTTCTCTCTATCATTTTGTTCTCTAGATCACTAATTCTATCTTTTGCCTCAGTTACCCTAGCTGCTAGAGAATTTAGGTCAGATTGGATCTCACTGATATCATTTTTAACTTCTTCCCGGGTAGCTTTCACTTCTGCCCTAATCACTTCCATGTTGTCATTAATGGTTTTCTCCAACCTAGCCATTGCCTGGATAATTGTTACCCTAAATTCCCTTTCCAATATACTGTTTATGTCCATATCAAATAGCTCTGATGGAGAGGGAAGTCTGAATTTTTCCTCTGTTGAGAATTCCTCCTCCTAGTCATTTTGGTGAGAGGTGGTCGAGGGGATGTATAGTTGAATATGTCAACTGTGGAACAGAGTAGAGAGCCCACATATGAACCCTCAACTCTGTGGTCAAACAATCTTTGACAAAGCAGGAAAAAATATACATTGGAAAAAAGACTGTCTCTTCAATAAATGATGCTGGGAAAATTGGACATCTATTTGTAGAAAAATGAAACTCAACCATTTTCTTATCCCATACACGAAGATAAACTTGAAATGGATAAAGGACCTCAATGTGAGGCAGGTTTCTATCAAAATCCTAGAGGAGAACATAGGCAGTAACATTGGCCACAGCAACTTCTTTAAAGATATGTCTCCAAAGGCAAAGGAAACAAAAGCAAAAATGAACTTTTGGGACTTCATCAAGATCCAAAGCTTCTGCACAGCAAAGGAAACAGTCAACAAAAGTAAGAGACAACTCATGGGATGGGAGAAGATATTTGCAAATGCAAATGACACTACAGACAAAGGGCTGATATCCAAGATCTACAAAGAACTCAAATTCGACACACACAAAACAAATAATTACGTCAAGAAAAAGACAGAAGACATGAACAGCACTTCTCCAAAGAATATACACAAATGGCTAATAGATATGAAAAAATATTCATTATCATTAGCAATTGGAGAGATTCAAATCAAAACCACATTAAGATATTGCCTTACACCATTTAGAATGGCTGAAATTAATAAAACAGCAAATAATAAGTCTTGGAGAGGATGTGGAGAAAGGGGAACCCTCTTACACTGTTGGTGCAAGTTGGTGTGGAATGCAAGTTGGTGCAGCCACTTTGGAAAACAGTTTGGATATTTCTTAAGAAATTAAAAATAGAGCTACCATATGACCCTGCAATTGCACTCCTGGGTATTTACCCTGAAGATACAGATGTAGTGAAAAGAAGGGCCACCTGTACCCCAATGTTTATAGCAGCAATGGCCACAGTTACCAAACTGTGGAAAGAACAAAGATGCCCTTCAATGGACGAATGGATAAATAACATGTAATCCATATATACAATGGATTATTATTCCTCCATCAGAAAGTATGAATACCCAACTTTTGTATCAACATGGATGGGACTGGAAGAAATTATGCTGAGTGAAAGAAGTCAAGCAGAGAGAGTCAAATATCATATGGCTTCACTTGTGGAGCATAAGGAATAGCACACAGAGAATATTGGAGTTGGAGAGAAGTGAAATGGGAGAAATCAGAGGAGGATACAAACCATGAGATACTGTAGACTCTGAGAAACAAACAGATTTTTGAAGGGGAGGGTGGTGGGGGGTTGAGTCAACCTGGTAGTGGGTGTTATGGAGGGCACATATTGCATGGAGCAATGGGTGTGGTGCATAAACAATGAATTTTGGAGCACTGAAAAAAAATAAAAAATAAAATAAAATAAGATAAAACATAAAAAAAAAAAGAAATTAAGTAGCCAGATGAGGATAGAATACTGTATGTGGAGACAATGAAATGGAGAGTAGGAAGTAAAAGTGAAATCAGTAAAATTTAATGAGAGATGGGGCACTGCAAGTGAGGAAGAACGTTGTGTCAAGTCAATAGGACAGATGTGATTAGAAATTTGAAGTTGAAAAATGAAATCAAGTATAATCTGAAGAGGTTGATGAAAGACAGTTTATAGTAAGGGTAGAAGAAGCACATGAAGTATAATAATTTTCAGAGGTCATTATAAAAGGTAAAGTCCTGTTTAGGTTTTTGAAGTTTAACCTACATTATGGAATGACCAAGATGAATGAAAATCCCAAAAGGAAAGTGGAGTGATGTAAAGTTACAAGGCAGCTGAATTGGAAGAACAGAATTGAGTGATAATGGCGACTGTGTTGAGAAGTTCAATAAATCATTGACATTGTTATTAAAGGAACTATAAATGATTAAGCATGAAGAGAGGAAGCAAGTGAGCCCGGTGTTGAAATCATCAAGGAAGATGGAAGAATTGCATTGATCATTTGGGAAAGATGCAAAGCGAAATGGCATGACTTCAAATAAACAGTGAGAACTAAGTTGGAAGAGGGAGAGCTAAACGTTTTAGTATGAAGTGGCAGCAAATCAATAGTCTGGAATTTGTACCACAGTATATTGGCTGAGTGGATACAACCCCACCTTCAGTTGAGTTGTGCAGAGTAGAAGATGGCAATATAATCACTTTTGTGCCATATCAACATCATATACTTTAGCACTCTTAATTGCAAGTTACAGTATACATTTCAAATTTAACCTTTTTTTAAAGTTTTTAAAGCAGAATTTTGTGTTTCTTATAATTGAAAGTCTGCCTTTGGGAATATCATAGTACAGGTGTTCAGGTGATGAGCCAGTTTCTCTCCCTCTCCTTTGCTATAAGTGTCAATGGCATGAGGGCTCTCTAACATGGCGGCAAGGATAATTTTAGCAGATTGAGGATCTACATGGTACTTAGTTCTCCTTTTTTTCACCTGTCTCAGTACCAGAAAAAATTATGGGAAAGACTTCTACTGGTCTTTTTGCATGGCATTTTCAGAGAAGGAAGAGTAGTCCCAACTCTCAAAAACATTTATCTGAAATGTATAAATCATTCATATATAATAAACATTATATAAAACATATAAAATATAAAGAGTTAACATTTCTAAACTGAACTCATCTTTACTTAAAAATATTTCCTTATCTACATGATTTCTTAATCACCTTATTAATTTTTTAAATTTATTTTTTAATTTATTTAATTTGATTATTTTTAAAATACATTTTAAGTGACACTTTAATTTTTTTTTTTCCTATTACCCAAGCAGACCATCTGGGAGTCATTCATAATGCTTTTGACACAAGAAAAGTAATTTACGTTTAGTTAGAAAAGCACTGGAAGAAAAATATTTAGATGTAGTTAAGGCTTATAATATAGACAAGGAAGGTTTTTGAAGTTTGTAACCACTGTCATGATATTAATGGTTTTCTTGCATTTAGGGAACAATGAATCCCAGAAATATTTAGTACTGTGACTGCTCTTTTAGCAAGTTATTTTCACACAGTGGTTAAGATAATAGAGTATTTGGGCACCTGCGGGGCTCAGTTGGTTAAGCATCTGCCTTCAGTTCACATCATGGTCCTGGACTCCCAGGATTAAGCCCTGTGTAGGGCTCCCTACTCAGTGGGAAGCCTGCTTCTCCCCTTTCTTCTGCTGCTCCCCCTGCTTATGATCTCTTACTCTCTCTCTCTGCCAAATGAATAAAATCCTAAAAAGAAAAAAAAAAAAGATTAAATAGTGTATGGCATCAACAAACTTGACTCTGGATCTTAAGTCTACTAAACCACATTCTGTTCAACATCTGGCAAGTTTCTTTGTCTGTAGAATGGAAACAATTACTGAATCTTATTCAGAGATACCGTGTGAGGACAAACTGACATGAAGCACAGAATTTGTGTATATAAGGTTTGGTTCATGGTAAAACCATGAAATATCAAAGGTCATCATGTTATTATTAGAAATTGTCTCTTCTTTGGGATTTGGTCTTTTCTCTCTGTTACAGTCTTAAGGTGAGGAGTATGCTGTTATGTTGTTTAAGAACAGCACACGTTTCTGTGTGAATGGCCTCGTGGTGTCAAGGAGGCTAGGTTCCCACTACCGTGCTAACAGTTATAGCTAATCCTTTAGATCATTTTATGCAGACATCAAAACAATGGAGAATGGCATCAGCTTGAAATCTGTTGCTTATCTACAGGGCATTACCCTCTCTTCAGGCTCAAATAAAAAACATAGGAAAGGGGAAAGCTGTCATGCTTCAGAATATAAAAATATCAAGAAGAATCAGAAAATGGAAGAAAGAAGTAAATTGAGGTAAATCTTCTAGGATCCATCTTTAGCTTTGCTCCAGTGACCTGAACCTTACTTTTTGTGGTGATCCACATTGCTCTGCCTACCCACCTTCCTTCTCTGACTCTTTCTCCTTCTAAGTTTAACAGCAGGACTAATTAAGTGCTTCTGGGACAATGTAGTAACTAGTCAAACCCAATTTGAATTGTTTAATCAATAAAGCAAATATGCCTTCTGCAAACTATATTAGTTTTGCTTTTTACCTCCATCTAGGAAAAGTCGATGTATGTACTCGAGTAGAGCTTAAAAGATAGTACAGATAAAAATACCCATTGCAACTGGTCACTCCTTTCTTGTGTGATACACCCAAGTGCAAATAAAAGGTTCATTATCTTCTGAGCATGAATTAAACAAATATGTACGAATGATACAAAGTCAAACTAAGTCAAGTAATCTTGGTCCTATGCCATGAGAATCTATTTAGACAATGTAAACAAATCACATTATGTAAATAAGTGTTAGAGTGGAGAATCACCTTTTTCTTCACCTTGTGTTTCTCTGCTGAGGGAAGGTAAATACTGCAACGCAACCTTGGTCTTCTTAGCTTCTTCCAGTATTCCTAACATGGACAAGATGAGCGAATTATTTGATTGATAAGTGTTGATGCAGGAACTGAGTAAATGTAGTTAGCATCTGCACTCTTCCTTCTTAGAGGGAATCTGTTTACTTCCAGAGACAGCACATCTTACTCTATGCTAGTCCCTTTTCTAAGCTTAGCTCAGGGTTTATCAACCATGACACCCAATGACATTTTAGACCAGGCAATTCTTTGTTTTGTGGATGCTGTTGGGTATTGTAGGCTGTTTATCAGCATCTATGGCTCATAGCTACTCGATGCCTGTAGCATGCCTCCATTTGTGACAACCAAACCTTTCTCAGATTATCTCCAAATGTCCCCTGAGGGATGGACAGGGAGCGGGGTGGATTCCAGTGGGGAACTACTGCTTTGAGGCTTGCCTTTTAAGGGAGCACTGCCTGATTGAATGGGTGACTCAGCCTAATACCTAAGCAATATCCACACCCAACATGGGGCAGGAACCCACAAGCCCAAGATCAAGAATCTCATGCTCCATAGACTGAAACAGTCAGGTACCACTCACTTAATTCTATTTAACCTGAGCCAAATTTTACAGTAACTCTACCAGCAACAAAGTTGATACTTTAATTTCTTTTTATATTACTCCTTGGTCTCTCAAACAGTCCAAACTCTAGAAGGGGTGCTTGTTATGGGCCTTTTACAACTTCAGTTAAGGAAAACACAGTTTTTATTTGTTTGTTTAAGAAAAATAGCTATGGATGGACTTTAAGTCAATTGACTGGAGGTAAAATATTTTAAAATGCTAGAATAGAATCTTTACTGCCAATGTTAATAATTTGAGAGCCATATCTTTGTTTATTAAGCAGACTTCCTTCCTTCCTTCCTTCCTTTTCAAATAACTTCTGTCATTAACATTTATTTCAATTAAGGAAATGTGAATTTAGAATTAACATAAGGTAAAACCTTTTCAAAGTATTTGGCAAAAGAAATACTATTAAGAGTTGGACTAAAATGATGGTGGCACCTGCACTGGGATTAGGGTGGCAAGTTTTGACCAGAACATGGTCAGAGAAAGGATACATTTTTCTAGCCTCACGTTGCCTGGGAACAATTTCTCAATACTGTGGAGATTAATGGATGAGAGAATAGACTCCAACATCAGACAGGCTTGGGTCATTTATTAGCTCTGTGACTGCATTTAATATAAAAATTTTCTCTCATATTGTTTTCTCACCTCTAAAAGAGGCTAAAATGAGTTCCTCGTTCATACATTTTTATTTTTGAGGATTACATTAGATAATATGTGTCAAGTATTCATCAAGCTATCTGGCATATAGGAGACACTAAAAAAAATCACAGCCATTATTCTAATCCACACTCAAAATGATGACAACGGGACAAGTGTCTACTCATGATGTGCTCAGGGCAGAAAGCAGAGTGATCCTTGAGACTTGGGATCCACAGAGAGGAGACTATTCAGGATGCCAGACCACAGAGCAGGGTGGTCGTTCTGCCAGCATGGCCGGGCAAGGCGATAGTAGAGATGCAGGAGACTGAGGCTCCATGACCAGCACAAGCATGATGCAATCATACCAACATGAAGCGTGTGAGAGGGGCAGTTTCCAACCAATACAGGAAAAATAAATCACAGAAAACATTATCATCATTAGTTACCCCCGTCGGCGAGAAAAATGTGGGTTTGTGAGAAAGGACGTGTGGATGTAAGTGAATAGAGATGGTGTCAAATAAAGCTCTGAAGGTGACCTACTTTAGAACTTTTTCTGTTTCACCAGAAAATAACCAGAGATCATAAGAGGAGAGCATGATGCCACACAGACAACCGTGTCAGTGCTGAAGTCTATCCTCCAGCTCCAAAAGATTTAGAACCTCATCGATTTGACAATGATTCTTGAAGAAAATTCACAATTGCTGTGCTTATTGATATAGTCAATATATAGAACATACAGTTTAATTTTCTAGTAACTGTTTGGATGACTATCACATAACTAATTTTTGAAAGGACTCTTCTCTAAGTGTTGTTAAAAATGATAGAGGGGCTTAAGGAGACACAACCAACCACGTAAACACAGGAAGTGTGCATAACAACTTTTCTCAACTGTGTCTGATAGCTGTATTGATAAGAGTTGCACAAGTGGTGCCCAAGCAGGGGATTTCTGCCAGATAACCCATTCTTGCAGTAGCAGGTTAGAGAGACTTTTCCACATTGTTCTAAGTGGGACCGATGACCCTTGGGGTATAACCTTTTCCCTACCTGCTCATCTGGTAAGACATTGAAACAAAGGTGGATAACAAGCGACAAATTGGGTAGGACATGTGTAGTAGCATGCTGGTATTCTGCTTTTTTTTTTTTTTTTCTGCATACATCAGATTTTATTTGTTCACTCTAACTCCCTCAATAGTCCTATTGCAAGAAGAATAGGGAGTTGTCATGGAGAAAAGGTAAAAGGAAAGGAAATCACAAAAGTTAAGAAAAATTTCTATACATTCTACCCTTTGGAAAGAAGAAAGAAAGTGACATCTTTGACTGTTTAATTTCAGTTTTCCCAATTCTCTCTCAATAGGCTATCATGCAATTCAGTACTCAGGCACAAAGATTGTGCTGTTACAACTTCCTTATGAATAGAAGGAGTTCTGTACTCTATGGAAACAGGAAAGGCAATGTGATTACCCTTCTCTTTTATCGTAAGATTCCTCTTGCAATTTGAAGAATTCAAGGTACTACAGTTCAAGTTTAACGTAGTCCCATCCCTGCCTTCATTTCACATGGGAAGAATGTTAAATTGAAACCCAGCAAGAAGTTAAAATTTAGCCTTAGAAAATATTTTTTACTTTAAACAAAATCTGTAAAAATATAATGCAGCATATAAGTAAGATAAAGATCTTATTTTGTCTTATATATCAATTCCATCATTGTCCGTGTAAATTCATAGTTTTGAGGGAAATGTGTAAAATTGATGTTTCACTATTAAAATGTCACCATGATGACCCAGAACTATCAGATATGAAAAAAAAAGTATATCAAAATACTGTACTTAGAGAGTAGTGAACTATATTTTTTAAAACTCTAAATAATTTTGTCAAACTGCTTTGACCTGGTTTGATAGCTGAGTTTCTCAAAGGACTTTGAGACAGTGAAATTTCTGTCATTATTGTAATTTTATGTATACACACAATGTAAAATGGAGAAATGGAGTCAAAACTTAAGCTCAGATCATGGCTTATCTTTCTGAGCTTTGGAATTTAGATGTCTTGAGATGATTTAAAACAAAGGAACAACCAGAAAGCTACTATGAATTCTTTTTGTTTTTGTTTGGAACCACCTCCATTGTTATCATGTGCTCACTGTTGTGCTGAGTTCATAAAATATCTTTTTGAAAACAATTTTATTTATTTATTTGACAGAGAAAGAGAGGGAGAAGCTGACTTCCTGCTGAGCAGGGAGCTGTTTGTGGGGCTAGATCCCGTGACCTTAACCCAAGGCAGACACGTAATCGACTGAGCCATCCAGGTGCCCCAGAAAATATATTTTATTTAACAACAATATCCACTGATTTACTCTAGCCATAAATTAGGCTAAAAAATAAACAATAAAATTATATTTTACTCTAGGAATAAAACTTCAGTATTCCTTAGATTTGTTTCTTATACGAAGTATACTGTGTCTTAAGACCTAACTGAGCATTGCCTATTTGCTTACAGAAAAATGGAAGAGTTAAGAAGGCTGGGATGTGGAATTATCCTAAAACATGTTCTTTCTGGTCTCTGTGGACTTGTGTAGGCAGTTTCCTTTGGCTAGAACGTCTTCTACTCGATTCAATACTACTCTTTTCTATACTCAATTCAAATGTCACTTCTTCTTTTGTAAAACCTTTCTCTGCATTGCAAGGCCAGATTATATGTGTTTCCATAGCACTTTGGGAATGTGTAGAGTGTGTCAATTTCCCTGGTTTAAATACCATCTGTCTTGACTAAATTGTTAGCTAAGTCTTATGCATCTTTATGCCAGTCTTCTCTTATTATTCATCCAATAAATAGTTGCTAAATAAATGTAAAATGAAACGTTTGTGCATCTTGGATAGTGAAATTGACAAGGAATATGATGCAGGTACCAATGCTGAAAGAAAGCTTAGTCTGGAAGAAAGAGCATAACACACACACACACAAATTGTGATTCATGGTGATACTTTTGTATCATTTATCTCTAAACTCAGAAGTCATTCTATAAAACCATCTCTTAATGTATCTCATGTTCAATCAGTTATGATTTTGACAATTGTACTCTGACTCTAATTCTGCCCCCTTCCTCAGCCTATCAAATGCTAGAACTCTAGTTCTGGATCTAACTTGTGATTTTGTAGAGACATTTGTTGCTCATTTTACATATACCTTTCCAATATACAAAACAAATATGCTTATTGCATATTTGATTTTAATTTTAATATATATCTGGATTTTATCTGTTTATAATTTCATCTTTCCCTTTTTTAATTGAAAATTTCTTGTGAAATTCTCACTTTGTATCCTGTACTATGTTAAAAGATATAAGGGATATAAAAACAAGCTTATATCACCAAATACCTATCATTGAGGTTCTTGTACCTAGGTAAAAAGAAAATAGCAAATGTAAGTCAAAGGAAACTGGGACATGATGGGAAATTTATAAATATTTGTGGAATGACTGAGTAAAGTTTAACTTCATAAGATAAAGATCACAAGCACAATGGTAATGTAGAAGTGAAGGAAATCAATGAATACTCAAGTGCCAGTAAGGAGAAAGCTAGATGTCAGAGTTAGGGCAGTTTGGGAAAGTAGATGGTGGAAAAAAGAGTCTAGATGACAAAAACAGTGATCCCAGATGTGACAACCTTCAAAAAAGAGACATAAACACTGGGGCAGAATCTAAAATCTTCACAGAAACATTCCAGAAATGACCATACTGTAGAGAAATGTTTTAATATCTTCTAAGCTTACATACTTTGCTTTCTTCAGCATCCTGGCTGGCCTTGACCTTGGATTTGTGTGTAGACCTTGGATCCCGCATGCTTACTTGGACTGAGTGCTGCTTGCTCCGGTTTTTCTGTACCCAACCTTATCATGTTCCTTACTCATCACTGAATTTATGGATTCGAGTTTTGGCATGTATTTTATGCTTCAACTGGTATGCCATAAGTGTACTGAGAATATTTTTTATTAAGTTTTGATAAGAATTGTAAGCTGAAACTTGGGCCAGTTTGAAAAGCACAAACCTTGTACAATTCAACAAAAGTTTCCAGAAAAAAACAAAACAACGCATCTTTTATAGGCTGGGTCAGAAAATGGCATCTATTAAACTCACTTGACAGAATTGTTGCTTTTAGTCCATAAGGGAGCTGATGAAAAGTAAAGTGCAAAACACACACAGAGTACACGGCCCTTCACAGAGAGGTATCAGTAATTAGGGGAATTTGCTTGTGTGCTACAGACGGGACATGCCAGAACCATATAATGGGAATGAGTTTGTATTGTGTAATTGGTTTCTTGCTAGAAAAACTATCACTGTTTTCATTTTCTGAGCATGGCTGTGGCTCCAAGCTTATTCAGTGGTAATGGTCTGCATTCTGATAGGAGCAGGAATAGACATGGCATTCACGAGCAGGACAGGCTTCTCTTTTAAAGAATAGAACTGAACTGCCTTTGACAACATATTTCTAGAAGATGTTCATTTACGGCAAGGGGGAAGTTTACGCGTGATTTGCTTTGCTGATATATTCACCTAACACTGGTGGGTGGATGTGAGTGGGAAAATTGCCCAATTTTAGTTTTCTGTTAAAAACTGAGTCTGCTGGATATGCTCATTTACAATGGCTAGATTCAATCCTCTGAAATGGTTAAGAGTGAACAGAAGGGTGGAGCGACATTAGTGGAAAGCAACTGAACATTCCAAACAGTGAGGAAAAGTAGGGAAATTTTCACCCGTATCATTCCATAATTTTATCTTTTTTTCTTTTTTTTTAAGTTGAAACATTGAGAGGATTATATTTCTACCCTAGGTCTCTTCTACATGTGTCTTTATTGTCCTCATTACCCTCTTTTAATTTTAAAGCTATTGATTCAACACTGACTGGGGAAGAAACTTGGCCAATAACTTTATTGTAAAATTAAAGTTATATTTTCTTTCCTGCTTTGCTTCATGACATGTTACTTATATAATCAAAGAATAGACAATATCTGGGACCCTGATATTGATGGGGACACTCACTTTACAGGAATTTGAGGCAATCATCAGATTCATTATATCTAAATTGTGCATCTAAATGATGGAATAGAGAAAAAAAGAGAGTAGATGGAGAGAAGGATAATATATACTTAATATTCTCAGAATATATTTTATGGAAGACTTAAAAACCATTGAGATCCAGCAGCTGCATGCAGAATTTAGCAGACTGTTCAAATGGAGAAAGATGGATTTGTACATCTGTATCTACTCTGGCCGCAGTCTGACTCTCGTGGTCATGACTGATATCCCCTAGCCTCTAGGGCAACATTCAAATGCATGGGCAGAAACAAAATAGAAATGGTTGAGTTTGGAAGAAAGCATTTATGAGACCATTGCAAACAGCTCATTTAAAAGGTTTTCAAAATATGGTTGTAATATTGCTCAGTCACTTCATTCTGAAGACTCTTAAAAGTCACTCGCCTCAAAAATTGTAAGCTCATAAACACTGTTCTATTTCTTTCTTTTGTGGTTCTGCTTTGTTAGTTTCAACAGTGAAAAATCACAGTGAACAAGATTGGTCTCTGTGAGCAAAGACCTTAAATTTTACTTTGTGTCCAGGAGCCAAATCATTAAATACTACTATATATTTACTATATATTAATATGTAATACTATATACTGATATGTATATACTAAGATTTAACATATCTAAAAAGATGTCAAAATCTGGTGTTGATGCTATGGAGATCACTATGTTTGTCAATGAGGTCTGTCTGCCAATAAATTTCCCTAATTGCTGATAGCCCTCAGATTCTACATATTGTTTTGAACTTTCCCTTTTTTTTTTTTTCCCCCAAGCTTTCTGGTGGACTAACACAAAAGAATGTGGAAGTTTCAAATATTTCTAACTGCCCAAATGTTTATTACATAATATCTTTTTGATGTCTGTTTTTACTAGCCACTCAGCTAGAAGTTTCTATTCGATATATCATTACAAATAATTTCAGAAAGAATAAGAATGGTTCTCAGCTTTAATATTTTGTGATATTGCTTAGATTTTGTGGCTGTTTGTACTGTTGCATGTGGGTTTTTTAAAAATTAACTCTAGGGCACCTGGGTAGCTCAGTGGGTTAAGCCGCTGCCTTCGGCTCAGGTGATGATCTCAGGGTGCTGGGATTGAGTCCCGAATCGGGCTCTCTGCTCAGCAGGGAGCCTGCTTCCTCCTCTCTCTCTGCCTGCCTCTCTGCCTACTTGTGATCTCTCTCTGTCAAATAAATAAATAAAATCTTTAAAAAAAATAAAAATAAAAATAATAAAAATAAAAAATTAACTCTATTATTAGATAGGTAATCATTAATAGGGCTCCAATATATAAATAAAATAAGTTAAAAATTTACTCAGTTGCTTTCCTCATTAAAAACAAACAAACGACAAGATGGGATTGGGAGGGAGACAAACCATAAGTGACTCTCAATCTCACAAAACAAACTGAGGGTTGCTGGGGGGAGGGGGGTTGGGAGAAGAGGGGTGGGGTTATGGACATTGCGGAGGGTATGTGCTATGATGAGTGCTGTGAAGTGTGCAAACCTGGTGATTCACATACCTGTACCCTGGGGTTATATTATATGCTTATAAAAAATAAAAAATTAAAAACAAACAAACAAACAAACAAATGAACAAACAAACAAATGAACAAACAAACAAAAAAACAGAAAAAACTTCTAGTATTGTATTTTGTATGGGTGGCCTTCTAAATAAAAATGCTTTGTGACTTAATAGGCATGTAAAATAAATTAATTAATTAATAGATAAATAAAGTCAATGGTTTTCACATTAAAAAAGACTTTTAAATATATTCAGACTTGTTCTGAAGTTTGACTTTATTATATTCATATGGTAGCTGTTAATATATTTATAATTCATATAAAAATACATCTATTCTGACATATTTTGGAAGGTGCTACAAATTTATAACTTTGAACTATGTGGTTTATAATGGGTAGACTTTAAGGCAACCTCATGTTTCGCATGTTCATACCTATTCATATCTATGTATGCTCAAATTATTCATACCAATGTGTAATCTTCTTTCTTTGAGTGTGAGAGGCAACTGTGACTTGCTTCTAACCACTAGCATGTGGAGGAGGTAATGGCATGTTATATCATCTATGGAAGTTCCATCTTGTTAGCTGACTTAGTCTGGAAACTCTCTTTGCCAATGTGATGAAGAAAGTGGCTATATTAGGAAAGATCACATGGATAAAGTTGGTGGGTAGGCTCTAGGAACTCTAGCACCTTCTCAGAGTTGAGGACTCTCTCCAGCCAACAGCCATCAAGACACCAAGCCCTCAACTATACAGCCTCAAGGAAACAAATTCTACCAACCATCTGAAGGAAAGAATAGACAATCTGGAAGTAATGTCTTCCCGAAGCAGTTCGCCAATGAAAACATAGCCTGCTAAACATCTGGATTTCTGATACATCCAACCTGTGACAGAGTCAGTAAGTGTTGTTTTAAACATCTAAGTCTGTGGTGAATTTGTTAACACAGGAGCAGTTAACCATACATCAATAAGTTCATATTTAAAGACTTGGCAATGTAAAAACAATAGTGAAATTAGACAAAAGGACAAAATGAGATGAATGTGAATTAACATGAGAGAAAAAATAAATAAGAGGAGACATTAGTATTGGAGTAAGCAATATAACAAAACATATGTTGTATTGTCACAAAATATATCTACTAAATACATACTAGTATAATGCAGTCATCCTTGCATAAAATGTCAACATATAAGGGTAATAGAGTTATAAAAGAGAGCAAATATATCTTGTGTGGCTTTCATTCTTATTTTCCTTAAAGTTAAAAATAAGAACTATTGCTAAAGATTATGCTGTATATAACTAATATGTCCTAAATTATAACTATTGGCTCTATTGGGTCTTTAAAATTTATCATTTTTAATACCTATGTTATTTAAGATTTATTTGTTGTTTTAGTGGTACACAATAAATGCTGTGTTAATATTTTAGCATTTCCCTCATCTACACACAGGGATAGAAATTATGATGTGGATGAAGGACACTGATGATTCACTGGTGGAAGGGGGGAACCATAGAGGGGCTGTAAATAGAAACAGACAAGCAAGTATTCTCTTGGCGTTGATGTCTGTTCTCACATTTTCCTGGGCCCCTTACACTGGCACAGCTCTGCTGTTTCTTTTTTTTTTTGTTGTTTTGTTTTGTTTTGCTTTTTAAGATTTTATTTATTTATTTGACAGAGAGAGATCACAAGTAGACAGAGAGTCAGGCAGAGAGAGAGAAAGGGAAGCAGGCTCCCTGCTGAGCAGAGAGCCCAATGCGGGACTCGATCCCAGGACCCCGAGATCATGACCTGAGCCGAAGGCAGAGGGTTAACACACTAAGCCACCCAAGCGCCCCACAGCTCTGCTGTTTTTGATAAGCCCACCAGGTTGAGAGTTAGATCCATAGTCTGGGAGAAGGACTGCTTTTTTCTTATTTCTCTTTCCGTGTGTGTGTGTGTGACTTTTTTCTCTACCTAAGTGTCAGAGCTCAGCAATGTAAGAGCTCAGTGGTATGGACATGGGGAAAATGGCCTAAGGTGCTCATTTAGACTGCTTCTGGCTTAGGCTCTAGATGAGTAACTCAAAGAGAGAAAACATCACCTAAGCCCATTCAAGCACCCCAAATATAGTTTTTTTTTAATTAATCTTTTTTATTTCAGAATACTTTTTGAGTATTCTAAAGTGTGAGTGTAGGATAGAGTTCCATATACACCCACTTAACTTCCCATTTTATTTACATATTAGAAAATATGTAAATAAATATATATTTGTATATTATCATAATTAATGAACTGGTATTGATGCATTATTATTAACTAGGGCTCTTTTTTTTTCATATTTCTTTAGTTTTTTCTACTCTAAAATCCCATACAGGATATCACATTGCAATTAGTCATCACATCTCCTTAGGCTCCTTTTGGCCATAGATTCTCTCATATTTCCCTTGTTCCCTTTCCTTGTTTTTCATACCTTGACAGTTGTGAGGAGAACTGCTCACATATTTGTGGAAGATCCCTCAACTGGGATTTGTCTGATTTGTTTCCTATAATTAGACTGGGGTTATGGGTTTTTGGTTGGAAGACTGCAGAGATAACTTCTGTTCTGATCACATCATACGAAGAGTACATGAATCGACATGACTTATTGGTGTTAATCATGGTTACCTGGCTGAAGTGGTATTTGATAGATTCCTCCACTGTGAAGTTTTTCTTTTTCTTTTTCTCTTTTCAAAGTGTATTCTTTTGAAACAAACCACCACGCATTCCATACATAAGGAGTGGGGAGTTCTATATACACTGTTCACACTGATAAGCATCAGGTAAAATCTTTATTTGAGATACAATAGAATGAGATAATGTAGACATATCTCCATAGACATATAATATGTAAGTTCAGCCATAAAGTATCTATATATTTTATCTATATATCTATCTAAGAACTATTATGTTTTAAAGATTTTATTTATTTATTCATTGACAGAGAGAAAGAGCACAGACAGGGGGAAGAGAGGAGGGGAAGGGAAAAGCAGGCTCCTCATTGAGCAGGGAGCCCTATGCGGGGCTCCATCCCAGGACCCTGGGATCATGACCAGAGCTGAAGCCAGTCACTTAACCAACTGAACCAGCCAGGCATCCCTCTAAAAACTATTATTTTCTAAGCTATATGCACTTGAATAGTAAGGTTGAACTCCAGAGACCCAGAGAGGTATAGAAAGCTTTTACTAGGCTGTACATTTTAAAACCATCTTATGAAACTTTGTTAAGTCAGTAATATTGCAGAAGCAGTAGGATAAACTGAAAAGAAATAACACCATGAAAAGGAAAAGGAAGAACATTCATGAAGGAAATCAGAAGCAAGAAAGACTCTCTGGTTAGGTTTATTCCTAGGTATCTTATGGTTTTGGATGCAATTGTAAATGGGATTGACTCCTTAATATCTCTTTCTTCTGTCTTGCTGTTGGTGTAGAGAAATGCAACTGATTTCTGTGCATTGATTTTATATCCTGACACTTTACTGAATTCCTGTACAAGTTCTAGCAGTTTTGGAGTGGAGTCTTTTGGGTTTTCCACATATAGTATCATATCATCTGCGAAGAGTGATAATTTGACTTCTTCTTTGCCGATTTGGATGCCTTTAATTTCCTTTTGTTGTCTGATTGCTGAGGCTAGGACCTCTAGTACGATGTTGAATAGCAGTGGTGATAATGGACATCCCTGCCGTGTTCCTGACCTTAGCGGAAAAGCTTTCAGTTTTTCTCCATTGAGAATGATATTTGCGGTGGGTTTTTCATAGATGGCTTTGATGATATTGAGGTATGTGCCCTCTATCCCTACACTTTGAAGAGTTTTGATCAGGAAGGGATGTTGTACTTTGTCAAATGATTTTTCAGCATCTATTGAGAGTATCATATGGTTCTTGTTCTTTCTTTTATTTATGTGTTGTATCACATTGACTGATTTGCGGATGTTGAACCAACCTTGCAGCCCTGGAATAAATCCCACTTGGTCGTGGTGAATAATCTTTTTAATGTACTGTTGAATCCTATTGGCTAGTATTTTGTTGAGTATTTTCGCATCTGTGTTCATCAAGGATATCGGTCTATAGCTCTCTTTTTTGGTGGGAACCTTGTCTGGTTTTGGGACTAAGGTGATGCTGGCCTCATAAAATGAGTTTGGAAGTTTTCCTTCCATTTCTATTTTTTGGAACAGTTTCAGGAGAATAGGAATTAGTTCTTCTTTAAATGTTTGGTAGAATTCCCCCGGGAAGCCGTCTGGCCCTGGGCTTTTGTTTGTTTGGAGATTTTTAATGACTGTTTCAATCTCCTTACTGGTTATGGGTCTGACCAAAGAGACACAGAATCTATACTCAGAAAACTATAAAGTACTCATGAAAGAAATTGAGGAAGACACAAAGAAATGGAAAAATGTTCCATGCTCCTGGATTGGAAGAATAAATATTGTGAAAATGTCTATGCTACCTAAAGCAATCTACACATTTAATGCAATTCCTATCAAAGTACCATCCATCTTTTTCAAAGAAATGGAACAAATAATTCTAAAATTTATATGGAACCAGAAAAGACCTCGAATAGCCAAAGGGATATTGAAAAAGAAAGCCAACGTTGGTGGCATCACAATTCCGGACTTCAAGCTCTATTACAAAGCTGTCATCATCAAGACAGCATGGTACTGTCACAAAAACAGACACATAGATCAATGGAACAGAATAGAGAGCCCAGAAATAGACCCTCAAATCTATGGTCAACTAATCTTCGACAAAGCAGGAAAGAATGTCCAATGGAAAAAAGACAGCCTTTTCAATAAATGGTGCTGGGAAAATTGGACAGCCACATGCAGAAAAATGAAATTGGACCATTCCCTTACACCACACACAAAAATAGACTCAAAATGGATGAAGGACCTCAATGTGCGAAAGGAATCCATCAAAATCCTTGAGGAGAACACGGGCAGCAACCTCTTCGACCTCTGCCGCAGCAACATCTTCCTAGGAACAACGCAAAAGGCAAGGGAAGCAAGGGAAAAAATGAACTACTGGGATTTCATCAAGATCAAAAGCTTTTGCACAGCAAAGGAAACAGTTAACAAAATCAAAAGACAACTGACAGAATGGGAGAAGATATTTGCAAACGACATATCAGATAAAGGACTAGTGTCCAGAATCTATAAAGAACTTAGCAAACTCAACACCCAAAGAACAAATAATCCAATCAAGAAATGGGCAGAAGACATGAACAGACATTTCTGCAAAGAAGACATCCAGATGGCGAACAGACACATGAAAAAGTGCTCCATATCACTCGGCATCAGGGAAATACAAATCAAAACCACAATGAGATATCACCTCACACCAGTCAGAATGGTTAAAATCAACAAGTCAGGAAATGACAGATGCTGGTGAGGATGCGGAGAAAGGGGAACCCTCCTACACTGTTGGTGGGAATGCAAGCTGGTGCAGCCACTCTGGAAAACAGCATGGAGGTTCCTCAAAATGTTGAAAATAGAACTGCCCTATGACCCAGCAATTGCACTATTGGGTATTTACCCTAAAGATACAAATGTAGTGATCCAAAGGGACACATGCGCCCGAATGTTTATAGCAGCAATGTCCACAATAGGCAAACTATGGAAAGAACCTAGATGTCCATCAACAGATGAATGGATCAAGAAGATGTGGTATATATACACAATGGAATACTATGCAGCCATCAAAAGAAATGAAATCTTGCCATTTGCAACAACATGGATGGAACTAGAGCGTATCATGCTTAGCGAAATAAGTCAAGCAGAGAAAGACAACTATCATATGATCTCCCTGATATGAGGAAGTGGTGATGCAACATGGAGGCTTAAGTGGGTAGAAGAAGAATAAATGAAACAAGATGGGATTGGGAGGGAGACAAACCATAAGTGACTTTTAATCTCACAAAACAAACTGAGGGTTGCCGGGGGGAGGGGGTTTGGGAGAAGGGGGTGGGTTTATGGACATTGGGGAGGGTATGTGATTTGGTGAGTGCTGTGAAGTGTGTAAACCTGGTGATTCACAGACCTGTACCCCTGGGGATAAAAATATATGTTTATAAAAAATAAAAAAATTAAAAAAAAAAAAAAAAGAAAGACTCTCTGGACTGGCGAAGTCTATAAAGAAAGAGCTATAAAGGACACTATCTTAGGAGCCCTATAGTTAATAACAGCAACCAAACAAAATTTGTGGGTTATTTAGAATCAACTAGAATCAAAAACATTTTAAAATAAAAATATGTAATAAATTTTTTTACAATCAAACATACATGGTACTTGGGATATAGATAGATAGATAGATAGATGTGTGTATACACACATGCACACATTTATATGCTAAAGACATTGGTGTAAAGAGTTTATACCATTATAGAAGAGGTGGGTTTGTATTGTTCATATTGTTTTACAATCCATACCATTGTAAACCTGTGTACTGGCTCATGTACGTGAATAATGTAGAAGTAAGAAAGGCTTGAGCCCTAATCTGATGAGGGATTCATCTCTGTTTCTTTAACATTTCTTTATTTTGTTCTCTTCCTTTGTCCTTAGGCTGATCTCCTCACGGTTAAAAGTAATTAGAAATAACAGCATCTTCATTTTCCCATAGGTAGAGAAGAAACACTTCTTACCTAGCTATTCAAAGAATAGTCTTGTAATTCTTCCACAGTGGAGCTGATCATTTTGGCTAGGGGAATGGAATCTGTTGGCTGGTTTAACAGACCTTTTACCAAACCACTCTTCTTCTTAACAGTCACCTCCCAAACTCCAACTGCTGGTGGATTTCTTCATGAAACACAAGGGCTAAATTCTAGACTTACCCATATCCTAACAAAATTATAGAGAGTGTTAGGGAGGAGAAAATACAGTGATCAAATATAGAGAACTTTCTATGCCTTGATGTATCCGGGAGCATTTTTCTGCCTATACTAATATCTTTTTAGCTGTGAAAGAACTACCTTATATTTTCTCCTTATTACCCAGAGAATATGACCTAGGTAGTTAACTCTAATTTATTGATCTATAGATCACATGTTTTCAAAATCAGATCTTGTCATATACTGGATATATCATTATTTTAGAAAATTTTAACAGGATGTCAGTACACTGAGAACATAGTAATGATTCTGATATTACCAATTATATATATATATATATATATATACATACATACTGTTTGAATAAAGCAAACACCTGGTTGCATGAGTGGATTGTGAAGTCAGGTGTGTAACTTTTTTTTTTTCTTTGAAAGAGTTTAAGCTTTGGATGCAAAAATCACATTTTTGTGTTTGGTTTTCTCATTTTCCAACTTGTAAAATATTTCCTAGTGTATTTCTTAGAATAGGAATGGAATAATAATTAAGTTAATACTTCTGTCTTTAGATTAGGCAAATATAAATATGAACTAATCCACTTTTGGATGAGTAATAGTTCAGACAATGATATGTTTATTTAATTTGTTTATCACTTGTAAATGTCCATTGATGTACTACACACCTAACATCATTGCTACCATATTATTTAGCATTAATATGGCACATTGAATTTTCAAGATGCTATAATCATTAATTAGCCATACTTCATAACACTCCTTTGAGATAATATAGTGATATAGAAAATTAAGTTACAGATAATTTAGGTTGCTGACCTGAAGGAATTACTACTCATAAATGAATATATTGTAAATTAGTGGTTAGTAATCTGTGGAATTATTGAGCTTCTTGCATTGATATATGCAAATATAGATAATTCAAAAAGTATGTTTGTTATAGCTATGCCATTTCTGCCATGTTATTTAGTATTATGACATTTGTATACTCTCAGAACGTCTAAAATGAGAGGTTTCCAGACCTGGGAAGAAACTGAGGAACGTGAGGGTGTGTGGAGTTAATTGAAACTTGGGTACAAGAAATGGTGTCATCTGAACAAATCACTATGCAGAATTTAAGGGCCGGCTGAGAGCCTCAATGGGGAAGTTCTGGGAAAATGAGAATGTTTTGCAAATAGACCTTTTAAAAGTGCTCATCTTAGTAGCTGTATCAGATGTTGTAGACTTCTATCATTTTTTGTTTAAGTGACCAGCTACTTTTACTATCTTCACTGTTCTCTATTGTAATCTCTGTGGGATATGTCGCACCTTGAAATACTTGTTCATATGTGAGTTAAGACGTTTGATTAACTCTTTTTTTTGTTTGTTTTCAGATAGTTTAGCTTGACCAGCTGTCCTGTCTCTGCTCCTTCATGGTAGTTACTATAAGAGATTATAAACTGTAACTCGCCTGCTTGCAATAAATCAGCAACTTGTAGGGTAAGCAAAAAGACTTTGGGGACAGACTGGGGCATGTTAATAGTATCTAGTACTGGGGAAAAAGGAAGGTACTTATGATGTTTCAGAGATATAATGAGAGATGAGAGGATCCCAGCCTGTGTAAAATTCCTGCTGTGGTGGGAAAAGATATTCATGGCTTAAAAGAAGGGAGTCACTCAAGTTACTTTGAGTAATGAAGAAGCTGTTTTAAGAATAACTATTTAGACAAGAAAAAATGCATAATTAGGCCATGAGTAGATAGAAATTATAATATTGCAGAGCAATAAGAAAATTTAGAAACCTACTTTTTTTTTTTTTCCTTGCAGGGGGTGGGATCTCAGGCAGTACATAAGCTGTAGATCAGACAGAATTATTAATGATTATGGTTTCTGTTCTAAAACAATTCATGATCCTCCAAATTTTTATAACTCCACCCTTTTGCTACTAGTTTACTTTGTCTTGTTTTCCATTGTGCACAGATACTTGATTTGCCATATAGTTCCTATTTACTCCTAACTCTTCTTTCCTCATAACTCCAGCATGAATCTTGCTCTTCACCTTACCTGACATAAAGTATTTCAGGGTATTCCTTGAGCGGGCCTTTCTAGATTTATCTTCTGCTAAAAGCCACTTTATTGCTCCTACATTTTCCATTTCGAGTTCCTGAAAGATAAAATATGATCACCTAGTTGATCTGTGTTTTCTCTTCAGTGGATTGACCAGGACACCATGGATCTGGAAATCATCTCATTGTTTGGTTTTCTATGGCTTTGAGAGTAGGGTTGGGGTGTCAAGTGATTAAAAATATGTCTGTTTAGATTTTTCTTTAGAAGTTAATAGTAAAGAAGCTCAAAATGATCAACTTATTTCGCATAAAAAAATGGCTTCAGAACAATGTAAAGAGTGCCTATGATAAAAGCTTGTAAAACATAGAAGGGAAATACAAGGAGGTAATAAATGACAAAGGGCAAGTCAGAGACATTTTCATACAGACAATCTACTTGAGTTAGAGTTGAGTAGCCATTTTCCAGGTCCTTAAGTAGGCAGAAGAGCTTTTCAAAATGAGAGAACATATGCCAAGGTACAGAAACAGAAAACATTTTTATACCTTTGAGAAACCATAAATAGTTTTGTCTGGCAGAGGAGGTAAAGTTCAGGAATTGTCAGGAATCATTTGCAGTAAAAGTTAAGGACCAGATAATGGAGATCCTCTACATCAATCAAAAGATTATGAATTTTATCCAATGAGTGATATGGAAACATAGAAATGTTTTAAGTGGATATGTGTCACACTTAGATATGGATTTTCAAAAAAGTATTCTGGGAATACACAAGACTGAAGATGAGCTAGATGGGTGATGAAGTAGGTATCATTCGCAATGGTGCCGTCAAAAGAACAAGAGAATGGGATGGCAGAGATGGCTGGAATGAAGATGTAAGGATAAATCAAAAGCTGCTAGTGAAGAATCAGTGGCCCTTTCTCTGTGCAATCACCATGGTGGCTGGAATCCTATACGCATATCCTGAAAATTAGAAGAACTTCAAGGCCCTCAATGCAGCTCAGTATGGTGGGGTTCGGGTTGGCATGTTGTCTGTAGCTCCCCACTTTGACTTTGACCAAACCAACTACACCCCTAAATTTCTCCATAAATTTCCAGCAAGTTTCCAGCACTTTAAGGTAACCATGGATCCTGTGTATTTGAGAGCAATGTCACAGCCTACCCTGTGAGCAACGAGGAGCTGCCAGGATGTACTCTAAAAACAACAGGTGACACATTAGGTGAACTTTGTTGATAGCAGCATAGTGCCACCAGCCAGTCAATACCTTCCACGTTGGGCTTCATGTGCCACAACAAGCAGGATACAGAGCATGGAAATGAGGAGGTGGGGTAACTTTGGGGGCTGTTGGGTGCTCACTTGAAAACAAGGACTTTTTTGATGGAGAACACAAGATGTTGGCTAACATCACAGTTGTCTGAACCCCGCAGTGGCTCCATCAACAAGTCCTGGGGCTTTCTCTCAACCAGATCTCCGCCAATATTAGCCACTGGTTCCTTATATGCATTGACTAGTCCCACTTCCAGACTGTTCGGGGAAAGGTGAAACTCTTTCCCAGAAGGTGAGAAGAGAGCCCAGTTTGATGTTAAAATGTGTGCAGACACGTAGCCTAAAATGGATACATCACAGAAACTGAAAGGCTCACCAGAGAAAAGCAGAATCCCCAGCCAGAGTGTAAAGAGGACTTTCCCTGTTGCTGAGGAGATGGATGAAGATAAAGCAGGTACTGCCTGCTAAGTCAAAGGCCAAGAACTCCTTTACTCACCTGATCAAGATGACCTTTATTTTGAATGGCTTTATGTGCAAATGCTCCAACAAGGACACCCTTTCTGTGGTACTGCTGTAGTTTGATAAGGATGGCTGATCCCTATGATACTCCAAGTACTCCTTCTTTGAAGAGCTCACTTAGAACTTCATGTTTGTGACCTCATCAATGGAATGTTCCAGTGACTGGACAAGCTAAGGAAGAATGCCTTTATGAGTGTCTTCCTCTTTGGAACTAAGAGTAGTCACTCCATTTTGGGAGTCTGAGTCTTCCAAGGCTGTGAACTAGATCCTGGAAGCAAGGAGACCCAGAGAATGGTTTGAGAGTACTTTCCCTGGGAGGGGACCTTCCAGCATGTGCGCAAAGTCTCCAATCAGAGCAGTATCTTTAAGTGACCATCTCTTGCCATTGACCCAGATGTCTGCACCTGCCCTTTAGAGAGATGAGAGGTAGTAAAGAAACTGAACATTGAAAGAAGAAAAAAAAAAAAAAAAAGAAAAAGAAAATCAATGGGTGTCAGTGATAGGTTCTTGATTTTAAAACTAATGATCAAACATTAACAATGTGAATATTCTTGTTAGATTATCATTTTTAAGTCATTATTACATTTTTATTTTGGTTATGGGATTTTTATTAAGAATGACTGCTGAAATTTTATTAATGATGTCTAAAAGCACCAGGAACTTTTCACAGAAGAGAAGATGATTGAAGGCTGAGAGGTTATTTATACGGTTATCATTTATTAAACTAGGGTAAGAGGTAGTGGGGAAGGGCATTCTAATATCAAAGACTGAAAAAAAAAATTCTTCTGCTTCTATAAAGCTGGAATCTACCCTCTCAGTTATTGAGGAACTGAAGTCATCTTCACAGTTAGGGGGCTATCAAATTCATCATAAATTCCTGGTAACTTCATGGACATATATATAGGGTAATGTTACATGCAGACATTTAATTCATTTGCTCATTTATAAAATACTTATTGACAACTGTTCACTCCACCTCTGCTCATAAATGTTAGAGCAATAAGAAATAAAATATATATTTTCAGATACTGATAACTACAATGAGTTAAAATAAAACAGAAGTCCCACCCAGGGTACTGGAGTCTCTCAGATGCCCTTGCCTTCTTCCCACACCAGTGTGAAGGTCCAGAAAGAAGGGAGTTACTTCTTCATACCTGGAAGGCAAAAGGATCTGAAATTCTCATCAGATCGTATCCCTTCTGTTCTTACATCTTATATTATTAGCCTGGTAATTTGGTTTGTTGCATATGTATTGAATACAAAGTTGATTAAAAATGCACTCTCTTTGACCTCTACAATTTATATTCTGATGTGATAGAGATATGGTGGCATTCAGGAATATGCATTTTTAACAAGATTCCAATATAATTCTTATTCGAGAGGTCTGTAGTATACAATTTTATAAGTGCCAGTAAAGTTAATCTTATTTCTTATTTCTAAAACAATATATTAGTATGAAGTCAGGTGATTGGCCTGAAATGTGCTTGCAGAACAGGTATCAAGTACAAACTTTGAGTTTAGCTGCCTGGTAGAATAAAATGCCCTGAAAGCCAGACTTCCAATATTTCTTAGAAGTGACAGAATATGGCAAAACATCCTTGTCAAACATTTGCCATGCTGGAGCTTATCCTTAATTTAACTCCCTAGAAGTTACTTTTAGTGGGCTACTTAGGAATCATAACTCTTGTGGTAACCAGCCTACATTAGAGAGAATTTCTTTGATTTATTTAATTTTGGCATAGAAGACTGTTTTCCACTCAGAGGGTCAGAAACAATCCAAAATATATAATACCCTTGTTTTTATCTTTAAAGATTTATTATTTATTTATTTATTTATTTGAGAGAGAGAGAGAGAGAGAACGAGTGAGGGAAAGGGGCAACGGGAGAAGGAGAGAGAGACTCTTACACAGACTCAATGATGAGTGCAGAGCCCTACCTGGGGCTGAATCTCATGATGTGAAATCATGACCTGAGCCAAGATCATGACTCGAGCTGAAATCATGAGTCAGCTGCTTAACCAACAGAGCCACTCCGGCGCCCCACCTTGTTTTTAACCTTTAAATATAAGTTTACTTGAATCTCTGAAGTTTTTAATTTATGTGCTTACAATTTTGCAATTTAAGGCCAAGAGCATAATTACTGTAAATTCAAGAATGCACAATGTCAACTTTTTTTGTCATCTTCTTTTGTTTCCTTTAAATGTATGAATTTGCTTTCATGTTATGAAGCAAGTGTTTACTCTGAAGTACTACCTAATGTAACTCTTCAACCACATTCCTCCTGTCTTTGAGGTGATTAAGCTACATGTGTAAAATATTTATATTTTTGATACTAGGAACTTACTTGTTTCTTCCTTATGGCAAGAAACTTGTTAGTGTTTTTAGTCTCAATAGAGAAAAGAGTTGTAATTTTTATGTTTTAATAATATTTGGATAACTAAAAGCCATATGTGTGTAGTATAACTTAGCAATTTATTACAAATGAAAAGGCATCTGGCTAGCTTCAGCAATAATTTCTATTATGAGCACATTTTTTATGCCTTCAAGCTTTTATTTCAGATGTGTGTTGGGAATGTACATGGTATTGTTATAGATCAAAGAATTTACTATATCAGAAATGTTTGGAGGTTTCTTTTCCTCCAATTAATCTCAGAAAGTTCACTAATTCTATATCTTCTTTGACTTTCTATTTGCAAGTTGGAAGCCCTGATAATAAGCCTAGATTAATTAGAGTAATGGGCTAAGACAGAGTTGCTATAACATCTGGTAGGATTTGGACTTTGCTTCTGGGAAATGCAGTGCACATAAACACTAACAGCAAAGGGTCATATCCAACAATTATCAAATTTACCGGATTTCAGTACTTCCTAGATTGCCAGTGAGTTTCTAAAGGAAATTGCTCCATGCCAAAATTATGTATCAAATGATATTTCATTTTTTCAAAGAGGAATTTTGAGGTTAAGACAATAATTTGTGGTAGTCCTCTGAACTAATTCTTAAATGATTAGAAGTTTTATGTGAGTTTGAAAATAAAATTTATGTCTTTAGCTTAACTGATTTAATTAATTGACCAAAGTCAGTGCACAGTAATGTACACTTTGAAGAACCAGGTTACTCGAAGAAAATAGACTACAGAAATCCAACAAAGACATAAAGACATAAAATGGAAATAGAAATGAGCTTATCACAAAAATAGGAACCATAAATCCTATACTTTTCCTAGGAGTGGGTTAGGGTTTTGTCCTTAATCAGTGAACATGAAAAGAGAAATCAAGTGTTTTTATACAAACTACAGAATTCTTAAGGTCAATAATAACAGTTGTTTAGGAAACACATAGATGTTTCTGATTAATTGAAGAAATCATAGAAAGTGATACAATAAAGTAAAAGTTCTTTAAAGTGTATTCTGTTCATATAATTCACAAATGCATAATAAAATATAGAATGCTGTATAAAAAATAATAAAATGTGGGGTATTGTATTGACTAATATCCCAAGGCCCACTGCTGAATTTAATGATATTGCTTTATTAGATCATCTTTCAATACAGGGCCTGGCTTGATATTTTACCTGTTTTATTCTTCTTATAGATTTTAGTCTTAGAATTTAAACTCTGAGATTTGGGTTGACAACCAAAGGATGTGAGTATGATTCTATTATATGAAGTTTTACAGCAGGCAAAATGAATCAATAGTGATTTAAATCAGAACCATGGTTGCCTAGGGAGAGGTTTGGGGGAAGATTGTAAAAGGGCATGAAGAAACTTTCCGGGTGATAGAAATACAGTGCTTGGGATGGTCAGTACATGGAGCTATATATTTGTCCAAATTCATCAAGTTGTGCATTAAAAATGGGTGCATAAAGGAGCACCTGGGTGGCTCAGTGGGTTAAGGCCTCTGCTTTCAGCTCAGGTCATGATCCCAGGGTCCTAGGTGACCTAGGTGCCCTAATTTGTACTTTAATTATATTCTACTGTGACACACTTTTTCCATGTCAAAATGTATTTTCAAATACCTGTTATTATTTTATTCTCTTCATGGTTAGAGGCCAGAGGCTGTGTTTATCTCATTTACCATCATATTCCTAGTCTGTGACCCATAATTCACATTCAAAAATATTTTTAGAATGTAAATAGATGATAAGATCATCAGAATTCTATTTTCATTGATAAACTTAAAATACTTAAGCTTCCAAAAGTGTATTTAGAAATTAGTTGTCCTACAGAAATCCTACTAGAAATCCAATTGTCCTACAATTTAACTTTGAAGCTCTCTGATTTCCAGAGGAGTGAAATATTTGCAGTTTTGTGACTACACTGTTATAGGTATACCTACTATGCATAAATATGAATATTAGTGTATATCATATTATTAGCTGAATAAAAAAGGTAGGCTTCATGACACTAATTTTATATACATTAAAACTACCTGGACTATATTAACAACACTGTCAAAATTCTAAATAATTTTATTGCTAGTTTTTAAAAATATTTTTGTCACGACTTTGTGTATTATGTAACTTTTCTCTCGGTTTTTATTTGATAATGAAATGAGAATAACTTACAGCTGAACTCAATGGTAATTTACATACTCTGATGCCCTCCACTTTGTTATCATGTAGGGAACTATGACACATTTCCAAAGTGACAGGAAATGCTACATTTCTAGACTCTCCAAGTATCTGAAGACCTTAAACCACAGAGCTGCTCCATCACAAGAATTACTTCAAAATGAAGGCTTCATTTAAGAGACACGGAATGAATGTCACAGACTTAGAGGGAATTCTGGAGAATTTTAACCTGCCCAAGCTTCAGTTTCCTGATTTTTAAAATAAAGAAATTGAGTTAAACATTCTTAAAGATCTCATTCAAATCTATGTCTTTAATTCTGTGATCATCATAGGATTATGTCTTTTTTTTTTTTTAAGAACTCAACTTGAAAATAATAATAAGATACGAAATATGAAGAATGAGATTATCTTTTAGAATTTAGGATGACATGGTAATGACTTATAGACTAACACTTATTTTCTCATTTTATGTCTCAAAAACTGTATCTCCAATGAATGTAAAGGTAATTCCTTAAAAGATGGCCCATTAAAATAATTTTCTCTCACCCTAACAGACTAAACAGTATGAAGAATTATGACAGCTTTTCAATCTTATATACCTTCTAATTCATATTATTCTTAAAATCCAGCACTATCTACAATTTAGCAATATCTCAATGGCTATTCATTATTATTATAGAAGATGACATAATTAAGAAAAAAATATCATTATTTATACTATTAGATCATAGTTATTTCACTTACAGTTTGCAAACATTTTACATGAAAAACAAGAAAGAAAAAAACCTGTATATTTTGAGAGACATTATTACTTCAATCCTAAATCTCTCCCTCATGATTTTTGTACCATTTTCAATATTAATACCTTGAACACACACACACACACACACGCACAAATTCTTAGTAGATGGAGATCCCTGCAGTGTTGAGTACCTCATTAATTGTTCAAGAATTTGTAGGTCTAGTTACAGAATCAAAAATGTCATTAATCATTAATACTCCTTGCTTAAATGCATTGGAATAAACATTTACTTCTCACAACAGAAACACCAAGTGTATGGATTACCTCTGTTTAGAAATTGCTTCCTCGTTTCACCCACTGGAAATTTGGTTTGGTTTCAGTCTTCAAAGCCATTTTTTATCAGAGGAATATAGCCTTCATTCTGTCCTTTAAATGAACATTTAAATATTGGTATTTAAATAATTTTCTAACTTTTTATAAATACCTTTAATTGGAAATTCTGTCCAAAGATAATGTCTTTAAACTATAAATGTTTTAAAAAGTAGATTTCTTGGGGGATCCTGGGGGGCTCAGTCTGTTAAGCGTCCCACTCTTGATTTGAGATCGGGTCATGATCTCCAGCCCCGCATCAGGGTCCATGCTGGACATGGAGCCTGCTTAAGATTCTCTCCCTCTGCTCCCTTTGCCCCTCCCTTCCAAAATAAATAAATAAAAATAAAAGCAGACTTGTTAAGTTTTATGGCATTTTGTAAATCTGTAAACATTTTCAAATAGAATAAAAAGTTCAGATATTTCAAGGCAATGATCTGGGAGCTAAAGTGAAGTGAAAACTGACATAAACATAAGGTATTAAATGAAAGAAAAATTGATATAATTCAGGCCAAGTGTCTCAATGTATAGATGAGAAAACTGAGATCAAGTGACTAGTTCAAGCTCACATGTGTATTTAGAATCGAAGCTAATGCTAGAAATAAAATTCCAGACTCCTCAGTAGTACTCTGCTGAAGCATTACACTGTTATATAATCTGTGTAATGTAACTTCAAACCAACTCTGCTTGAATTGTGTAATTATCTAAAATTGCTTATGAAAATACAACCTTAGGGTAAATTGTTCTGCCCTTTTCTAGATGAATAATCCATGCTTCTTAAATGTGAAACCAGACACAATGAAAGCACAGGATTCCCGGTAGCCATGAGAAAGAATTCTGTACAGTTTGTACCAACTTCAATTTTTTAAAAAATATTTTATTTATTTATTTGAGTGAGAGAGAGAGAAAGAGAGAGAGAGAGAAGGTGGGGGTAGCAGAGGGAGAGGGATAAGCAGACTCTGCACTGAGCGAGGAGTCTGAAGCAGGGCTTGATCCTAGGACTATGAGATCATGACCTGAGGTCATGACCTGAGCCGAAACCAAGAGTCAGAAACTTAACTGACTGCACTACCAAAGCATCCCAAAACTTCAATTATTTAGTAATTTTATTTTTATTTGCATGGAAATAGGAAAATAGAACAAAATAATTTTGGAAATATCTGCCAACATGTATTATATGAAAGGTATTTTCTCATTAGGTCAATGGTAAGAATAACAACCTATTTGTGATTTACAAATCTTTTTTGAAAAATATTTTATTTATTTGACAGAGAAAGACACAGCGAGAGAGGGAACACAAACAGGGGGAGTGGGAGAGGGAGAAGCAGGCTTCCTGCTGAGTGGGGAGCCTGATAAGGGGCTCAATCCTAGGGCCCTGGTATCATGACCTGAACCTAAGGCAGACACAATGACTGAGCCATCCAGGTGCCCCAAGTGATTTATAAAACTTTGATCAATTTAATTTCCTGGAAAATCATGAGACTGAGAAGGATTCTAAGAAAACCTAATTAATAAGAGGATTATTTTCCCCAGTATCTTTTCCCTCTAAATTCTGACTTACTCATATAGCTGGTAGGTTTCTCAAGGGTGTTCTTCTTGCAACTAACTAACTAATGCTAACTAATGGATTAGTATAATATATTTCCATCATGTATTAAAGATCCTGAGATGCCTCACTAGCCTATTACTGATTACCTATAGCATAAGTCAATAAGCAAGTGTCGAGAAATGAAACAAGGTCTTCAGAAGCTTTCATATTTTTGTAGAGTTTTGGTAAGGTGAAATTGATACAAGTGGACAAAACCTAAAAGCATATACAGAAGCCCCCTCCTTATCTGTAGTCTAACTTTCAGTGGTTTCAGTTGCCCCTAGTTGAAGGGGGTAGAGATACAGATCATCAGAAGGTCAGTAGTAGCCAGCAGTGCCTGTCATTCCCTTCACTTGCTCTCATCTCCTAGGAATTTTATCATCTCATTGTCCCAAGACGAAGGGTGAAGAGAATAGAGTAAGATATTTTGGGAGAAGAGATGGAGAATGCAGTCACATAACTTTCATTACAGTGTATTGTTGTAACCGTTATATTTTACTACTAGTTATTATTGTTAATCTATTACTGTGCTTAATTCGTAAATTACAATTTATCAGGAGCACCTGGGTGGTGCAGTCGGTTAAGCATCCGACTCTTGGTTTCGGCTCAGGTTCTGATCTCAGTGTTGTGAGATGGAGCCCTGCGTCTGGGAGAGGCCTGCTTGAGATTCCCTCTCCCTCTGCCCCTCTCGCTCCTGTGCTGTCTCTCTCCTTCTCTTTGTCTATCACTCAAATAAATAAATCTTAAAAAACAAAAAAAAAACAAACAAACAAAAAACAACAAAACCTTGGGCGCCTGGGTGGCTCAGTTGGTTAAGCCTCTGCCTTTGGCTCAGGTCATGGTCTCAGGGTCCTGAGATCGAGCCCTGCATTGGACTCTCTGCTCAGCAGGAAGCCTGATCCCCCCCCCCCTTCTCTCTGCCTGCCTCTCTGCCTACTTGTGATTTCTCTCTGTCAAATAAATAAATAAAATCTGTAAAAAAAAAAAAAAAACTTTATCATATGTATGCACGTATAGAAAAAACAGTACAATCTGTAGTTTAAGGCATCCCCTGGGGGTTTGGGAACAGCTCTCCCTCTGTTCCATAAGGGAGGACTACTGTGGATAGAGGATGATAGATCAATAGATAGACAGATAGATGATCGATATTTAAAATCATGTAACTCAGAAATTGTAGAAGAAAGAAAATGTAATTTGATAGGATATTAGTAACATATAGACTATAGACAGGGTGCAGACAGATCTGTGTGGAATGCTTTTTCAAAGTAGATGAATCTGACTTCCAAAAGAAAAAAACAGCAGCTAAGGAGAACTCATGGAAGGCCCAAGGTATCACACAGTGCCTTTTCTGGAAGCACATAATATACAGAGATTATCTCAAGATAAGGCCAATTTCAGCCAGTGAAAAAATGTTTAAAAATGGGAAATAAGGAACTAATGTTAAATTCTGTTTGAAAGGGACCAATTAGGGCCACCTGGGTGGCTCAGTCAGTTAAGCATCTGCCCTCATCATGGTCTCAGGTCCTGGCATGGAGCTGAAGTTGGGCTTTCTGCTCAATAGGGAGTCTGCTTGTCCCTCTCCATTTGTGCCATCACTCATGCTTTCTCTCTCTCTCCCATGAATCAACAAAATCTTAAAATAAAAAAAGGAAGGGACCAATTAGAAAAACACATAATTGGGATGTTCAGAAATATCAAACCAATCAAACACTTGGAACCTCATCAGATATTAAAGTACTTCATATATTTCTCAACAAAGTGGTCACTTAGTAACATAAAAACAGTCACTTAAGTTGCTTTGAACGCTTTTTATACCTATTGTGATGTAGTTGTGTTTTAGTATGGAAATTTAAAAAAGCATTGTCTCAATGAGTTTTTATTACTTATTTCATGTAGATTATTGATGGGCAAGATGCCATCTTTTTTATTTCTGGAATTCTCACCATGTATCAGTAAAGATACTGAAAATGAGTTCTTTGACTAATTAAAAGTTCTGTGGTGGGTCTTTCAAGCTTTTACCAGCCTCATAAACTTAATTACTATTTTGTTACTAACCGTGAATAAGTAGTGGAGATTCAGATTTCTGTCCCTCCTGCTTTCAGAAATTATTCCATTGCCATGTTTTCTCTCTCTCTCTCTCTCTCTCTCTCTTTTTTTTAATGTGCTTGAGCCCTGAAGTAGTCTGCAAAATAGAAATGCCCAGCTAATGAGTTCAAAGCATTTAAACTAGCTCTAGTTTACATTTGCTTGGGAATCAGAAATCGTGTTTCCCAAGTACCAGTGTTCCATAATCCAATTAAAAAAAAAACAAACACTTTTCATTATTTGGATTGAACAAATTTTTTACTTATGATTTGACAGACCATTAAAATAAATACATGTCCAGGTTTATGTTAGGCTTTTGCTTAATGCTTTAGTAGAATATAAAATGGCAGGGTTGCTGAATTCTAATAATATGATGGAATTTGGGAATAACCAGCCACAGTGAGGATGAATAACTACAGATCATGTCCACTGGATAAGGAAATCCTTCGAGTTTTTGCTAAGTGCCCTCGGTATGCGAAGGTTCGACTTGTTGAGCTTTCGTCTACCAGCTTCAGTGGACGCTGGGGCAGGATAATTGGCACTGCTGGTTACCTTCAGAACCATTATCTGTCAATTCCAAGGTCTCAAGGTCACAGGCAGTCGTGTTCATTGTACGAGGTTGTTACCAAACTTTTAAGTAAAATCCAGCAGTCTAGAGAGTTTCTCTAAATTAAAACACACATACACTCACAGTCAGAGGAAATGAATGCCCTGGCTTTGCTTGATTTATTTTGAATTGGGAAAGAAGAAAAGATTTGCTTACAAAGCAAACCCCTCTGGAAACTTTCCTTTTATGTGCTCCAGAGAGTTAACAGTACACTTACATTCTGGAAAGAAGTAATGTTACTCTGACTTTTAAAACACCTCTATCTGTGATTCCTCTAAGAAGATAATGGAAAGAGGCTTTATTTTGCAATCAATATTGTTGTTAAAAGACATTTATGGCTTCATGGAACTCACTTAAAAGAACCCCTCAGAAAAAGTAACTGAACAGGAGCTGATACCTGACTCTCTTTTCTCTTAATTTAAGACAAGAACATCAAAGTTGTAGGCCCTCCAGCCGTAGCAAAAGTCAAGTGCTGCCATTAGACTACAAGGCAGCCTGTGTAAATTATTAACTTTCCAACTGCAGCATCAAGTTAGCTTCTATATAAAATCATAAATATTAATCACTCAAGGAGTTATTTAAAATATCTAAAAAATTTTGAAGATATTATTTCAAGGGGCTGCAAAACATCTTGAGCTTTTCTAATTTAGAACCATTCACCATTAGAAACATTCGTTACAGGTAACTGGGGGCATCCATCACACTGCTGGGATGATTTTCAGCTTTCTTTAAACCGGCAAAATCAAGAAAGCATGCGTACTCAGGAGAGGTAAAAATTCCATCCTCAAAGATTTCCAACTACCGAATCATAAGGATACGTAGCTGAGGCAGTGACATGCCTACGTGTGGTGATAGAATTTTTTTTTTCCCCAGACATCCAGAGGGGAAGGAATCTTTATTAGTCTCCTACTCCTATGAATGCCTCTGAGTCCCTATGGATTTTACTTATCTCTTCAACCTGTTTTGTAGCATTAGACTTAATCCAATACCAGCCTTTCTTTTATATGGCATGAAATGGCCCGACTGGGAAGAATAAAGAGTTCCTCATTAAATGCAACATTCGATTCTCTCCCTCCCAGACTCATTCTCCTCTTTACTCGATTAGCATGGATTTAGGTGGTGTCAGAGAATTACTTAATCTTGAGTGGTATTACACTTTTGTGCCATCTTCAAGAGCGTGGTCCCCGAGTGAACATTGCTGAACAGCACCCCCTTGTATAAGACTTTCATGACAAATCTCTGAAGAATCCAAGAGACCAATAAAGGGTTATTATGTATTTTCCTGTTGCGTATCTTGCTCTTTTCTGGATGTGAAAGTGAATATTGACTTCAAAAGTTCAACATTACTCGACTTTGGTTGACAGGTGAGGTGAAACACACAGGACTTTGGGAGTAAAAGGTTATACCCCAAAATTAAACATGCTTTCTCTGAGTTTCAGCATTCTTTGTACTGTATAACTGGATCCTTCTAGGACTGGGATGGTCAACGTCATGTTACTATGCACTAAGTAAAATTTAGCTATTTATTTCATGAAATTAAATATTTATATTTCAAGAGATACTTTTTACAATTTCAAGTAGGAAAATTTGAAAATTTTATCAATCTTTCTTGTACAAATAATATGACGTTAGAGGAGTTGAAGAAGAGTTTGGTTAATATAATCAAAATTCAAGAAAGACTGCTTCTACTTCTAATGGCATTTACTTACCAATTGTGCAACCTCAGATAAATCACTTGTCCCCAGAGACTCACAGCTTTCATCTATAATATTAGACATAAATCTTTGTTTCATCCCCCAGAGCAAATGAATGGAGAAAAAAAGAGGATGCTGTATTAGTAATACAACAAAATAAACACTTTCAAAACTGTACAGAAGTGTGGATAATGGGCGCCTGGGTGGCTCAGTGGGTTAAGCCGCTGCCTTCGGCTCAGGTCATGATCTCAGGGTCCTGGGATCGAGTCCCGCATCGGGCTCTCTGCTCGGCAGGGAGCCTGCTTCCCTCTCTCTCTCTCCCTGCCTGCCTCTCCATCTACTTGTGATTTCTCTCTGTCAAATAAATAAATAACATCTTTAAAAAAAAAAAAAAAAAAAAAGAAGTGTGGATAAAAGTGTTCATATGCTAGATGATATGAGCTCTGATACATTTTTTTAAAGATTTTATTTATTTATTTGACAGACAGAGATTACAAGTAGATAGAGAGGCAGGCAGAGAGAGGAAGGGAAGCAGACTCCCCGCTGAGCAGAGAGCCCGATATGGGGCTCGATCCCAGGACCCTGGGATCATGACCCAAGCTGAAGGCAGAGGCTTTAACCCACTGAGCCACCCAGGTGCCCTCTGATACATGTTATAGTATGAAATGCATTTATATTTTTAGAATTATTTTACAGTTCGAAATGAAGTTACCAGTTTCTTCATGGTCAGCAGTGTATGACAGGATTTGCATAAATAATTTCTATGTGATTTGACAAAAGTGACACTTTGTGAATTGGACTGAATATGATAACACAAGAGGGCCTGCTGCCTGCCTTCCCTCAGCTAAATTACCTTGAGGAACTGCTACTGGAGGAGGGATTGAACAAGCACATATTAGGTCACCTAAGAAGTAAAAACATGTGTATCGGTATCATTAACGATAAATGTATCGAGTCTCACACAAAGCAAAAGAAAACATTCCTTCTGCTGACTTCATTCAGCATGATAAATAGCTCTGCTGGCTTTTCCAAAGATCATGTGGAAATATCAAATGACTATATAGGCAGAAATAGAGTATCTTTAGAAGCCATGGGGTGCTTGGGACTCAGCTGATTTTCCTATCTTAAATAAGAAAATAAACATATCATCAGCCTTGACTTGTGCATGTATATATGAACGTAAAGAAACTCTGTTTTTATTTTTCAGTTACTTATTACTTTTGTATCAAGAAAAATTAAAGCTTGGGAGAGGGTTTTAAATCATGTAAATTTCTTCAAAGGCAAGGTGTAAAAGAATCAGTTGAAGGTGCACATTTTTTTGATGGCATCGTTGCCGCTATCATTATTTCTAATTATTCTTGACATTTTGTCCATTATACCACCAGGCTCCTTGGAGGATAGAAATAATCAGCTGGAAGTGAGGACTAGTTAATTATCTATATTGTCTAAAAAAAGTTGTGGTATTATAGATGAAACATCAATTATGGAAATTGGTGATAAACCCTGACAGTAGAAATATATCTTGGAAATGACTCTTAGCCACAAGTTTAGAAATCTTGTATCCTCTCTTCTTCTCAATAAGCTAGTAAAATCTCATTTGTAACAAGCAATATATATAAGAGTAGCTGAAATGAATTACATCATAGGAAAGTATAAAATATAATCGCCTTTTAAGCCTGCAAATACAGTGGTTTTTAAAATTGATTATTTATGCAGGATAATTATATACATTGTTCCTGTCTACACTAACAAGCAATTGTTATTTGGATTTTGTTTATCTTAAACAAAAAATGCTAGTTAATTTTGCAAACATGGTTTTATAAGCATAGTTGTAATTTTTATACGTTCTTAACCCAGAATTTGGACCATATGAGGCTTTTGGATCTAAATGTGGGTTTTTACAAAAGACATTTGCATTGGAAATTTACCAAAGCACAGTTAGGCAAAGGCTAACTTATGAAAATAATTAGTTTACCTATAATAATGGAAATGAAGTTGGTGTTTCTACATAATCTTGTAACAATGGATTGAAAATAAAGGTTATTCTTGTTTTATAAGAAATTTTGTCTATATTTTGCGATTTTAAACATCGGCATTTTGCATCCCTTGCTTACAAAGCCTTCTTCAAGTCTTTTTTGAATTTGTAGATTGTATTAGTAAATACAGCAAAATGCCTGGTTTTGTTTTGTTTTGTTTTGTTTTTGTTTTTGGTATTCTGTAAATGAAGTAAAATGTAAATCTTATTAACTGGAACAATCCCATCAACTGACTATTCGTACAGCTGGGAAAATAATAACAAGCCAAGTGTGGTCAGAATGCCAGGCCCCAGTCTGTTCTCTGGACCATCTAGATCAGTGTTGACATCTCAACCTGGTCAAATTCTGCTAACCCAGGGAGCACATAGGCATTGGCGGTATTTGGGGTTGTCTTAGTGATTCAGTGGGAGAACTACTGGGATTTAGTGGAGAATAGGGGCACTAACATACAGGACAGACTGTGCGATGATAATTTGCCCCATTCTAAATTTGCCCCAGGACTGATGGCTGCTCAAGATGAAAGTTGATACACAGATAAATTCTGGAATTCTAATTTCTATTCATTTTATATTTAAAAGTGAAAAAAGAAGTTTTACCATATTGACATACAAACTAATATAATTACATGTGAATGATTCATAAAGTAAGCAAATATGCATATGTTTCCATAGATCCTCAAATTTACTGATAGTGATTTGTAATAAGATAAAACAATGCAATGAAACAATGGTTGAGCATCCTTACTTTAGAAAAGCAATTATCTGTTAACTTATACCTGATAATGGGCACACCCTCAGGACTATCAATACAGCTTAGTGATGGTTTATCAGGACAATTCTATGGTTAGGGTCAGGATGAAGGAAGAGTAAAAGGGTTTTGCTGTTGTTGTTTTTATAATTTTTTTTTTCCTTTTCCGAGTGCCAAAGCCCCTTTTGCTTGACTTGTTTAGGAGAGTTACATCAGTGAGAGTTCCCTCAGAGAAGCAGAAAACATACATGTGTGTGTATAAGCACAGACCCACAAACAAAAACAGGACATATTAAGAGATTTGACCTCAGGCAGTTGTGCCATTTGGCTAAGCCATCTCTGAAAAATTCTCTTCACATCGGATATTGGAGTTTGAAGTCTATGGAGCAGGTTGACACATTACAAAGCCACTTCACTAGTCATTTGGAAGTTGAACTATGTCTCTCCCTCTGAGGCTTAAATGATGGATACCATCTTCACATAAAGTAGGGGTAGATTCTGAGTGGGACTGGGTTGCATGATTTGTAATAGGCCAACATCAAGGCAATGTAAATATGACTGGAGTTGTGAGTGGTTATATAACTCTAAGGCAAATATATTTTCAATTCTCAGATATTTAGTATACAGAATTCCTTCCTTGGGAATATTTAGTATTTAATATATATATTTTTAAAGATTTTATTTATTTATTTGACAGAGAGAGAGAAATCACAAGTAGACAGAGATGCAGGCAGAGAGAGGGGGAAGCAGGCTCCCTGCTGAGCAGAGAGCCTGATGCAGGGCTTGATCCCAGGACCCTGAGATCATGACCTGAGCTGAAGACAGAGGCTTAACCCACTGAGCCACCCAGGCGCCCCTAGTATTTAGTATATTTACTAAAGTATTTAGTAAATGTATATTTAATATACATATACTTTATTTACTAAGTTTATTTACTAAATTTACATACTAAATATAAATTTAGTTTATATACTCAGATATTTAGTATATAGAATTGCTTCCTTGGGGAATAAATTAATTTAATACAATATGTTATTTAGATCCACTTAAAATTTAGTGGCTAGAGTAATATATAAAATACTTAAGCAATAGAACACGACAATGGAGTAGTTCTGATTAATTTACTTCTTTGGTGCTTCTAGTCTGCATTGGAAGGCCATTAATCAGCTTCACTTCATGGCTTGCCATGCCTTGTTGCAATTATAACATGATTTGCTATTATTAATATTTAAGAAGTATTAATAATAATGTTTAGATTCTCATTGGTAAAACCATACTAACACCTTAAAATGTGCAGAAAAATATTTTATTTATTATTTGCATACATTTGTCTATGGTAGAGAGTGCTATTGTCAGTTACACAGTTCAAGAATTTTAATTGATAGGGACTCTGCATGGCTCAGTTGGTTAAGTGTCTGCCTTCAGCTCAGGTCATGATCTCGGGATCCTTCGACTGAGCCCCACATAAGGCTCCCTGCTCAGAGGAGACCCTGCTTCTGCTTCTCTCTCTCCCTCTGGTGCTCCCTCTTCTTGTTCTTTCTCAATTTCTTTCTCTCTGTCTCAAAAAAAAAAAAAAAAAAAAAAAAAAAAAAAAGAAAGAAAGAAAGAAAGAAAATCTTAAAAACAAAAAAAGAATTTTAATTGGTGGTACATATTCCATGAGTCAAGGCAAAAACCCAAACGTAAAATCATGAAAGTGTTAGGATTTAAAGCTGAAAATAAACACACAGAGACATACACACACACATACAAGTGCATATATTATTTTTTCTAGATTTTGGTTATGACTATAAAAACCACACTCGAGGGGCGCCTGGGTGGCTCAGTGGGTTAAGCCTCTGCCTTCGGCTCAGGTCATGATCTCAGGGTCCTGGGATCGAGCCCCGCATCGGGCTCTCTGCTCAGCAGGGAGCCTGTTTCCCTCTCTCTCTCTCTCTGCCTGCCTCTCTGCCTACTTGTGATCTCTCTCTGTCAAATAAATAAATAAAATATTTAAAAAAAAAAAACACACTCGAACTGACTGCTCTTTTTTTTTTTTCTTTTTTAAAGATTTTATTTATTTATTTGACAGACAAAGATCACAAGCAGGCAGAGAGGCAGGCAGGGAGAGAGAGAGGGAAGCAAGCTCCCCACTGAGCAGAGAGCCCGATGTGGGACTCGATCCCAGGATCCTGAGATCATGACCTGAGCCGAAGGCAGCGGCTTAACCCACTGAGCCACCCAGGCGCCCCGAACTGACTGCTCTTACAGAATTTATCAAACTGCTACATAATTGCTTCCTTATTTGTATCTACTACCACCAAACTCAAGATATAATAAACAAGAGAGGTTTTACAATATGAGCACTTGTTATACAAAGATTTTGGCGAAAATGTAACAAAATGTTAAACACACACGCGCACACACACACACACACACACCTTCTAGTATCTTCCCTAAAACTTAACTATACTGGTTATCAAATCCTTCATTTTTAAAATAGGGGACCTAAATGAGATAACCTAAAAGTAACTTTCTTTTTAAATCTTTGTGAACTCCGGTTCAGTTCTAACTTTCCTTCTCCTTTTTATTAACTGAATATAGAGGAGACACATAAGAAGATAAGAATCATATTTTAAAGGGGAGAAGAAAGAAGCACAGACTGTGATAGCTTTGCCCAGTTTAAGAATGGATTATTCTGTAGATCTGCAGTGATCTTATTACAGGATCCCTTAATTCTACTAGTCTTCTCCAGAAGCTGCTGTTCTCTTAAATGAATGTCACTTTTCTCTTATATTGTCATTTTAAGCAAAAGTTGCTAAGTAAATCCCTCTTGTATCATTTGATGAAGTAAAATCTGTAAGTGCAGAGAAAAACCAACTTTCTTCACATGCTTATGTAAATACTAGATTATGTTAAAATTTTGGCAGAGAATAGTGCTGGCTTCCTCACCAAGACATTCGGTCATAGAGTAAATTCATTTTTTTTTAAAGATTTTATTTATTTGACAGAGAGAGAGAGAGAGATCACAAGTAGGCAGAGCAGCAGGCAGAGAGAGAGGGGGAAGCAGGCTCCCCTCTGAGCAGAGAGCCCAATGTGGGGCTCGATCCCGGGACCCTGAGATCATGACCTGAGCCAAAGGCAGAAGCTTAACCCACTGAGCCACACAGGTGTCCCATAAATTCATTTTTTACAGGTAAGATTGAAGCCTGTTGATCCTCTCTTACAGTTTGCTGAGCAGGGCTCATCTCAGCTTTTCCCCATAAACAGACTGAGAAGGAGGATAGCAAGCTGAAGGAATTTTATGTTGCAGTCCAGAGATTAACACTGGGAGAATGGAAGGGAGGGAAGCAGGATCGGACAGAGGATGGACTTGAATTGTGATGCAGTCTGAATGCCCTCAGTTCATCCATGCGGAGCTCTGAAGCCTGGGTGGACCTTTACAGTTGTTCTGAATAGGAGCTACCTCTGCCCAATGGACCAGTCATTGGCTTCAGGCTGTCCTGTGAAGACACCCATCCCTTTGAGGAGGTTGATGCCTTTCAAGCTAGACTATTCGAAGAGAATGGTCAATGGAGATATGTTTGCCACCAACATTCCCACCAGCTAAAGGACTATGTGCTATCGTCAGGAAGTAGGGAGTTAGAAAATTTACTGCAGAATGTCGTCACCTGTGCCTCACATATTCCCCCAACTCCTGCAGAATATCTATTTTCATGCTCTTTATTTGGAATCTGAACAAACTGAGCTAATTGATCAAGACTACTGAATTTTAGGTTCTGTTTTCCAAATTGGTGAACAATGTTTAATCCATAAAAATATAGATTAAGAGAATGAATAAATTTCAATGACAATAAAGAAACTAGAAGAACAAAAAGGAGTCCAAATCCAATCCAATCGAATATAATCCAATTCAATCAAATCAATTAGAATATTTGAATAAATCATGAGAATATTATGTGATATTCAAGATAACTGATTTCAAGGAGAATTTTTTCCCTCTTTATTGCTTTTCACTAAAAATTGTAGGAAAATCTGATTTGACAGGGCCACATGCCAGAGTGCATTTTGACCAGCACACTCCTGCTTGGCACACCTTAGATGAACCAGGATTCATGCCAGAATGGACAGATTCCATTTTAACAGTCTAAAAACACTTGAAAATAATTAGACATAGTATTAAAAAGAGACCAGGCATATCAGATTCTGAATTACAAGTTAACATTCCATTTTATCTCAATATAATTTTAAATAAAGATGTTCCATTCATATGAGACAAGAGAGAATTGATTGCTGAAAAAAGAGTTAAAACTGAAATCTTTCTGTAAAATATTTTTAAAATATTTGGGAAACAGTCTGCAAAAGAGAGTCAATAAAGATTAAACCTAACAGAAATACCATTGTGGTGGTATCTTTTTATAATAAATATTGCATTAAAATTAGTCTTTGTATCAAAGCCAGGTAGCCCTATTATAGAGTTTACTAAGTCATAGCAAAATTATTTCTTGTAGATAACCACCTCATAAAACCATACATTCATTGAGGGCAGAAATAATGTCTTTATAGATGTGGGACAAAAATTACCTTCTAGAGATTGTTTGGCATTATTATTCAAAGGACTGATGTTCAAATAATTTCTGGTAAGTAAAACAATCTTACCTTTTTTGTAACTTTATTCTCATAGAAGTTATTGTAGGATTATTTTTTCTCCCACTAGATCTTGAACTCATTGGGTACAGGGGCAAAGTGGGATTTGTCTAGGTAACTGCCACATCTAGCACAGGACCCCACACATTGTGGGTGCTCATTCAACACCCATGACTCTAGTAATGGATTAATAATAACATTCAGTAATACCTGGAAAGAGAGGCAAGATTTCCCATATTAGGAAAGAGGAGGACCTAATGTTTTTCAGCTCCTTTCCAACTAAGAATGCCTCAGAGTATATGGTCTCACAAGGACATATACCTAACCCTCCCAAGAACAAGACAATGCCAGTGTTAGGGATAGTCATGTGAAGTTCTTTGAATCTTACCTGAAAGACTAAAAATATATATTTTTTTCTATTTATGTAGCTTGAAGTCTGGAAATAATTTTAAAATCCTAAGAAAATAACTTATTCTTGCCCAGGGTGAGGCCATAGATTACAGTCACACTAATAAGGGCATAAAATTTGTCTTTAGCATTTTTTTAAGATAATTAAGGTAAATTCAATTTTTAATAGTATAAACCATTTCAGACTAGGTTATATAGAGACAAAAAGCAATGATAAACACCATAATTTATAAGGAGAGTCTGGTTTAAGGAGAATGGAAAATAAAGCACAAGTAATAACAGAAGGGAAAATTAGGTTGAAAAGATATATTTTTAGATGACCAAGAAACCAGTCAAGATATAGAACCTGCCCTTCACCTCAAATATTTCTCATTCTTCATTCAAGTCAATCTGTTTCATAGGTGTGCAGTGTTGTGATTTCTATAATGATTGAATTTTAACTCAATTTACATCTCCCCTATTGACTTAGAAACACTGAAACCATAATGTTGGTATAACTAAATTTCATATACATTAGTGTAAACAAAAGGAAACTTGCGGGTATATGGTAGATTTTTTTTTTCTGCATATGGGTATGTGTGTGTGAAAAAAAGTCAACACTACATAAATTTTATTTTATTTTTAAATATTTTATTTATTTGACAGAGAGAGAAAGAGAGCACTTGCGGGCATGGGACTGGACTCTGACAGAGGGAGATGCAGGGTCCCTGCTAAGCAGGGAGCCAGATGTGGGACCAGGTCCTAGGACATTGGGTTCATGACCTGAGCAGAAGGCAGATGCTTAACTGACCAGGCACCCTACACTATGTAAATTTTAAATAAAAAATTAGGACAATTAATCAAAGTACTATCTAAACATCATTTTATTCAAGGATTAGATTGATTTTTTCCATGGTTTATATATTCCATGGTCTTACACAGTAAATACAGAGTTTTTTTTAGAAGCACACTGGGAATTATTAATTGAAAGAAATATTTAATGTTAGGATGATTGATAAATTAAGACTATATAGCAGTCAAATAGGTATATATAAACAGAACCATATCAGAGTAAATAATGAAATCTCTTTCTATCACATCTGCAAAGTGTTAATAAATACAGTGCAGCATGGGAAAGATGAAGGCAGTGGAAAGTTTCTTATGAAGAGTCATTTATTTTGTTCAGTTAATAGAGGTTTGTTTTCAGATGTTTGGTAAGCTATGCCATTGGCTAAACCATTTCATTAGCTTTTATATCAATCATGTAGGAGGTTTCTTTTTGTATTTGTTCAAAATGGCAAGTGCTGGAGTCAGAAGACCTCGGTTTTTATTTTGACACTACCATTTGCCAAATGTGTAATCTCTCTTTGTTCGGTTTCTTTCTCTTAAAATGGGGATAACAATTGTACTCACTTCAGAGGGTTGTTTCGAACATTAAATGAGATAAATAATGGATGTAAAGCTATTAGCACAGTTCCTAGCACTAGACAAGTCCTCAATAAATGTCTGTTGTTTGGTTGCTGTTGTCATTGCTACAAGGCATGCAATAAAAAAAGTAAAAGGGAGACTTTACATAGATGAATTTATCTTAATGCCTAATCAATGAAAAATTCATCCCTTCATTCAAAAAGCATTGTTGAGAGCACACTGTTGTATGAAGCACTGTGCTAATGGAGTGCCAGAATGGATGCTCTATTGTCTGTTCTGGAGGAGCGCCTGGTCTATTGGGGGAAACAGGCATGTCAGGTGTTATTACAATATAATAAGACAAATTCTATAATAATAACAACATATACCAAATTCTGTATATCACAGCACAGTAGATGGTGGCCTGGACTTGTGAGAACAGATATATAGAGAAAGTTTATTTATGTCTTAAAAGATATTCAAGAGTTCCAAACTTGGGGATAAGAAGGAACAAGGCAGGAGGAGGGTATTCTTTGGCACAGGATTCAGTATAGACTTGGATAAGAAGATATGACAGGATCTGGTCTATCTGAGCAATGGCTAGTGACATATGGGGAAGTAGGTAGAAAATAAAGAGCGGTGGAGAAGTAATTTTAGATCCTATCCTAGAAGGTCTTGAGATTGAAATTTAACCCATTGTCTCCTTTATTGTTGTCAACACAATAAAGACAGTTATCTCTCCTTATATATATACTTCAGAGAACAATCTTGTATAATTAATGAACACTTGATAAATTTAGAAGCATCTAGAACCTCTTTTACTCAAGCAGAAGAATGAATACTGAGTATAAAGGTATGAGAAATTAATCTAATATTTGACAGCCTTCAATTGGTTTCTCAAACATTAATTTTGGCACACTTATATTTGAAAAGTTTAATAACCAATTAAGGACAACAAATGACATATTGCAAGCAGCCGAGACTTTCACCCATCTTTTTTAAAATTTATTTTTACCTGCATAATTAAGCAGTTACTGCATTATGAAACACATTCATCTATGGCAAAAGTGATTTCTTCAATGTAGTTTTTAAATGCTTTAAAAAAAGTTCCCAAGAGAGTCTACTGTTTCAAATAGAAATCTCTTCCTCTTGCAGCATCAAGACAAATGTAAGCCATTCTTTTATGGAATTTAATATACGCTGCCAAATATTGTAGTCATTTGTTGTATTTGAGAGGGGGCCATCAAACTCCAAGAATCTGTCATTATAGTCACAAAACTCCCTTAGGAACTAAGCAGACAGAGATATTTCCTTGGGAACACTTTGGCATACTTTGTCTCATTTGATCCTGGAATACTACTCATAGTTGATTTGACCAGAGAATATTGACATTTAACCCGAGTGATTAAACAGACTTGGCCTAGATTCTATATTTTAACAAGTTCTGGTGTAATGGTCCCAGAACCATTTTTTATGAAGTAAAGATTTAAAGGGTTCAGCCAGCTCTACCTAAGGTTTATTTTAGAACATGGCATGGGATGAGAAATGTGGAAGCTATAAATTATACAGCAGTCCATGTCTACCCCTAAGGAGAATAACTTACATAAATGAACAAAGTCACAGATGGGAGTGTGTAAAGGTAACCCTTGTAAGCAGTGTGCAGGGTGAAAAAGTGTGAGAGCCCGAAGCATAGAATAGAAATCTATGTTCTTCTGTTGGTTTCACAGTGCACTAGAAGGATAAGGCATCGATCACCTTCCCTTCCTCCAAAACAAAACAAAACAAACAAACAAACAAAAAAATGAGAAAAAATTTCATGATTACATACATTAGAAGAAACATATGGGACACAATATTTAAAAAAAATAAAGTTTTGGGGAGCTCCTGGGTATCTCAGCTGTTAAGCGTCTGCCTTCGGTTCAGGTCATGATCCACGGGATCCTGGGATTGAGCCCCATATCAGGCTTCCTGCTAAGTGGTGAAGCCTGCTTCTTCCTCTCCCACTCCTCCTGCTTGTGGTTCCTCTCTCACTGTGTTTCTCTCTCCCTCTCTGTCAAATAAATAAATAAATCTTTAACAAATAAAATAAAATAAAGTTTTGTTTATCTATGAATATCGAACATTTTGCAGAGCCTTTTCCTTCAGTTTTCCATCAGCTTCTCTTCTGTAATGGTAATTTAATTAACTACCAAAATCTCTAAAAAATTAATACATTTGAAGACCAAAGTTGCTGTCTTTGTATAGCACTGTTTCTGGAAAGAGATTACAAGTTAAAAAGGAGAACAGATATTTAAGTAACATGTAACAATTGTACAGATTTTTTTTTGAAATTATAGATTTACAAGTTAATTTACCAATTCAATTTCAAATGTTACCAAATTACATATTTATTTTTCATGTAATAAGATGATGGTGAGAAATGCATAAAAAGTAGATAAGTGATACAGTGATTAGTGTTGTGTGAAACCTATCATAATTCAGACCCAAATAGATGTCCTGGATTTGTTAGTAGTAAGGTGTTTTGTGTTGGACCAGAATGATTGGTAAATGTATTATACAGCTCAGACCTTAAAGATATCATCTTCATACTTTGGAAAATTCAGTTCCATATATATTCATAAAATGTAGATTAAAAAAAAAACTTGATATATTGGTTTCTCAGTTATCCGTAAACCTATTTCAATCTCCACCCCACCATATGAACAACAGCCTTGAGATGTAAACAGCTCATTATGTGTACGTGAATAATATGAGCACCCTCTTCCTCTAATGGCGGAAGGATGAGGCTCGCTGAGTCTCTTCATACCCAAAGGGAGAAAAAAAAACTTCCAATATCCTGTACTTCCTTCGTAGATGCTGATATTTGGAAAGAGCAGCAGACTACTTTTTTATAATGATAGAAACATATTGACTTACCATTTAAGTAGTTCTCCTGTTTTAGTCCATTATAAACTTAAAAGTAAAATCCTCTGATTTCAGAGTTGGGAAAGATTCATAGGTGAATTAGTTATACATGTACATTAAATTCATGAAAAGTTCAAGCTGGTCTTGAGATGATATTTAAAGTTTTGACAAAGTTTGATCAATCATTTCTTACATACTCCTTATATTCCAATTAGTTTCATTTTAAGTTTTGTTTTGACATCTAGCAATGGTTTCATACCACTGTAGCTATTTTCACTAAGATCCTTCCTTAGTTTAAATACTCAACATGTTAGTTAAAACAACCACATATCTATGTGGTATATATCACATATCTGCATATAACCACATATCTATGCTTATATATATATTTATATATCAGCATATATGATATGATATATATTATATATTATGTTTTATTATAATTTTATTATATAATATTATATATGATATAATATAAGATATATCATATTATATATTATATGATATATATACACACACGTGTGTGTGTGTGTATATATATATGTGTGTGTGTGTGTGTGTGTGTATTTCTTATTTAGTTACCACTCAGTGAAAGTTTATCTTGGTTGGAAAAAGTATTTTTTTTAATACTATTTAGAAATTCTGTCAGTTTTGTAGGTAAAATATGTGCATAGATGTTAAGTGCACATTCAAATTGGTGGTACTTAACTAAATCCAACAATGGGGATCTCTTTTAAGTGTTCATGTCATAATTATTTAACGCTCTGTACCTTTGGCATTGACTACGTAAACATGTGCCCTTCACAGTGTGAGTGTTTCCTGTGAGTGGTATGTGAGTACTTGTTGATAAAGCTTTGGTGGCACTTAAGCACCTAATAGAGGTTTGGGGTACAGAGACTATGAAGAGTTTTAATGAATCATGAGGTTTTTAAAAATAGCATTGATGCCAGGCTTTATATCTGTGAAGTAATTTGCATTCTCATTTTCAGATAAGAGAACTTGAACCCTCGAGTGGTCAAATGAACCATGAATGACTACTTCAGAGAGTGAATAGAGACTAAAGTACATTTCCCAGCACACCATTTACATAGAGATGTTTCTAAAGTCAGGGAATTCAGTGGGGTAATAAACATCAAAATGGTCCTGTTTTCAGTGAAATTTAATCAAAAATAGATCATATAATTCTGGGTAAAAAAAAAAAAAATGCTTCATTGGTGGTAGATGCCATTAAAGGAGTATTTGCTTGGGGCTGTCCAGATCTATCTCTTATCTGTTAAGTTAGCTAAGATACAGAAAACATTTCTCTTTTGATAGTTATGTATTATCTTAACCTGCTCTACACCAATCTCACAAGGGAAGGGACAATAGTCTAATAATCTTTGTGTTCACATAAGGTACCTCTACATAGTAGGTAGTTAATAATTATTATTGAATATATATCTTAATACAATTTGACAATTCTAAAAAGGATTCACCTTTGGTTTAAAAAAATGGATTTAAGATTGGATAATTAGAATCACATTGATTTCTTAACTAGTCACTAGACAACATTAATGGCCCCTAGCTAATGGTCTCTAAAACACTAATTTATGTCCCCACTAAGAGGGTTTTGTACTGTTTAATATAAGGGTTAGAAGAATGAGTTGCATCTCTTCCTGACAAAGACAAAGCATGTTCTCAGCTGATCCCTGAGTCAAGAAGCCACAGGTACTAATATTCATTTCTTATTCCCATTATTTGGTTATGGGGATGGGCCTTGTACATGACTGCAATTAGATGCAGGTGAACACTATACAGTTGTTTTTTTTTTTTATTAGAAAGCCATAATAACTGTAGGTAGCTGTCAACTTAGTTCTTGGTAAGAAATAGAAAGGAATTCTGATGATAATTTTTGAAATAACAATAACTATTAAATGCTCATGTTTGTATACTTAATATTAGGTATTGAGGGCCAATATTATTTGCCCAATTAAATCAAGATACAAACCGATGCTATTGTGAACTGTATTATCTATTGTTTAGTGTTTCTAGTTTTCACCTAGTGTTTCTTAAATCTTTTTCTTTTAAGGGAAAGGGGTGTTTGTGTAATGTTTTAGGTTTGCCCTTAAGTGAGAAGTCTACTATCTGAATTTTGAAGGTCCAGAAATTTGTGATGCCATTTCCCTAGGAAAGTTTAAGTTTTAGAATTCATATTTCAAACAGCTCACATGTACCAAGGATTTAGTTCTTTTATTTTTTTTTTAAAGATTTTATTTATTTGAAAGAGAGAGATGGCCCAAGTGCACATGCACAAATGGGCTGAGAGGCAGAGGAAGAAACAGACTCACTGCTGGGCAGGGAGCCTGACCACATGGGGCAGGGGGCTTGATCCCAGGACCCCGAGACCATAACTCAAGCCAAAGGCAGACCCTTAACCCACTGAGCCACCCAAGAGCCCCCAAAGGATTGAGTACTATTAGATGATTTGTGATGGTGGAATATACTATATTAGTCTGAGCATTTCTGTTTATAGAAAGTCATTGTTTGGGACGCCTGGGTGGCTCAGTTGGTGACCTTCTCCTCGCTCATGCTCTCTCTCACTGTCTCTCTCTCGAATAAATAAAAATGAAATCTTTAAAGAAAGTCATTGTTTACTTGGTGTTAGGAAGCATGCTTCAATGTAGACACCACGTAATTCCCCCCACTCTTAAAAGAAAATCCTTCATTTTTAGAGCAATTTTACCTTTTGAGAACCTATAAAATAATAATATGAATTCTTTTTGATGCACTTGAAATTAGGGTTTCATAAAGTATGAGGGTGTTCTAAAATGGAAAGTATCTATATGCCAATTGACAATTTTAAATGAAATAATATAAATAGATATTGAGAACTGGCAGACAAGTCTCTTTACTTAGATAATGTGGAACCAATAAGGACAAGGATTCTTCCAATTTCTTCTGGGTTTGCCCTAATTATTTGTTATTGTATTAGTGCAATTGCGGTGATACATCACCATTCATTATTGTTATTTCATTTTATAATACTTTTTGAATATTCAACTTAATATTTCATTTTCAAAAGTTTAATTTCTTAAAAAGATTTTATTCATTTATTTTGACAGAGAGAGAGAGAGATCACAAGTAGGCAGAGAGGCAGGCAGAGAGAGAAGTAAGCAGACTCCCTGCTGAGCAGAGATCCCAATGCGGGACTCGATCCCAGGACCCTGAGATCATGACCTGAGCCAAAGGCAGAGGCTTAACCCACTGAGCCACCCAGGCACCCAAGGTTTAAATTTTTAATGTAGCTTGTAATGTCACTTGAGGAGTCTCTAAAATCAGCAACAAGTTATATCCAAGGATATTGGATTCCACTGTAAAAATAGAAATCCCTCTGAAGTGTGTGCCATTTGCCTCAATTATTGCTTGTGTTTAGTCTTGGGATCCATTTTATCTTAAGCTTTTAAAGTGTCTTCATTTACTGACATACTAATAAATTTATTGAAGTGTATTTATGAATGCTATGTATTTATGAATGCTATACCCAACCTATTTTTGTCTTACCATCTAAAAGAAAGGCTGCTAAAGTATGCTTGTTTTGGGATACATTGATTTTGCTACTTTTCTTTGTGTATGCATACATAAACATACCAAATCTCAGTAAGAGTTGAAACCCATAAAATTTTTATTATTTTATTGCCTCAGTTCATTTACTATTAACTCTTCATATTAAGAATGCCATTAGACATGACAAAAAGATTAATATACGTCCCAGAGTTACATAAAAAAGAATGTCGAATTTTTAACAATTTATAATTAAATAAATTATGGATATGAACATAATAAATTATTATATATGGAAGATATTTGTGACTGAATGTTAATCGAGAAAATCTGGATACATACATGTATGCACAAATACATATAAATCTATTCACACACACACACACGTATGCCTCAAGTTGGCAATGTGTGGATGGAAAAAAATAGGAAAAAGTATGTCAATATATAAAACAGCTGTTGTCTATAGATGGAGAGATTATAGGACTGTCATTCTGTGAAAGGCACACTACTGCTACTGCCAAGATCCTAAATATTTAGTGAATTCACATTCAGGAAGAAGAATTATCTTTATATTGTCTCACTGTCCCCATCTGCTCCACGTTTTCTATAGAGAAAAGCAAAAAGACAGATGTATAAGCAGAAACCCACTTTAGAAACATTAAATATTTAACAAAAATTGGATGCCAAGTAATTTATATAGAAATTTGCAGTTTACATGGCTTTAACCACTCTTTATTTCTCAGCTACTTTTTTTTTTTTTGCTTTGTATGGATAGGCCTTTAATTATGCTCGTATGAATGAATTTAATTTATATTGTTTTGACCTTAAATAACACACTAAAATAATTTCCATTTCTCTGAATACTACAGGTTTATGATTATTATGGATACAACTACAAGAGGTATTGCAAGGTGTATTTTCAAGGTCATGAGATGCTATTTATTAACCAGATACACCAAAATTTTAAAAATGTATGGAAATGTGAACTTATAATTGAACATTATTTTCAAATTTATACATTACAATTTCTTTGGTCCAGATTTCTTCCTTTTTATATATTCATTCAGATGTGTATTTACACAGATGATAACCTATTCTACACACATTTACCCACATAACTATTTCACATGACTTAAAATCCCCTTGATAAGAAAAATTATAAAAAATAGAAATTAGATAATGAGGTTAGAAGAAGAACACAGATGTGCATATCTTTACTTTTTTTCTCAATGTTTTTTTCTCAAATAAAACAGGATTTGGTATTAAGATTCTTGATAACCAAATGAACAATGTAATTACATAATTACTTTTCCCAGAATCAAAGTCTATCTAAAAAGATATTTTTCATAAAACAAATTTTAATAGTGGAAACTTGTATGTACTTAGGATACTAAATAATATGTTGAGTAGCATTTTATTTATTTATTTATTTTTTTTTTTTTTAAGATTTTATTTATTTATTTGACAGACAGAGATCACAAGTAGGCAGAGAGGCAGGCAGAGAGAGAGGAGGAAGCAGGCGCCCTGCTGAGCAGAGAGTCCAATGCTGGGCTTGATCTCAGGACCCTGGGATCATGACCTGAGCCAAAGGCAGCGGCTCAACCCACTGAGCCACCAGGCGTCCAACATTTTAATATTAACAGTAAATTCAGAAACAGATTTCATGTTGTGATCTTTACCGATGAAATCTGATATCATTGTTATTTGGAAACATTTTCCAGATGCAGGGAAAACAGCATCAAAACTGAAGGCTGCGAGTTCTAGTTCCCCTTGTGCAATAAGAATGATTTTATGCTTGGAAAGCAAATCTATAACCAATAAAGAAACTGTAAAATGCTACTACTGATTCTTTACTTTCTATTAACTTGGGAAATACATCATAGTGGTTTAAAGCATGGGGTTTGAAATGTAAAGAAATGGATTTGAGTTTGTCTTGTGCCATTTATATTTTACCTTCAATACTTTAAACTTCTGGAAACTTCAATTTCTATATCTTTAAAATTCCAATTAATGTGTATCTATGACTATATATATAAAATAGTTCACAGGTCATACCTTCGGGTATGAAAAGAAATTACCGACTTATCTGTCATTTTACATGTTTGGTTCCAGAGCTAAGTGCTTTTTTTTTTTTTCCCTTAATGGTTACTAGTAGCCTCTTGTCAGTTAAAAGTTACTTCCATAAATGTGTTTTAACATCTCAGATAGTACTTTTTGCAATGTTATGCATGTGACTATAATAAAATAAAATTTTATTTTATTAATACAAAATAAAAATATTGAAATTTTTAAAATTAAAAAATCCGCAATTGATATAAGGACATTTTTTAACAATTTAAAATTATATTGTTAATGGCTGATCTTGGTTAATTTTGGTTTTCATTATTTATATTTCCTTAACTATATGATATTATTCTCTTGCTTTAAAAGTATATATATTGGGGTGCCTGGGTGGCTCAGTGGGTTAAGCCGCTGCCTTCTGCTCAGGCCATGATCTCAGCGTCCTGGAATTGAGCCCTGCATGGGACTCTTCACTCAGTGGGGAGCCTGCTTCCCTCTCTCTTTGCCTGCCTCTCTGCCTACTTGTGATCTCTCTGCCAAATAAATAAATAAAATCTTTTTTTTAAAAAAGTATATATATTGTTCAAGTCTTGCATTATTTATAAAAGATTTATCTACTTAAGTTTTACTTACTTCTTAAGATGGTACAAAATTGTATTTACTCTAATGAAGGAGTATTCCTCATTACAACATCACGAATCAACCCCAAGTGGTGCTGCATACCGTACTGTGTACTGTGTAGTTTATTTACATATGCTATATAAGAAGAAACTCATAGTCAAGAAGGAAAAACACATACTGTTTGAGTGGTTTGTGGGGCTGAGGCAGGAAGGGAGAATTGGGATGCTAATGACCAAAGAAAGAAGTGACGGCATGGATATTCTGATTTTGGCAACAATGACATTTTGGTAAAAGTCAGACTTGTTCCAAAAATCAAAAAAAATGAATAGACGGTCAGGGAAGATATTGAGTTAATCCTCTGGTTTCTGGGCTTTAAACACAGAGCAGATAAACACTTATGGAGGATAACATATGGGGAATTTCAGTTTCATTAAGTGGCAGGACCAGATGATCTTAAAAGCTTCGACCTTCTTATTTGGAACCCTGCACCTGAAGGCATGTAACGCTACCCTCCAGCCTTTGTAATGAATTACCTCAAAAGCAGGAAAACATAGATCTCAACTCTAGTCTTGTCCTTGCTTCAGTGCATTTTTCATGTTTCTCTCCATGCTGCTGCCAGAAGGATCTTTACAAAACATTAATATGATTATGTCATGACCTTTCCCCATCCTCCAAATGTTCATGTTCTACTCTTTCTCTGGTTAAAGCACAAATGCACACTTTGAGGCATGCCCGACAAATATTCTCCATCAAGGATTCACCTTAAGGATTTAACGTTGTCCACCATGCCACAGGCCTTTATTCTGGCCAAGCTGCCCTATGTACTATTTGCCCAATTTGTACTGCTCTCTAAACCTCAGTGCCTTTGCTAGATTTTTTTGGTGTGTGTATGTGTGTGTACATTGGGTAAATTCCAAAGAATTCTTCACTGCATTCCTAAAAAGCTCAATGCTCTAGGAACCTTCCATGACCACTTTATAGACAGAGTTAGGCCCTTCTTTTGTGACTATTGATATTCTGTGCTAGTCTTTATTGCACTCACTGCACTATAATCTTTGCGTATATGTTTCTCTCTCTACTTAAATACTTGAACTCTTTGAGGGTAGGGACTTTAGAAAAAAGAGTCCTTCAGTTTATTTCTTCAGCAGAACGCCATGCATGTATAGTAAGCTCTCGTTAATATCTGATGAATGATCAAGTTAATCTGCCATCCAGATTCATAATAATAATAATAATAATAATTCATAATGTGTTTTGCTAATAATTAAAATTTTGTATAAGCAGTGGTTTTATATGGAATGACCAAGAGGTTGTAATGCATAGGTCAAATAGAAGCTGGACGTAGGACTACTGTACAATCAGAGTAATTGTGTAAATTGAAGTGAAATTTCTTTTAACATAAAGCCAGATATATATTTTGTGACAAATTGAGTGACTATCCAAGAAATAGAAGGCTGAGTACACAAGGTATTTTTGATAGTTTGCTAGAAGTAGTGTGTATATGTAAAGGTAGTGATCAAGAAAACCTGGATGAACAAGAAAAAAACCCTAATTTCTTCTGGAAAATAAATAGAACAGAAGAAAAATGAGGTGGTTGTTGAATGAGATCATTTTCATAGACTCATCTTCCAAAAGGTTTAATGTTACTTTGTTCTGTCTATCTAGTCATCCAAGCATCCATCCATTCACCCACCATCTATTTATCTGTATCTATCGGATTGTGATTTTCAAATTGAAAAGTCGGAAACAAATATGGTGAACATTGCAAAAATTCTAAGTGATATAAAATATAACCTTATGTCTTATTCCATTGCCACACCACCTTAATCCTCATTCCCAACAACACAGCAGTTTTTATATGTATGAATAGTGCAAGAAATTTTCTAGACTCATAAAAATGAAACTGCTTTCTCCCTAAATGAATGAATAGTATATGTATTGCGTGTTCTTTTAAGTTTATGAATGTGTTTGGAGATGATTCTACACCAACCTTTTTTGATAAAGCTTTTTTAAAAGACTTTATTTAAATTTCAGTTAGTTCACAGAGTATAATATTAGTTTGAGGTATGCAATGTACAAGTGATTCCACACTTCAATATATCACCCAGAGCTCATCACAGCTGCACTCCTTAATCCCCATCACCTGTTTCACACATCCCCCCACCCACCTCCCTCCTGGGAACCATCAGTTTGTTCTCTACAGATAAGAGTCTGTTTCCTGGGGCACTGGGTGACTCTTAGTTCAGTGCCTGCCTTCAGCTCAGGTCATGATCCCAGATCCCTGGGATGGAACTCCTTGTCTGGCTCTCTGCTCAGTGGGGAATCTGCTTCTTCCACTCCTTCTCTTCTTTTCCCCTGCTCCTGCTCACTCTCTCTCAAATAAACAAACAAAACCTTAAAAAAAAAAAAAGTGTGTTTCTTGGTTTGCTTCCTTCTCTTGATAAAGTTTTTTCTTTTTTTTTCTTTTTTTAATCTTCTGAGGAGTATTCTCTCATATGCCTGGGACTGTAATATATTTTCTCAGTCCTTTATCAATGAAAATTGGTGTTCTTTCCTATTGTTTGCTCTTACAAAAAAATGTTGCCAGGATATTCCTTCGAAATGTGTCTTTGCATTTTTGGGTGGTACATCTGGAGGTTCTTTTTCTGGAGTTGGAATTTCTAAGATTTGCTGTTACTACAACTTCCTGTTAAGCACCTTCCTACATTTTTTATTGTAATAATATGTTGGTTCTTATCTTTCATTCAAAGCCAGCTGCGTAGTATCATCTTTTTCCTCGTGGCTTCCATCATCCACAACACCTTCCCTCTTTTCTGCCTCCGGTTTCATTCCCCGCCCCCACCGTTTCACTCTTATAAGTAGTCTTGTGATTATTTTGAGCTCATCTTCTCAAAATTATTAACTTAATTACATCAACATAAGCTCTTTAACCATGGGCCAAAACATATTCACAGGTTTCAGAAATTTGGACATAAGCAACATTGTGGTGACACCATGCTACAAAAAAAAGGGAGGATTTATTGACATTTTCCTGTCCCTGTTTTATTATTATATTGGGAGTGGGGCTGGGCAGTTATGAGCATAGGGACAAATAACATGTTTTATTTGTTAGATTCCTGGGCCACAGTCTGAACTTGAAAGAGAAGCCACATCGCCTATAGATTCTGAACAGTGAAATAGTGCATTGGCTTCAGTAGGATTTGAAGTTTTTTCCTTAAGAAGTTTGTGAAGTTCTACATATGGAATAAAATAAATAAATAAACATTGATTACCCGCCCCCCACACACACACATACACCACCACCAAATTATTATAGGAGAATCTATTAGATGGCTTCTTTAATCTTTCTGAGCCTATAAGAAGCTTGCAGTTCCAAGACTCCATTGACATGATAGATGTTACTTGTAGACTTGTTCTTAAATATTCACAACAATCCTTGTTATTCCTCTTTGCTCATTGCCTGTACAGACTTAGCAGAGAATTCTGAAGAAGTCCTAGAAGATGATGGTACGTAATTTAAAAAGAGGCAGGATCCATGAATGCATCTTGCAAAACTGTTCATGAAATACTTGATTAAATTATTGTCATGAGTGAAAAATAAATCAGTATTGTGTTAAACAGTGAGTTTTGGGAGGTTGATTATTATAATGTTAATTACTCACCCTAAGTAGTATGCTGTATTCTATTTCAGTGTCTAATTTGTGCTTTTCCTGTATAGAAATATTTTTGATTTTTACTGTAATTCTAAAAATTTTATGTGATAATTTACATAGCACTTCTATGTAAACAATCATATCACACAATTTGAAATGTGATTATAAACAATCATTTGAAAACAGTGACAGTTTTGGTTATTTCTTTTTCTTTTAAATAAAGATATGTATTTATTTGTCAGAAAGAGAGAGAGAGAGAGACTGAGCACAAGAATGGGGAGTGACAGGCAGAGGCAGAGAGAGAAGCAGGCTCCACATTGAGCAAGGTGCCCCATGCAGGACTCAATCCCAGGACCCAAAGATCATGACCTGAGCCAAAGGCAGATGCTTAGCTGACTGACCCACCCAGGCATCCCAGTTTTGCTTATTTCTTTTCAATACTTCTCTCTTTAATTTCTATTTCTTGCCTTATTTTGCTGTGTAGGCACACTAGAACAATGCTGAACAGAAGTTCTGATAATAGTAATGATAGTAATAAAAGTCTACTTTGACTTACTTCTTATGTCAAAACAGAACTAACATCATGAACTAACATATGGTATATGATATATTTCTTTTTGTACATAACTTTACTAAGTTTTTTTTTATCTGAATAAGAAAATTCCTTTTTAATTCTACTATGGTAAAAATATTTTTTAAAAAAATAATGAATATATGTAATTCTACTGAATTATTGAATGTGTTCTTCAGTGTGTATTGATACAATCATGTGTTTCTTCTTTTATTTGCCATGCTGAATTCCATTCAGTGATTTTCCAGTGTTTATCCAATCAACCTGCATTTCTGGAATAAACTCAACTAGGTTATGATGTATTATTTTTGCATGCATGGCTGGATTTTATTTGCTTATATTTTATTTAGAATTTTTATATATAGTATCATGATTATCTTAAGTTAATAGAATAATTTTTTCATGGTATTTTCTTATTAACTTCTAACATTCTGAGGCATCTAGTTATATCTTTTTTGCTCATTGTATTCTCTTAATAACTTTTTAAGGTCTGAAGAATCTGAGTTTTATCTCCTATTTCATTCCTAACATTGTTTCTGTGTGCCTATTTTTTTTTTTCCTTGATCTGTCTCACCAGAAGCTCTTTGGTTTTATTAGACTTTTCAAGGAAAAAACTTTGGCTTTGTTGATAGCAACCATGTCTTTGATTTCTGTTTTATTACTTTATACTCTTACCTTGACTGTTTTTCTCTAATTTCTTTAGGTTTGTCTTACGGGTCTTTTATAAATTTCTTTGGAAGTGTATCTACTAAGCTCCTTTTTTTCAATATAAGCATTTAACCCTGGCATCAACAAAAATTTTCTTGTAAATGATGATATAGTGAATATTTTAATTATATGGCCACATATGGACTCTGTTCAATATGTATGTGTTTTTTCACAGCCCTTTAAAAGAGTACAATTTTTTTATCTCAATAGTTGTACAAATGAACATCAGGCTGGATTTGGCCCATAAGCCATAGCTTATCAATACCTGGTTTGTCAGAATTGTCCTGTTTAATATTATATTAATTAATTTATAGAGTCAGCTAAAAACTTTTGAGCTTATTAATTTCAATTTGTAAACATTTGCCAATTTCCAGTGGCATTAAGACTTTGATTCAAGAGGATTTAGAATTTTTTCCTTAATATTTTAACATTTTTTTCCTGGACATTATATTATTTTTACTTTACATTCACATATTTTTACTTTATTGTTTAAAGTATTAAAAATACTTTAAAAAAGAATTTTCACTTTACTTATTCACATTCTATATAATGACCGTCCAAACTTTCAAAACTCATCAAGGCATGTTTACAGCAAATGAATAGTCAATGTATGTTTGAAAAGAAAGTGTATTCTTCAGTTTTTGGATTCAGATGTTCTATGGAACATTTAGATCACTTTTAACATTTTCTTGATCAAATTTTCTATATATTTTACTAAATCTTTGACTATTTGTTCTATCAATTCCTTAAGTAGGTGTTTTGAAAATCTCCCACTGTAATATCATTTGTTTCTTTTTGAAACAAATTGAAAGCAAATTAAAAATTTGTTTTGTTTCATGATGAATTGAAACTTATATTATTATAAAGTAATCTTTTCTGTTATGTTTTTTGTTTTGTTTTGTTTTGCTTTAGAACCTTTTTTTGCCTGGTATTACTACTGCAATAGCTTTTGTCTTTGTTTTTAGCATTACTTTATTCCTTTTACTGTTTAACTGCACTGCATTCTTGTGTTTGATATTTTTCTTCAGACAATAGCACATACTTGGACATTGTTCTTTTATCCAATATCAAAGTATTTCAGCATGTATTAATTTGTTTTATTTTTTTTAATTTTAAATAAATTTTTTAAAGATTTTATTTATTTATTTGAGATAGCAAGAGACAGAGTGAGAGAGAGCATGAGAGGGGAGGTCAGAGGGAGAAGTAGACTCCCCATGGAGCTGGGAGCCTGATGTGGAATTCAACCCTAGGACTCCAGGATCATGACCTGAGCTGAAGGCAGTTGCTTAACCAGCTGAGCCACCCAGGCGCACTATGTTTAATTATTGATATGTATTATTTATACCATCATATTTTGTACTTTTCATTTTTGTACTTTTTCTTTAGTTGTTTCTGGGTGTAGATTTATTCTACTTTATTCTTTTGGGGATTAGTTATATTTCTTCAATATGTAGTTTGCTGCCTTTTATCAGTTTTGGAAATTTTCAGTCAGTAACTATTCAAAGTTAACTATTTGGAGGTTAATGAGTAAGAGTATAAATGAAACCAAATTGAATATGAGTTAATTGTTAAACTGCTCATAGGCAAGTGATGATTTATTATACTATTCTATTTTGTAGTGAGTGAAAGAGAGAGAGCACAAGCAGGAGGAGGGGCAGAGGAGGAGAGAGAAGCAGACTCCACACTGAGAAGAAAGCCTATCATGAGGCTCTATCCCAGGACCCGGAGATCATGACCTGAGCAAAAGGCTGATGCTTAACCAGCTGATCCACCTAGGCATTCCTTGTATCTATTTTTTAATTTCATAATTAATAGGTTTAAATAGAGTAAATATATAACAAGCTACCAAAAAATCAATTTTTATGTCTATTCATAGATGAGTTTGAAAGTATTTCCCCCCCACTATTTAACAGCAGTGGCTTGAGGAATTTGCCTATTTTGACTGACATGTTATTTTATATGTATAAAAAATGACTTATTTATGCATATTGTTAACATAAAAGTACAAAAGTCTAAAGTATAGAGCTCAATGAGTTTTACAAACAGCACACCTATGTAACCTAAATTGAAATAAGCACCCTAGGCATTCCCCTGCAGCTGCCCCTTACATATATTAGATTGAACCTTTCTAAGGGTAACAAATATTCTGACTCTTAATACAATATAATTGTTTTGTCTGGTTTTAAATTTATTTAAATGAGTCATGAAAAATGTACTCTTCCTTTTTTTGTATCTTTATCTCAATGTATTAATTTGAGTTCTTAATTTTAGTACTTATACTTTTCATTTCTAGGGTCACTTTTTTTAAGTTTGCTTGCTATCTACTGATATTTTGCATGTCTTTTATTTATTGAACCATCTATTATACTGAGCATATAATCTACTGATTTTTTCAAATATCTGGAATGTTTGTGCCTCTACTTTTGCTGTCTGTTGTTTTCTGTTTATTCCAGTTCATGTTACCTTATTCATGCATGCATACGTAGTGATATTTATTTATTTGCCATATGTAGTTTATTTTCTAGAAAATTTTAACTGTGGAAATATACAAGATGTGGGATGACGTTGGATTGGTCGAGGAGAAATTTACTTTTACTTCTATAAGGCACAGAAAAGAAATAAAATTTTGAGACTGGACAATTCTCTGAAGTTGAGACTTCTCTGGTCATTCAGTGACAGTAAGTTTGGGAAATACCCCTGGAAAGTCTAGCCCCTTAATGCAAATTATCATATTGCATTTTATTTGTAGGTACTGGTTGGAGTTAATATGCTACTTTTGTTATTACTTTGCTCTTAAATTAAGGGCGAGGATATTTGAAATGCTATCTCCTCATCTATCTTGAGCCATATTTGTTTCATAAGCTTACAAAACTAAATAACTAATGGTTATGTTCACTAAGTTTGGGAAATTCCCTCAAGGAAAAAGTGACTTTAGTGTTCTACTTACTACTCTGTGTTCTTGTCTTCATGTAATTTTTGTCTGAGAATTCTTTGTATTTTTCCAGAACTCATCATTACATAAAGAGATGGGCAGAGAGAAGTGAGTGAATATGTGTGCATGCATTTTTTAAATTAATACTTTATTTTTTAATGAGCAAATTTTAGTTCACAGAAAAACTGAGGAGAAAGTACAGAGATTTTCCATATACACTCTGTCTCCACACATGCATAAGCCTCGCATTCTTTCAACATCCCCCACCAAGGTGCTACATTGGTTACAACTGATAAGCTGCCTCACTGATTTTTTTACCTACTTGATATTCATTTCCTGAGAGGGGTTAACTACAGTTGTATACATTTGTATTTTTCTATACTTTAGTAGTTTTTTTTTTCTTTATGAATTATATATATTATTTGGTGCATAAAGATTTGTGACTATGTCTTTAGAGATAGAAAACTATCATTATCAGGGCCACAAATATCTTTAACTTTTTATATTAGGGCCAACTTTGTATGGTAATAACAACCTGATCCTCTGATTTTCCTTTCTTGCACCACACTTCTAACATCGATCAGATCACTGTGACTAAGTGTGATTCTAGTTAACTTGAGACTAGTAAACGTGGCTATGATGGTGGAGTGGGGATCTGGGGGATAAGGAAGATGTTTGACACACACAGAAAAAGAATGCTTTTTCCAGAATAGGAATGGATGCGGGTTACTTGATAGGCAAAAACAATGGAATATTTATTAAAGCACTAGACAAATCAAGGTGCCTAAGTCAAGATCCCACAACTAAAATCAGTTTGGTTGGAAGGACTACAAAGGAATGGATAGGGAAAAGAAAATGGTTTTATTTCTAGGTTGAAAAAATAAACAGAAAAAAAATTTAAACCCAATTTCTTAGAAAATGAGTAACCTATATACCAATTCATGAAATCCACCTATTTATTCAAATATTATTTTATTTTATTTATTTTATAATGCTGATTACATCTTTGCAACACAATTATCAGAAAGTTCATTTTTTTTTCTCTGCCTAGATTCCTGCTCGGCACTGGGGACATGAGGGCAAAAAGACTGGAGCACTGAGAGGTGGTAACATAGGAGTGGGACACAAGGAAAGAAGGCTGAAAGAGGCAGATGTAGCTGATAGAACTGGTCAGCTCTTCCATCTTTCTGTCCACCAGTACACAATTGTGTTGTGTTTTATTTGGGTTCCTCAGTCTATATCTGTAGTACCAGAGCACAGAGAAAGTTGAACATTTTTCAAAATGCTATTATAAAGTCCAAATGAAATCCAGTTGTAGTTATTAGCATCCTGGATAAGCTGATATTACAAAGGCCAAAGAGCAATAGCTAATAAATGTTAAAGTTTACTGTCTCTTCCAATTAATAACTGAGTTCTGAAATGACAGTGGTTCCTTGATATTAGCTACCCCAAATCCTTTGACCTTATTCATCAGAGGCCCTCAATACATTGCTTTCACTTTATGTCAAAAAAGAACCAAAGTTCCATTTCTTAAATCTCTACTTCAGCCACAGGAAAGGATAGAAGAGACGTTGGATGGCATACTCCTGGCCTCTAATTTTGTGGCATAGAAATTGAACTCATCGCTTCCTGTTCAATCCCTTTAGCTTAAGTGTTGTCACATGGCTCAGTATTGCTGAAATTGAGCTTAAGAAATGTAAGCTTTAGCTGTGTAGCTATGTATGCTGATAAAATTTAGTGTCTTTATTACTAAAAAATAAAGAAGGATATTGTGGGAAAGCCAGTTCCTGATTCATCAAATAAAACTAAATATATTGAAGATATATCATTAGGTAAATTGCTCTACTTCGAAGGAGTTATAAGGATATTTAGAAATAAACTGCCCATAAGTTCTTACCTGGTACATGAAAGACATACAAACACATATTGAATGAATGAGTGAATGAATAAATGAACGAATGAATGGCTAAGTCATCAAAGACCGGGTTAAAAATTATAGTAACAGAGCATGCCAAACTTACAGCATCAATTTAGTAAATACTTACTGGAGGATTGTAGACCAAGATTTGTATTAGGCACTGGGTTAACAAGCATATAAGACATAGTTCCTGCTCTAATGTGCTAAAAAATTATAAGGAATAAATTTAAAATTAATTATACAATTATATATATTTATATAAATATAAATATATATAATTATATATATGTGTATATGTATATACAGATATATAAGTTTTTAATATTATTGAAATCTCACCCATCAGTATTACAACGCTTCTACAGGGTTTAAATCCTATCAGCTTACTTCTGAGAAAAATCACAGATAAGTTTGCTGTGATGCATACACTTCTTTTCAGCCTTGTGTAGATCTATACATATATTATTAACCACATTCATGAGTCTGATGTACAAGCAGAATGTTAATGTATTTCTTTGCAATAAAACATTCTTGCCACACAGACCACAAGACTCAATAGTGACATGATGAATGTATTTTCTCTTCAGGAAACCTTTGCAGGAAGGCAAGTCACAAAAAAAGGTTGCTTGATGAACATGAAATCTCAAAACTGCATGGAACAAATTGAAAATTTAACATCTATAATAGTCAAATACATTCATTTTTACCACAGAAGTTTCCTCACCAATGGGACTGGGATATTTGTAAGACATTGGCAAAAGCTTCTCCCACAAGTGCTTCAGAAATGGTGTCAGTGCTCATTTTACTCCCATATACTGTTATTTAAAAAAAAAAAAATCAAACCAATGGTGATCAATGCTAGGCCATCTCAAACTCAGCTATGGGTTTTGATTGACATATATTTTGCTTGGATATCCTAATTTTTTTTTTCCAACAGGTAATTATGGAGCCATCTTATTTCCTCCAGGTGATTTAGAATATTCTTTTAAATCTTACTCACTGTTTTAGTTTTATCATAAAAATTTACTGAAATATATTAAGAATTGCATTAGTATATTCCTTGGATATTTAAAAAACAAGGCAAACTGGATCAAAATACTACACTTAATGTACAATAAATATTATGGAAACTCAGAGGACGGAAATATATTTGATTAAGGTCATCAAGAAAAGCTCTTTATATAAACAATTATGTTTGAATGAAGCTTTGAGGAATGAATAAGATTTCAAAAGTGGAAAAATGATAAAGAGCGATTTAGGTCAAGGAACCTGTGCAAATAGGCAGAAAAATTCAAGGCATGTTTATAGAGTGGTAAATAATCTGATGTGCCTAGAAGATAGTAGTGTTTTAATATAAAATGACAAGAAAAGACTATAGAATCAATGAATTGAACGTTTTCAGTTGTGTTACTGAAAACACAGAAAATTAATAGAAAATGATCTAACCAAAGAGTTGCTTATCTAAAGATATTGGTCAATAATGCATCTTGAGTTTCATTTTCTCTTTTCCCTTCTCTTCTTAATTACCAGGCTTCCTGAAAAAACAAAACAAAACAACAACAACAAACAACAACAAAAAAAAACCCAGCATGCTAACACACAAAATTGTCTAGATTTATCATATAGAACAGTCTTTCTTTCAGTATAAAATATATTGAAGCTAAAAAATTCCTGAAAAGGAGACTTTAGTTCTCTCCAGTAGAGACAGTACTCTTCCTGCCCATGAACTCCTAAATCTGATATTAAACTCGATAAATAGAACTTCTCTGCAGCATTTTATCAAACCAACAAAAGTCGCCTTGTTGAGGGCACTCTATTATTACTAGTCTGTCCTCTATGCAAATGGAATATTATGTATGTAGATAAGAGTAAAAGGTAAAGAGAAATATAGACTGAAAACTTTTGATTAAAAAGACTGTTAAAAATTGAAAACTATAGTCCATCCAATGGCAATTTCTCTCCCTAAGATATTACATTGCAAAAGCAATCAGTTGTTTCAGATTGGTTTCCAAACATGGTGCTCAGAAATATATCATAGAGAAATGTTTGAAAAAATATTGATATTATGTAAGGGCCCAACCATATTTATCATTGAAGACATGTCTCTGTGTGTCTTCCTTTCCACACTCCTTGGAGGAATGCCATAGATGTATATGATGCCCAGATCAAGTGACATGACTTTATAGCCCAGGCTCCACAAGGCCTGGCAGAAGTTAGTTACCATGTCACTCTTCTCCAGGTGCCAGAAAAACACAGGGGTAAGGTCACAACTGGTAAAACTTCACAAATACCTCCATTTGACTTATTTGTCTGACTGTAAGATGACCCATCTCAGAGACCTCAACCAAATTTGGCTAGCAGAGGATTAATTATGGAAGCTCTTTATCTATCAAAAGCATGTATCATGTATAGTACTGAAAGCTTGTATATAGTATACAGCAGCTTCTAGAATGCCACTCTCAAGTATTCAATATCCTTTGGAATCTCATTTGACAAAATACTGGCAAAGGAAAGCTTGAATGTGATTCTACTAAAGTACAGATATTGATTTCCAAGTTTCAAAGTCCATGTCCATGTACTTGAATACTGAGAGTGGAGGAAACCAGGAGGGGAGAAGGAGAAGAGAAACTTCATAGACATTCTTCATCTTTGTATAGCCTGTACCAAATGACCATCTTTCACAACTGACAAAAAGTACCTAGGGGAAGGAAGAAGATGTAGAAAACAAAAAGTTAAAAAGTAATAATAATAATAATAAACCTATAGTGGTTTTTAATTAAAGTTCCATGCAAATTTGCTTCTAGACTCCCAAACAAATCCCCTGAAGTGGTTCTGTTTCCTGACTTCTTACCCCAGTGTGAATAGATCTGCACAATGTCAGTGAGAGATTGGAAGGGTTATAGATAAGGATGTTGTGGATGAATCTGGAGAAGAAATAAGCAGATGTATGGAGTCCTTTAGGTTTCTGGAAGAGTATCTCTATACTAGCTCTAGATTACTACACATACTGCATCAATTCAGTCAAAAAATGACATCCAATAAGGATTGATCATTTCTTCTTTCAATCACTAGGACCATAATTTTGCTACTACTCATTCATTGGAGACTACACAACAGCTTGACTCACCAGTTTTAGGGCTGCACCCTTACATCCTTTCCATTCTAACAGGTTTACTGATAGTTCTATAGGAAACATGTCTACACAACAGCATTGGTTGCTTAGAAGTAACCCCCTTTGATGATAACAACAATGCAGTAAATGAAAATTATAAGAAATTGCTTCTTTATGTGTAGGTTAATGATAGTGATTCTATAATAATGATAATAAGCATTAGGGATTCTATAATAATGATAATAAGCACACCTTAGTACTCATGCATGCTGGGCACAATTCTAAGTACTTTGCTTTTAATACTCAAAAAAAATCCAGTTAGGTACTATAGTTAATAAAATTTACAGATTAGGAATTTGGTCACTAGGAGTTTGAGGAACATGCTCACAGTCCCAGAGCCAACTGATAGTGAAAAATTATACCCGGAGATTTTCCATCTTCAGTCTTTACACCTTATTGCATAGTGAAATCCTCTGACACTTATCACTATTATTTCTAAGGGCAATTTCATAAATAGAAAAACCTTAAGATTTTCACATATAATGAATGTATTCACTTAAAATACTAACTTAGTCTCAACAGAGAGTAGTTTTAATTAAGCAATTAACTTCAAGACAATATGTGTCACTAAGTTTTAAATTTATATTTACATTTATTGTTTCTTACCATTTCAAAAAATCAATAACTAGACAACAAGCTTTAGGGGAAAAAAGTGTCATTTCTTATGCGGCTTCTTCAACTGTCTGCGAATACAGTGCGACTCATCTCCTGACCGTAACTTTCTTGTTTTCAGATGGCCTTTTTTCCAATTGATTTTATTTACTTTCAAAGTGACATTTCAACAGAGGTATCCACTCTCATTTCCACTCTCCTTTGACATTTCTGTGACTTAGAGTGCAAGGAGCTGCTTGCCAAAGACTTGCTAGATTGATGTTGGGAGGAAAAAAAAAATCTGCAGATAGCAGATGTTTCTTTTCTTCTTGTTGTGCCTATTACTTTGAAAAACTGACACTGCTTAAAAACAGATTTCAGATGTTCTGTCTTTCTGGCAGCAAGAGTGGATGTGTTACCCAACTAGGAGAAGTGTAAGTATTGTCTCAAAGGCAAATTGAAGATGGAAGACGGAGGAATGAATAAACTCTCAGGAATGCTTTGCTTTTTCCTTCTTCAATGAGCAATATAATACAAACAAAACAAAACAAAACAAAAAACCTAAGTTGGCTGGGTGAGTACCTTTGTTACACGTTTTATTTTGACCTTGTCAAAGTATGGTTAAGACTTTAAATAATACTTGAAGACTGTCTTCTCATGGATATTTTTCAGATTTCAAATAAAACTGGTTAGGGAGGCACATTTCCAAGTCAAAGATGAATAATTCAGCCAAAAGTTATTATAAAATTGTTACTATCATCACAAAAGACACCAGTCAAGTTTCTGTTCACACATAAGGGGGCTTATACAAATTATTAAAAATATGGTCCTCTCCCTGGTAGACTAATTGAAAAAAAAAAAAGTTTCCTTTATGGGAAAACAAATTATGAAAGGGCACCTGTTCTTCCATGCTAAATGCAAACCTATGTAGGACCTTGAGCAACTGAGCATGGGCTGGCTTGAAGTTTCTACTTGAGTCCTACCATGTATATTTGAATAGGACACCAAGGGCATACACAGATTCTATAGCCCTGCAAATAGACTAAAACATTTATTCAGAGATTTTTCAGAATCTCCTGATAAAATACTCTCATGAAAATTTCCCATTTTCACATTCTGTTCACCTTAAGATCCAAAATATGGGTTCCAGTGGGCTGTGAATGGCAAAACCATTGACAACTCAAGACTAAGTCAAGAAAATTCAAGAATGCCAGACTAAGAGTCATGATGCACCTATCATGCATCTTCCTTCAGATTCCTCCACTCTCCCAGATGTATCAGATGAGAGGTGTTTTGTCTATTAGATCAATTTGGATTATGGACACCATTAAGGCATAATTTTAATAAAAAATTTATATTATTAATCCTTTCCATTTGTCACATAAATAATGAAAATATTGTAGCTGGAAAACAAAGACTGTCTTCTTAAGCTGTATGATAGGATTAGAATGACATTTTTTATTTATGCTGGTGAAATCCTAGCAGGTGAATGTATAATAAGAACTCTTGGAACGCTGATTACTTTCACAAAAGCTGACACCCCCTTGAAATGCAAAGCCACTTTTGAGAAATGGTGGAGATATGTAGATATACATCTACATATCTCCACCATTTCTCTCTCTCTCATATATATATATACATATATATATATATATATATATATATATATTTCCCTCCCTCATAAAGATCCCAGGATCTTATGGGAAATGTAGGCTGGAATCACCAAACATTTTCTCATATTTAAAGTTAGAGAAAGGAATGGGATTTTGGCAACCCATTGAAAATCAGTGCCAGGAAGTCTTAGAAGACAAAGAAATAAACTTCTATCGAGGAAAAGACAGATCTAGGTTGAAGAACTAGTTTTAAAAGTATTTTAAGTAGGGTTGCCTGGGTGGCTGAGTTGGTTAAGTCACTGCCTTCAGCTCAGGTCATGATCCTGGAGCCCCAGGATCAAGTCCCACCTTGGGCTCCCTGCTCAGCAGGGACGCTGCTTCTCTCTCTGACCTCTCCCCTCTCATGCTCTCTTTCTCATTCTCTCTCTCTCAAATAAATAAATTTAAAAAATATTTTAAGTCATTTTGGTAGTGTATTATTTAAAGAAAAATGTTTAATAATACATCTTGAGGGATGCTGGAATCACCTGCCATCTTGATGTTTGAGCTTTCAGGAAAAGTGATTGTGTCTGTAAGATATAAAAAAATTTCAATTTTGCAAACTTGGAATGGTTTCCAAATATTCTGCTCAAGAAAATGGACTACCAGTGCCATCCCTGTAGTAGACAAATCATCTGTGAGAGTATGCCGCTCCATAACAATACTGTGGGACTGGGAAATGAAACAGCAGAAGAGGTTTCATCAGAAAACAACTGCTTCTCTTTTTTCTGGATTAAGACAGAATAAACCCTCATTTAAGAATTAATAACTTAATTGAGATTTTTTTTTAACAATTGTGTAAGGACAGCCCTGATGAAGGACATAACATACTTCTCACTAATAAAGCAGGTAATGGCACAAGTGATTATTTGGGGAAAAAAAAAAAAAGAAATGTGACTACATTTTACCCCAGATTAATGAAGCAAGTCATGAGATATATAGAACATCTATCATTATCTGTATAAATTATTGTGCTGTTTTATTTATCCTACTCTTCTTCAGGATCACCAGTAATTATATCTATCCTGTACCATTAGTGTATTCTGTATGATTATAAAATAACAGAAAACTAGAAAAATGATATTTCTGTGTTTTATAAGAGAATCTCATAATCAGATGTTACTCTGATACAGAGGAGGAACTTGGCTTGATCCCTTTTTGTGATTTCATTTACTGCCATCCCTTCCACCCCCTCCCTCATGTCTCTATCCTACAAAAATCAATCAACCAGTGAAAGATTTAGTGAATTCTGATTGTCAAGATTTTCCCCAACAATCTCCATTACAAAGTAAGTTAAAGGGAAATGCTAAAATATGATTGGTACTCTTCTTGATTTGGGGGTACTAATTAGTAGAGTGTGATATTCAAGTAAAAGACCAAATTATTCATTTAATTTATCATGATATTCTAAATTTAAGTCTAACTGACTGAAGCACTGGATATGTTTCAAGAAAATGTTATATTAACATTACATATGTGTGTGTTCATTTATGTTTGTATGAATGTATTTACTGAACCTTATTGACTTCGTGTGTTAAATAACAATTATAAAATGTAAAACTATCAGTTTAACCCTGTTAAGCTTTAAACTCAAAGAAGTCTGTTGGACCTCATGTATTTTATTAAATCACTTGTAACAGCTTGTAAGATGGAAATATATGTTTAATGTTACAATATAAAATAGTCCATTTTGGAAATATTCCAATTAAAGACTAAAATACAACATATGTGAGCACAAATTTAGATTTTTGTGAACAAAATCTATTTCCCAAGAATTAAAATATGACCCAACTTTGACCTAAACTCACATTGTTATCTGAAGCTTGATGCTTGACAGAGTGTTATGAAAATTAGTTTTTCTACATCTAAAATGGAAAATAAAATATACTTAAATAATAGTACTGTATGTATTAGTGGGGACAAAATGAGCTGTAATTAGCTTGTTGAAATTATACATAGATGATATAAAAATACAATTTATAGATAAATTAAAGATTACTTCTGTCAAGTGGAAATTGAAAAATACAAACAAATCTCAAATGAAAGAATGCGGCACTAAAGACACTGTAAGATTATAGATACCTAAAACGTGTAGGCTGTCATCCTATATATTTTAAAAATATAGTCATTGGTTAAAAAGTAATACACAGAATATCACATACCATAGCTTAGCAATTGGCATGTGGCTAGATGAATGAGTGAAAAAGCTATTAAATACATAAGCAGTAACCTCTTCAACATCAGCCTCAGCAAATTCTTTCAAGATTATCTCCAAAGGCAAAGGAAACAAAAGCAAAAATGAACTTTTGGGACGTCATCAAGATCCAAAGCTTCCATACAGCAAAGGAAACAATCAACAAAACTAAGAGGCAACTCATGGGATGGGAGAAGATATTTGCAAATGACACTACGGACAAAGGGCTGATATCCAAGATCTATAAAGAACTCCTCAAATTCAACTGCACAAAACAGATAATCACGTCAAAAATGGGCAGAAGACATGAAGAGACACTTCTCCAAAGAAGACATACAAATGGCTAATAGACACATGAGAAAATGTTCATCATCATTAGTCATCAGGGAGATTCAAATAAAAACAACATTGAGATACCACCTTACACCAGTTAGAATGGCCAAAATCAACAAGACACTAAACAACAAGTGTTGGAGAGGATGTAGAGAATGGGGAACCTCTTACACTGTTGGTGGGAATGCAAGTTGGTGCAGCCATTTTGGAAAACAGTGTGGAGATTCCTTAAGAAATTAAAAATAAAGCTTCCCCATGAGCCTGCCATTGCACTACTGAGTATTTAACCCAAAGATACAGAAGTAGTGAAAAAAAGGGCCTTCTGTTCATAGCAGGGCCAATCTGTTCAAGAAGGGCCAATGTTCATAGCAGCAATGGCCACAGTCACCAAACTATGGAAAGAACCAAGATGTCCTTCAATGGATGAACGGATAAAGAAGATATGGTGCATATATACAATGGAGTATTATGCCTCCATCAGAAAGGACGGATACCTAACTTTTGTATCAACATGGAAGGGACTGGACGAGATTATGCTGAGTGAAATAAGTCAAGCAGAAAGAGTCAATTATCATATGGTTTTACTTACTTGTGGAGCATAAGGAGTAACATGGAAGACATTGGGAGATGGAGAGGAGAAGTAAGTGGGGGAAAATCGGAGGGGGAGACAAGCCATGAGAGACTGCAGACTCTGAGAAACAAACTGAGGGTTTTGGAGGGGGGGGGGAGTTGGTTGAGCCTGGTGGTGGGTATTATGGAGGGCACATATTGCATGGAGCACTGGGTGTGATGCATAAACAATGAATTTTGGAACACTGAAAAAAAATAAAATACAATTAAATTTTAAAAAAGAAATATTAAAGTAGATCACACAAAAAAATAATAATTGAGGCATTCATGTCTGGGAGCAATCAGAGATGACCATGGACAGATCTACAGGATAAAGTTAGACATTTTTTGGAGGCAGTAGAAATAGATAATGGAAGAAGTATTAATGAAAAAGAGATCACTGGGCAATTAGGGGGGGGGAAAAAAGAAGTTGTTACCAGAAGAAGATAGTGTTATAAAGCAATTATAGTTTGGTTATTTTTTTTGTAATATTAGAAAATGTTTGGCATTTTTAAAACACCAAGAAAAAGTTTCCTGTGAAGAAGTTGACATTCCTGAAGGAGGGGATTAAAAAGTAAAGATTTATTTGAGTTCAAATAGCTTCTAAAATTCATATTTCACCACAGCACAAAGTTTTTATTTTTGTGTCTGTGGATACAGAAAATAACTGCTGACTTCTTGATATATGGAAAATGATTGAATTAGATTTTGACTTTTGAAACATGGAATTTTAAAAAAGCATGAAATAATTCTGAGGGAGGGCAGAGAGAGAGGGGGGGGGGAGAAGGAATGAGGAATGAGCTCCTGAAGTAAATGAAATGGAATGAAACAAGTCAATTAGTAAGAAACCAGAAAACAACATTTTGAAGTACATCATGGGTACTCCATGAATAAATATAATAAAAAATTAAATTTATTTTTATTATACTAACCCATTCCAAAACCTACAGAAAGAAAAATCTTTTCCCTTTTTCTTTCATTCTCTTTCTTTTCCTTCCTTCCTTCCTCCCTTCCTTCCTACCTACCTTTCTTCCTTCCCTTCCCCTCCTTTTCTTTTCCTTTCCATTTCTTTCTTTCCTTCCTTCCTTCCTTCCTTCCTTCCTTCCTCCCTTCCTTCCTACCTCCCTTTCTTCCTTCCCTTCCCCTCCTTTTCTTTTCCTTTCCATTTTTTTCCCCTTTCCTTCCTTCCTTCCTTCCTTCCTTCCTTCCTTCCTTTCCTTCCTTCTTTCCTTCCTTCCTTCCTATTTGCTGCTGCCCCCCGTGTTGGGAGAGATGAGAGTGGGAAAGATGCTGCCAGCTGCAGCAACTATCTTGCAACTGTGAGTAAGGCATCACCTACATACTCATGATATTTAGTGAGTGATGAGGTATTCTGAGAAACTGGTGGTTTCTCTCAGTCATCTATTCAACAACTGGACATGACTTTGGAATTTAAGTAACAGCAAGTGTCATTATGGTTTAAGCCAATTTTATGTCTTTATGTCTAGCCAAATGTTCCCAACTGATGTATGTAACAATTACATTTGCTTATTATATAAAAATTATGTGTTGCTTTTGGCTTAATGGAAAAATACTTTGAAAAAGAACCCGCCTAAAATTCAGTGCCATGAAGAAGACAACATAAAATAATTTAAATTGAAAAATTTGAAATCTCTCTTAAGATAATTAAAAGCCATTGACAAATTACACATTTAACCAGATGTATTCATGCAGTAACCACTTTGAGCCAGACTCTTTTGTCTAGTTGACACAGAGTAGCAAACAAGGAAAGAGGCAAAAAAAAAAAAAAAGTTAAAACCATATATGTATTTATATAGTAATATGCACTCCATAGAAGATACATTTAAATAAGATATATGATAACATATTGAAAGAACAAAACTCAGCAGCAAAATCAAGTAACTTAGTAAATTAGAAGACAAAAATGATCTCCTAAATAGCCAGGAATTATACTGGTTTAGTAATTTTAAATGTTATGGCTGCTAATATAGCAAAACCTATTTCATTATTAGTCTTGCATCAAAAGTTTGATAGAGTATTAATGCCATTTCAAATTTTGTATCATGTAATTCAGTGTTTGAACACACACAATGTCAACATGATACTTATCTGTAAATATGGAATACAACAAAGCACTTATGCTGTGAATAATGATAGCACTGAATTATGTTTTCAAAACCATTTATTTCAAATCATCAGAAAATATATGCTCTAGAACATACCCATAAATGCATTCCTGATGTATTAGAACTCCTAAGAATAATAAACACAGTAATAAAAATTGACATAAAAACATTAAGCTTAGTAGCAAAAAAATGAATTAAACAATAGCCATTAATCCTTTCATTGGCTATTAAATGTGAAAATATTAGTTTATTATTAGTATAATTCACTTTAGTAATTAATGCCCATTTTCTAATGTCATTAATAACAGTGGTGAAATAGATTGCATGTTTTTTACCTCCTCAGAAGTCATCACTCACAATACTCAAGGTAGTAAAAATGATAATAAAAAATGATAATAGAAAGAATACACATATTTTATTTTCACATTGAACTGATTTTCACCAACAACCCCGAAAGCCCCATTTGTTTATTAACTGTTCCGAAAGAGTAACTGACTGACTTCATTTGTCTTTTGGAATGAAGGTAAGTTACTCAACCTGCAAGAAAAAGTGTGGTAATTACATTTTCCTCACTGATTCTCTCAGCTAAATTTGGGTCTTTGCCGGGACAAATTTGCTGGGGAGAAAAGAGCAACCACTATCAGAGCACCTGGAACAGAGCCTCAAGACCTCAGCGACTCACCTTAGGTGGAAGCAAGGGCAGAACCATCCTGACACACAGCTGACTTGGGCCACACTGAAATTCTTGAAGGTACTCTTCTGTCTGCTTCTCTAAATGAGATGCCCTTTACTAATAATAATGTTTCTCCCTTCCCTAATATTCTCCTATTTGTCTTTCTAGACTCAGCTCATAAATCATTTTTATGAGACTTTCACTAATTTTCAGCTGAGTTAACTGTGTCCCTTAGCTACACTTTCATAATCCTTGGGCCAACCTTGATTTCTTTCATTCATTCATTCATTCTTTCATTCATTCCTTTTCCATGTTCTGTGATGTAGTAGATGCAGTTTCACTTCAAACTTATGAATCTCCCTGCTCTCCTTCAAACAAATAAATATTCTTCAATTCTGCTTCCTCCCCAAAGATAACTTGACACATATTTCATAGAGAAATTAGACGTTATCCGATTTCAGTGCTCTAAATTTCCTGCTACCAGATAAAACAACCTATCTACAAACACACCCAACTGTCCTTTGACTTCTGTACAGTCAATCTGTACCTGTACCCACCTCAGATCTCTCTGGTCTCAGGAACCCTATGCTATTGGCTTAATTCTTTTTTTCTTTTAATTCAGCTTTTCCTCTAACCTTGACCATTCATATTATCAGTTAAATATTCTGTTCCATAGATATATACATAATGATTTGTGCCAGTCACTATGTTGACATATATATTTTTGTCATTGTATAATTTGACCTCTGAAAACTATTCAATATTTTCCAACATTCCTTTACCTTGAAAGATCTGCTTCTCATAGGCTTCTGTGACTAAGATAGCATAATCTTATTCTAATGTCTTTTTTGGCAACAAATTCCTGATGTCCTTTACAGGTTTATAATTTGTATGCAGCCATTTGATATTGGAAATACCCAAAATTCTGTGCTGGACTCTCTTCTAAACCCTGTAGGAATTTCTTCTGTGCCCTGTATGTTTTTTAACACTTTGCTCCTGGTCTAATCTATGAGGTGACCAGCCACCTTCTTGACATTTCCACTTGCATATTTCAAAAGTGCCAAAAACTAAACAAGTCCACAAAGTAACTAATAATCTCCCTTTTTTCCCCTGTCAGCTTCCCAAACATGGCTTCCCTCTAATTATTTTTATGGTAATGAAGAGAGCCACTGTTCATTTCATTTCAAACGTCTGAATGATAACTTTCCTTTGCATGTTTACCAACTTTATTTTGAAATACTGATGGACATCCAGGTGATGAGGAACAAAGGGTGAGTTCCAGAAGGGTTGTGAAGGGTCATGAGTGGAAGAGCCTTTGTCTCTTTGGAACTGGCCTGCACCACCTTCCCAGCAATTGGATATGTTCACTAAACTAAAAGGTCTTCAAATTTCATTGTTTAAGGATTTGTTTTTGAAAGTTAACTTTAATTTCTCCCTCTCTTGGTCCCTCCCTATTTTAATCTACCATCAATCTTAATGATATTTGCATCATAAATATCTCTTACTTCATTCACGTCCCTCCATCTCTTGCCCACCCAGTAGTTTGATCTACCATTGTCTTCCATCTTGACTTCCCCTTCCTCTCCTGCTGCTGCTTCTTCTTCTTCCTCTCCACCTCCACCTCTACCTCCACCATCACCACTTCCTCTTCACCCTCCTCCTCCTTCTTCTTCTCCTTATGCTTCTTTTTTAAGAATTATTTATTTATGAGACTCCTGGGTTGCTCAGTTGGTTATTTGTCTGTCTTCAGATCAGGTCATGATCCCAAGGTCCTGGGACTGAATCTTGTATTGAGTTCCTTGTTTAGCAGGGAGTCTGCTTCTCCCTCTGCTTGCTCTGCTTGCTTCTCTCCCTGTTTGTGTTCTCTCTCTGAAAAATAAATAAATAAAATCTAAAAAAAAAAAAAAAAAAGATTTATTTATTTATTAAATAAATAATAAATATTTATTTATGGGGAGGGAGAGAGAGAGAGAGAATCCTCAAATAGACTTCTACTGAGCACAGAGTCCAATGCGGGGCTTGGTTCCACAACCTATGAGGTTATGACCTGAGTTGAACCCAAATGTGGGGGTCTCAACCAGTTGAGCCACCCTGGTAGCCCTGGACTACCATACCCTGTTCATTGCTCTTGCATTCTCTTTTATCTTGTCTCCACACTCAGACACAATGATATTTTGTAAAACCTGCTAATCTAATCATGTTAGTCTGTACTTAAAATCTTTCTGCTTTTTAGGAGTCAGGGAAAAACCCAATATCTGTAAACCTGTATATTCTGCCTTGTCTGAACTGAGTTTATTTTCCTTTCTTTTTTTTTTTTTTAGTTATTGTGTCTTTTCTTTCTCCTAGCTTTATGGAGGCATATTTAATATCTTAAAACTATACATATTTGATATATACATCTTGTTGAAATTGGACATATGTATACACTCATAATACCATCTCTGGAACCAAAGTAATAAACACATTCATCGTCTTCAAAAGATTATTTGTGTATCTTATATGTGTGTATGTATAGTAAGAACATTTAATGTGAGACCTACCCTCTTAACAAGTTTTTAAGTGTACAACACTACTATTTGAGCTGTCTTATTCCAGTTTCTCCATCCTTGTTTTGGACCACTCTCCTCCAATCTGTAAGAGGTCTGGTCACACTGGAATCTTTCTGTTCACTGTCTGTGCCATGTCTCCTTTTATCACATGCTGTTTCTTTTGTCTGGTGCATCCCCCTTCCACACTGCATTCAGTAAATCCCCATCCATCCCATACATAGCAATCCAATAGCTTTGTCTTCATGAAAGCTCATCCTTACCCAGATTAGTAAGTTTCCTTGGCAGTAGTTGTCCCCCCCACTTAGGTTTTGTTTTCCTTGGTTTCAGTAATCTGTGGACAATCATGGTCTGGAAGAAGATACTCCTCCTTCTAACTTATTGCTAGAAGGTTAGTAGTAGCCTAACACTATGTAACAATGACAATGACGTTCACCTCATTTCATCTCACAATGTAGGTGTTTTATTATCCCATATCACAAGAAAGGTGAATGCCGGAAGATATTTTAAAAAAGAGAGCACATTCACATAACTGTTATTACAGTATTATTATAATTGTTCTATTATTAGTTATTATTTTGGCACAGAGTCCAATGCAGGGCTAATTTATAAATTAAATTTTATTATAGGTTTGTAAGTATGGGGGGAAAAGCACCGTATATATAAGGTTCAGTACTATTTGCGCTTTCAGGCAACCCCTGGGGGTCTTGGAATGTATCCCCAGCAGATAAGTGGGGCTACTATATATCTCTTTTTTTCAAAGCTCTTCCACCATTGAAATTTTATATTTTTCTGTGTGATCACTTAATTTATGTCTGTTTCTACATACCCTAAACTCCATGAAGCCATAGACTATATTTAATTTTTGGGTACCTGGATGACTTGGTTGGTCAGTTAAATGTCTGCCTTTGGCTCAGGTCGTGATCCCAGAGTCCTGGGATCAAGCCTGGCATCAGGCTTCCTGCTCAGTGGAGAGTCTGCTTCTCCCTCTCCCTCTGTCCTTCCCAATGCCCCACCCCTTCTGGGCTTGCTCTTTCTCTCTCTCTCAAATAAATAAATAAAATCTCGAAAAAAAATACATTTACCTTTATTCTCTATCAAGTACAAAGGCCAAGAATAGTGCGTGAAATATGTTAGGTAATCAATTCCATCTGTTGAATGAATATTATTTTGAAATTTTTAATTTATATTTTCTTCTTTTTTCCTCCCTAAGGTCAGAGATGATGAAAATACTCATCTTAGAATTCTCAGTGCCTTAAACAGTTCCTCAAATCCTTTAAGAAAATAATGATTTTTTTTTTCATAAAAAAGAGGAGGATGGGAATGTAAGGGAAATGATATAATGGGGAAGATGAAATGTAGTTATTGTAAATCCTTCAGAAAATGATAATTGTTTATTATAATTACAATGACATCTAATAGAACAACACTGAGTTTGAAATGACTCCTTTTTTCCCTTTGCTTTTACAAGTGCCTTGTACTTGATTTATTTTCCATTACCATTTTTAATTAGTAAAGTAATTTAAGTAACTTACATAGAGCTGGTGATATGAATAAAAGAAGGAATTGCCATGCAGAAATCTTGTCGATTTCTGGTATCTGACTCTTGTGCATAACTCATTTCAAACTGGCAAATGATATGGAAGGGCATTGCCTATGCTCTCATTAGCCTATTTATTAACACAATCTCAAATAAAACAATTATAAGAATTTGAGGGATTAGCATATCAAAACTTCAAATTTTAATTTTTCTCTTTAAACCTAAAAGAGAAGTGATGATACCTTTGTATGTTTAATGATGGAAATTAGGAAACAATTGTGATTCTGTCCTAAGCTTTTACGTATTCCCTGACCATATATAACAATCTCATATACATATTGCACCATTATAAATAGGACCTATAATGTATCAGATATATACATATTAATACTTTGAGGATTGCCATTCTACCTAAGCTAACACTATTTGATGTTTGAATTCAGACATTGAATGTCAAAGTTTTCTCAGATATTTGTAAATAATGCTGAGAAAATATTTTGATAGTCCGACCTGAATTGTGTTCATTAAAAATCACTGCATCAAAAACTAATGATGTACTGTATGGTGACAAAAAATATAAATAAAAAATAAAAATAAAATACTATTCTATGATACAAAATATTATTTTTACTGCTTTCTGTTGCTATTATTCATTTTTCCAAATACCGTCCTTATTACAAGTAGAGAATGAACCAACTGCATCCCTGCAGTTTGTCTCAGAAAGATAAAAAAAATGTTCCCAATTTGGTGTTCCCCAAGTGTGCATTAGTCAGGCAGAGTTAATGGAGCTATCTATCACTTCCAGCTCTCCTCTGTGAGCAGAGAGCAATAGATGACCCAGCTGACTCAGCTCAGCTAGTTTGTTATTCATAGGCTGACTGCAGTGTCGTTATGGTGGACTCCTCACAGAGATCTAAGGCTCAGTTGGGCAAATGTAACTGAACTACCACGTCAACTCTAGAGGTGATTCTTGCCGATAAGGTCTTAATTCAAATGGTGTAGTTGGGGGGAATCATTAATTCCATTTGTGAATAGAAATAAAAACCTTAGACCTGATATTTTATAGCATTAAGTTCCCAAAAGGATTTAGTCATTGCTAAATGACTAAATGTTATAAATGGGGAGAAATGGGGGAAATAGCCAATAGTTTCAAACAATCTGTGACATAAATAACCAATGAAACAAGGCAGACAGACAATAGAACATAATCAGTAGTTCCGGAAAATGTCTTGGACCGAATTACAAGGACAAAATTCCTAAATTCTTTCAAAAGAACAATTCCGTCAAAACTTTAGATACCAGATGGTTAGCGTTCTAATCTCTTTGAATAGGTGTAATGAGGTATACTGCTATATTCCCATCTTCCAAGGCCATACAACCCTGTATGAATTATACCGTGTTTTTGCATTTTAAGTATTTAATTCTTGGATGTAGGTCTTTGTGTCATTTCTTTTCCTTTCCTTAGATCTCATCATTTTTGAATAATGTAGAGATCTGGACATGTACCATCTTTGACATGTCAGAATGATTATTTCTAGAGAACTGTCAAGTTAGATCAACTTTCATCCCTATGTTAAAGCTTGAACTGGAGTATTTAATTCAAGGACTGCCTTTCTGAATTTGACAGTATGACACAAAAAATCTAGTGATAGATGTGAGATATACACCTGGAATTTGAATGATTTCCTGAATGTTTGGAATCTGAATATAAATGTTACTAAACATGTTAGTTCTAATAGTAAATTAATATAAACATTATTTTTGGTGTAGAGTGAGTGGATTTTGAAAACTTCAAAATGACATTCTATTATAGACTATTTTGAATATTTGTGAGAGTATTCCTTTATGTTAAAAGCAACATACAAATCTATACTCTATATTGTATTATTTATTATTAATGATTTCAAAATACATAAATATTTATTATTAATGATTTCAAAATACACTCTCAAAAGGAGACTATTTTAAAACTATTTTAAATAATTTTTTAAACTTCAAACGAGGCTTAAAAATCTGTATGCTTACCATTTTTAGGATATCTCCTTCCTTCTCCCCCAGGATATACCATATGACAGAACTAAATGTTAACTTCAAAGAATACTCAAACCCAGATCAGCTTTGTAGGATGTGAGGCAAAAAAAGTCAGAGTAGCCTTTTTCTTAATTCAAAAACTCCGTCTGCCCTGGACAAAGCTTATACATTTCCTCAAATGATAAATACAATAAATAAAACTGACAAATTGGTCACTATACTTTAGAACATTGAAACAGAATATTCACTAACCAAATTTCATACACATCACTTAGTCTCACAGCATGTATTTATTACATAGTGATTAGTTTGCATGATGGAGTTAAAAAAAAAAAAAGGCACTGTAATGTACCCTATAGAAAACACTGCAAATCTGGGAAAAAAATAGTAAAATATTATCCCACAGAACACTGGCCAATAGCAGATTAAATGAAAAATATATATGTATATATATTTCCATATAATATCAACATAAATAAATACACAAAAGTTAGAGTTTGGAAACTTTTTAAAACTGGAAACTTAGAAAAATAGATAAAACTGTATGTCCACATTAATAAATGATTATAATGAAAACTTGTTATCACAACTCAAGTAAAAAAATATTTTTTTTCCACCGCTCAGAAGCCCCAGCACTCAGAGGCCTCTATATAGATATTTTTTGACCATAATAATCTCATCTCCAGCCTTTAATGTTCTCAATTCTGTGCTCTTCTTTAAAGTTTTCTTATCTAATTTTGCCTGTGCAGTATATGTATGCAGTAGTCATGGTGCAAACAGAGAAACAGAACCAGTATAAGATATATATTAAGAGATTAATTGTAAGAAATTGACTTATGCAATAGTTGGAGCTCAGTAGTCAAGTCTCATAACTATAGGGTGGGCCACTAGGAGAGCATATGGATGAGCTGAAACTGTGAGCCACAGGCATAATTTCTTCTTCTTCAGGGACACCTCAGTTCTGTCCTTAAAACTGTGCAACTGATTGAGTCAGGACACTCAGATTGTTCAGGATAATATCTCTTACTGAAAATCCATTGATTATGGATTTAATGGCATTTACAAAATACATAGTGTTAGAATGAATAACTGGAAACTGTTGCCTAAGCAATTTGACATACCAAAGGACCATCACAGTATGAGGGCTTATATAATGCATGATTTGTTTTTAGACTGCATTTGAATTTATTTTTGCAGAAAACATTCTTTTCTATTTACCCTCTCATTTTCAGTATTATTTTTCAAGATTCACACATGTTGTTGCTTGCAGTTGGCCTTTATTTTTACTTTTTATTATTTGAAAAAATTGCATTTCTTTATTCTATGTTTAATGAATATTTGAGTAGTTTTCTATTTGGAATACACACAATGATGTTTCTATGAGTGTTCCTGGGTATTAGTATCTTGTCACATGTAAGAACACATTTTTGCAAGGTATATAGCTAAAAAGGAATAGCCAGGTCACAGGGTATGCAAATTATTTACCTGACCAATGTTAAAGAAAAATCCCTATGATACTTGTTAAAACAGGAAGGGTTTACCCAAGACTTCTATAATAGGAGTAAACTTTATTGCAGTAGGGAATAGAGATTGAGCTTAATTCTAAATACATCAGTGAAATGTGGGCATTTATAATCAAGAGGCAGAGTAAAGAGGTCAGTGGATGAAAAATTGCTAACAGAAAACATCAAGCATCAAGGGGATTTTTGTTAAACTGACCTACCAGGATTCTTGGTAAAGGCAGACCAGGGACTTAAACATGAAGAGAAGAGAATGAAGAACTCTATCAGATATCAAGGGTGGTCATATATGATGGGTTGGGAGATTCTCACCAAAAAAAAAAAAAAAAAAAAGAATTACTTAGCAGAATACCTGCAAGTCCAGTTCCAGGACTGGTCCTAAACTGAGCTCAAAAGAGCCTGACTAAAATTTGGTCAAAGAAAGAGTTTTTGTCACCAGACAATGTCAAATTCTTTTCCAGAGTGAATGTCACTAATTAACAGTCCTCTGTGATAGTGTATGGGAATTTATTTTGCTTGACAAACTTGTCAACAGTTAGATTTTTCAGTAGTAGTCATGCTTCTGGGGTTATAATTATATATAACTGTGATTTTATTTATTATTTTTTATTACTGAGGGGTGACCCATTTCTATATGTTTACAGGTCTTTTGAATTTTCATTTCTTTAATATATATACTCCAGTTGTTTATTACCTATTGGTTTGAATGTCTTCCATTTATTGATTTTGGGGATTCTGTATGTAGTTTGGATATGAGCCCCTTGTCAGTTGTTGGAAATGTCAGCCCAGTCTCCCAATGGCTAAGTTTACATTCTCTTAATAGCTCTTCTGTATGAGCAGAAATTCTTAGTTTTAATGCATTCAAATTTATCAATTATTTTTTTTATAGTTTCTGCTTTTTCTGTCAGTATAAAACATTTTTCACTACACAGATATCATGAATTATTCTCCTTTTTTATTTATTCATTCTTCTTTGCACTGTAAAGAAGTTTATTTTAAGTCTAGGGTCCATGTATCTATAAACCTGTTTCCACCTTTTCTTTATGCTATTTTGTTGATTTAGCCTTCTATTTCTGTGCCGCTGTCACAGGCTTGACTAAATAGTTTTCTAGTATGTTGTAATATTTGATAGTAAAAGGTGTTTTCACTTCTTTCTTCTTCTGTAATAAGTCTTGACTCTTTTTGACTATCTGAACTTCCATATACATCCTACAATCTGTTTAATTTTGCAAATAATTTGCTCCAGTTTTTGTTTGGAACATCCTTCCATTTATCTCTTCATTTGAGAATTGACATTGAATAAGCGAATGGGTGTCACTGGTGACTAAGTAGACTTTTACTAAATAATCATAATATTTTTATTCCCTAAACCTTCCTCTGTTGTGCTTGCCTTGATGATAGCTACAAAAAATAATTTTTGAAAGAACGTCTTGCCACTCTCAGAGTCTTTGGAAAGAGCAGAGAATAAGGTTTGCAACCCAGAACCTCTCAGATTCCATCTGCCTATGGAACTGAGATGCTAGATTAAAAACAAGCAAACAAACAAACAAGGAAACAGCTATATAGTAGTTAGACAATTAAATCCGATGTTTATGTTAAGTATAAATTATCCCTTTAAACTAAGAGATTATAGATCTTTTTTTTTTTTTTTAAGATTTTGTTCATTTATTTGACACAGAGAGAGAGACAGCGGGAGAGAGAGAACAAAAGCGGGAGAGGTGGGGAGGAGGGAGATGGAGAAGCAGGCTTCCCAACAAGCAGGGACCCTTGGATCATGACCTGAGCCAAAGGCAGACCCTTAAAGACTGAGCCACCCAGGCACCCCGAAATTATAGTTCTTTTAATAGTCTTTGATAGTTTCTTTATTATTGTCTTTGGCTTCAGACCACACTGCTCTCCTATGTGATTCAGTAAACATGAGGGGAAGTTGAACTTCCCCTCCGCTGTCAAATAATAGAAATGGCTTATACCCTATTTTAGGAGTTTCTCGTCATTAATACCTGTGACAGAGTTTATGGATATTATGAGGTGGGAATGTCTCAATAGAGGTCAGTAAGTTCAAGTGACAGAGGAGAAGAGAAGAAGAGCAATATTTTCACTCAAGGCACAAAGGTAGAAGTAATGAAACCATTTGAGGCTAGAGGAAAACTTAACGAAGTCAATGAAATGTTAGGGATTACATGCTCTACGATTTTTAAATCAGTGAAAACAAGTAATCCTGTTGTAAATAATTCAAATATTGAAGTATGTGCTTACCCTGAGATTTATTTTGTAAATGGCTTTGCTATTAAGATTTTTAAATTTATAATTATCATTTCCTCTCTAATGCATATTTAAATTTTACCATTAATTTTTATCATTTAAATTTTCCAGCAGCAATTTTTACTTTTGACAAAACGAGTCTCTCTTTTAATGATGGGAATTGGTATAAAGCAGGATTTGATTAATAGAAATCCACCCTCCATTAAACAATCATGAAATGTTTCTAATCTGTTAATAGGGCCTGGGGTAAGCCACTTAGAAATATAACTATGTTTAGTATTTGTTATAAATTTCTATTTCCTGACTTTCCAACCCATTATAAAATAACTACAGTCAATTTATTTTAAAAATGTGGAAATAATTATTTTGTTTCAAGGAGAATTATTATTGTTCTTATGAATGACTATAAATTTAAATGACTCAATAAATGAACATGCCCTGTAGTATCTGCTTTATTCTCATCTACTTTCTAAGAATATTATATTTAGCTATACCGAGTAAGATGGTCATCTTAAGTATTACTTGCAAGAAATAGCAATATAAATATTCCCAAATGAATGAAGAATGTTCACTATGTCTTGTAGTGAGAGATTTCACATTAATTAAACTGGCAAATTATCAATTAACTGAAAAATAAATGCATTAAATATACATCTTAAATTGCAGAATTATTTTAAAGGTAATTGCATCTCTTCAGGGTGCCTTTAACCACAGTTAATTACTATTGTAATGTGGAGCTACGATTTCCCTGCATTTTTAATAAGGGTCCAAAACCACCTTTGGAATTTGCCCCCTTGTGTGTCTTCACCAGATATTTAAATCGTTTTCTAATGACATGCATTATAAGGGGTTTAGCAACTAAGGCAAAAATCATTAAACCTCCGATTTTCATTTACAGGGCTTCTCATTTCTAATCAGCGCTTTACTTCCCATAATATTGAAACCATTTATTTTCTTTCTTCTGACTTTCACACATCCTGAAATCAACCTCATCGCTAAGGTTTTTCTCTTTTCCTGAAGAAAACACATACAGCTAATGTTTTAGTCACTGTTTTATAAAATCAACATTGTCTTTCGCTGGAGGCTTTATTTTCGTAAAGAGATAAAAAACATAAGGAAACTATGTTTCCTCTTTCATCACTTATTAAAAAATATTCTCTGTGATCATTTGGACTGTTCCTGTATCCACTTAAGAAAATGAAGCTATGGGACAATCTTGAAAATACATCCGGGTTGCAAGTTGCCTCAAGTTTATATAATTTTGAGAGGACTCTTGGAGATAATATTCAATCAGACAACTCATATAAATGTTATAAGGACAAGTAAGAATTTAAAGTAAGAGGATCACTTCTCTCAGTTGAAAATATGGAAAGAGACGACCCTCTCCTTTTTCTTGGACAAGGTACTATAGAAAACCAATAAGTCCTTTATTCTGTGAATTACTACATGTACCATTAAAAACTAGATTGACCTTTTGCCAGGTTTTTGGCAAAGAAATGTTTTCCCCTAGGACGTGAGAACCATATCTTTGAAATGTAAACGTCAAGGAAGATGACACCCCTACCTCCCAGTGTCTGTGGGAGATTAGGAGCCTCACTTCCTGAGTAGCTTGCTGCAGGTGGGTAAAGTACCTCCTGTCGGAAAGACATGTACCGTTTCTTTATTGCTTCCTTTGTTTCCTGCTACAATGACACTACCACTAGGGCCAAGTCCAAATTTTCATGAACAATTAGTGTATGCTGATTGAAAAGGACGTACAGGATGTTAACAACAACCACAACAACAACTCATTAATGAAAAGCATGTGAAATTACTTCAGTTAAAGTTTGAATAATGAAATCAATGTAAACCCACTTATATGTTCTAATTAAACATATGTAACTAATAAATTGGTATGTTGTGGGCAAATTATATATGCATATATACATATATAATTGCTAAATAGCATTACATTCATCTTTTAATCAAGTACTATGACATGTATCTATAATATATATAACATAAATATTAGTAAGTATATATATATACATATATATATATACATATTTTTAAAAAGCTGACAAAAGGCTTATCTAGTTTTCAAAGGGACACATATGGGGGAATCAGGAAAAACTACTCTAAATATATGAGAATTCAGAAAACACTGACTCTAAAAATATGATATCTGAGCAACAATCTTGCACAATAATGAGTTCATCCTTAGAAAGATGTTCTAAAAGTAGCTGAGAGAGAAGAGGACTTTCATTTTACATAAAATGTGATTGTGAGGCAGCTAAATTTAGCATATGTTGAAGCCGCATTCCTCTTTTATCATCAATAAAAAACAGACACTTCCACAAAAAACAAACAATTGAAGAAAAAATTAGTATTTAATAAATTGGAGTATAGCAAATTTTTGAGCAATTAATGGAAAATGGCAAAAAATATTGTATTTGACTTGATGCTGGAAATATTTGTTAGGCATATGGTGTTCATGGCATTGAAATTTGGAGCTATTGTATTAGAATGTAAGCCCTTGAGGACAGGGGTTTTTTTTTGTTTGTTTCTTTGTTTACCTATTTTGTTCTCTGCTGAGCTCTCTGACTAAAACTATTTCTGGAATATGTTAGATGTTCAATAAATATTTATTGACTAAAAAATGACAGATAATCTTAGCATTCTTCAGGGATTTTCAACTCAAAAGAGTTGCATTAAACTTCATGGAAAAAGAAACTGAATTTTAAGGTTATTATGTATTGGTAGGAAAGTAATCAATAAAACATTGAAAAATCAAACCATAGTGTAATGATAGTATACTTGTCAAAAATGTGAAATCAATGAAGACTACTATTTGGGTTAACTAGAAGTTAATTATTTTTTCCTTATGAAGTACCGGTAGTTAAATCTACAATTATTGCTATAATTATGTTTTTAGAGCTATGATCTTATCCACCTCTAAATTAAAAAAAATAATAATAACATGTAAATACCATTTACACAGGGTACTAGACTGGGTGTAGGACAATATTTGAATGGAGAAACTTTCTCATTACAAACATTATTTTTTTCCACCATGTGTATCTAATATTTTGATATAAAATAAGAAAAAAAAGAAATCAAGGTAATAGGGGCCTATGCAAGCAGAAAATCATAAAAATTATTTTTTTTTCTTTTACTTTTTTTTCTCCTGAGAGAGAAGAAGCATGGAAGGGCAGGGGAAGGAAGAGGAGAGAATCTTAGGTAAGTTCCACAGCCGGTGCAGAGCCTGATGTGGGCCTGATCTCACAGCCCTGAGATCATGACCTGAGCTGAAATCAAGAGTTAGAAGCTTAACTGACTGAGCCACCTAGGCACCCCTAAACATTTCTAATTGAGCTCTTTTCCTTGATTGAATGTAGATACTGAAGCATTTTATCATCTTTATCTTTACCATAATGGCTGTCTCTATGGCTTGAGTTATGTTTTAATTCAAAATAACTTGTAGAAAGTATTTTAAACCCTTTTCATTTTAATATTTAAACTTGGAATTTTAAGAAGTGAGGGTGTTACTCCCTTTGGCATATGACTGTTGCTTGTACTCTACAATTTCCTCCTCTTCCTTTTCAGAGTTCTCTGAAGAGGTATCTGTGGCGAAAAGAATATGGAAAGAAAGTATTCCTTTGTTATTAACTATACCAAGACCCTGTGACATTCACTGACCTTTGAGGTTCTCTGGCTTTTGATACTGAATATGAGCTGAGGCTTGGAAACCCAGGTGAGCTGTTTAATCTTCCCTTTCACATTCTACCCTGCTCCATCAGAAGCAGACTTCAGCTCACCTAAGCAAGAAGGAACACAGGTGAGGAACAGGAACTGACAGATCAGTCCAACGGGACCGGGCGCAGCCCAGGACTGCTTGCATCATGGAAGGTGTAAAAGCCTCTGCTTCTATGATCGGGAAACAAAATGGTTATGTATGACTTACATTTGTCCAGTGAAAGCAAAATATATCACATTCTTTGCCACAGACAATGGAAGTGAGCCTGCTTACAAAACAGTATCATCCTTAAATGCAGAATGTCTTCTTATAAAAGTAGGGCATAACATTAGGCATGCTGAGACTTTAGAACTACACTTCTCTGGGATGGCATGACAATGGAGGAAAAGAGAAGTAAAAGGTTGAAAGGATGAATCTCATCTCTGCAACTTGTGCTGGAAATAAGATTTCAAAGGTAGAACTATCCATCTCCTTTTAAAACTGAGAGCATAATTTATGCCTGAACTCTGAGTTCGCTGAGGATCCCCTTTGTGCTGGCAGATAACAGCTCATACTACTACTTCAAAAAAATAATAATAATGTCTAGTTGGTGAAACAAGTACTTAAGAAACAATGGGAGATCCCAGTAGGAAAGATCCTCAAAGCATTGGAGGAAGTGGTACCTTCAACCAGTTCTTTAAAAATAGCCAAAATATGCAAATGACCTGAATATTCCTCAATGGATGAATGGATTAAAGAAGATGTGTTATACATACACAGTGGAATATTATGAGAAATGAACCATTAGAAAGAGAGAAATCCTGGGGTGCCTGGGTAGCTCAGTCGGGTAAACATCTGCCTTCTGCTTGAGTCATGATCCCAGGGTTCTGGGATCAAGTTGGGCTCCCTGCTAATGGGAGAGCCTGTTTCTCCCCCTCCCTCTGTCCTTTTCCTCTCTCATTCTCTCTCTCTCTCTCTCAGAAAAGCAGTTGCTAGAGACTGGAAGGTAGAAGATAGGGAGAGGTTGGTAAAAAGGCACAAACTTTCAGCTCTAGGACAAGTAAGGTCTGAGGATATAATGTAAAACATGGCAACTAGTTGTTTTGTGTAACTGAAGTTGCCAAGACAGTAGAACTTAAGTATTTTCACTGGGACAAAAAAAGAAAGAACAGAAATTTGTGAGATGATGGATGTGTTTATAACGTGATGGGGGTGTCCTTTCACGATATCAAATGACCGTGATGTACACTTTAAACATCTGAAGTTTTTTTGTCAGTTATACCTCAGTAAAATGGAAATTAAAAATAGATAAGCTATGAAAGAGAGTGGGAAAGAAAATGTAGTCCCATAAATTTGGGGCAAGAGTATAAAAAAGACCTTCGAGTGGAGAGTGAGCACAGTATATTTAAAAGGAGTGAGTGGCTCTAGCTCAGCTCATGCTGGGAAGCAGTGAGATCTAAAATTGTACATGTAGAACAGAGACGGGATTTTGAAGAGACAAGTGAGTCATAGCAGCGAATACCCTATGGGTTCTCGTCTGCTCTGAGAGCCACTCATCTGTTATGAGGAAAATGTTCTGCGTGTGTGTTTTTGTATAATCCTGCTTGTTATGTTTTGTAGATTGATGCTGGGTTTAAAAACAGATTCTTTGCAAGGAGGAACGCTATGAATCCAAGTGTTAAGCTGCCAGTGTTCTTTAGTAAAATTAAAATGCTAATCCACACTCTGAATTTTGTCACTCTTAGTAAACCTTAAGTGGGTGATTTAGAAAAGAAATTCGGGAATAATTAAGGAGAGCGTATCCACAGTATGATCCTCTATTCTCAACAGTAGCTGCATAGTGTCCACAGTTGAGGAAATAGTTTCTGAACAGGTGTGGAAAGGTGTTCTTGTTAAAAAAAGAAAAGGAGAGGTGATTATACATTATCCAACCTCCCTCCATTACCTTCATCACGGGCTGTGATCCTCATTCTTGCTCACCAAGCAATCAAAAGGCTTAGTCAGAGAAGGAAGTGTCAGCTCCCACAGAGCGGTGGTCTCCACCAGAGGTCACAGGACCAATTATGATGAAAAAGATTTTTCACACCACAGAAAGGAAATCTTCATAACTCCAGTTAAACCAGAAAATATGGATAGATTGCTTGAATTTAACAATAATTAAAAATTGCCTTGGTAAGAAGGTTATTCTCAGAAGTATTTTAGTATTTTATGTTTTTCCTTTTTTCAGAAGGCAACTCATCTGGCCAAAAGAAATCTAAGCATTTTGGTTGGTTTTCATTACAAGATACCACTGGGGTGAGGCAGGAGTTAGCAATGTTACAGTCACCACTGTCCCAATGATAATTGTTTCCAAAATAGATGATGAAACCATTTGAATTAATATCAATAATATTAAGAATCTTCATGTTTGCCACATAAAAAATGGATTACTTTAAATTTCAAAGTAATTAGAAAACATTTTTGTAAATATGTCAGACCTGCTCAGTGTTCTAAAATAGCAATCTTTGCAAAAAATTTCGTATATGATTTTCAAACTTTTATACTTCTATGAACATATAACCATTATAGAGAGATGAACTTTATATTAACAAAATATATAACGATATTTAATTATTCATTTTTTAAAAATCATGAGATAGAACTCATTATAATATGCTTCAGTAACAAAGAGACTGACATGTTACAACCATATAGTGTCATAATTGCAAATTAATTACTTGCAAATAAATCACTTAATTAAGCAAAATCCTAAGACATATTACCCTCCAAAGAGTAAGTAACAATCCAATTGTCAAAACAGCTCAGCAGAGTTAGAAATACACAATTTATTCAAAGATAAAAATATTTGGATTAGCCTAATAACCTCTAAGTGTCTTCATAAGGTAGCAGTAGAAAGCTTACTGAACTATTATTTTTTTCCTTCTTATTATTATTGAAATGTAATTTTTAAGGGATGTTAGAAATGAGAGCAATAGTGAGAAAATAGGTATCTTTATTTATTTATACATCTGATTCTACACATTCACTTATTTCACCCTGGAAACAATCTTGAGAACAAAATATAGTTATTTTACCATTTAACCCATTGTCTGGCATAGAGAAATAGCCCAACAAATATATGTGAAGTGAATCCCCACTTTACTACTGATAAAGCCCTCGCTCATCTAGATGATGCCACAGAAGTAGCAAATGGTAGAGCTGGGTAAGAATGCCGGACTATCAAATTCCTGATCCCACACACCTTCCATTATGAAATACTTCCTTTCTCTTTTCTCTCTATCCACTTTGAAGTGTTGTTCAATTATCTAGTTGGGTGTTTCCTTGACTGTCACTTATGTCACATGGGTTATAATGCCACTTCTGATTATCCACTTTATTGGAAGTGGTTCGCACACTGAGAAAAAAATCTAAATTTTGGGGGAATGACTTCAAGACTCCGTGCCCTAACTTTCTAGTTTTGTGATTTTTTTTTTCTTTTCAGCTTTGATGACTGTGTCTTTACTTACTCAAAATTCTCCTACACTTGTTCTTATCATCACCTGGAAACTCCTAACCAACTAAAGCTTGAGTTGAAACATTCCTTTCCTAGTTCACAAATCAGCTCATTTATCTCAGTTAATATCAAGATACATTTCCTTCAACTTCCTGTGGTCCTCCTAATCGCTCAAATGCTCTATTTCTTCTCCTTTCTTTCTCTTATCATGATTTTTTTCTTCCTCATTTAAGATCCTTACTCATCATTTCAAAGGTTCTCTGATTCTTTTTTTTTTTACTAAGTTCCTTTTCTCTATTGTTTTTATAATCACACCATTTGTGGGGGGTGGGGGAAGTGCCCACCTTCTCTACACACACACCTGGCTAGTAAGCACTACTGGAGATGCCTGCAAAATGAGGTAGATTTGTGACACTGTGGATTCACGGCACCAGACCTCACGTGGAACCTTAATCAAAACTTGTAATCTTTCCACAATTCTTTCTTCACTTCTTGATCCCATTCTTTAAAATGGTGATTTAAATATTTTACATAAGTCTCCATAAATCTCCCTGAACTCTCCTTAAACCCCGCCTTTCCTTTTCTCCTACATTCAGTAATATTTACAACAGCATAGATGATGTAATTATTGAATTGTCCTCAGATTAACATAGAAATCATTTAATATATCAGTCTCTAGTTCTGCCACCACACGAGTATACTAATCTGCATCTAGGCTGTTCCTTAACTCTCTTTTGCCAAAGGATGTAATGCTACTCCTCAGTTTTACGCCATTTCTTCTCCATTCGTGGTATTTTCATTCTTGCTCTCCCTGTCTACTTCTTTGCATTAGTGTAGAGTTATCCCATTAAAACCCCTCAATCTCTCTGCTCTCTAGCCTCCACCATAGTTTTCTTCTCTTCAAAGCATCTCATGAGTTTTCAACATGGTGGCTTTCTCTACCTACTTATATACCTCCTTCAAATCACAACAACTTGACAATTGGCTCACTATTGCAGTAAAATCACTTTCTACCAAGTTCCCCTACCCTGTCTTAGTCCCAGTAGAGAAAAATTAATATTCTTTCCACTTGACCTCCTGGCAATATCTGAAGTTGCTAGACACATTTTTTTAGACACTTTTCATATAATAAATTATTTGCCTTCCTTCTACTTTTCTTTCTGATTATTTCCCAATTTGCTTGGCGAGCTATTCATTCTGTGCATTCTATAAATGGCTCTAAGAGCCTTTTGTTTGGAATTTTCATTGATGTTTTCATTTTCAACAGAGAATATCTACTGCTACCTTTACATTAAAAAGCACCATGCATGGCAGATGGGAAATGCATGGTAATTATTTGTTGAATAACTAAATAAAGATTATTTTCATCTGTTAGGATTTGCTGTGCAATTCCAGTCTGGTTGAGAAAATTTCTAATGCTTAAGGTTATATTTTAGAGATGAGGTTTTTTCTTTGAAGTATATGAGGAACTACATTTTTCAGATCATTTTGATATGCTATGCTTTATTTTCTTTCTTTGTCCAGTAGGAATAAAAGAATATAAGCTGGGCTTTAAGTATCTGTATAAAAAGGAGAAAGTATCCAAAAAAATTTATTTTCTATTTTGTGCACAAAAAAATCATAAAAAATATTTAATGATGATTAGAACTTGGCTTTATTAACATAAATAGTGAGCCTGTGGGATTTTATATTTTGGCCTAATCATATTTTTCCAAACACACATGACTCTGGGTTTTTTTTTTTTTTTTCGAATCTTTGTAAGGAGACATCTATAAACAATCATCTGTAAATCCAAGAAACCGATGTAGAATTCATTGTCCATCTTTTGATAAGATTCAAAATTCAAGTACGTTTAACTTTACCACAAAACTAGAAACAGAGGTACATTGATCCCCAAGGTACAGTAAGATTTTCTGAAGTGCTGATATGCTGTCACATAATAAATATAATCAATATGTTTCTCAAATCTCTCATGAATTAAATTACCATGAGATGCTAAACAAAACAAGAACAAAAGAAATGAGTCCAGCATGTAAATGCCTTCTTCAAATGAGTCTTTGTTCTCACAAGGCCATGACTTAATTATCATCCATATTCTAAGCATCTGCTTCCCTGCTTTGATTTAGTGAAAAGTTAGTTTGACCCCATACTCAAAGTGTCTTTATAACGTAGCGGAAGTAATAATTATTACCTGGAAATTATTTATCACAAGCAAGATTTTCAAGGATGAAGTGATCACTACTTACCAAATAACTGACCTTGACAAGATAGATAAAGTTGACCTAAACTTTAGCTATTACAGATTTGTTAAGGATAATAATTTTTTTTTTCAAAATGAATGATAAATTGCCCAGTAAAAACATACATTATTCTTGGGGCGCCTGGGTGGCTCAGTGGGTTAAAGCCTCTGCCTTTGGCTCGGGTCGTGGTCCCAGGGTCCTGGGATCGAGCCCCTCATCAGGCTCTCTGCTCGGGGAGCCTGCTTCCTCCTCTCTTTCTGCCTGCCTCTCTGCCTACTTGTAATCTCTGTCTGTCAAATAAATAAATAAAAATCTTAAAAAAAATACATTATTCTTTTAAAGTCTTTACATATTAACTTGTTAAAGTGAAAGCTTCCAAATATAGACCCTTAATAGTTCTTTGTTTCCCCCAGATTAGTATTTATGTGGTAAAGGCATATTATTGCCTCTATGATGTCATTTTAATGCCTTAGGCATTTCTAAGAAAGAGAAGTTGTGGGTTGGAAGTGCTTGAAGAGAAAACTGAGAAAACTTCAGTGTTTACTGTTCAAGATTTGTCTGTATGTGCATATATTTGCATATGTATACAAAGGTACGAATGTGTAGAAGGAGGTTTGAAAAGATTAATGGAAAAGAATCACATTAGAAGAGGAAAGTAATCCAAATAACACTGACTGAGATGACCCCCTCTTAGGAAGTGATGTACTTGCGGACCATTTTCCCCTACCCCCAAAAAGAGAGGGAAAAAACAGGTTTTTTGAAGGCTTTCACATAATTTATTTCCCATACTTTTCAGGTTATAATCTGATCATGATTAGTAGGGAAAAACCACAGAGCTGGTTCAGGTTGACATAGACTACAGAGTAGACTACAGAGTAAGGAGATCGTTCATCTTTTCTACCCTGCACCCCATCATCTTTGCTTTGTCTGGAAGGAGAAGGATTGAAGGATCAAGGCTTGGCAGAGAGAAGCCACATGCAAGGTACTGTCCCTTGTATCATGCCAGTGTAAGCAGAAGGTATTCTCAGATAAGAGTGTTAGCTAAGGTGTTAGGATAATCAGCTAATTAACAATTTCGTGTGTAGTGGAAGGAGGCAGAGTCTTACCAGGCTCTCAAGTGCAGGGATACCGAAACATCCAAGTCCTGAAACACCAGAGGTTATCTATCACCCAAACTGCCAGCAGCTAAAGGGACTGTTTGGAACTCTGAGTCCCAGAGTAAATATTGCAGTTATGGAATGGTGGGAGCCAGTATTCTTATTCTAAATGGGAGAGGAATGGCTAAAAATATAAGCAGACTGAAAATGCCCCAGAGGTTGTAAAATCTATTTATTTGCTCATGTTTTAGGTAAATGTTTCAAAAGCTGTTTTGGAGCATGTTGTTCTAAAGGGAAAGCTCTATTTCTAGTAACAATTAAGAACTGGTTTCTAACTTGTACTTTAATATTTTTCCATTCACAGTATGATTTTTAAAGGCAATCCTACATTCTGCAGACGTCCGTCATAACCATAGCAAGCTCTGAAGCTACCAAATGTGTCTACCTATTTCAAAATGTGTCTAGCTGGGCCAGGTACTCATACAGTCCACTTTAGACATGGTCCATTCTGATGTTCAAGCATTCCTCCTTCAAATGGCAAATACTAGTTGAGAACCTACTGAATTCTGGACACGGTTGTCACTGACATGCATGCCTACAAAGGTAAGCAGGCTGTTATTACGTAGATTTTACTCTTCCTCCTCCACTCTGGCTGATTATCTTGGCACTTGTGTCCTAAGAAGGACACTGGGAGCGGACAGGAGCATTTGGAGCAAACTCCTGCGCAGTTTAATGTCTCTAGAGATTGTCTAGATGTTAACAGATCAATTGGAACCTCTGAACATTACATTCACAAATAGGAAAGAAACTCTTGATAGGTTAGCTTTAAACACATTGGAAGAAGTGACAAATCTTAGAAATGCATTGGTACAAAAGAATGCACGTTCTATTCTAAAGAGGCTATGAATTGTGATGATTAAGCCTTGACTTGAAAATTGTTTTCAGTTGAGTTTAAAAACAAGTGAAACAAATGATTAAAATCAAGCTTTTAAAGACTTCCTGAAGATCTTAAGAAAGGGACCTATCAAAGACTTTAAACAGAGCTGTATTGATCTAAGCCTTCTTTCACTTTTCCTATTTTGAAATATTGGAGCATGCATTTTATGAGTAATCATTTTGGCTTAAAGAATAAAAAGAGGATGCAGAGCATTCACAAATTGATTGATAAAATTATTCTCAAAATATCCTAATGGAAGCAACAGACATAAGATATGAAATTCTTTAAAAAGTTTTATATCTCCACTATATACATTGTGATAGCTATACCATTATATATGCAAATGTGTATATTTTAAAAATTTGATTTAATACTCCTGCTTACATTCTTAATTAAATATCAAAACTATAAAATGCAAAAATCAAGGTTTTCTTGTTGAATAATGTTTATATAGATTTTTAAGGAAAAGCAACTGTAAACCTTTATTTTTATATATCTAAATCTGTGGGTATAATAGGCACTGTATGCCTTGTAGAGCTTTTATGGAGTAATAAAGTCTTTCTGGAAAATGTTTCAAGAAACTACCATAATTATGAAATTTCTTCTTCTTTGTGACTCTAGTACTTAACATAAAACTTATCTTTAGTAACAGTGTTTCTTGAATAAATGAGTGAACTGTATCTGTCCATATAAAACACATATTTTGGTGGAATTGTTAGCTCAGGAGGGGGTTAAAATATCATCAGTAGGTTTTTTGAATGCATACTATGTGCCCCATATTGATATAATTTAAAGGTGTTCGCATCAAATCCCAAAACAGATTAATCTGATTTGCTACTATTGATTTTTGTATTTTATAGATTTTTTTAAAGATTTATTCATTTATTTATTAGAGAAAAAGAGAGAAAGAGAGCATGGTGGGCAGGGGAGCACAGGGGATCATAAGGAAAGGGAGGGAGAGAAATTTAAGCAGACTCCAAGCATGGCTTGATTTCAGGACCCTGAGATCACAACCTGAGCTGAAACCAAGAGTTGGGTGCTTAACTGACACTTCCACTAAGGCACCCCTATACTTTGTAGTTTTTTTAATTAAAAAGCAATGAAGATATTTTAGTATGCGTTTAGTCAATTTAAATAAATGGAACATTCTGCATAATAATCTAGCAGGTATCCTTTTCTGATAATACATAGTTATCGTTCAGAAGTAAGCAAAAGTAATTAAATGACATGAGAAGGTTCAAATCACAGAATTCTCAACCAGGAGGCATTTTGCCTTCCTATAGGGGTCATGTTGCATTATCTCCTGTCTGAAGACATTTTTGGTTGTCCCAGTTGGCAAGATGTTATGGGCACCTACTGAACAGAGGTCAGGAATGCTGTTAAGTATCTTACAATATGCAAGACAATCCCTTACAACAAGAGTTATCTGGCCCCAAATGTCAATAATACTGAGGTTGGAAAACCCTGAAGTAGAAGAATTCACATGATTTGGGACTTCAAAGTAGGGAACATAAAAATTTGTATTTAATAGTGTCTTAGTAGTTCTTTTTCCTAGGTACTAATGGCAGGGACTAAATAACAGTATTTTCATATAGGTATATTTATGCTAAAAAGAAAATCCAGAGTGACTCATATAGATTATAAATTCAGATGTTGGTACATGAAACTTTTTCAGTCTATATTCAATAAGCACTCATTTGACTTTCCCTTATTCAGAGATCACATTATCTTAGAACATTAACATAAATTCTATCTCTAGGGAGTGATTTTTGCCTTTGTCATGGTTATGTTTATTGTTTGAACAAATAAATCCCCATATCTCAATGGCTTACTGCAATAAGTCATTTCTTGCTCAGTCAAGAATCCAATGTATGTATATGACTGTTCTTATTTTGGAGTAGCTTTACTCCAAGTGTTGATACAATGACCTAGCTCTGCTCCATGTTATGGCTGCACCATCTCTGGTATCTTAAAATATCTACTTCAAACTTGCAAAAGGAGAGAGCACAATGCAATTGCTTTTCAGTAGCCATGGCCCTAGGACTTCCTCATCATATCTGCTCACATTCCATTGGTGAGAAGTGGTCATGTACCCACACTGGGATTCAAGTGCCGAGCTGCCATGTTTCACCTCATACATCATTAGTTTCACTTTATACAGGGAGAGAATACATTTCATGCGTGTGTACAGCAGGGATCTTTTTGTTGCCAGGATCCAATTCATTTATTCCATAATCAAATTTTAAAAGCTTATTAAATACTGGGCACTCTACTAGATTTAAGAGACACACAGGAATAAATTGTTCTTGACTTCAAGGGATGTACAACCTAGTAGGGGGGTCTTTAACAATTTCAAAAGTAATTCCTATAAACCAAAACCTTGTACCTGAAGAAATTTGGCAGAGTACACTGAAACCTGTCTATAGCTTTGTTAGTGTAAAAGTTTTCTCAATGCTTTCTATACCCTGATTGTTTGTGTCCCCTCCAAAATTTTTATGTTGAAACCCTACCCTTAGATACTAGGAGGTGGGGTCTTTGGGATATAGTTAGGATCTGATGAAGTCATACCAAGAGCTCTCGTGAGTGGGATTATTATCCTCCTAAGAGTCACACACCAGAGAGCTTACTTCACTCTGCTCTTTGCCATATGAAGATACCACAAGAAAGCAATCTACAACTTGGATGAGGTTTCTCACAGAGCCTATGTTAGCGCACTGAACTTGGACTCAAGCCTCCAGAACTGTGAGAAATCAATTTCTGTTGTTTGGAAGCCATCCAGTTTATGGTATTTTTGTTATAGCAGCTCAATCTGACTATAACAGATACCATTTATAATGATTGCTAAGTGCATTTAACTTCAGGGAAAGCCTCTAAGGCAAATTGTGCCTAACCAGTTTCTCATGGAAAGATGGGGCAAAAGTTTATAAAACAAAGAGACTTATCATTAATGGTGAACCCCTCCTTACATAGGGGGGACTTTGGGCTCTGAGGCACTTCAAAACATTTACAAAACCTGTTTTTAAATATGAAATTAACAAAGAAAATGTGTCTTGTTCTAGTTACTTCTCTTTTTCTTTGGATGTAGGTATATCTGTGAAAATGCAAATAAATGAAATAAGACTAGGAAATATGGCCACTTATACTACTGTTCTACAAAGATGGGTGCTACATTTTGTTGTCCTCTATGGTTACAGAGATAACAATTTATTTACTTCAAAATCAGTTCTACTTTTCTAAGCTGGTGTTTTAAAATGTATGTCTTTAGTGATAACCAGTTTACTGTTTTCTACCATGGCAGAGAATTTTATCCACCTATCACGAATTCTTCTATCCTGTTTCAGTTAAGGACAGCCTCATTTTCAATTCAGTGTTTTACCTCTCAGAATGAAACACTGCATTTTGCAACTTCTTCCTAGGATAATTGTGGCTGTGGGACTAATGAGATATGAAGGGGAATGTAGCTCCCATTAGACAATGGTTTAAAGAAAAATGATTCAACTTAAAAATCCATTCTTTTCTTTCTGTTTCACTTCCTCTTTCTACTCAGCAATTTGGCTGGGAAGCTACAGCTGCATTTCCAGCAGTCATGTTGGGACTGAACATCTAGCCATACACCAACATCTACACCATGATGCAGCCAAAACATGGGAGGCTGGTGTCTGGTGAGTACTTTGGATCCTGCCATACCTCACTTGGGCATATCTCTAAATTTCTTTTTTTTTTTTTTAAAGATTTTATTTATTTATTTGACAAAGAAAGATCACAAGTAGGCAGAGAGGCAGGCAGAGAGAGAGAGAGGAGGAAGCAGGCTCCCTGCTGAGCAGAGAGCCCAATGCGGGACTCGATCCCAGGACCCTGAGATCATGACCTGAGCTGAAGGCAGCGGCTTAACCCACTGAGCCACCCAGGTGCCCTCTAAATTTCTTTTTTTTTTTTTAATTTTTTTTTTTTAAGATTTTGTTTATTTATTTATTTGACAGACAGAGATCACAAGTAGGCAGAGAGGCAGGCAGAGAGAGAGGAGGAAGCAGGCTCTCTGCTCGGCAGATGTAGGGGCTCGATCCCAGGACTCCGGGATCATGACCTGAGCCGAAGGCAGAGGCTTTAACCCACTGAGCCACCCAGGCGCCCCCTAAATTTCTTTTTTAATGAGAAATACATTTTGTCTTTCTTAAGCTACACTGACTCATTTGATTTTCTTTCTTTCTTTTTTTCTTTCTTTGTTATTTTTAGTTAAGCTTCATTCTTTCTTTTTTTTCTTTGTTATTTTTAGTTAAGCTTCATTCTAAAAAAAAAAAATAGACTTTATTCTAACAGATACTTCTATCAAGATGAGTTATGGGGAATCACTCCCATACTTTTTTCAAGACTCCAATTAATCATATTTTCACAAGCTCTTGGTCAGTTGCACTGGGATTAAATGAAACCTTCTGTAAACTCATGTTGCCATTTTTAATACTTTGTTTTATGATTCTTTTTTTTTTTTTTTTGGTTTAGGTGAACTATTTACTGAAGGATAACATACAACATGGAAGGTGAACAGATCATCAGTGTGTAGCTCCATGAACTTTCAGGACGCAAATACACTCATGTAACCATTATCAAGAATAATTATCTAGAATAATTTTTTGTAATCAATTCCAATTTCTACATGCCCCCAAAGGATAACCATTATCCTGGTTTTTAACAAAATAGATTGGTTTCGTATGAACTTCATATAAATATATCTATACTGTACATATATTTCTTTTTTAGACCTGAGATTTCCCCCTCAATATTACAGAAGTGAAGCTTATTTATGTTTTTGTGTGTTGTTATTTATTTTTTCATTGTCATTGCTTTATATTATTTTCTAGTATATTATGTCCCAATTTGTTTACTTTTAAAATTTTACTCTGATAATCCATTATGGTTGGTTCCAGTTTGAAGCTATTATAGCACTGCTACTTACATTCTTTTCAATCTTTGGCATAATTATTCATTTCTTTTTTGTTGTATAACTGGAAATGGAATTGCTAGTTCATAGAATACAGAAATGTCTAGCTTCAGTAGTAATGTCAACTAGTGTTACAAATTTGTTATGCCGATTTACATGCTACCATCAATCTCTAAGTAATAATTTGTTATCTGTTTATCATGAACTGCTGTAGAGAGCTAACTAACTAAGATATTATTTATGTTTACTCCCTATTATTTAAAATTTATTAAGAAAGGATACATTGTTTCTATCTACATGTTTCCAACCTACCACTTTTGGGATATTCATCTGTGATGATAGTCACAATGTTACAGTGAAAAAATGTATTACTCTTAAACAAAGATTTTCTAACTTCCATAGGTTAAAATGAATTAGTAACTTTCCTGACATTCTGAGACTATTTAGTATAATCTGTTATTGACTGTGTAGATATTTTAGTTTTTTATTATAAGTATATTTACTTTTTTGAACAAATAGATATATAAAATTACTAAAAGAAATTCGGTATTATTTCAGAATAGTAGATAATGGATGTTTCGACACATCATACATGCTACCTGGAAATATGTTGCAAATACTAGGAAAATTGGTTTGGTGATTAAGATATTTCTAAAAGTACATGGCTAAAAGTAAAGGAGAATACAGTATGAACCATCTTTATGGAGTACAATTGTAAGTGATCTTGGCTGACACAACTTATCCCTGGAAGCTTTCTAGGCTTTTCCTAAGCCCTTGAGACACGTGGAGGCTTTATAAAACCTATCCGCATTTGCCCTCAACACTTCTGGCTTTACATGTACTGTGCATACGTGACTTTGTAAGAACAGGGTGGTCTTCTGAGGTATGTGTAGTGCTGGGAGACTTATCTTGTAGCTAGCAAGAAGGAATACAAATCCACAATGGAAGTGATCAGTCATTAATAATCAAGTTTAACAGGTCCATAGTAAGGATCTATGCTGGGAATTTAGAATCAAAGGCAAGGTGATCTTGGGGACACATCTCAAAGGTAATGAAGATTGGAGAGAGGTGGGCTATAGATACAAAGCTGAGTTATAACAGAAACTCCCTACAAAATCCAGACCACTGAGGAGATCACTAGCATGAAATAGCACCTGCAGGAATTAAGTAGGGGAAGTTCTCAGACCAAGGGAAAAGAAGCAAACATGGCATTTGCTTGGGTAACAATGTTCTGTGGCAGTAGGGAAACTTTGGGCAGCTAAGAGACCCAGACCAAATCATTTCCAGTAGATTGACTGACCCTTTTGCACAGGTCTTTGACCTGGGAAAGGAAGGACAGAAGAGAAGCAAGAGAAAGCGTTGGGGGAGAGGGAGGAAGCACAAGAACATTGCTAAGCACTCAGTTTAGCAAAATGAATTTAATATAGTTGCCACCCTCACAAGTTTTATGATCTAGTAGAAAAAATAGACCCATATATAATAAACAATAATATAATGGGATGAATTTCATATTAACATTATGAGGGGTAATGTAATAAGAGGGAAAGAATATAATAATCAGATTCAAACAAACCTGGAATGCGATGCCAGGACTATGACTTTAATTCAGTTTTCTTCTCTGGAAAATGAGAGGAATAAAAGCAACCTGATATGGATTTTTGTTATGATTAAAAGTCATAATCAATTTAAGTGGCCTCAATAAAACCTAATATTATTTTACTACTGTTGTTGTAATTATTTTGTGCCAGGTACTGTTCAAAGTTCTTTACGTATATTAACTCATTTAATCTTCATAACATTCCCATGAGTCAGTACAATTATTTCCTAATTTAATATAAGGGGACTGACTCACAGAGAGGTTTAGACACTTTATCAAGACCTCTTATCTGGGAAATGGTTGAGTCATATTCAGATGCAAGTTCTAGACATCTTAGGTAATTACTATATAGCAGCTTAATAACAACATCTACAACAACAAAATCTGACAGGAACACAAATGTATTTCCCGTATTTCCTGTGTTTATGGGTATAAAAACCTTAGAGTACTACGTAGACCAGAAGGAGTTAGTAATCACTGCACCTGTCACTGCTTTCCTCTACGCATTCATTTCTCAGTGATACTGGAAACCCAGCAAGTGTCAACCCAGTGCAGGTGTCCTCATTGTCTTCTGGCCAGAGAGGCAAAAGAGATTCCTTTCCCCAAAGAACTGCTTGAATCATGCCAGGAAAGGGCTCTGGCAGAGGCTGGGTAAATGTGCGATGACATTATACCTAGGACAGAGCAGAGGGGAGGAGCAAACTGAACAGGGATACTGGGTTTATGGGTGTGAGCTACAAAGCTATTTAGTTTTTGTCTCTTACAAAGGAGGAAGTGAATATATTTGTGTGGGGAGAGAAACGGGTTGGTGACGTCTTCAATGGCTTTAATTTCTTGAAAATTATGCGAGTGTCATTTTATTCTATCACATAACTTCAAATGAATTCATTATATCACTAATTATTGTTTTGTTGGATACATTTTTGAAGTCTTCAGTATATTATATACGGCATTCGATGGCAGGAATTTGACTAAAAGATTTCTGCTTAGAACATAAGCACAAAGATGTAAAATACCTTGAAAGGAAGCCTTAATTCTTCACAAAAGGTTATTGGAATGATTTTCCTGATTATTTCTATCTTTTAAAAAGGTACATATTATGTGGTAATTGTTCTTTTAACTACTGACACAATTAACGCCTAATGCATGAGAAATATAATTTATGGTTTTATTTGGCATGTACTTACGCACCTGCATAGCAATTACTGATGTGACATTTTTGTCTGCAGTATAAAGCATTGCACATCCTCCCTTTCATCAGTTGAAAATTGAAGCGAAGAGGCTCTCTCCTTGGGGAGTACCTGCCCTGATCTTATCTGGTAGAATGAAAATATGATTGCCTTACTGACACTATAAATTATGCTTTCCCAACTCTAGGACCCTTCTGCATAGAAATCTATACCATTAGTGTGACTTTCTTGCTCTAGAAGAAGTTGTTTTACTTTTGTAATACTTAAATAGAAAATATTTCCTCCTTTCTCCATCTAAATCATATGGCAGTTGAACACCCAAAGAAGTATTTCTTACGGAACACATGATGTAATACTTCTCCCTATTGTAAGGATGAGCCTAAAGATCGGATTCAAATGGTGAGTGAATATCAAAACTCAAAAGTCCGGTGAAACTGTATCAATTTCTTCCTTTGAAATAAGGAGTTAAATGTCTCTCTTGGGTGACCTTTTTCTTTAACTTTTTCCATTTACAATGGATTGGAAACACAAATAGCCAATAACTGTCACTGCCTTGACAGTTAAAGTGAAATCCTTGTTTGTGTGGTCTCTGTAGACATTTTCATACCAAAGGTTGTGATTGCTCCAAGGTTCTTGTGATGCCCAATAACCTCAAATGTATTGGGATGGAACTCTGCTCTGGTATCTGGTTTTCCTCTTTAACTGATAGCATTCAACTTTTAAACATATATATGTATATATTTTTTTCCTTTATTCTGCCTTTCTGTAATGCCACTTGTTTTTCCTTCTATTCGTTAATTTCTTTGGAACTAAAAGGGAAAAAAAAGACATTTTTTAAATTCACCTCAAAATACTTTTTCATCAAACTGCTCTTGAAAAACCCATTTTTCATGACACAGTCACAGAATAAACCTATGGTTAATACCTTATTTACACAAACCGAAGGCTGTTATATCTGTGTTTGGCGACCTTGAAACTATATTGTGCTCAGTGCCCTTTTTATAACCTTAATTACTGGGGAATACAGAGCTTTAAAGAAAGACTAACATTTCACTTTAACATCCACAATAATCTATTATAAAGCCAGCTAAGCCAGTCCCCAAATACAGAGAAATGTTATTACATGCTCAGCTAGCTGTCAAGGGGCCATGAGTCAGTGGCTTACAGTTATCAAAAGTAACAAGGTTGTTCAGAATTTCCTCCAACAAAGCCAGCCAGCTTATGGAAGGATTAAGCTCTCTTTGATTAGAACAACTGGAACATGTCCTACCCTTTTAATTAGCATTCCCTTTTGCTTGGTGAAGACTGGTAATTTGACACTCACATTAGGCATCTCAAGAAATGATTTGGTATTTTGTCCCACTCATGAACATTAGAGTCATGGTATATACTTCTGCATCAACTAAATTTGAACTGCAGAAGGATTTATGTTCAAAACCCTGTAAAATCCCAAGGGCACTATGCCTTTAATAGACAAAATGTAATAACACTCCAATATAATGTGTGGCAGGAGACTCAGTTAGCCTTTAGGCATAGTATATTACCCTAAGGCCATGCTCTTTTTGCTTTCTATCTTTGGGAACAAAAAGTTTTATGTCAGCTTTATTGATATTTTACAGGTTTATATTTTAATTCATACCTTAAGGCAATTCAGCGAGAGAAGACCTCTACTTATGCTGCTGGATTACTTGGTTGGTAAGTAAATATAATTTTTCAGTGACCACATGAAACAGAACAGAGTGGAGGCTATGTAGAATGAAAAAGGGAAATAGCATTCTGCTTCTCCTCAAGGACACATGATCTGTCTGAAAACAAATCTGGACATAAATTTCTCCATTCCCCAACTTACAGGCTGAGTCTACTTATATCTTTCTAGCATTTCCATGTCTCCTTATTTTCTCTACTTCTTTTTCATTTCCTTTTCCATTTTTCCTTATTTTATTTCTTTTTTCCCTTCCTCTCTCATCCCCCTGCTACCCTTTAAATGAATAATTATTGAATTAGAAGCTTCCAATGGGAAAATTGCCTGATATTTCTCCTGTTTGTGACATGTGGCAAAAATGATGAAATTAAAAAGGAACTTGGGGAAACAGAGCTTCCTATTACTTCATGGAAATGTCCATCTGATTTGGAAAGAAAGAAGTAAAAGAAAAGTAATAATATTAAAATAATAACTCAGCTGGACAAAAAGAAATTAGCTAGACAACCTAATTCAGTATTTTTCATCTTTTAATAGAATCTTTTCTGCAATCAAGTTAATGATTGCATCTACTTTATTTCTAAGGAGACATTCTATGTTTTGCTTCTGAGCTACCCAATTTAGATTTAAACTTAAGAATATTCTTTTTCAGATCTTATTCAGGGAATTATATATCAACTAAAAAGTCTTGTATATTTTTGTCTTTCAAGATACACCTAGGTATTTCTGTGTTTATACTTGGACAGTAGTCTATTCAGTCAAGGATTTATGAGGTGCCATGATTGTGATAAGTCCAGAAGATACTAGAAAAGTAAACAACATCCCTATCAATCTCAAGGATTAGATAGAACAATAGTAACTTTTAACAAGCATCATCTCATTCACTTTGCAAACAAAAGACAAGCTTTGTTACTACCAGTTTATTTAGAAGCCATAGCCTTTCTTTATCTCTAATTGTTTTTGTTTGGTTGTTTGTCAGGAGGTGAGTAAGAGGGTATGTTGGGTGGGAAGAGGGAGTTGGATGAATTCCCCTAATTAAGGAGTATGAAGACTGTTCTCTGAGAACCTCTCCTTTCCTTTATTGTGAAGTAGGTGAAATTCTTAAGTCAGAGTACTGCAATGGGTTTGGAGATTTCATGAGAGTGAGAGGTTTTGAAAAATCTGTTGCAGGGATGCCTGGGTAGCTCAGTGGGTTAAGCCTCTGCCTTTGACTCTGGTCATGATCTCAGGGTCCTGGGATCAAGCCCCGCATTGGGCTCTCTGCTCCCCAGAAGCCTGGTTCCCCCCTCTCTCTCTGCCTGCCTCTCCACCTACTTGTGATCTCTCTCTGTCAAATAAATAAATAAAATCTTTAAAAAAAAAAAAGGTAAGAAAAATCTGTTGCAGATTACGGGGAAGAAACAGACTATGGAAGTACAGAGAGCTCCTGGGCCATGCGGACGGGCTAGATTTTGAGTTGCAAGATTTCCCCTATAGCTCTCAGCATACCTGATGAACAGAACAGAAGATTAATTGAAGATTTAAAAATTTCCAGGTTTATCTAATAGAAGGAAAAGTTGCCTGGGAGTTGATTAAATTAGAAATAGATCAGTTGGAGAAAACTAAGAGCAAATTCACCTTCCTGAAATAAAGGTAATGTCAAAAATTGTATTTTAATATATAGGTACTTTTGATATTTGAATAATGTGTGGAGTGTGATGTGTCCTCATCACATTAGGGCATGCAAACCTTTCTTTTGCTTTCCATGCTTTTTCCTTGGTCTTGAGTTAGGACTGACCTCAAAGGAGCATACAAATAAGTCAAGCAGAGAGTGTCAATTATCATATGGTTTCACTTACTTGTGGAGCATAAGGAATAACATGGAGGACATTGGGAGTTTGAGAGAAGAAGTGGAATCAGAGGGGGAAACAAACATGAGAGACTGTGGTCTCTGAGAAAAAAAAAAAAACTGAGGGTTTTGGAGGGGAGTATTTGGAGGGTTTTGGAGGGGAGGGTTTTGGGCAAGGGGTTGGGTGAGCCTGGTGGTGGGTATTATGGAGGGCACATATTGCATGGAACATTGGGTGTGGTGCATAAACAATGAATATTGGAACACTGAAAAAAAATAAATTAAAAAAAAAAAGAAGTGACAAGTATATAGATTTCTTGTATGTTTTTCTTGATTTTAATTCCCACTACAAAAAATAAAAAAATGATGTAAGTCACCTACCAACAACAGTTCTTCCAAAACTTATTATGTGGGTTTAGAATCACTAGATGTGCGATTTCTGAAATGATTTTTCAACCTCCAGGGCCACACATCTTTGAAGAATATACAATGTAAGTGCTAATACATGGTAGCATTTTCCCTGGGCCAAAAAAGAAAAAAAAAATGCTATAGATAACAAAGTTATTTGTTTTACACTCTAACTCCCTTATGCAACATGTTAAGCCACTTAATAATGGGAACAATGGGCCAGATTAATGCTACAGATTTGATTTGTTT